>NW_023416346.1:3467205-4067205 GCF_014108235.1 Myotis myotis | reverse complement strand
ATATACAGGTTTAATGCAGTTTCTATCAGAATTTTAGCAAGAATTTTTTGATATATAGACAAGATCATTCTAAAATTTATATGGAAAGAGAAAGGAACTAGAGTAGCTATAGCAAAATTTTGAAAAACATGAACAAAATAAGAAGAGTCAATATATCTGACTTAAAAATTATATAGCTACAAGATCATAATCACACTGGCCTAAAGGCTGATCTTTAACAAAGGTGCTAAAGCAAAACAATGGAAGAAGGATTGTCTTTCAACAAATGGTACTGAAGTAATTGAACATCCAAAGGCAAAAAAAAATTTTTGACTTAAACCTCACACTTAATACAAATACCACCTCAAAATGGATTATAGGTGTAAATGTAAAACCATAAAACTTTTCAAAGCAAAACAGGAGAAAATATTCAGGATTAGAGGTAAGTGAAGAGTTTTTAGACTTGACATCAAAAGTGTGATCCATTAAAAAAAGGTAAATTGGACTTTATCAAATATGAACATTTTCTCTTCAAAAGACCCTGTTAAAATGATAAAAAAACAATATACAGACCAAGTGAAAACCTTTGCAAACCATATATCCAACAAAGGACTAGTATAGAATATACAAAAAACCCCTCAAAACTCAACAATAATAAACAAGCAATCTATTCAAATGGACAAAAAACACGAACAGAGATTTCACCAAAGAAATATGCACAGGAAATATCAGGACACAAAAATACATCATTTAGTCATTGGGGAAATACAAAGAAAGTTATAATGAAATATCACTATACATCTATCAGAGTGTTTAAAAAAAGTAGTGACAACAGCAAGTACTAGCTGGATGTGGAGAAGTTGGATCACTCATACATTGCTGGTGGGAATATAAAAAGGTTCAGCTACTCTGTAAAACAGCTTAGAGGTTTCTTAAAAACTAAACATGTAACTACCATAAGACTCAGCAATTTCACTGCTGGGCATTTATTCCAGAAAAATGGAAACATATGTTCATACAAAACCCTTTATGTGAATATTTATAGCAGTTTTATTCATAATAGTCCCAAACTGGGAACAACTCAGCTGTCCTTCAATGGGTTGATGGTTAAACTGAAATACCTCAATACAAATACTACTCAGCAATAAAAAAAATGAACTATTGATGCAATGCAACATCTTGGGTAAGTCTACGGGAGAATTATGCTGTGTGAGAAACCTAATCCCCCAAAGGTTACATATTATTCCATTTATGTAATGTTCTTGAAATAAAAAAAAAATGTGAGTGAAGAACAGGTCAATGGTTCCTAGGGGTTAAAGTGGTAATGTGAATGAGGGTGGAAGAAGGACAAATAGATGTGGCTACAAAAGAGCAAAATGAGGAATCTTTGTGATGATGAAAATCTTCTGTTTCTTGAGTTTATCAATGGCAATATCCTGGTTGTGATACAGTACTACAGTTTTTCAAGATGTTAGCATTGGTGGAACTTGGTAAAAGATACATAGGATTTCTATGTATTGTTTTTTGCAACTACATTTGAATCTACTATTATATATAAAACCCTAGTATACAAATAGATCAAACGGCGGAACAACCAAACAACCTAACAACTGGTCACTATGACGTGCACTGATGACGAGGGGGCATGCACGGAACATGGTGGGCATCGGCAGCAGGCAGCAGAGTGTGGAACATAGCAGGCATTGGCTGCAGCAGGATGGTGGAGCAGGTGAGCAGGGGTGCCAGACCAAAGCGGGGCACCAGTTGCTGTCATCAGGGCGAGCCTCTGGTAGTTACTGAAAATTCTTTGCTCCCATGGTCCTGCCAGGCGCTCGCATCTGCTGGCGTTGCCTGCACCTGCTGCCGGCCCCAGCCCAGCTTGCACCCGCTGGTGCCTGGTGCTGGCCTGGATTTCTTGGTGCTGTCAGCGGGTGTGAGTGGCAGCTGCCAGCCCTGATCACCCCTCAGGGCTTCTCTACCTTGCCCTGCTCCTGAGGGGCGATTGGGACCAGAAGCCGCCACTTGCACCCGCTGCTGGCGCCAGCCCCAATCCTTCCACACCATCAGCAAGTGTGAGTGGGGCCAGCGCTGTCAGTACATGGGAGCAGCGGCAGCAGAAGCAGGGCTGCCAGCAGACAGGGGACCAGGGGCTACGGTGGGAGGGGCCAGGTGTGGCCATGGAAGATGAGCAGAGACCTGCCCCTGTGCCCACCACAGCTTTGCGGGCAACAGTTCCTTTCAAGGTGCATGAATTTGTGCACTGGGCCCCTAGTAAAAAATAAAGGTTTGCCTGGTCGGTGTTGCTCAATGGTTGAACATTGACTCATGCACTAAGAGGTCACCAGTTTGATTCTTGGTCAGGGCATATGCCCAGGTTGCAGGCTCGATCCCCATCACACTGATGTTTGTGCCCACGAGTTTCAGTTTTATATCCCACATATGCATGAAATCATATGGTTCTTAGCTTTTCCCTCTCTCCCTTCCACTCTCTCTAAAAATCAATGGAAAAAATGTCCTTGAGTGAGGATTAACAAAAAAGACGATGAAGAAGAAGAAGAAGAAGAAGAAGAAGAAGAAGAAGAAGAAGAAGAAGAAGCAGCATTATGAAGCATTTTTAAATGCATTGAAGAATTACTTAAGATGTAAATATTAAGGGAAAAACCATAGCTCAAAATTTTATATAAAAAAGGTGAAGGGAGTAAGAAGTACAATTGGTAGTTACAAAATAGTCACAGGGGTATAGAGTACAGCATAAGGAATATAGTTAATAATCCTATCTAATAAAAGAGAAACATGGTAATTGGCGTATGACCGCTACCCTTCCCATTGGCTAATCAGGGCAATATGCAAATTAACTGCCAGCCAAGATAGCGGCCGGCAGCCAGGCAGCTTGAAACTAACATGGGGCTTGCTTGCTTCAGTGACAGAGGACTCCAACGTTCCCCGCCTGCCGCTGCAGGCCTCTGAGCCTGCAGTCTGAAACATTGTAACAAATATAGACGCTAAACAAAACCCCAGGAACCTGCCGGGCTTCAGCCAGCAGGATCACAACATTGTAAGCAAAGGCCAGAAACCTACTTTCAGCAACGGAGGCCTAAGAGCTGGAGCCAAGCCTCAAAGCTAAAGCTGGCCCAGAATAAAAAAAAAAAAGAAAAAAAGGAGCGGTTGGGAGCTTCAGTCACCCCCAGCCTGAAAACAGCCCTCAGCCCCTCACCCAGACTGGCCAGGCACCCCAGTGGGGACCCCCACCCTGAAGGGTGTGTGACCAGCTGCAAACAGCCATCAGCCCCTCACCCAGGCTGGCCAGGCACCCCAGTGGGGACCCCCACCCTGATCCGGGACACCCTTCAGGGCAAATCAGCCAGCCCCCACCCGTGCACCAGGCCTCTATTCTATATAGTAAAAGGATAATATGCCTCCCAGCACCGGGATCAGCGTGACAGGGGGCAGCGCCCAAACCCCCTGATCGCCCTGCGGCTCTGTGTGTGACAGGGGGCGGGGTCACAACATCCCTATCCGCCCTGCTCTGTTCGTGACAGGGGAAGGCGCCCAACCCCCTGATCAGCTCTGCTCTGTGCCTGATAGGGGGGAGCTCCCCAACCCCCTGATTGCCCTGTGGCTCTGTGTGTGACAGGGTGCGGCGCCCCCCCCCACCCCCCATGGGCCCTGCTCTGTGTGTGACAGGGTAGAGCCATAACCTCCCCATCAGCCCTGCCCTGAGTGTGACAGGGTGCGGTGCCCCAACCCCCTGATCCGCCCTGCTCGGTGTGTGACAGGGGGCGGTGCCCCGACTCCCCTATCAGCCCTACTCTGTGAGTGACAGGGGGCAGCTCCCCAACCCCCTGATCGGCCCTGCTCTGTGCGTGACAGGTGGGAGCTCCCCAACCCCCTGATGGGTCCTGCTCTGTGAGTGACAGGGGGGAGCTCCCCAACCCCCTGATTGGCCCTGCTCTGTGCATGACGGTGGGTGGCGCCGCAACCTGCCCATCAACCCTGCCTTGAGTGTGACAGGGGGCGGTGCCCCAACCCCCCAATCAGCCCTACCCTGAGCGTGACTTAGGGTGGCATCGCAACCTCCCAATCTGCCCTGCTCTGTGCATGACAGGGGTGGCGCCCCAACTCCCCAATCGGCCCTGCTCTGAGCCCGACCAGGGGCTGCACCTAGGGATTGGGCCTGCCCTCTGCCACCTGGGAGGGGGCCTAAGCCAGCAGGTCGTTATCTCCTGAGGGGTCCCAGACTGAGAGAGGGCACAGGCTGGGCTGAGGGACCCCCTACTTCCCCTGAGTGCACAAATTTTTGTGCACCAGGCCTCTAGTACTGTAATAATTATGGTGACAGATGGGTACTAGAATTATTATAAATTATGTGTCTCACCACTATACTGTATACCTGAAACTAACACAAAATAATATTGAATGTTAAATGTAATTGAAAAAAAATTCTTTATTTCATTATTTTTTCCATCACCATTTCCCCCCATATACTCTTTTCCACCTCCACCCATTTTTAACTCTTTAAAAATATATGCTTAGAAAAGGGCTTGAAGGAAGTAATGTAAAATGTTCACAATAGTTATCTCTGGGTAATAGAATTAAACTGATTTTTACTTTTCCTTTGCACTTTTGTTAATTCATATTTTCTTCAGAATATATGCCTTATTTATCTTCAGAAGATTGATAGCATTATTAATAAAAATGAGATGAGATTTGGAAACAGCCTAAGTGCCCATCAGCAGATGAGTGGATTAAAAACCTGTGATACATCTACACAATGGAATACTACGCTGCGGTAAAAAGAAGGAATTCTTACCATTTGCAACAGCATGGATGGACCTGGAGAGCATTATGCTAAGTGAAATACGCCAGTCAGAGAAAGATAAATATCACAGGATCTCACTCATTTATGAAATATAATGAACAACATAAACTGATGAACAAAAACAGATCCAGAGACAGAGACGCATCGATCAGACCAGTGGTTGGCAAAATACTACGTGCAGGCACACACGTACAGTGCGATTGAAACTTCGTGGCCCATGTGCAGAAGTCGGTATTTTGTGGAAAAGCCACACTCAAGGGGCCAAAGAGCCGCATGTGGCTCGCGAGCCGCAGTTTGCCGACCACTGGATCAGATGGTCAAACCTCAGAGGGAAGGCAGGGGAGGGTGGGGCTAAGGGGGAGAGATCAACCAAAGGACTTGTATGCATGCATATAAGCCCAACCAATGGACACAGACACCAGGGGGGTGAGTGCATGAGTGGGGGGTGGGGGGGCAATGGGAGGATAAGGACACATATGTTATACCTTAATCAATAAAGAAAAAAAAGATAGTTACAATACTAAAAAAAATGAGTTGTAGTCTCTGCTCTCAGTTGGGAAAGGAAATACCTGTACTTAAATTTTGCTTGATCGGCTCTGGGACCACCTTGTTTTGCTTGTGCCATTCATGATTCCCTCCTGTGATACTTCTGCTCAATGGTCCCTCATCTGCAGGAACACTTCCAGGGCTAAGGTAAAGAGGAGTGCACAGATACCCTGAGAAAATCCATTTACTTGCATAGATGATTCTGATAGTTTGGAAGTTCTCTATTGAGATGAAATTAGAGTTTTGTTAATGTAGTATAGCTTCCCCTCACTGCCCCCTGGCCAGCTAAAGGTGAATGTACTGCTCCTCACCTCCCAATATCCAAAGCCAGCCACATAAATCCCCACCTCAACTATTCTTGCATAACAGTTGTCATACCCTTAAGATCTGGGCACCCTAACCACACTACTCAAAGTGTGGTCTGTGGACCAGCAGCATGGATATCACCTGCGAGCTTGTAGGAATTTAAAATCCTGAATGAAATCTGCATTTTAATAAAACCTCAGGTGGTTTGTGTGCATATTAGAATTTAAGAAGCACTGACCTTGAGGTGAACACGTTCTCATTTGTCAGCATTTTATTTAAATAGGTGCTCTATGGACTGAAGAATATTCCAATATTCTTCTGGTATACAAATCAATTGTTAGTGCTTCTGATATATCCATTCGTCATGGAAATGAATATTTATGGAGTGGTTACTTTATGTAAGCCACTGTGTGTCAGGCACTGTTAAGTGGAAAACAAATGTGAAAAATGAAATCACACTGCAAAGGTCTAAGGGTTTCAGGCCTCAGTGAAAGAGTTGTCTTAAGACAGTGATAAATTGGCAGAAGGATTATAGACAAGGACAGCTAAGAAGAGGAAGAGATCAACTAAGATCAGCGTGGTTACAGAGGAGTGAGCTTGTATCTGGTCTTGTAATGATTAAATGCCCCTGGTAGGGGCCAAACTGGCTGGCTCATTTCTGGATTTGATCATGGTGGATTTGTGTTCTAAGACAGGGGTTCTGAAACTTTAAGGAATATCAGTATGCCCTGGAGGGCTTATTAAGACACAAAGTGCTGAGCTTCTGAAATTGTTGCTCATCCAGCAGATCTGGAGCAACACCTAATAATGTACATTTGTACCAAATTCTCTGATTTGGAGAATCACACTTTGAGAACCACTAATTTAGAGGAAATAGCATATATCTTGGAGCTAGTTTTAGTTCAACTACTTATTAATTTAGGTTGGCAAGTACTTTCTTTTTAGGCTTCTCTTTGAGAAGTGAGGAATTGCAATGCCTATCTTACAAGTGTTTGCAACAAGTAAAGGAAATAAAGGTCTATGAAAGCATCTTATTATACTGTCTGGTACATTCCAGTTAAACTAAGTTGAACTCAGTGTCTATTCTCTTTCTCAAAGTAATCCTACTTGAAAATCTTAGCTGCAACATCATCTTCAGGAGTGAAGGAATAGTCATTTTGGTGTGAAGGCCACTTGGCAGTGGATATAGGCCCTTTTTTGAGAATTTGGTGTGAGCCTTCCATACCATTGGCACAAACTGGTTGTGCCTTTTGTGTGTCTGTGTTGTCCATTTTTAACTCATATTGACTGGCTGGGAGTCAAAACAAAGATACCTGAAGGCTTAAAGAGACCAGTGCCATTCCAGGTACACTGCCTAAAGGAATAATTTGAGAAATGGAAACTAAAACTCACATCCTACCAGGAAAAGATAAAAATCTATTTTAATTTATTGGAATTGAAAATTCTAAGGTAACTCCCCTAGACTTTTTATTTTTGAGAAATCCAAGCAAGCCTATACATTTGGAAGACTGGGAATACAAACCTTTCTCCTAGCTCTAATAGGGCCCCTCTAATTTCACCACCACAAACAACATAATTTGGCAACTGAACCTATCCATTGCCATCACAGATTAATTGGGAAGTACTAGAATCTTTAAAACATCAAGGTGTTTTTATTCAGGTGTATTTATTCACTTCAATTTTAGTGTTCACATTCACAGGATCCATTAAGAAAAATCGGACCTTCTTATGCAATACCCAAAATGAAATGGGAAATTGATGGATTATCCTTGTATTATCATTAGTTATTGACTCTTTATGGAAATTTTTTATTAGATTATAAGCAACAGCTAATTAATCACATAGCAAACTTTTGAAGATTAAGACATAGCACAGGTACATTTTGGTTGATGTGGAGGAAAGAAAGGATTGTTCTGGATCAGGAGTAATTGCCCAGTTGAGTTTGGGACACTTAGAGGTAATCCTCAGAACAGTGGGACTCTGAGGGGAGGACATCACGCAAACAAAAAACAAAAACAACAAAAAACAAAACAAAAAAACTGAGATAGGAAAGGGAACAAAGTTTTCCCACTCTGCAGTCTAATTTGAGATTATTATATGTCTTTACTGGCTCCATTGGTTACCTTCTGGATCAAATTTAAATTGCCTGCTTCAAGAGCAGCCAGCATCCCTTCACTTCAGTGGTGCATTATATAAATAGCTATCATGGGCAATTAGTGTCTCTGATTGTCTTCTTTCTAAATAATGTGGTTAAGTGACGTTTAGTATATTTCAGTTTTTCTCTCTCCAAATCATGTCAAGTAAATTATGTTTTTTTATGCCTTGCAAAGTTCATGTATATATCACTTCAACTGTGATTTAAAAGGATAAGGGGATTAAAAAAGGATATAAACTAGCCACTCACTAACATTTTATGAGCATAAGACTGTTTCGGTCAGAAGATTTTCTTAAAAAAAAATTCTATTATTTTTAGAGAAGACATTTTATTTTTTACATAGTGAATATTAAGTTCCTATATAACATTAAATGGGAATTTTTGTTATTATTCTTGTCTTTCTTGCCCACCCACACATACCAATGTTGCACACATTTGTTGCTCTGAAGGACTTTAAGCTATCCATAAATCTGCATTCTCATAACCCCAGTAGTAGAACAAGAAGTCTCCCAATCAAGAGAGAGAATACTCTTAACTTGTTGGGTTCCCAAGAAAATAATTTCTGAGGCTCAGTGCCTGAGGAAAAGACTGACTGAGAAGGAGGGGGTTTCTAACAGCACCTGGGAGGGGCAGCACTTTACTTGAGTGTCAAGGTACAGTTGCAGTGACCATACCCTCCTTTTCCATCCTTCCCTCTTTAAGACTTCCCATTTGGTCCATAGGATGATCTAATTACATTATGTTCTCTTACATTCTATTATATTTCATAATCACCACTGGCCTAAAGAAAGCAAAGGGGCTCAGATTTTCCTCCAAAAGATGACTTCAAAAAATTGTGCCTGCAGACACTCCCTCAGCTTCTTTGTCAGCACCCCAAGCTACCCTGCAGCATCTTTCCCTAGCAGTGTCTTGGTGCTGCTGTTTTAACTCACTACCTGCTCTCAGGCTCCTTAACTTCATTTGGTCACACAAACTTCTGTGTGTTGAGCCAAGGATCACCCAGTCTTCTGCCCACCCAAACCTCAATGAATCACCTCAGCCCAATCCAAAGCTTTGTCTTCCAGAGAGCCAGAGCAGAAGCTCAGATGTGTGAAAGAGCTGGCATTAAGAAGATAGTTGGGCTTGTGGAGTAGAAGCTGATGGTTCCCCATCCAAGAACCCTCAGCACTCACCATTCCCTGTACTCTGACCACATGGCTTCCTACTTCAAGTACCTAGGGCTCTGCCTGAAGGCTTTCTCTGGCCTTGGGAATGAGCTAGACTTGTACAGGGGCATGCTAAAGTGATGGGTAATTAATAGGTCTGGAAATAGCCTCCAACCAGTGACTGACAAAATTGGTGAATAATACCTCAGGTTCCTCAGCCATCAAGCATGATAACTCTGAGATGTGCTCTCTGCAGTCATTCAGAGAACCCCCGTGAGATTGAGCCCCAGTTGTCCACAATAGTAATCTCATTAACTCAGTTCATATTGGTTTTCTTTCTGTTCCTGTCTAACTGCCTCCTTTACTATTGCTTCCTGGAATTACCCTTCAAATCCTTGTCTCAGAGATTGCTTTTGTAGGAGCCCAATCTGAGAGCTGGAATATGGGATGTGTGAGGTAGTGGCAGTACATACCATCTGGGACCACATTGTGAAGGCCTTAAATGTCATGTTGAGGTGAGACTGTATCCTATGGTGACTGGGTGGTGATCACTCCTATGCTAGAAGATCATTCCAGAAACAGAGAAGAATGGATTAGAACAGTGGCTCTCAAAGCGTTGTCTCTGAACTACGAACATAAGCATCACCTAGAAACTTTTTAATAATACAGTTTCTTGCTTTATTAAAATATAATATTGTAATCTCCATTATATCAGAAAACCTGGGGGTGTGGCCCAGAAACATGTTTTAATAAGCCCTCCAGGTAAATGTGATGCCCCTAAAGTTTGAGAACCACTGGATTAGAGATTGAAGGTGAAATTGGCAGCATGGAAACCAGTTATCAGGCGATAGTGATAGCCAAGTTGTGAGACTGTGAAGGCCTGAGCTACCGGCTTTTATTTTTTTCTCCTCCTTCTTTTGGCCCTGGACTGTGCTCTGCGTGCATAACACATAAATATTTTGGCTTGATGTCTTTCACCCCATTATCAAGCAAATGGAGTGATAATGAGAGGGACATGGATGGAGAGAGGTGCAATCAGGTGACTCAGTTCACATGAGGTTCAGCTACCACTTGACCACATGACATTTTGAGCATTATGTATTTCTCAATTCGAGTGACAAAGTCTTCCCCTAAAGAAACTGGGGCATTGGTCAGATCTGATGTCTTCTTCAGAAAACATCAGCAACTACTCCCTCTTCAGAAATCAAGATCCCATGGCTTATGTGTATGGATCCTGAGAAGTGTTGTAAATCTGAGAATGAAATTTCCATAAATCAGGCAATAAGAGCTTTTTCACAGAAATTACTTCCTGAGAAAGGGAACACTATATGGACAAGGGGGAGGAATAGACTCTGGGAAGATGCATAGGAGATCTTCTGCTAAGTGGCCTAAAATTCCAAATTAGTTAGTGTTAGTTTGAGACCTAATCCATATTATTATTTGCTTGAAACGTTTTTATTTTTTATTTTAAGACTCAGCTTGACCAGTGTCTTTATAAGTCAAGAGTTTCAGAACCCCGTAATTATGCCCTTTAACCTTGTCCAATGGCATCCCAGACCCTCACTGCCTGCTTATGAGGCTGTGGGAACTCAAAGTCCCCCAACCGTACCGAGGGCTAGGGCGGGTGAGGAAGATGTGGCTGGCAATGACCCATCCCACCAGAGTGCCAGCTCCCAGAACAACAAAGCCTTTGACTGAGATCTTCATTGAAAACTGGGTGACATTCTCAGGGCCAAAAGGAGCAATTGGAAAGGTAGTTTTGTGGCTTAGCTTCTGAGCCAGAGTTGAAAGTAGGCTGCAGCCAGTCTGAAAGAAACCTGGCAGAGGAGGAAAAGACCCTCCCTGTGCCAGGAACTACATAAACCCATGAGCAATCAAACAGAACCAGTGTGGTGAGGAAATATTTCTGACTGGCAAAGATGGTTCCACCATCTAGTAATTTACTGTAAATGGTGACAACCAGCGTCCTACTTGGTGGACTGTGGTCTGTTGATGGAGAGCTTGGCTGGAATGACCGCTGTGTTATTGTTCTTTGACCTGGAAAAAAAAGTATGCCATTTTAAGAGAAACTAAAGAGGGGAAATCTTTTGTGATTGCAAAACTTTAAAAGGGCATCTTATGCCTTTTTTAACTAGATGGATTGAGTTATTGCTTAAGCTATGTTGTATAAAATTAATGCAAATAAGGATATACATGGACAAGAATTTACTAGGCATATGGATATTTTCATAAACAAAGTGAGATAATTAGCTTGAAGAGCAGGCTACAGTTGGCTACACCAAGGGACGTTTCAAGTCAACCAGGGTTGTTTTGTAGATTAAATATGAAGCTGTTGTCAAATGAGTAAGTATAAAACCTGTATCACATAGAAAGACTAATGGGGCCAGTGTTGGCTGAGGGTTGAACAGAACAAATCTACAGGGCCAACTTAGCCTCCTTAAACCTCCCATAGCAGAGAGGCTTCTGGCTGTGTCCATTTCTCTCGACTAAGTCCTTGCTTTTGCAGCAATGTTTCTGGTTGTCAAAACAACCAGCTGTAGAATGATTGATCAGGATACTGAGTAACCTACTCAGTTCAGTCGTTAAAAGCTAGCACGTATTTTAACTATTTCAGTTAGTTTTATGATTGCCGTGAACAAATCTGCCAGCAATTGGCCTGATTGCTTAGTTATCAAGCTGAGGATGGTCAAAAAACAGGGAAAGAGCCTTCGAGATTGGGTAATCCAGCTTCTTCTATTCCAGAAAATAACACCTAAGTCACTTGGCTAGTATGCGGTAGAATGGGAATTGGACTCCCAGGCCAGTGTTTCCCACCTCTCTCTGCCATCTTGTCAAACCACAGCACCTACTCTTATTCACAGAAATAAAACAAAGCTATTTTTTAAATTATGCTTTTATTCACACTGAAATTAATTCCCCAAAGACATCTTAATTAAGGTAGCATAAGAAAAATAGCAGCAATTACTATAAAAATGATGCAAGATAAATACTGTCATTCTTTGCAGCTTAATTTATTATGACTTTAAAAGGGTTGTGAGAGCTCGCCTTGCTTCTGTGAAACATAGTGCATTCTTGCAATTCCCCTCAGTTATAAATTAATATAGGCCATTAGAGATGAGGCTAATGGTGGATGAAGACTATCTCATGGGGAATATGCAGCACCTGAGAAAATGAACAGCTGTGGTGTACGGACCCCCAACCAGCCCTACAAATGATACAACTTGTCACAAACTAGTCCCCATAGAGGCATATTAAATTCTAATAAATAAACCCAGTCGCTCAAAATGTTTTGCCTTTCTCTGTAAGCACATTCTCATGTCGCTCTACCCAAAAGAGTTCTGGTATAGGTATCAAGGAGCTGTGTAGGCTCATCTTAAGCCAACCTATGTGAATGCTCTATGCCAGTGGTTCTCAGCCTGGGCTGCACATGAGAATCACCGGGGAATCTTTTTAAAATCCTGATTCCTGGGCCTCATCCTCCGGAAATTCTGTTTCTTTGTGATGGGATGAGGCCACAACATGAGTAACAAAGAAACAGAATTTCCGGAGGATGAGGCCCAGAAATCAGGATTTTAAAAAGATTCCCAGGTGATTCTAATGTGCAGCCAAGGTTGAGAACCACTGCTCTATGCTGACACTCGGCTCTTCCCTCTTGGGAAATCTAAATTCACAGCTGAGATTATGTGTTAATGAGAAGAAAAGTTAACATATTCGCAGGCTTGTTAGCCATTGTCAGCATATCTAAAAGTTTCCCTTTCAGATATATGAAAAAGTATCAGAGTCTTTTTATTCCCACTGCAACAAAGTAAAATCTGAAGAGCTTTAGGAAAAAATAGGGATTAGATAAAACAATATATCTGAAGTTTCCACCCTCATACAGTCATACAAGTTTGCTAAGAGAGGCTAGAGGGAGTTTAGCAATTCACTGGGGAGGCTCGAGATAAAAGACAGACTTTATGCCCCTATAGATTTCTAGTTAGAAATGTAGTCACTTTGAAATTGAAAAACCAAGGCCAAGGCTTAGACTTACAATGGCATTACGGACTCAGAAAAGCAAGGTGGTGTGTCTGAGGACCAAAGACGTGTGCTGTTTTCCTATGGACTAAATCAACCTCTAGACAGTCCATACCTGGGTGACCTACTGACTTCAAAACAACAATGAGGTACCATCTCACACCTGTCAGACTGGCTATCATCAACAAATCAACAAACAACAAGTGCTGGAGAGGATGTGGAGAAAAAGGAACCCTCTTGCATTGCTGCTGGGAATGCAGACTGGTGCAGCCACTGTGGAGAACAGTATGGAGTTTCCTCAAAAAGTTAAAAATGGAACTCCCATTTGACCCTGTGATCCCACTTGTAGGAATATATCCCAAGAAGCCAGAAACACCAATCAGAAAGGATATATGCACCCCTATGTTCATAGCAGCACAATTCACCATAGCTAAGATCTGGAAATAGCCTAAGTGCCCATCATCGGATGAATGGATTAGAAAACTGTGGTCCATCTACACGATGGAATACTATGCTGCTGTAAAAAAGAAGGAACTCTTACCATTTGCAAAGGCATGGATGGAACTGGAGGGCATTATGCTAAGTGAAATAAGCCAGTCAGAGAAAGATAAATATCACATGATCTCACTCATTTATGGATAATAAGACCATTATAAACTGATGAGCAAAAATAGATACAGAGGCAGAGCAACATCGAACAGACTGTCAAACTACAGCGGGAAGGCTGGGGAGGGTTGGGGGGGTGGATAAGAGGTCAACTGAAGGACTTGTATGCATGCATATAAGCATAACCAATGGATACAGACACTGGGGGGTAGGGGAGGCCAGGGGAAGGTCAAAGGGAGAAAAAAATGAGACATATATAATTATATAATACTCTTTGTAATACTTTAAGCAATAAAACAATAAAAAATTAATTAATTAATTTCAAAAAGCCCCCATCTCTCTCCTGTCATACCCACCTCCCAGGGTGGCTTCACTCTTCCTTAGTACTTTTGTTCAGGAGTCTTAAATGTCTAGTCCTGCTGTTCCTCACCCAGGAAAATAAATGTAGCATCTCTTTGTGTGAATAATAATAATAATAATAATAATAATAAATTAAATTAATGCAGAAGGATGAACATGCATCTGGTGTTATGGATTTTGATTTATTGCAGTGGCCAGGGGCTCCCAAACAACTCTGGTCACCTGTGCACATCTGTGCATGTGTATACACACACACACACACACACACACACACACACACACACACACACACAGCTAAAGGGAAGCACTCAGAAGTGAATGGGTCCATGGATAACAGTGCTGTGAGGTCTAGAAAGCTGTAGGTATCACATCACACCAAGTAATCATCTGTGCTGCCCAGAATTCCTGAGCATGAAGGAAACTGTCATTTGGAATACCTTGCATTGAATGGAAGGTTAGCTTGATTTTTTTCCACTTTATTTCAGTAAGGGAAGAATTGACCAGGTAATTAGCTCATGATAAATCACAATAATGTCCAATGTACCCAAGCTTGGTCCAATTCAGAGGTGAGGCAGATGTGGGACAGAAACAAAGCATATCATTGGGTTACTATAAATTAATTTTTTTTCTAAAAAAAGTCAATATCTCCCTGAAGGAATCTCCCTTTTATTAAGACAACTGTAAACAGCTTTCAGAAAATGGGATCAAGATATAAGTAAACTAGCTAGTCACCATTTGTAACCCCAAGAAACAAGGATGACGTATTTCAGGGTTAATTCAACATGGAGTGTGGTTTTCTCTAAGTGAGAGGAAGAATAGGTAAGAAGGAATCAAATTCATTGAAGTTTTGTATTAGTCATGCAGGAAGTTGGTTATTATAGGAGTAATGGTTTAAATAAGAAACAATCTTGACTGATTGTTGGTTTCCTTGCATTAGCTGAGAGATATAATACATGGAATTTTAGGGGAGGAAAAATAATTTTCTCTCAACTCTTCTAGGTCCTTGGCTAAGACCCCACCCACACACTTTAATAAAAGACAGATTAACAGAAGAAAAACAACAGAAGTTTAATAACAGGTATATCTCTTGCATACATGGGAAAGACCCAGGAAAACTGAGTAAATCTCTGAAATGTTCCAAGACATCACATTAAATACTATCTCCAAGTAAAGATAAAAAAAGATATTTTGTATTCTATATATGAGTTAAATCATATGGTGTTTTGTACTTTTCCACCTGACTTATTTCACTTAGCATGATATGCTCACCATCCACTGATGTAACAAATGGCAGTATTTCGTTTTTTCTTGTGGCTGAGCAGTATTTCATTGTATATATGTGCCACATCTTCTTTATCCAATCATCCCTCAATGGGCACTTAAGTTGTTTCCATGTCTTGGCTATTTGTAAATAATACTGCAAAAGTAACAACCCAACAAAATAAACAGTAACAAATATATAGATAGAGACAACACAATGATGGTTACCAGAGAAGAAAGAAGGTGGGGGGAGGGTGAAGTGGATAAAGGGCATCAAATATATGGTAAGGAAAGAAAACTAGACTTTGGGTGGGAGCATGGAATAGAGTACACAGATGTCTAATAATCTTGTATACCTAATAATTATATAATGTTATTAACCGCTGTTACCCTAATGCATTTAATAAAAAATATGTTGGAGGGAGGGCAGAGCCAGGTATGGGAGGTTATCAGGCAAAGCATAGTAAACAAGGATCACGTTGTTATACAGATTTAAGGCTGTGCCTTCTCTATTCATAAGAGGTTCTAGTGCAGGGGTGGGCAACCTTTTTGCGAGTGCGTGCCAAAACCAGCAAAATCTCTGACTCAAAATTCTTCTGCATGCCAACCCTAATTTTTTGAGAACATGTTACGCCTACTTGATACCTCTTAAGGTGTACGTATGTGAAGAACCTTGAAGAAATAATAAAATTCATTCGAGCGACAAAAACACAGTATATGATGATGAAAAATACATTTATTTTTTAATGTATACATGTACACTGACAGTCCGACAGAAAACTTTCTGACGCCGTTTGATATTATCAGTGGGACTTTTGCTGCTGCATCACTGATGACAGAGATTTTACATGAGGTTTCTATTTCGTGACCTTCAGAGATATGCACGAGCTACTACTTCCATCTGTCAGGCTACTCCTATTACGAGACTTAACAAAATTCATCACGGAGAACAAAGATTCACAAGCATATGTGGATGAAACCAAAACACTGGTCGGATCTAGGAAGGCAGGGAGAGTTAAGGCAGAGGCATAGAAATTGCTCTTCCCCTCTCTCGTCAATCCATGTCTATGGTCTTTAAGATAACTTGTTATGTAAAATTACTTATTTATCGGGGAGAACCAAGATGGCGGCATAGGTTAACGCCGGAGTTTGCTGCTTTGAACAACTACTTCAAAAGTGAAACCGAAAAACGGAAGGGACATCACCCAGAACCACAGGAACGCTGGCTGAGTGGAAGTCCTACAACTAGGAGGAAAGAGAAACGCATACGGACACTCAGAGGAGGCGCAGTGCTGAAGTCAAATTCTGAGGTGCGGAGTGCGCGGAGCGGGCTGGCGGCGGAGGGCGCGGTTGGCGTTTTCAATCGGGAGGGAGTCGCAGAATCTGAGCTCCAGATCCGGGCGAGTCTTTAGGGACCCAGACTCAAACGGGAGAAGCGGGACTGTCTGGCTTCGGTCAGAGCGAGTGCAGCTTTCTCTCTGAGCTTTGCAGCGGGTGCTGGGACTCAGAGAGGCAGAGCCCCTGGGGACAGGACTGAGAGCCGCCATAACTGCTCTCTCCGGCCCACCCTGTTGATCCTGTGCGACCCGCCCCGCCCAAGCCCTGCACAGAGGCATTTGCCGGATAGCCTCAGGCAAAGGCTAGATTAGCACCTCCCTAGAGGACAGAAGTTTTCTCACTGCACACACAGCTGATTCTCATAGCCACTTGGCCTGGAGGTCAAACCCTCCCTGGTATTAGCTACAACAATCAAGGTTTAACTATAAGACTGCGCACAAAGACCACTAGGGGGTGCACCAAGGAAGCATAACAAAATGCGGAGACAAAGAAACAGGACAAAATTGTCAAAGGAAGATATAGAGTTCAGAACCACACTTTTAAGGTCTCTCAAGAACTGTTTAGAAGCCGCCGATAAACTTAATGAGATCTACAAGAAAACTAATGAGACCCTCGATCTTATATTGGGGAACCAACTAGAAATTAAGCATACACGGACTGAAATAACGAATATTATACAGACTCCCGACAGCAGACCAGAGGAGCGCAAGAATCAAGTCAATGATTTGAAATGCAAGGAAGCAAAAAACACCCAACTGGAAAAGCAAAATGAAAAAAGAATCCAAAAATGCGAGGATAGTGTAAGGAGCCTCTGGGACAGCTTCAAGCGTACCAACATCAGAATTATAGGGGTGCCAGAAGATGAGAGAGAGCAAGATATTGAAAACCTATTTGAAGAAATAATGACAGAAAACTTCCCCCACCTGGTGAAAGAAATGGACTTACAGGTCCAAGAAGCGCGGAGAACCCCAAACAAAAGGAATCCAAAGAGGACCACACCAAGACACATCATAATTAAAATGCCAAGAGCAAAAGATAAAGAGAGAATCTTAAAAACAGCAAGAGAAAGAAACTCAGTTACCTACAAGGGAATACCCATACGACTGTCAGCTGATTT
Source organism: Myotis myotis (assembly GCF_014108235.1). Taxonomy (NCBI): domain Eukaryota; kingdom Metazoa; phylum Chordata; class Mammalia; order Chiroptera; family Vespertilionidae; genus Myotis; species Myotis myotis. The sequence goes on along the minus strand of NW_023416346.1, from coordinate 4,049,560 downwards.
CTCAACAGAAACTTTGCAGGCCAGAAGGGAGTGGCAAGAAATATTCAAAGTGATGAATACCAAGAACCTACAACCAAGATTACTTTATACAGCAAAGCTATCATTCAGAATTGAAGGTCAGATAAAGAGCTTCACAGATAAGGAAAAGCTAAAGGAGTTCATCACCACCAAACCAGGATTATATGAAATGCTGAAAGGTATCCTTTAAGAAGAGGAAGAGGAAGAAAAAGGTAAAGATACAAATTATGAACAACAAATATGCATCTATCAACAAGTGAATCTAAGAATCAAGTGAATAAATAATCTGATGAACAGAATGAACTGTTGATTATAATAGAATCAGGGACATAGAAAGGGAATGGACTGACTATTCCTGGGGGGGAAAGGGGTGTGGGAGATGTGGGAAGAGACTGGACAAAAATCGTGCACCTATGGATGAGGACAGTGGGTGGGGAGTGAGGGCGGAGGGTGGGGCGGGAACTGGGAGGAGGGGAGTTATGGGGGGAAAAAAAAGAGGAACAAATGTAATAATCTGAACAATAAAGATTTAATTTAAAAAAAACACTAAAATTACTTATTTATCTAAGATGCACCTACACTGAATTTATCTGAAAAATAAAAAAGTCGATATTAAGAAAAAAATTGTAAATGGAAGATGATAAGAGAGGGTTTCGCGTGCCAGCAAAAGTTACTGGCGTGCCATTTTGGCACGCGTGCCAGGGGTTGCCCACCCCTGTTCTAGAGATTTGGTCATCTTCCTTTTCCTAATACAGAGAGAGATATATACACTTACAAATGGAAGTTTACCTCATAAATGTAACTGTCCATTACAAAAGAGTAACTTCTACTTGGTTTTCAGAGCTTCTTCCATGTCTACTGTTTTCTTTTTTTAATAACCAGCTCAAAATAATTTTTATGATAAAGAGGCATATTTTGGGGTGGCAAATTTTGAGACCCTTCAGGATTCATGGTCTACCTCCAAAACAATGACTACTGCAATCTTGTAGTTTTCTTCTCTGTATTCTCAGTGGCTTTTCCAATATGAAGCCCATAGGAGACTTTGATAAATGTGTGTTGAATAAATGGGCCGTTAAATTAAAAGAGAACCCAGAGATAACCAACCTGGTCTCTGCTTCCTAGTTTTAGAGGAAAGGAGATCATGGTGTGTATCCTAAGGTAGGGGAGGTGGTTTATTGACTTAGTCAAAGCCACCCAAATGGTGGGGGCAAAACTGAGCCTAGAGCTAGTTTATCTGATAGTCTCTCCTGTGTTCTTTCTACCAACTCATAATGTAACCACAGAACCAGCTCAAAATGGTCCTATCCTGTTTCTAACAAGATACCAAGTTGCTTTTTAGAGACAACAGACCCAAACCATAAGTCATAGAGTGGAAACATGTGCAGAGGAGAGAATTTTGACCTCCAGCTGCATCTGGAACAAAAGTCTTGTCCTCCTCGTGGAAACAAAGTATCAGGACATGACCAGATCTTGAACACTGGAACTCTTTTGGAAGTGGAGGATCCGTTGTCCAAGAAAATCTGATTCTGGATCCACTTACCATAAATGGCCAAAGTTCAAGGTCCTCCTATTAAAACTTGCCCATCAGTACTTCTGCATACCTGTTCCACCTAACCCCTTAAAAATGCACCTCAAACCCTGGATTGAGGAGGCAGATTTTGGCTTTCTTCCCATCTCCTCATCTGGCAAGAAAGTCTTTCTTTGTTGCATACATGGTGCTTTACTGATTGGTCTTACTGTGCATCTAGACTGTATAAACTTGGGTTTTATTACAATAATTCCTTAACCACCAAGTTCTGTCATCCCTTTCAAACCTGCTTCCTTTGCTGAAATTAGTTAATTCTCTATGACTTCCCTACTTTTTGTCTTCAGTTTCCTTACTATATCAAATTTTATAGCTCATAATTGTCATCATCAAAACAATATTCAAGCCCCAGTGGTAGATTGGCACTGATGTGGTGATAGTGTCTGTGGTGACAATGTCAGTGGTAGTGCAGGCATCTGAACCTTGTCTCTCTGACTAGTGGAACCAAGAAAAAGGATCTCTGCCCTGACCGGTTCGGCTCAGTGGATAGAGCGTCGGCCTGCGGACTGGGGGGTCCCGGGTTCGATTCCGGTCAAGGGCATGTACTTTGGTTGCGAGCACATCCCCAGTAGGAGGTGTGCAGGAGGCAGCTGATTGATGTTTCTCTCTCGTCGGTGTTTCTGACTCTCTATCCCTCTCCCTTCCTCTCTGTAAAAAATCAATAAAATATATTTTAAAAAAAGAAAAAGGATCTCTGTGTGCAAAGAGTATAGGAGGAATCTGCATTAATTATTTTTTTCTTGTCGTTTCACCCTGAGGGGGACTCGAGCGATGCAGAACTGTATGTCAGGATGGTGGTATTTTGTGTGTGTGTGTGGGGGGGGGGGTGGGGGGGGGGTGGGGGGGTGCGAGCGCGCATGCGCGCGCACATGCACCCTCCTGTGTGTGTAGGGGAGTAAAGTCTGAGAAAAATCAATTTACCTGGATAAAGAAATTGGGAAAAGGGGGACCTCAGGAGCCAGAGAATTTGAAGAAAATCCCAGAGAGAAGAGAGTTAGAATCCCTCTAATCCTGTGAATGAACTGACAAAAGTCCTGGGCCCACCCCCAAGCTGTGCACAGATGCAGAAGAAACAGAGTAAGGTCTCTGAGAACTGAGCTACGATATAAACCACTCCCAAGTCCCAAACACATTCCTGAGTGTTACATATACTGGGACAGTATAAACAATAGCACTGAATCCTGAAATGACATTTTAACCACTGCTCACAAAAGGTAGGACAAAACTTGTGATCTTAACCTGTGTTGATTTCCTGCTGAAACAACAAAATCTATTGACATTCCATTCTCAAGATTTTACTAGAACCCAGTCTCATAACATAATAGTCAATATATTCAGCATGCAATCTAAATTGATTCAACATACAATGAACTAGGAATATCTGACCAATTCTCAAGAAAAAGGACAATAAACAGATGCCAAAACCTCAATGATCCAGATATTAGTGTTAGTAAAGACTTTAAAATTCCATGAAGTAAGGGTCAATATTCTGTAAATGAATGGAAAATTCAAAACTTTCAAGAGAAAAATAGCAACTATAAAAATATCAAATTTAAAGATTGAAAGCTATGATATCTTAAATTAAAAAAAAATCTCTGGATGAGTTCAGCAGTAGAGATGATAAAGAAAAAAGTGAGTGTGCACGGCTATAGTAGCTCAGTTGGTTGAGCATTGTCCTGTGCAATGGTTGCTGGTTTGATTCCTGGTCAAGGCACATACCTGGGTTGTGGGCACATATGGAGGGCAGCCAATCAATGTTTCTCACATGGATGTTTCTCTCTCTCTCTCTCTCTCTCTCTCTCTCTCTCTCTCTCTCTCTCTCTTTCTCTCCCTTCATTTCTCTAAGCATGTCTTTCGGTGAGGATTAAAAAGGAAAGAAAGGAAACATAACTGAACTTGAAAATAGGCAATTAGAAATGATCCAGTCTGAAAACTAAGAGATAAAAGAATTAAAATAAAATAGAAAGTGGAGATTGAAAGAAGAACACAGCTTCAACAAATGGTGCTGGGACTCAATATGCAAAAAAGAAAAAATATGTACCTTAACTATACCTCAATCCTTAAATAAAAATTTACTCAAAAATTTTCACAGACCTAAATATAAAATATAAATCCCTAAGATTTTTTTGAAAAAATAAAGGAGAATATCTTTGTGACCTTGAGTTAGTCCCTGACATCTTGGATACAAAACAAAAATCATTATCTATAAAAGAAAAAAATAATAAACTACACTTCGTAAAAATTTAAAACTTTTGCTGTGCCAAAAACACTTTTAAGAGAATAAAAAGATAAGCTACAGATTTGGAAAGTATATTTTCAAATCACATATCTGACAAAGGACTCATAGCAGACTATATAAAGAATTTTCCATACTCAACAATCTGAAAACAAATAATCCAACTTAAAAATGGGCAAAGTTTTAATGGATACCTCACCAAAGAAGATATTTGGATGGAAAATAAGCACATGAAAAAACATTCAACATCATTAGTCATTAGGGAAAGGCAAATGAAAACCACATGAGATGCTATTACACACCTATTAGGATGGTTAAAAATAAATTAAAAATAATTTTAAATATGTATTGCTGGTGGAAACAAAATGGTACAGCCAGTTTGAAAAAACAGTTTGGCAGGTTTTTTTTTTTTAAAAAAAAAATATTTTTATTGATTTTTTACAGAGAGGAAGGGAAAGGGATAGAGTGTTAGAAACATTGATGAGAGAGAAACATCAATCAGCTGCCTCCTGCATACCCCCTACCGGGGATGTGCCCGCAACCAAGGTACATGCCCTTGACCAGAATCGAACCTGGGACCCTTGAGTCCGAAGGCTGATGCTCTATCCACTGAACCAAACTGGTTAGGGCAGTTTGGCAGTTTTTATAAACTTAAGTATACACTTACTATATGACCCAGCAATCATACTCCTTGTTATATACTTAATAAAACTAGAAACTTTTGTTCACATGCATAAAAATGAATGTTTATACCAGTTTTATCATAATCTATATATATATAAAAGGCTAATATGCAAAGTGTCCCCTTGGGAATTTGACCAGGAGACTGGGAGTTTGATCACTCGCTAGGACATGTGCTGACCACCAGGAGGTGGCACGGAAGAAGGAAGCCTCGGCTGGTAGCTGGCAGCCAGGGAAGGAAGGCAGCTGGAAGGCCCTGATTGGCCCTGATCTCTGGCCAGGCCTAAGAACCCTGCCCATACACAAATTTCATGCACCAGGTCTCTAGTTGCTAATAACGGGAGACAACCCAGATGTCCTTCAACGGGTCAATAGCTGAATAAACTATGGTACTCCCATATAGTGGAATATTATTCAGCAATAAAAGATAAGAAACTATTGATAAACACAACATGGAATGAATCTCAAATACATTATGCTGACCCAAAGAAACCAGATTCACAGTTCTACATGCTGTATGACTTTATATGACATTCTGGAAAAGGCAAAACTCTAAGGTGAGAGAACATATTAGTGGTTACCAAGGGCTGGGGATGAGGGTGGGTTTGATTACAAAGGATGTGGCATGGGGGAATTTATTGATTGATTTTTTTAGAAAGAGACAGAGAGAGAGAGAGAGAGAGAGAGAGAGAGAGAGAGAGAGAGAGAGATCTGTTGTTCCATCCATTTATGCATTCATTGGTTGATTTTTGCATGTGCCCTGACTAGGGATCAAACCGGCAACTTTGACATATCGGGATGATGCACTAACCAATTGAGCTACTTGGCTAGGAGGGATTTTTTAAAAAATATAATTGAACAGTTCTGTATTTTGATTGTGGTGGTGGTTACATGAGAAGACTGATATCATACCAAGCATCTTCTTGGGTCACAGTGGCATGAAATTAGAAATCAACTACAATAAAAAATTCAAAAACACTTAAATACATGGAAGTAAATAGCATTTTATTACACAATGAATGAGTTACCAATTAAATCAAACAGAAAATAAAAAAACTTCCTAGAAACAAAAATAAACACACAACAGCCCCAAACCTATGGAACAGAATAAAAGTGGCCCTGAGAGGGAAGTTCATAGCATTAAAGGCCTAACTCAATAAATAAGAAAAAGCACTAATAAAATATCTAACCCTATAAGTAAAATGATTAGAAAGAGAACAGCAAGAAAAGCCAAGAGGAAGTAGAAGGAAGAAAACAATAAAGATCAGAGTGGAAATAAATGACATAGAGACTAGGAAAACAATACAAAAGATCAATGAACCCAAGAGATGTTTCTTTGAAAAGATAAACAAGATTGATGAACCTTTTTCCAGACTCATCAAGAAACAAAGAGAGAGGATCCAAATAAATAAAACAAAAAAATGAAAGAGGCGATATAACAATGGACACCACAGAAATACAAAGAATTGTAAGTAAATACTATGAACAACTATATGCCAACAAACTGGACAAACTGAGTGAACTGGACAAATTCCTAGAAACATATAATCTTCCAAAAGTCAATCAGGAAGAATCAGAAAACCCCAATAAGCCAATAACAACTAATGAAATTGAAGCACTAATAAAAAGATCTCCAGCAAACAAAGGCCATGCTTTCACAGGAGAGTTTTACCAAACACTCAAAGAGGAACACCTATCCTCCTCAAACTATTCCAAAAAAATCCAAGATGAAGGAATACTTCCAAACTTGTTTTATGAAACCAGCATTATCCTAATTCCAAAACCAGATAAAGACACTACAAAGAAAGAGAATTACAGGTCAATATATTAGGAAATCACATCCAGCAACATGTTAAAAAGATCATAATGATGTTCAAGTGGGATTTATTCTAGGGATGCAAGGCTGGTACAATAGTTGCAAATCCATAAATGTGATGTATCACATAAACAAAATGAAATATAAAATAACATGATCATAACAATAGATGCGGAAAGAGCATTCAACAAAATCCAACATCATTTTTTGATAAAAACTCTTAACAAAGTTGGAATTGAGGGATCATACCTCAACAAAATAAAGGCTATATATGACAAACCTACAGCCAACATCATACTCAATGGACAAAATTTAGACCATGTCCCCTAGAACAGGCACAAGACAAGGTGGTCTGCTTTCACTCTCTTATTCAACATATTACTGGAAGTATTAGCCGCAGTGATCTGACAAAAAACAAAAAAACAAAAAACACATGAATGACATCCAAATTGGAAAGGAGAAAGTAAAACTTATTATTTGCAGATGACATGATATTGTACATAGAAAACCCTAAAGACTCCACCAGGAAACTATTAGACTTAATAAATAAAATTGGTAAGGTAGTGGATACAAAATCAACATTCAGAAATCAATGGCATTTTTATGCACCAATCATGAACTCTCAGAAAGAGAAACTAAAATAGCAATCCCATTTACCATTGCAACAGAAAAAGTAAGATACCTAGGAATAAACTTAACCAAGGAAATAAAAGACCTGTACTTGGAAAACTATAGGACATTGAAAAAAGAAATAGAGGAAGACACAAACAAATGGAAGCATATACTGTGTTCATGGATTGGAATAATTAACATCATTAAAATGTCTATACTACCCAAAGCAATCTACAGATTCAACACAATCCCTATTAAAATACCAATGGCATACTTCACAGAGTAAGAACAAGTACTCCAATAATTTATATGGAAACATAAAACAACCCAAATAGCTACAGCAATCTTAAGAAGAACAAAGTATGAGGGATCACAGTACTAGATACCAATCTATACTACAAAGCCATCCTATATAATAAAAGCCTAGGTGGCATCATGCCCTTGTGCAACATCATCACAAGATGGCCGCCACAAGATGGCCTGCAGGGGAGGGCAGATGGGGGAACCAGGCTTGCACTGGAGGGCAGTTGGGAGTGATCAGGCAGGCAGGAGGGAGCAGTTGGGGGTGATCAGGCCAGCAGGGGAGCAGTTAGGTATCAATCAGACCAGCAGGGGAGCGGTTAGGGCAGCCGTGGGCAAACTACGGCCCACGGGCCTGATCCGGCCCGTTTGAAATGAATAAAACTAAAAAAAAAAAGACTGTACCCTTTTATGTAATGATGTTTACTTTGAATTTAGATTAGTTCACACAAACACTCCAGCCATGCTTTTGTTCCGGCCCTCCGGTCCAGTTTAAGAACCCATTGTGGCCCTCGAGTCAAAAAGTTTGCCCACCCCTGGGTTAGGAGGTGATCAGGCTGGCAGGCAGAAGCAGTTAGGGGCAATTAGGCAGGCAGGCAGGCAGGCGAGTGGTTAGGAGCCAGCAGTCCAAGATTGTGAGAGGGATGTCTAACTGCTCATCCCCCAAATGGGTATAGGCCAGGCTGAGGGACCCCCACCCCCATGTATGAATTTTGTGTGCCAGGCCTCTAGTTATAACCAAAATAGCCTGGTACTGGTACAAGAACAGGCATATAGACCAATGGAACAGAACAGAGACACCTGAGATTGACCCACACCATTATGATCAATTAATATTTCACAAAGGAGGCAAGAGCATACAATGGAGTCATGACAGTCTTTTCAACAAATGCTGTTGGGAAAACTGGACAAACACATGCAAAAAATGAAACGAGACCACGAACTTACACCATACACAAGAATAAACTCAAAATGGATAAAGGACTTAAATGTAAGACGGGAAACCATAAAAATCCTAGAAAAAACACATAGGCAGTAAAATCTCAGATATCTCACATAGCATAATTTTCACCAATACATCTCCTAGGGCAAGAGAAACAAAGGGAAAAAAGTAAACAAGTGGAATTACACCAAAACAAAAAAGCTTCTGTACAGCAAAAGAAACCACCATAAAAATGAAAAGGGAACCTTTTGTATGAGAGAACATTTGCCAAGGATACATCTGATAAGGGGTTAATCTCCAAAATATATAAAGTGCTCATCCAACTCAACAAAAGAAAGACAAACAACCCAATTAAAAAATGGCCAGAGAACCTGAATAGATACTTCTCCAAAGAGGACATACAAATGGCCAAGAGACATATGAAAAAAATGCTCAAAATCACTAACCATCAGAGAGGTGCAAATTAAAACCACAATGAACTATTACCTCACATCTATCAGAATGGCTATTATCAATAAATCAACACACAACAAGTTTTGGGGAGGATGTGGAGAAAGGGAACCCTCATGCGCTGCTGGTGGGAATGCAGATGGGTGCAGTCACTATGGAAGACAGTATGGAGTTTCCTCAAAAAATTTAAAATGGAACTGCCAGTGATCCCACTTCTGGAAATATATCTTTAAAATCCCAAAACACTAACTAGAAAGAATATATGCACACTTATTTTCATAGCAGTGCAATTTACAATAGCTAAGATCTGGAAACAGCCCAAGTGCCCGTCAGTAGATGAGTGGATAAAAAAGCTGTGGTACATTTACACAATGGAATACTATGCAGCAGTAAAAAAGGACCTCTTACCCTTTGAGACAGCAAGAAGGGACCTGGAGACTATCATGCTAAGTGAAATAAACCAATCAGAGAAAAACAAATATTACATGATCTCACTTATTTGTGGAATCTAAAGAACAAAATGAATTGCCCAACAAGATAAGACCTGAGGCATGGAGGCATGGAACTAACTGACATATCTTGGTGTGTGTGTGTGTCTGTGTGTGTAGGGAGACGAAAAGAGATTAACCAAAGAACATGTATACTTACTAGAGGCCCGGTGCATGAAATTCATGCACTCAGAGGTGGGGGGGAGTCCCCTCAGCCCGGATTGCAAGAGGGTGCAGGCCAGGCCGAGGGACCCCACCAGTGCATGATTGGGGCCGGAGAGGGACGCGGGAGGTTGGCCATTCGGGGAAGGACCGTGCGAGGGCTCCAGGGCATGTCCAGCCCATCTTGCTCAGTCCCGATTGGCCGGACCCCAGCAGCAAGCTAACCTACTGGTGCGTCTTCCCCCTAGTGGTCAGTGCATGTCATAGCAAATGGTCGACTGTCTGCATCCTGGTGGTTAGTGCACATCATAGCAACTGGTCAACCAGTCGACTGTCTGCCCCCTGGTGGTCAGTGCATGTCATAGTGAGCGGTTAAGTGGTCTTAGCATATCATTAGCATATTATGCTTTGATTGGTTGAACGGATGACTGGACAACAAGACACTAAGCATATTAGGCTTTTCTTATATAGGATTAGAGGCCTGGTGCACGAAATTTGTGCACAGGTAGGGTCTCTAGGTCTGGCTGGCGATCAGGGCCGATCTGTGGGGCGACCAATGGGGCAATAGATGGGCCCCCACAGGCACCCGCCTTGGCTGGCCTAGCTCCAAATGCTCACCGGCCCTGCCCCCCTGCTGCCACTACCAGTCGCCTCCCTTTGGGGGCGACCTGAGGGGCAATCGGGGGGGTGGTGCTGCTCACTCGCCTGCCAGCCCTGCACCCCAATTGCCCCAACACCGCTGCCAGTTGCCTCCCTCTGTGGGAGGCGACTGGTGGGGTGATTGGGGGGCCCCTATTGGCACCTGTCTTGGCCAGCCTGGGGCCTGTGGGCTGGGGGCAGCTCCTGCATTGAGCGTTTGCCCCCTGGTGGTCAGTGCGTGTCATAGCAACTGGCCATTCCATCAGTCGTTCTGCTGTTTGGTCAATTTGCATATTAGGCTTTTATTATATAGGATATGCATAGCCCATGGACAACAGACAATAGGGTGGTGAAAGTCTGGGGTGGGAAAGGGGCTGGGCAGAGGTAAGTAAACGGGGAAAAATGGGGGACATCTATAATACTATCAACAATAAAAATATATATACATTTTAAAAAATGACGGAACAGTTCTGCATTTTGATTGCGATGGTGGTTTCATAAATATGCATTGTTCAAAAGTTATAAAACTATACAACAGAAGGAAGAATTTTGCTGTAAATTTAAAAATAAATTTAAAAATTCTTCCAAATGTACATCTCCAGATCAGATATCTCCCCTTCAATCATATATCTATCTGATACCTGCACTTAGATGTTTATTAAGCAGCTTAAGCCTAACCTGTCCTAAACCAAACTCCTGATCCTTTTCCCCAAACCTGTCTCATCTATAGCTTTCCCCATCTCAGCTAATGGAAGCTTTATTCTTCTAGTTGCTCAGGCCAAAATACTCTTTATTTTATAACCCACATCCAATCTACCATAAATCCATCCTCAGAGCCATTCCTGACCTCCCTCTTTATCTTATAACCCACATGCAATATACTATTAATCCAGTTATTTCTATCCCTCAAGAACTTATTCAGAAACTCATTATTTTCACTCCTATCAACCTGGCCTCAGCCATCATTGTTTTATAATGACATTCTCACTAGACTCAGTTGTGTTGAGCAAGATTTGCCCCCACCCCCAAATGCCTCTTTCAGAAAAGACTTGCTGCCCAACTACTGTATTGGAAGTGTTGTCAGCAGAGAGCCTTCGGTTGTTAACTAATTCAGAGAGCTGCATCACTCCCTCTATTCAAAACACAGAGGCCTCCTTGCTTTTTCCAAAGCAGACAGGCACAAGACCTGGCTCAGAGCCTTTGGACCTGCTTTCCTCGATGCTTAACCACTCCTCCCTTAGATCTTCTTCTTATTAGTCTCATTGTCCCTCTAAGGACACCTGCCACTGGGAATTAGGGATAATCCAGGATAATCCAGGATGATCTCATATCAAGATCTTTAACTTAATCACATCTGCCAAGACCCCTTTTCCAAATAAAGTCACCTTTAGAGGTTCAGGGATTAGGACATGAGCATAATCTTTTGGGGGCTACCATTCAACCAACTACACTCTCTTAGCTCACGCCTTCACTTCTCTTAAAACTTTCCTCAGAAGATGTCATCTCACTGTACAATCTACCCTCACCACCCTACTTAAAATGGAAACTTCCATACCCTCATTCCCTTCCCTGCTTAATTTATCTCCATAACATTTATCACCATCTGATATGTTATATATTTTACTTATTTACTTATTCATTTTTTAACTTTTTTTGGTTAATCTTCACCTCAGGATATTTTTTCCATTGTGTTTTCAGAGAGAGTGGAAAGGAGGGAGTGAGGGGGAGAGAGAGGAGAGAGAGAGAAACATCAATGTGAGAGAGACCCATTAATTGGTTGCCTCCTCCATGTGCCCTGACTGGGGCTGGGGGTCAAACTGGCAACCAAGGTACATGCCCTTGTCCAAAAATCAAACCCATGACCCTTTGGTGTGTGGACCAATGCTCTAATCACTGAGCAATGCCAGCCAGGGACCTTATGTTTTCTTTATTATTGCATTAAGTCTGCCTACCCCTTTAGAATTGCCAGTTTTGTGGGTTTATTATAATTAATATTATTATTACTATTATTTTGTCTATTGTGTTCACCACTATATCTTCATCCCCTAGAATAATGTCTCGTGCAATTGTGATGTTAAATGAGTAATTATCACCATTTTATGAATTTTTAAGCAGACATAAAGAGGTCAAGTAATTTGCCCAAGTATGGCATGCAAAGCAAGGTTTTGTCACCCCAAAACTCATGTTGCTAAAGTGATGACAAACCATCTGGACCAGGACAGTTCCCTGAGGTGGCAATGATCTCTAGGGACATCTATAGTCTTAGAGTTGAGGAAACACTTAATTGACTTCTTAACCTTAGACTATCTGGAATACATGAAACACTTCTCTTATCTAAAAATCTTTCCATGCCCTCAATTTCTTTTAATAACACTCTCTGTTAGAGAATTTTTTCCTTCTAACTTGCCTAAATCTTTCATGCTACAGTGGAGGTTTGTTTCTTCTTCTGTCTTGAGCAGCAAGAGAGAGCAGCTGCTATCCAGTCCCCTTGCATTTGGAGATTATTATCAACTCACCCTGTGGGCATTACTGGTCCAGACAAAACACTCCAGACAAGTTCCGTTAGCTTTTCCAGAAATCTCATTTTATTGTTTTCCCCACTCTCCCTTCTCCCCTTCCTTGCAATGGGTTTCTGATAAAATGCAAGATGAGATTTTTGGCTTGTAGCATGCATTGCCCTTAGGTGATGTTCTATAAATAATGAATGGAACAGAACAACATTTTTTAAAATGCATGTTTTGGCACAAATTCAATTAGTGGTGTTGGCACTTTGCTAACCTAGCAAATAAATGCATTTTCCCTGGCAACCAAATCTGGGTTCCAGCTCTTAATGCCTATTTTTTGGGAGTCCTATTTGCAAACCGTATTTTCATAAACATCAAAGAATGCTCAGAGGGAGAGGGAAGAGGCAGGTAATAGTTCCATCCAACTCACAGGGGGGAACAGTGAGGTGGAAAGGGACTGTGCTTCTCCAGGATGGACAGACAGCCTGGGGCTTCCCATACTGGATCACATTGATTCATAGAGCTCCAGAGGCCAAAGGCATTTGCTCATTCCATCATGCAAGCCACTATGGAAAGCAAGGCCCGATAAAATCGCAGCCGATGTTTGGGCGGGCGTTGTTCTGTGCTCTGTCATCCAGATTCTCAGCCTGTGAAGTTTTGTGGCAATGTGTGTGGAGCCTCATCTCAGGCTAGTTGATGGGAATTTCTATAATAAGGAAAACTGAAGCCAAATTCTCAACCAATATAATTCTGTGAATTCCCATAGAATTACGTAAGCTGAGAATCTGGCCTATGTATGCATGCATGTATATATTATTTTATGAGGTCAATCATAAAGATGATCATAAAAGTAGAGATGACTATAAAAGTGTCTCCATTACAGTGCTATTTTTTTGGAAGGGTCATAATCTTAGACCAAGATTCTATAGTAGAATAAATGGGAGATTACATGTGTGCATATGTGTGTGTGTGTGTGTGTGTGTGTGTGTGTGTGTAGTATAGTATATACACATATACAGATATACTGGATTCCATACAAGGGCACAGAAACTACATGTTATTAGACTCCACTGGGTGCAGTTGTAACTTATTTTATTTTGTTTCTGTCTTTCCAGAATGTTTTGTTTTCCTCCATTTTTGTTTGATTGAAGTGACCCCATTTTGGGGACAGTTCTAATCAAACCTGGACAGATGAGCTCTTTAAATTGTTCAGAAAGCACTTGAGAATTCTATTCAGGAAGTTTCAAACACTAGAGCAATTTAGAGTTGGCTGTCTGTGCCTCCCCCAGTGCAGGTGGCTTTTATCTTTATTATGGATTGTTCAATGAAACATTCTGGTCATTTGAGTTTATTTTCAATGTAACATTTAAACCTGTAAAGAATAAATCCCATATGTGTGAGAGGGAATAACAGTAGAAAAGGAGACATGGAAACTTTTACCTTCTCCCTCTAGCCATTGGTTCAGGGCCAGCCTGGGTCTGCATTGGCAGAACAGATCAGCCTTTCCATGAATGCCATTTCTTGTGCTGTGTAAAAAGGTTGGTGGTCTTGGTCTGGTGGGCCTGTGTGGGTAACTGCCTACATCACTAACCCAAGCCCAACAAGTCAATACTGACTCCATGGCATAAAAGCTAAAGAGTGGTCGGACTCAGTGGAGAGTTATCTCTTGTCGCTGGGTCCAGGCTGATGTGAGGCAATCTTGGACAGCCTTTGATAACTCTTCTGTGCCTCTCCTTATCTGACTGGATAGACTGTGTTGTTATTTTTTCCATGGGTAGGGGTGGTGTCTCTCCTGTATGGTTTTAAGCTTTTTTCACATTTCAGAGGCATTAATTCAGCCAACTACTGAGCAGATTCTACATTATTCAGGCCTTATGCTGCGTTCTAATCTGGAAAAGGGAGTCCAAGTCTTAAGGAGCTCACAGCTTGTCAGGGAGGAGAGGCCAAGGCCACACCCAGCTCATGGCATCCTGGAGCCGAGCAGCAATGCCGTGTAGGGAGCTATGGCTTAGCAGGCAGGGAGGGGCCCAGCAGAGAGGGAATAGGCAGGAATTAAGATCTTGAAAGATGAATAGGACTTTGTCAGGAAGAGGGAATAAGGGAGAATGTTCCAGGTTGAGGAAACCCCATGTGCAAAAGTACAGAATAGTCAAATATGTGTATAGTTTTAGGAATCCCATCAGTGTCTCCCCTTAGCAACTATGCTACAGGCAAACACCAGAGCATGCCTACAAAGCTCTTCATGTGGCTGGCTTTTCTGCCTGGAATATTCTTCTTTTGTGTTTCCCTTCCTCTTACCTTTACCCCAACATTCTTAACTCCATGAGGTCAAGACTTCTCACATTCCTGCTTCTTTGCATTTGCTACCATAATCAACTTTTTCTGGCTATCTCTCTTTCATCCTCCTAAGTTTTTCCAGGATTTAAAAAATGTTAATGACTACAACAATATATTGCATATCCCACATGTTCTTCCTACTCCACCATTAAGCGTTGGAGTCTATTTCTACTCCCCTTGAACCTGGGAAGGCCATAGTGACTGCCTTGATACAAAGAATGCAGAAGTGCTGAAATATGGTTTTCTGAATTTGGGTGATAGAAAGGAACACAGCTTCTTCCTGGCTCTCTTGAGAAATGGGCCTTGGAATCCTTAAACTACTATATAAGAAGTCTAGTTACAATGCTAAAGAAGCCACATGGAGAGACCACATAGAGATAGACAAATGATGGAGGAGCAGCAGCCATCCCAGCCTGCAACTGTTTGAACTAAGGTTTCCTCAGCTGGAACATTCTCTCTTATCCCCTCTTCCTCCTCACCACCAAGCTCCAGATGTGTGTGAGTGTGAGTAAGCCTTCCAGGGAGAGCAGATATGTGTTGTCTCCTCTGAGCCCTAGCTATGTTACAGATTTTTGAGCAAATTAATGTTTAGGGTGACTAATTTGTCCTGGTCTAACTGGGTCGTTTCTGGTTTTAGCACTGAAAGTCCTGCATCCCAGGAATCCACTCAGTACTGGGTAAACCAGGAAGGTTAATGTTATGGGCTGAGCTGTGTCCCCCTAAAGTTCATATGTTGAAATTCTAACCCCCAGGACTTCAGAATGTGACTATATTTGGAGTTATGGACTTTAAAGAGGAGATTATTGTAAAACTAGTAGCCCTGCACATGAATCTGTGCACCAGTAGCTCGCTGCCCACTGCCCTGCCCTCCTGTAGCTCCCTCCGCCCCCTGCCCCCTCATAGCTTGCTGCCCTGCCCCCTCCTGTAGCTCTCCACCACCCACTTGTAGCTCACTGCCCCCCTTCCTGTTGATCTGTGATCCCATCGTTACGTATGACCATTTGCATAATATATCTTTATTATATAGGATGAGGGTATAAGGGAAGGCTCTACTTCAATCTGACTGGTGTCCTGTAAGAAGAGGAGATTAGGGCATGGACAATGTTCAGACTGAGGGTTGATCATGTGAGGATATGACAAGAAGGTAGCATTCTGCAAACCAAGGAGAGCTGCTCAGAAAAAACCAATGCTTCCAACACCTTGATCTCAGACTTCTTTCTAGTCTCCAGAATTGTGACAAGGTAAATTTTTGCTGTTTAAGCCACCCTGTCTTTGGTATTTGTTATGGCAGCACTAGAAAGCTAATGCAGTTGGTCACTGTTATAGACTAAGTATTTGTCCCCCCTCCCCAATTCGTAAGTTGAAGCCCTCATCCCTAACGGGATGGTGTTTGGAGGTGGGATGTTTGGGAGGTAATTAGGTCTAGGTGATGTTATGAGAGTGGGACCCTTATGATGGGATTAGTCCCCTTACAAGAAAAAGAAGAGGGAGAAATCTCTCTTTCTAGGCACATGCGAAGGAAAAGCCACATGAAGACACTGTGCAAACCAGGAAAAGGGTCCTCACCAAGAACCAAATCTGCAGGCACTTTGATCTTGGATTCAGGCCCTCAGAACTTTCTGTTATTTAAGTCCCCCTCCCCCCCAGCCTACAGTACTTGTTAATGCAGCCAGAACAGACTAAGATAGTCACCCTGGTTGTTCTTATATTGAAGCCTTAAATTTGGGGGTGGTTTCTTATGTAGCAGCCAATAGCTAGGCCAGCTTGATGACAGACTTCTTGAAGGCAGGATCATATCTTTCATTAATATATTACCAGTACTTCACTTCATACATATTCTTTTTTTTTCCAAATATCAGAATGACTGGCTCGACACCTAAATACATTGGGGTGGGGACAATAATTGTTCCAAACGGGCAGTGCCTTCGGTGAATTATATAACTGAATTTTAGGATGTCTGAGTATATAAAGTTATGTGACAAAATGATTGCTTCTAGCAGGTTAGCCTCATCTTTTTCCTTCTGGCAAGCACAGGCAATATGATTGCTTCTACCTCTGCAATTACTCAGTGGCCCAAATGTAGTTTCCAATCAGACCTATTGCTTATTTTTTATCCCACCCAGCAGGGGCCATCGGAACATATAAAAATCATCCTGACTTACATCTGCTTCCCCAATCATCACTGGCTGGGATTTTGGACCATTATCTGCCTATAATGATGTGTCTCTTCTCTCAACTGTGTTAAGATTTATTGAATTTGAAAGTCTTGGATCATACTTGCTGAGGACGAACCTCCCGGGTTTACAATTCTTCACCCAGGTCTCAATTCAGAGTCACCAACAGCTGCTCAGCATACACTATTTAGGCTGCAGGTGTACTCCACTAGTAAAATAAACACTCAATTCATGTGTGTGGGATCCAGAATATTATGCAGATGTTGAGATAAATACAATGGTATCTGTGGGGAAAACATTAGCTGCTGTGATGGGCAGAGGCCTTTGCAGAGATGATCTACAGCTCAGAGTGTAAAGTGCTGGGGTAATGAATGCCAAAAGGCCACACCAGCAGATCCCATCTTTGAGCCATAGCCTGACTCCATAATTGCTGCAAGATTGTTGATTTAGGCATAAAAAAATCTAGATTAAAAGAAAAAATCCCACAGTTCTCTTCCTGATTTGGAGCTGGACTCTACAGTCTCAAGAGATGATAGTAGCCCTAGCCAGTTTGGCTCAGTGGATAGACTGTCAGCCTGTGGACAGAAGGGTCCCAGGTTTGATTCCAGTCAAGGGCGCATGCCTGGGTTGCAGGCTTGGTCCAAAGTGCAGGAGGGAGCCAATCAATGATTCCCTCTCATCATTGATGTTTCTATCTCTCTCTTCTCCCTTCCTCTCTGAAATCAATAAAATATATTAAAAAAGAGGTGATAGTGAAATTGTCTTGATCCCAGTAGACAGGCCATGAGACACTGAGTCCCCTCACTTCTGTGCTTTCTGTTTCTAACCTATGCAAGACTACCTGAGTAGAAGGTGACTGTGGCAGGGGGACAAAGACAAGGACAAGAAGGGCTTTCTGGGACTTGCCCACATTCTGACTCATCAGTATCTTGTCAAGGCCCCCAATCTCCCAACTTAGGAGTGAGAGGCAGCAGCTGAGAAAGAGAAGGCCTAAAATGTTTAAGTTTTAAATACTTTATTGAAGTATAATACACAAACAGAACATCTATATAATAAAGAGCCAGGGTCGTGACTAGAAGGCTTGACCAGACCAGAAGTCAGTGCTGGGTCGCCATTGGGGCTGCTGTGAGGCCCCGACCCAGCACTGACTGCCTAGGGGATTGTGGATCAGGCCTGGAGAGAGGCCTGCAAAGAGAGAGGCAGGGTCTGATTCATAGCCTCTGTGGCAGCCATTGATCAGAACTTGCCTCTCTTTTTCTCCCAGCCTGGCATATAGCCCCGCCTTCATTTCTCTCCAGGCCTCCACTGGGGCTGCTGAACAACCCTGCCTTTCTGATCAGGCCCCGTTGATAGGTCCAGAGACACTGACTGGCATAGAAACTGACCAATCAGAACTAAATTGGCCGGCAGAGGAAGGTAGTTGGGGGCAAGATCAGGCCTGCAGGGGAGGGCAGTTAGGGGAGATCAGGCAGGTAAAGGCAGTTAGGGGCGATCAGGCCAGCAGGGGAGGGCAGTTGGGGGCTAGATCAGGATGTCAGGGGAGGGCAGTTGGGGGCAAGATCAGGCCGGCAAGGGAGGGAAGTTAGGGGTGATCAGACAGGCAGAGGTAGTTGGGGGTGATCAGGCAGGCAGAAGCAGTTAGGGGTGATCAGGCAGGCAGGCAGGCAGAGAAGTTAGGGGCAATCAGGCAGGCAGGCAGATGAGTGGTTAGGAGCCAGTGGTCCCAGATTGTGAGAGGGATAGGACCTAAACCAGCGGTCGGACATCCCCCCACGGGTCCCCGATTGGAGTGGGTGCAGGCTAGGCTGAGGGAATCCCCCCTCCATGCACGAATATCATGCACTGGGCCTCTAGTAAATTATAAATGTACAGTTCTATACATTTTCTCAAACTGAACAACTCCAATAACCAATACTCAGACACGAATCAAAGCATGACCTGCAACATCCCAGGAGCTGCTCCCCACGGACCAGGTCAAAACAGCATTGGACATCTAATCTGCATGGGGTCCCTGTCACAGTTCAGATTTGTGGATAAATCTGAGATCAACCTCACTACACATTGGAATTCCTTAGTAAGTATTTAAAAATCCTGAACTGCAGGCCACACCTAGACCAATAAAATCAGATGCTGGGGGCAAGTCCCAGGCATCAGTGCCTTCTAAAACTCCTCTAGTGGTTCCAGTGTATAGCCAGGAGGTAACTTTGTTTCTCAGGGTAAATTTTGACACCACATCCTCTCCCATCCCCCGCCCAGAGGACATTTGATAATGTCCAGAGACATTTTTTTTTGTCACAACTGAGGGTGAGTGTGCCTGGTATTTAGATAGTAGAGGCCAGAAATGCTGTTAAACATCCTACAATACTTAGGACAGTCCCTGCAACAAAAAAAATTATCCAGTCCCAGATGGCAATTCTGCTGTAAGCAAATTCTCATGAAGAGTGGAATCCTGATGATCTCTTTGAAAGCCCAAGGCTTTGTCCCAGCAGACTCCCTTGATCAGGATAACTGGATGATAAATTATAAACTTAACCAAGGAAATTTCTTCTCTCTCCTGCTTTCTGGGTACTGAAGATATTTCTTTACCTCTTCACCTCCCCACAGAAGTAATCTGCATGAAAAGAATCAAGAGAAATGAGATGGAAAAGTTCACTTCCCTGCCTATGTCAATAGCCAACCAGTGTCAGAATAAAAATTGGGCATAAAAACGAGAACATGTCATTGTTTTCATCCCTGAGTTGGGACAGGTCGTGCTGCATGGAGAATCAAGCATAATGCCTTCAAGTCAAAGTCACCTATCATATTAAATTTGAAAAGTTAAAAAACATTTTTCTCATTGTGTCATAGGATTCATTTGCAACCTGCTGTTGTACGTTTGTGTAATTATGTCCTAGATGGAGAGAGAGAGTGAAGGAAGTCTTCCCATAATGAAATGCTTTGAAATGATCTGGATCCTCCCGGACAGCTTGACACCTCTAACCCCAAATTTTATAGCACATACTTTCTGAATCAGTCACCTAACTGAGATGCTGACTTAAAATAATATTTAAATGTGTCACATATTTATATTTTCACCCCAAGGAGAATGCTCCTTAAGAGCAGGGATTCTGCCTTTTATTTTTTGGATAACACCTTCTCCTCTACATATCCATTGTACATGTGTAGAGAAGAGTGCTGTGCGTGTTTTAGATTGGGGAATCATTGTGGAAGGAAAAAGAAAGAAATGGAGGAATGATGGAAGAAAAAAAAAAAAGGAGGGAGAGAGCAAGGGAAGAAGGGAGGGGGACTTGATGCAAGCCCTGATATATCTGATTCATATAACTCGTGATGTAATGACATTTTACAAGGTGTCTGAACAATCAGGAAACACAGGATAAATTTAATATTGAGCAGTATATTAGCTACATTTTCAAATGTTTCTAGACTTTCTGGACACTCTGGAGTATATTTATATATGTATTTATAAATAAACTATTTTCTCTGTGTTTCCAGATTTTAGGCATTCTGTAGTATGATTATTGTCATATATTTAATATATTATATAAAATTTATTTTCAGATTAACTATTGGACCCATTGCTTTAAATTTAGCAGCATTTCACCTTAGATGATGTCTGGAGTTTGAGAAAAATGTAGCAAGCATATTATTTAAAACTAGAGGCCTGGTGCACAAAATTCGTGCACGGGTAGGGTCCTTAGGCCTGACCAGTGATCAGGGCCAATCTGTGGAGGTGACTGGTGGGGCCATGTGGGGAGGAGGGCCCGCTGGCACCTGACTTGGCTGGCCTGGGGCCTGTGGGCTCGGGGAAGCTCCTGCATTGAGCATCTGCCCCCTGATGGTTAGTGCACATCATAGTGACCAGTTGTTCCACTGGTCGTTCTGCCATTTGGTCGATTTGCATATTAGGCTTTATATAGGATAGAAGCAAACATTCTTTAAATATATGTTTATCCTATAGGTTTTTAATTTTTTTGGATAATATGTGTTAAACAATTTGTGTTAAAAAATACAATCCATTTATTTGAGTAATCAGTGCTGCCTTCAAGTTTTGGGTGGTGCTTGTTTTAAGACCATCTGCTGAAACAGAGCTTCCATGGACACCTGCATTGGAGCTACCTGAGGAGGCTTATTAAAAGAGCAGGTTTCTGGGCCCTATTCCAGATTGGCTAAAGCTGAGCTTTGACTCTTCATTTTAAGCAAGCTACCTTGGTGACTCTTGCGCACCCAAGAGTCACTGTGGTAAAAGCAACAGATTTTATAAATCCCCAGTGCCAGTGCATGACTTGTGCAGATGCTTGACGAGTAGCAAACTCAGCAAGTCCCCTTGTAACTAAGGCCAACAAATAAAACAGCCAAGTGAAGAGAATTGCCATGGGCACTGGCAACAGCTGGCTCAGAGTCAGGAACATCCTTTTGGGGTTGTTTTATGAGAAGGGGGAATTTGCAATTTGGTTCCTAGAGACATTGCCTTTAATAATAATAATAATAATAATAATAATAATAATAATAATTATATATATATATATATATATATATATATATATATATATATATGGCTAGTATGCTAAGTGTCCCTCTGACCATCTGAACGGTTGCTATGATGTGCACTGACCACCAGGGGGTAGATGCTCAATGCAGGAGCTGCAGTGACACCCACTGGCCATTTACAAACAAATGGCACCCTGGACCTGGTGCTGAAAAAGCAACACTTGGCTTCCCCTAAGTGGGACACAGGCCCCGCCGCCACCCCAGAGCGACACCCCACCAAATTGCAGTCGATCCTGCTGAGGCCCCATGGTGCAAAATGCGGCCCACAGCCCAGCCAAACCCAGAAACAGTGGCTGTGGGCGCTGGGTAATGACGTCACGTAGCAAATTTGGCTTCCTCTCCCTAGTGACTAGCCTCCTTGCAGTTTCTTCAGCCCAGGAACACAACGTGATTTATAGCCAGGTGCAAACATTTTACACTGTAACCAAATGTCTGTGAAGTGTTTTACTGTGCCTCATATCATTTGATCCTCACAGAAGCCCTGGAGTAGGTAGTTAGGAGACTTGGTGGAATCCTATTTTCATTTTATTAGCTGGAAAACGGAGATTTAGAAAGTTTAGAAACTTGACGCAACTGAAAAGAAGTAAGAAATGGTGGACTTTGAAAATGACTTCAGGTTTTCTCACTGCGCAGAATATAGTCAAACAGTGCTGCAGTTAAATATTTTACCCTTTGTTCTCCCTGCGTGATCTACAATAATAATCTGCTTCATGTTGATATTTACTGTTGTGTTGCTGACAATTACCTGAAAGAGAATTTGGGGTGCTTCCCTGGCTGGAAAAAGTTTAGCTAAATCAGAAAGCAGGTCTAATTAAGCAAGTTTATCTATCTATATATATATATAGAAAGCTTTCGCTGGCGCCAATTACATGCATGTGTTTCCATCTGTCATTGTTGATCGTGAATTTGGTTGACATTTCTATTATAGAGAAAGGGCGAATAGCGATATTAAAATATTTCTTCTAATTAATTTCCTTTCAATGTGCACAAATCCATGCACCAGACCTCTAGTAACAACAACAACAACAACAGTAAAATAGCTAGCAGCCATGAGTGCTTACTAAATGTTAAGTGGTGTACAGTTATTATCTCCATTTTACAGATGAGGAGACTGAGGCATAGAAAGGCAATTAGCTCACCCAAAATCACGCAGCCAGAAAGAAGCAGAGCTGGACTTCACTTTCAGGCAGCCAACCTCAAAACCAACAGGTATGACCACTGAGGAATTCACCAGACAATATTTGTTCTTCTGAACTTAAGGAAGAGCAGAATTTGGAATTATAAAGACAATAATGGAGAAGCTTTACTCACAGTGATCCATTTATAAATGTGTGAAATAAATGAGCTTCTACTGTATACCAGGTACGGCCAGGCTGTATGCCAAACACTATTTTAAGCTTTGGGAAGGTACAAAGCCGTGTGTGTGACCTCAAGGAGCTCAGAGTCCTTAAGTTAGAAGGCATGAGGCACATTACCATGTACATCCAAGTGAATTTGCATCTCTTGTTTATGCTCTTCTGAGCAGGTGTGAGGCAGGGAGTCTGGCCTGCACAGGGAAGGCCAGGAGTTTGGACAAGGTATGGCGGGGATGTCTCTGCTCCCCAATGTCTGGGGTTTCAGTTGAGATGGCTTGAATGCTGAGGCTGCAGTCATCTGGAGACTTGTTCACTCATCCAGCTGGACCCTGGGTGGGGATGCCTTAGAAGCTGGGCTCAGCAAGGTCTGTTAACTGAGGCCCCTACACATGGTCTCTGTATGTGGCTCAGGCTTGCAGAGAAGGGAACCTCCTGAGAGTGACCATTCCAGGAGAACTAAACAGCAGCTTCAGTGCCTCTTTTTTTTTTTTTTTTTTTTGACCCAGAGTCAAATCGTACCCAGTTCTACTTCTACCTAATCAATTGGTCCAAACAGTCATCAGCCTGTCCAAACTTAAAGGGAGAGGAGATAGATGTCACTCCTCAATTACTTGTATTCCATGAATATTTATAATTTAAAAGGGGAGTTTCATAACCAAGGAGAATGACTCTTTAACTCTGGACATTTCTTTGCTAGTGTTGGTAGAGAGAGGATTTTTTTTGTGTGTGTCTCCTGTCCTACCCATCAACCACTACAATTGTACAATGGGCTTGATGGGTGGAGGCTGGGAAAACATCTCAGGACTTGCATAACTTCCTCAATCCCCAGTAAGGGGCATGCAGGAGGCATCTGATTAATGATTCTCCTCATTGATGATTCTATCTCTCTCTCCCTCTACCTTCCTCTCTGAACTCAATGAAAGTATCTATATACATAAAAGCCCAGCAACCATAATGGGGGAATGACCAGAATGACAAGAATGACCAGTTGCTATGATGTGCACTGTGGCTGCCAACCAGCCCGATTCAGGCCCCAATTGACACCCCCAACCACCCGTTGACCCTCCCCCCAGCCAGCCCCGCCTCCCATTGGCCCCCAACACCCCAATTGGGGGCGGGTCTGGCCGGCCAACCTCCTGTGTCCCCTCCTCCCTGCTGCCCCACCCTGATCGGCCCCCATCTGGGCAGGCCGGCCTGACCCCACCCATGCACGAATTTGTGCACTAGGCCTCTAATATTATATATATAAAAAGAAACCTCCATCTTCAAACTTTTAGGTAACCCTGATGAGTACAGGAGCCTTGCTTACATTGTTGACAATGACCCCTGACGTCACTCTGCACAACAATCTTTATCTCACCCCACAGAGTCCACAGGCACTCGTGATCCAACTCTCAACATGAACCTCAGTCTTGAACTTACATGGAAAACCTTTCCTGAATCTGGGGGCGGCACCTGTCCTGACCCCCTGCTTTAAGTCCAGACCTCATCCTATATAGGCACCGACAGCCTCACCTGGCACAGGACCTCCTGCCCAGACACTGTGCAGGGCTTGCTGATCTAACCCTGTGCTGGCTCCATGGCTCTGACCCTCTACAGGAAGCCTTGCCTATAACAGTGCTGGATTCTGCAGAAACCTTTCCCTGACTTCCAACAGAAATCCGTAACTTGACCCGTTTCGGGGATCTCTGACCTGATCGGTCATAGGAACCCCTAAACTTGCCCTCTGGAAACACTCCCCTGACCCTGTATAGGAAGCCCTGATGTGACTCTCTCTGACAGCCTTGGTCTGGAAGCCTTGCCCTCACCTTGTACAGGAGCCACTGTCCTGACTGGCTAGTGGCTACCACATGAAACAGTGTAGCTCTGGGGAGTCTACAGAATCCTGTAGCAGGCACTGCTATAGGCTTTTCAACCCTGCTCCCCTTTCTTCCTGACTCACTCACTTTCCCAGCCTCCCTTACAATGACGCGTGGACATGTGACAGTTCTGACCAATGGAGTGAGCACAGTGACTTACACGACTTCTAGGCCTGGCCCATAGGAACCTCTCATAGGCCCTCTTATGAGCCCTGGCTGGTGTGCTCCATGGTTAGAGCGTGGGCCTGTGCACTAGAGTCTTGGGTTCGATTCCCACACAAGGGCATGCACCTGGGTTTAGGTTCGATCCTGGGCCCCAATTGGGGCACATACAGTGCAGTTGCTGCACTGGTTTTTCTGGCAGGGTTCCATGTTGCTGGGGTTGCCATGGAGACCCAT
This sequence comes from Myotis myotis, assembly GCF_014108235.1. Taxonomy (NCBI): domain Eukaryota; kingdom Metazoa; phylum Chordata; class Mammalia; order Chiroptera; family Vespertilionidae; genus Myotis; species Myotis myotis. Next base: position 4,024,454 of record NW_023416346.1, on the reverse strand, counting down.
AGCTAGGGTAGAATCTCACAAAGAAGCCATCTTAGAAATGGCCAGAAGCCTTCACGAGGCTATGTGGATCACGTTCCCTGTGTATGTGCAGACCTGGGAACGTACATCCCCAGACTGCCTCATTGGGAATGAATGGTGAAAGTAGGTAGGGGTGGCCCTAGTTGAGTGGCCCATGGGGCTCCACAAAGTTATGCTAAAAGCCCATTGGGAAAAGGCTGCTGGTGACTGCAGCTGCCAGAGTGACCAGTGGGGCTCAGACCCAGGAGTCACCCAATGGCCAGCAGCTGCTCTGGCAACCTATGGGAAGGTGGGAAGGTTGGCCACCATGTGGGGCTGTTGGGAATCACTGCATCCTGAAAGCTGGATGGCTTCAGACCTTCTGTTCCTTTCTTTCTTCCTTCCTATACCCACCCCCCAACCCCCAAGCAGTCTTCTAGGTGAATCCATGCCTCTGCTGTCTGGAGGGGACCCCAAGGGGCTCACCATACACCAGCTGGGCCTATGGCAACACTGGGCTCTACCCTCCCGCAACTGTGAGCCCCACCTGGGAGTACACCCCTCCCCAGGCCTCAGAAGATTCCTATGCAAGAGGCACCTTCCTAGAGAACATCAGGACACAGCAACGGAGTCCGGACCTGTTGGCGCTGGGGCCTGCGGTGCCTTCCTCCATCCCTGTCCCCAGCAGTGCCTACGGCCCCCCCCTGACTTTCCTAGGAGCTTCTTTCCTCCAACCAGAAGTCCCCTCAATCTCTCTACAGGAATCCTTCTTGAACCTTGGGTGGCACACCTCTGTCCTCACACTGCACTGCAGCCCTACTGTCCAGATAGCATTTTAGAAACACTTCGCTCACAATAAAATCTAGTTCTGAAACCATCTATCTGACTCTGTCTGCAAAAACCACCTACCTGACTAGTTTGCAAAAACCCATTTGCAGAAACCACCTACCTGACTGCAGAAATTCTCTCTCATCATTGATGTTTCTCTCTCCCTCTCTCTTCCTCTCTGAAATCAATACAAATATATTTAAAAAATATCAAAACAAACAAACAAACCTAAAAACCAAGTAAAGTCATGGAACAAAGGGACCTAGAGAAACTTCAGCAGACAGAAGAGAACTTCAATAATATCCACGACAATGAAAAAGCTCAATAATAACTAGGCTGCTGATATATGAAGAGACACTGGATTCATGAAACAAGAACATGATATAATAAAATAGAAAACTATTGCAAATTGAATCAGTCTCAGCTTTTCAATTTGCAATAATAAAACAGGATAAGTAGAAGTTCTCGGAAACTAAAATATGGCACTTAAAAGTTTTAGCAGAGGGCTGCAAGATAAAGTTGAAAATAATTTTCCCAGAAAAAAACAGCAAAAAGAATAAGAAATGAAACACAGGGGAGAAAAACAAGAAAATCAAATGAAAGGCACATTTCACTAGCCTCTCCACTCCCCTGCAAGGCAAGTCCGGTATTCAGCAAACATCAAGGTAAGAGGTAGCTTTGACGCGTACCTATTGTAAGTGCAAAGTGGCAAATATTCAATTTTCAGTGTGTGGATTACTGCAAGGTAAATCTCTTGCTCCCCAGACCAGTAGTAATAAAATCTGCTGCACACATATGACCGTCTAGGATGTGTGTGAGTGTACCAGAAAGAACAGGGATGACCTATGTTGCACATACACAGTAGGGAACCCATGACAGGACTAATTCAGGAGAAGGAAGACCTTATGGCCAGTCATGGCCAGGACAAACATTAACCACCCCCACCCTTTTATCCCCAATTTCTTTTCAAGTCCCCAGAGAAACTGGGAGTGATTTGAGGTCCTCTGTAAACACTGGATGCAGTTTGAACAAATGTCATTTGAAACTCAAGGGCAGGGTTACCTTAACTGACATTATTGTTACATAAACACCATTCCACTTGATTTCATGACAAATCTGCAAGTTAGTCATTACTGTCATGATTTTATAGAAGAGGAAACTTAGTTTAAAATGGAGGTTCAATAACTTACCCCAGGCGCCCCGGTTTTAAGTTGCTGAATTGGTATTCAGAGCCAGGCCTCACTGGTTCCAAAGCTTATGCTTCTCTCATTACACCGGGTCCCAGAGCAAGAAATGATGTGTCAAGTTCAAGTCCTTCAACCCTTTGCTGAAGGCACTTCGGAACTGCTGGCTTTTGATATGGCTGAAAAAACCCTAGCGTGGAGTAACTTTTGGTCTAAGCCTTAGACTTTAAGGGCAGGTATTTATCTCTAATATTTCCTGATTGCTTGAGGCTTTTTCTTTCCTCCTCCCCCTCCTCCTGCTCCCATCCTCCTTCAATTCCAGAACCTATTCTTTTTCCCTCTATAAGCAAGCAAGCATGAGATATAGACAGGCTCATTTATTTTAACTATAAAGAAAGAGCCCTGGGAAGTTAATCAGACTGCCAGGAATCTGGAATTTGCTGATGAATGGACATTTGGCCAAGCATAGTAAATTCTCAGCTAATTGAAAGCAGATAACAAGAGTAATGCATCCACCTTGAAAAACATCACATTCCCAATAAATAATTGGAAATGGCAATCTTTTGACATATGAACTGTGGGGATAAAGTCTTAAATAAATTCTGGACTAATTCCTGTCACATATATTATATTGTATTTAGCAGTTGTGCTATATGAGAAGATTAAAAGCTATAAATCTCTTTGCAACACCATCGATGGCAGTGTTTTAAATTCAGAATAAATAGGAGTGGGGTTCTTAGAATGCCTCATAGAAAATTGACTTCCATGGCTTTAATGGTGTGCGTGTGCGTGTGCGTGTGCGAGTGTGCATGTGTGTGCGCGTGTGTGTATGTGTGTGTGTGTGTGTGTGTGTGTGTGTAGACATCCAGTTAGCAGACTGCTTCCACACAGTGCATCTTCTAGGAGGTTTTTGGTAAGTCCAGTGTGCTCCATGGATAAATAAAGCATGGATATCACCTGGGAGTTTGATAGAAATAAAGAACTCCAGGTCTCATCCCAGACCTACTGAATCAGAAGCTGTTTTAACAGTATTCCCAAGCACTTCGTGTGCACATTAATCTTTGAGAAGTGTTGTTCTAGTGTTCAACCTAGGACAATTTTAGATAACTTGAATGGTAGCAGAGTTAACGCCATTCAACCAGGCTCAATTTCAACCCAGACTCTGGGACAAGCCTAATGCTCAAGCTAGGCACTCAGATAGACCTTTATTTTCCTCCTGCCTTATCCTAGGAGCTGGACTTTACCTCCTGTCCAGGCCCTAGTTTGACACTGATTTCTAGAAGACAGTTCCTTGACTTGCCCCTCTCCCCCTCTACTTCTCCCCAGACCGATATCTCTCTGGGGTTTCCAGAAATTTCCTCTGGACTAGGAATCTCTTTCTAACCAGGCCCCTCCTCAGCAAATTGGGGACAGAATCCCTGCCCAGGGCTGTCTTAGGCCCATGCACCTATGGGTCTTTGCCTGCTGCCAGTTTCCTCAGACAATATCCATCTGGCTGCTCGATAAGACCAAGGTGCTGCAGTGGTGGGGAATCCCACAAGTAGGCTTCTGAAGGAAGGAGCAGAAAATTACTAACATCTGCCCCTGCTCTGCCATCCTCTTGAGTTTCTGGATGACGCATACTTATTAAGATTTCTGAAGTCAGTTACCTTGAAGAAATGTGTTTTAGCTATCATTTCTTGAACACCTACTGTGTACTTAATTACTCTACCAGAAGACACTTTTCTTACATTATCTTATTCATTTCTCACAACAGCCCAATGAAATACGCATTTTTGAATTTTTTATAGAGACATATTATACAGTAAAATGCACAGGTCTTAAATGTACAGTTAGATAAATTTTGACACATGCATACATCTGTGTATGCCACGCAACAGTCAAGATACAGATAATTTTTTATCACCACAGAGAGTAACCTTCTGCTCCTTTTTAGCCAATTCTCACCACCCCAGAAGCTACTACTATGCTGACTTCTATTTCCATAGATTCATTTTGGCTGTGCTAAAAATTCATAGGAGTGGAATTATATGGTGTTATATTCTTTCATGTCTGGCTTTTTTCACTCCACATGAGGTCTGTGAGAGGCATCCACATTGTTGTGTATCAGCAGCTCCTGGTGAGATATTTTAATACCTATGTTACCTGTGAGTAAATGGAAGATTGGAAAGATTAGCTACCTTGCCCTGGTCATATGAGAAGGGCCAGAGCTGGTATTAGAATCTGGTCGAGTCTGGCTTAGAGCCATCTCAAACTCCCCTGCAGGTTGCCTCACACTGAATATTTTAGATTGTATTTTTCTAAATGAATTCTGTTTTATTGTCCTCTGCATTTAGAAATTCTCTTTCATTCTTACTGATGCTGGTCATATCATGGCTTTCGTTAATGAGTTTGTTTTCATCTGGATAAGCTTGGAGTGTCTAGCATTAAATGGGGTTGTAAAGGGGATTTCATCCAGGCTTCCTTGGAAGGAGGTGTCCTGAGGTGACCAACCTGGATAGAGCCCGGGTCAGAGAAAAGGTGGAGACCCTTGGAGGTGGAAACTGCTTCCCTGAGGTGAGATTAGAGGATATGATGGTTAGTTTTATGTGTCGATTTGACTGGCCCTGGGATGCCCAGATATTTGACTAAACATTATTTCTGAGTATGTCTGTGAGCGTTTTTTCCAAAAGAGATTAACATTTGAGTCAGTAGACTGAGGAAAACAGATGGTCCTCTCCAATGTGGGTGGGCATCATCCCATCTGTTGAAGGGCCTGAAAAGAACAGAAAAGGTGGAGGAAGGGAGAATTTGCCTCTTCTGCCTGACTGAGCTGAGATATCAGTCTTCTTCTGACCCTTAAATTGGGATTTATACTATTGGCTATTTGGGTTCTCAGGCCTTCATACCTGAATGCTCAAACTTATGCCATCAGTTCTCCTGGGTCTCCACATGCCAACTATAGATCTTGGGACTTTCAGCCTCCATGATCTTGTGAGCTAATTCCACATAATCCCTTTTGTATCTATATCTACACCTGTCTATATCTACACCTATCTCTATATCTCTATCATCTCTATCTCTAATCTCTATCTCTATCTATCACTATCGCTACCATCTCTATCTCGATTGTCTATCTATATCTATCTACACCTATATCTCCTGTTTCCTATTGGTTTTATTTCTCTGGAGAACCCTGATAATACAGGTGACATTTGAATGTCCTACTACTTCTGGCCCAGTTGTTTGCCAACATTTCCTGAGGTGACAGGGCCTTTATCTGACAGAAAAGAATCAAAATCCCCATGCTGTTTCCCTCACAGAGCTTGCAGGAAAATTAAATAGGAAAATAATGCAAACTTGATTTATAAACTGTAAAGTTCTCTGTAAAACTAAGCCATTGTTGCAGTTCTTCAATCTTGGGTTCTGGGTTGCTTCAAAGTGAAACTTCAGCCAAAGGGATAAATTAGAGCTAATCTTCCATTTGAAACAAAGAATTTCACTACAATTCTGATGCTCTGTAATGTTTTTTCATTTGTGGGCCTTCCTTTTATGAATAGAAATAGCTGCATTTTACTGCTTTTAACTACCACAGAACTCCCCCCAACCCCAAGATATCCTAGCCAATTAGTTTGAACTTTTAAGACAGAGAGGGTAGAAATGGAGAATATCCTATATAATAAAAGCTTAATATGCAAATTGACTGGTGGAACCACCAGTTGCTATGACATGCACTGACCACCAGGGGGCAAACGCTCAATGCAGGAGCTGCCCCCATCCTGCAGGCTCAGGACAGCCAAGGCGGGTGCTAGTGAGGGCTCCCCGATCGCCCCGCCGGTCATCCCACAGATCGGCCGTGATCGCCGGCCAAGCCTACGGATCCTACCTGTGCATGAATTCCGTGCACCTGGACTCTAGTATTAACAAAAGAGTTTCTCATATCATTCCAGGAAAAGGAAAGAATAAAAAAAATCAATTTGGGTTGAGTAGAAGAAAAAACTCTCCTGATGGAGTTAAAAATTTAGTTAGAGTAGATTAGTATTAGGAGCATGCTTGGGAATTCTTTTCAACTTGCAATAGTTTAATATCTCCAACAATCTTATATCTATAATTTTTAAAGATACCATTATTAAAGTATTCCTATTTTTCTTTTTGGCTATTGTAAAATTTCTAGTTTCTTTCACCCTCCTTCGTAAGTTTTTATAGTTAGACTGTTCAATCATCTCTATAACTTTTCATTCAAACTTTCTATTTTATTTTATTTCAACTTTTAAAAATTACATTAAATTCATTGGGGTGACATTGGTTACTAAGGTTATATAAGTATCAATTGTAGAGTTCTATAATACGTCAACTGAATATTGCATTGTGTGTTCAGGACCCAAAATCAAGTCTCCTGCCGTCACCATATATTTAGCCCCCTTTACCTACCTACCTCCACCTTCTTCCTGCTTGGTAGCAGACTTTCTGAATTTTTAAATGGTAGAACCAGAAGGGCATACTCTAGAGTGAAGGGATTCTTTTAGAACCTGTATGTAATATTTCTGCTTATATGGTTTCTCTTGGACCTTGATTAAATGACAGCTACTTGGCTAACATGTTTAGGAGTTAAGTCTGCAGGTATGTTTGTAATATATGGGTATAACTGTATTGGATTTTATTGTATTGAATCTTAGTGGTTGTCTTTGCTGAACTCTTCCCTCTTGCTTTATAGCTGTTTCATGATTTTCACTAGAGGCTTTCAATACTATAGTCCAGGCTTACAGGGAAACTTCCTTCTTGGAATTTCCCATCCCCAGAATGCCATTATATGTAAACATGTTGAGCAGACTTACTGTTCTGTCTCCCAGGCTACTGATGGAAAGACTAAAATTTAATGGATCTGAGGCTGACCTTGAGGGCCAATGTCTAAGTATGAAGTTTCATACTACCTTCCCATTGCTGGTAGAGTATAGCTATTAAGAGCACTGTGTTTATTTGTTGAACTTCAGGCAAGCTATGTGGTGGCTCTTAATGGACAATTTAAATGAAGATGCTCTATAAATGTCATGTCCTTATGTTGTTTCCAAACTGTCACAAAGCAGAGCATTATAAAGGCTTGGATAGACAGACTTTTGGTTTAAAAGCAGTCTCTGCCACTTACTAGCTGAGGGACTATGGGAACACCACTTAACTTGTTTTTTGAGTCTCAGCCTCCTTATTAATAAAATGGAGATAATAATAGCAATTTCACAAAGTTGTCACAATTAATTATGTTTGTAAAGTGCTTGGCATATCCAAGAGACTGCTATTTGGTGACGACGCCATTCATAATAGGTCTCTGGTATGAACTTCAAGCTTGAACCCTTCCCTAAAGCTGTGTGGTTTGGGCCACATGGATTTTTCCAGTTTGCAAATGAATCTGTTGTTGTAAACAAAATCAAAATCTCTTTAAAGTCAAGAGCAATGACACATACTGTATATCAGTGATTTAAGGTACAAAGCTATGAATATGATTTTCCTGTTTCCATTTTCTTCTTAGAACTTCATAGTTTATCTTGCTCCAATTTTATTTCTATATGTTTCAAACACCAGAAATGCCATGTGTAGCTCTGTCATTTCTGAAGCCATCCATCTTCGGTTTGTTATGTGGGATTTGCATGGGCACTTTTATTATCCCCACACACCATTTTAAAATCTTTTTATCTTTATTTTTACACTTAAGAAAGTATTCATTTTAAGGTCTGATAGTAGTGTTGTGTTTATGTTTCTTAAAGGGTCCCATAGCCAGGAAGCAAAGGATCCAGAATATTCACCTAATTCAGTTTGATGTCAGAACACCTTGGAGACACTCTCAGAACAGTGGAAGGAAAAATATATTCGACAGGAAATAATAATTAGTGTGATCATATGGTCCTTGATGTTTACATGTATGTGTTTTAAAGGGTGAGGAAGGATCCTTCCTTCATTTTAACAAACTAGGGATCTCTGAACTTCTGTTTTAGCACAGTCCTTGTAGCAAATGCTTTTGGTGTACCACACTATACCGCCTGTGGTGGACAGTTTTCACACACATTGACAGTCTCACCCCAAGTGTCAGCCACTTCTATCTGTTTTCAGGAACTTAGCCCACACAGAGGAGTCTGGAATGTGTGTGTTTGGGCAGAGTTGACATGAGATGTGGGGGGAGGGACCCTTCATCAACGGGAGATGTCAGTTACAGATAAATTCTCCAGGTTTACATGTTTTGTAGGAACAATTCCAATTAAAAGGCACATTTGGTAGTTCTCTAGAGCAGCGGTTCTCAACCTGTGGGTCGCGACCCCTTTGGGAGTCGAACGACCCTTTCACAGGGGTCACCTAAGACCATCGGAAAACACATCTATAATTACATATTGTTTTTGTGATGAATCACTATGCTTTCATTATGTTCAATTTGTAACAATGAAATTGGGGGTCACCACAACATGAGGAACTGTATTAAAGGGTCGCGGCATTAGGAAGGTTCAGAACCACTGCTCTAGAGGGTCCCTAGTAAGACTGAATCTCAGTTGTCCACAGAGGGAATCAGCTCAACAGTGCATTGACTTTTCCAGCTTCCCTATCTCTTGCTCCCTGTTTCTTCATCCTTGCTTCCAGAATCACCTACTAGATGATATCCCTACCCAGGGGTGGGCAAACTTTTTGACTCGAGGGCCACAATGGGTTCTTAAACTGGACGGGAGGGCCGGAACAAAAGCATGGATGGAGTGTTTGTGTGAACTAATATAAATTCAAAGTAAACATCATTAAATAAAAGGGTACGGTCTTTTTTTTTTTTTTTTTAGTTTTATTCATTTCCAACGGCCCGCGGGCTGTAGTTTGCCCACGGCTGCAGCCTACACCAAGGTTTTTGTCTCAGCTCTGCTTCTTGTGGTACTTGAACTCTTTATAATAAAGGAATTCTGAATACACTCTTAATGTATGCATATTTATTTATTTATAAATATATTAATGATTACTTCAATATATACACTAAAATATACTAAGATGTTTTGAAATGATGAAACATAAGAATAAGCAATTTTTAAAAATAAATTTTTGAAAATTTATATTTTCAATGTAGTTGTCATAGTGTACATAATGTGGTAGCATAACCATATTCAACACATAAAATTTATAAATGCAAGTATGCATTTATTAAGGATGCATACTCTAAATGTTTTACTGATGATCTGCACAGAAAAAAAAAAAACTTGGAAGAGCAGTGCTCTAGACTGTCTGTGGTCATTCTATTTTTAAAAGGAGACTTTATTTTTTAGAAGAGTTTTAGGTTCACAGCAAAATTAAGCAGAAAATTTAGAGCTTTTATATGCCCCCAAACAACATTCTTCACCAGAGTGGCACATTCATTACAATCAATGAACCAACATCAACACATCATCCCCAAAAGTTCATAGTTTACACTAGGGTTTACTTCTGGTGATGTACATTCTATGGGACTGGACAAATATAAAATACATGTATCCACCATTATAGTATCATATAGACTAGTTTCATTGTCCTCCACTCCCCACCAAATCCTCTAAGCTCCACTAATTCATTCTTCCCTCTCCCCAACCCCTGACAACCACCGATTTTGTGTGTGTCTCTACAGTTTTCTCTTTTCCAAAATGTCATATAATTGGGATCATACAGTAGATAGCCTATTCAGATTGGCTTCTTTCATTTAGTAATATGCATTTAAGATTCCTTCATATATTTTCTTGGACTGATAGCTATTTCTTTTTAGCACTGAATACTATTCCATTGTCTGGATGTACCACAGTTTACCCATTCACCTACTGAGGAACATCTTGCTTACAAGTTTGGCAATTATGAATAAGGCTGCTATATTTGTGTGGACATAACTTTTCAACACTTTCGGGTAAATGCCAAAGAGCACAATTGCTGAGTCATATGGTAAGAGTATGTTTAGATTTCTAAAAAACTGCCAAACGGTCTTCCAAAGTGGCTGCACTGTTTTGCATTCCACCCAGAATGAAGGAGATTAAGTTCCTCTTCTAATATTCAATTTTAATTACATTAATTGATTTTTGAATATTGATTCAGACTTGCATACCTGGAATAAATCTCACTTGGTAAAAAAAAGATATATTTATTATTATTATTATTACTAGAGGCCCGGTGCACAAAATTCATGCACAGGTTGATCCCTAGGCCTGGCCGGCGATCGAAGCGAGAACATCTGGCATGGAAGGTCAGGTCCCAGCTGACCTCTGGGCCCTGGGTAGCACCTGGGACCCTGGGGCCCCCATGCACCCCCCTCCACCTGAGTCATGGCACCTGAGTCCGCACACAAAGATGCGGTGAGCGAGGGAGACGCTGGAGGCCAGGGTTCAGCGTGGGCCTCTGGGTAGCCCAGCGGTGCCGCAGCACTCATGGAAGCTGGGTGGGCAGCACACTCTCTCCCGGCTGGCCTTGCAGACCAGCTCCTGTGTGAACCCACAGGGAGCCTGACTAGCCCGTGGCTGTGTCCTGGCTCACCTGGAAGAGGCCACGAGGGTGAGGGGCAGGCTCCTCATGGGCACCCAGCATCTGAGCATGGGGGCGGGGGCTTTCCCAGTGCACACAAGCCCTGGAGTCCTGGGGGAGGTTAGCAGGGGGAGTGAGAGGGAGCTTGGTGGATACCCCACATTCTCACCTTACCTCTGTACCTCCGTCCCTGTCACCCCTGCCTCCAGGTAGTGGTGAGAGGTCACAGTGTCACCAATGCCCTCTGTGTTCTGCCTCGCCCCCCATGTTCCATGCTGCCCCCTGGTGGTCAGCGCACTTCATAGCGAGCGGTCGAACTTCTGGTCTCCCGGTCGAACTACTACCCAAGGGGACAATTTGCATATTAGGCTTTTATTATATAAGATTATTATTATTATTATTATTATTAGCTAAAGGAACAAAAACTCTTCTACTTTATAAGTGAAAGCAATGTGATTGGATAGTCTTTGTAATTTTGGGATATCGCAGTTTAACAGTTTATAAAAATGAGATTTGAAAATCTGATTTTAAGTTTTGTTTATTTTGATGAAACTTGGTTTTAATGGCTTGACATGGCTGGGAAAGACACTGGAACTGAGGGGTTTCCTAGGGCACCAGAACAGTCCTTCTATTCACTGGGCATATATATCTTTGCTGAATACTATCATGTAGCCCCTTTTACCAGAGCCTCTGCCTTGGGGGTCTGGTCCTGAAGCTTCAGCTACAAGGCTTGTTGCATTCCCCTAATCACAAGTACTGGGGATGGGGAGTCCTTGTGAGAGCCCGATCATTTATCATAAATAGGATTTGAACATTCTTGGGTTCCTGGTCAAATATCAACATTTCATATCAATTTCTAATAAAACACCAGTTATAACCTTGATCCAACTTCCAAGTCAATGTTGTTGTTTTTCTTTTTAATTAAAAAATGCTTTTGGCAATGTCAGCTCTATGCCCATATGAAAGTTGAGTCCACATAGCAGTTTCTAGATTTTTCACAGGGCATTTGAGGGTTTGGGGTGGGGGAAGCAGATGTAATCAACAGCATACCTTCTCTATCTGTTACATAAACTTCTTCAAGCTAGAGCCTGGCCCCTGCCCGAGCCAGTCATGACATTGAGGGTGTCTTCAGTATCACCTCAGAATTATTCTGGCCTATAGGTGGTGAAATCACAATGTTAGAATTATTGGACAAGCATAGTACAATATTATTTTTTGGTAACTCATAATGATTAGTTGTTTACATACAAAGGTGATTAGAGAACAATGGGAAAAAAAGCCTTATATGAATCTCAACTTTTATATGATCTCAGTAGTTTTAAAAAATAAGGCATTTACATGGTTAGAAAATTCAAACAGTACAGAAATGAAAAAAAAAATTGAAGGTGAACATTTCTCTCCTTGAGCCTTCAGTCTTTCCCTAAAGGGAACTACTGTTACTATATTTTTGTTTCTCCTTCTCCAATCCCCCAAATTATTTGGGCACATATCAAGAAATTAATCAATATCTGTCTATCTATCCAAATAATTGCTTTTATTTACACAAAAAGAATCATTCCATACACACTATCCTGCACTTTGATTCTTGGAGATATTTCCACATTATCCCAGATAGACCTGACCATCCTTTCTTGGTATTTGTAAAGTGACAACAGAGTATAGTATAAGACAGGGAGAGTGGGAGGGGAAAAGAGAGGGAAGGAGAAAAACTGGAGGAGAGAGAGAGAGAGAGAGAGAGAGAGAGAGAGAGAGAGAGAGAGAGAGAGAGATAATAGGAACATAGAATATACATGTACATCCTGGAGGGTTCTACTCCAGAAAAGCTTTTATTCAGGTAAGGATATCTATCTCATGGAAACAGGCTTTATACTAAGATAGGTCTGTGTGCCAGGCCTGACATCCCCACCCTGGCCAAAACAGCTAAAGAGAGAAGGATCTGGGTAGAGTAGAAGGTATAACTTCATGGATATCCTCAGGACTGTAGAAATATTGCAATTCTTATCTTTACTTAAATCAATTTAGTTTCTATTATGATCCCATTGGGCTACATTGATAGGAAATTCAAACCTTTAGAAGCTACCCCCACTCCTAGGGTGATGCATAGGTCCTGTGGCTTACAAGTGAGAAAACACACACACACACACACACACACACACACACACACACACACACACACCTTTAAGTCTTTAGGTTAACAGTTATACCGGTTACTATTGAGAGGCTCTTCGTCCCAGCTCGTACGCTACCTCCACTCCAAAGGCTTTCCTGGGCGTAGCATTCTGCCCTAGACTGGGAGTCCCTGTGGCCAGTGGAAGCCTTTCTAGGGGCACCTCCAGTCTTTCTCCACTGAGGTTTGTTTGGCACACTCTCCAGGGTGCAGATCCGTAGATCTCTCCTCTCTTTCCAGAAGCCACAAAAGGTAGCACCTTCTGGTTGTCTATTCTTCAAGGTCACTGCCTTAAGGCCTTTTCTTTTTCTGTGGCCCCAATGGCATTCCAAATAATCAACCTCAGGTTTCCCACAGCCAGCTTTCTCTGAGGCGAGGAAGCCCAGGGTCTTGTAATCAGCTTGAAACAGAAAAAGGAAAAAATGCATAGAGAGAGGGAGAATATAAATTAATACATCAAGAATTATCTTGTCACATTAAGATGAAACTAGAACAGTTTTCTTTGGAGACTCATTTCTATTGAAGACTGTTGTCAGAAGAGGAAAGTGAAGCCTCACATATATTGACCCAGGTTTGACTCTGGGAATCCACATAGAGAGGCATACATTCTATCACTCATATAGTATGACCAGGAGAAGAAAGTTCTAGTTTAATTTTTACCAAACATCTTCCTCTCTCATACCATGAGGCAGTCTGGAACCTCTTGTACAGTCCAAGCCAGAATAGAAATTCAGTTTTTCCTAAGAAGGACTTATACCACCCTGTGGAATAGACTAGATTCTTGCATGGGCTATTCTGGAACAATCTAGAAGCCAATACTTTCAGACTATCCCTGGGCTCTCTCTACTAAAAGCCTATAAGGGACAGGCCTGAGTCTTGGACAGCATTGTATTCTCCCATGCTTTGCACAGCACTTGGCGCATAGTGGGAGTGTAAACAATCACAGCTGAATGAAAGAATAAATGAAGAAAACAATGAAGGTGCATGCAAGAGTGAAGCAGAGAGCAAAAGTTTGTTAAAAACCACAACGATCAAAGTCATCTCCATGGGGATGCTATTATTATTGCCAATAGCCCTCCCTCACCAGGAGCAAAATAAATTCAGGTCAGGGCTGGTGTTCATATTGGGCAGCACTATAGCCATTCCGACCATGGGAGGAAGAAACCAGCATCTTCAGCTTTAAATCTCCGCCTCTTTCACATCTTGACAATCTTGGCTGATTTATTCCCCTTTGGTGTTATGATCTGAGGCTTCTCACATTGATAATGCATTATTCATTTTAGCTGTATAGACAGCAGGGCTGAACTAGTGACCTATTGGAGCTCAGAAGTGACACGGCCATGTCGACTTGGCTGCACTCAGAGGGGTCACCTGCTAGCCCACTCTCTTGGGTAAATTTATCACTTTGAAAATTCTAATTTCCACCTTACACCTTCCCCCCTTTCCAGTGTCCCTACCACCTTCAACCCTGGGGGCTGGGTCAATTAAATTGTCTACTAATTGAGCATGCTGCTCCTGCTGCGCAGTAATGACTCAGGAGGATTTGGCTGTGTCTGCTCGTCAGAGTGACAAACTTTTTCTTTGGCCTGGGTCATAAAGAGGGAAAAAAAACCTCTTAACTCTTTTTCCAGTTCAAGACTTCAGTGAAATATTTTCCATCTTCCTCAGTAAGACATAGTACTTTATGTCATGAATAAGTTAATGAAGAAAATATGGATGCCCCCCACCCCCCAAGTCAGATTTTCAGAGACACGCTGGGCATCTTGCCCCTCTGAGGACCAATTGCTTTCTGTAAGTCTTTTGGGCTCACTGAGAAGTCTCTGATTTGAGCCTGATCCCAAGCTTGTGGGAATTACTCTGTCTTTCTCAGCAGTCTGCTATTGCATTTACCTTGAACTTGGACACCCCTCCCAAATGAACCACCCTTAGAACTCTCCGAGGAGCTGTTAAGTGGGTGAATGGCCCATACCAAGCATTGCCAAGTGCCAACAACCAAGTACTTCAATATGGGCCTTTTCATATTTTATTTAATCTCTAGGTAAAAAATGTGCTTACCTAAAGAAGAGCATCCAGACTCTTTGCTAGGCATTCAGCTGGTTCCCTACCATCTGGCCTCAACCTGCCTTGGCAATCTTACTTTCCACAACCCCTTCCCAGCTCTAAGCAAACAGTACCACTACCATTGCCTGAATTCTCTTCCTGCCTAAAATGCTCGTCCTTTCAACCAATCTAAACACCTCCTTAGAGACAGTTGGTGGGGACAACAGGATAACAATTTTGTGCTATTTCACACTGATATTCTTGAAATATTTGCTCAATATTTTTAGTGTTTGATGAAGGACAAAGTTACTTTTTATTGATAAAAATAATATAAAGAAACAGATTCACTTTCTAATTCCCTTCTAAGAGCCAAACAGAGTCAATGTTCTGAAAAACATCAACAAAATCTTTCTTTTAAGCAGTTTCTGTTCTCTCTTCGGTTTTCTTTTATAATTTCCCAAGTCACATAACATTTTTAGAAGCATATTATGAGATTTTAAATGCAGCTTATTAAGTCTATCACCCTTTCCTGGCAGATAATCCCCACTGAGCACTATTCAGGTTCAGAAATTATTTGATTGTAAGAAGTTAGGTGGGTAGTAAGACTATGGAGGTTGTACTTGCATATTTGTGTCACAAAATACTCAATGGAAATATATTTGCAAAGATCTATTTATCTAATAGAATATACATATTTAGATATCTTTAATACCTAAAGCAATGATGGCGAACCTTTTGAGCTCGGCGTGTCAGCATTTTGAAAAACCCTAACTTAACTCTGGTGCTGTGCCACATAGAGAAATTTTTTGATATTTGCAACCATAGTAAAACAAAGATTTATATTTTTGATATTTATTTTATATATTTAAATGCCATTTAACAAAGAAAAATCAACCAAAAAAATGAGTTCGTGTGTCACCTCTGACACGCGTGTCATAGGTTCGCCATCACTGACCTAAAGTCTAATATATCATATTAAGACCCTGTCTTCTTAGGTGGGAGCTAAATTGATTTTACATTTCACCAATTTAGTAAGGGTTTATTTGCATGAGCAAACCTGAGTTAAGGGGCACCATGTTTATAATTCGCTCTAGGATTCATTCGGGCTCCTCACAGGGTCTTTGTAAGTGAGAATCTTTGGTGGCTCTTTGGCTTTGCTAGAGGCACATTGTTCCAGATCAGGATACTTCCTCTGCAAAGAATTTTTCACCACTTTCACCTTCATTCTGTCCCTCACTGTTACATTCTGAAACAAGATTCCAGTACGTTGTACAACTAGAACTTTGCTACTCAAAGTGTGGGCCGTAGACTAGTTACATTAGTATTACATAGGAGCTTGCTAGAAATGCAGAATCTCAGGCCCCACCCCAGAACCCCTGAATTAGGGATGATTTATATGCACATTAAAGTTTATGAAGCTCTGAACTAGAACACACTGTACAGTCTGGTATTCTTTCTGGTAGCTTACCATATGTGACTTGTGGATTATACAGAGCAGTAATCATGTTTTCTAATTCTTTTAATTCCCCCACAGCACTTGGCTAAATAAAGAAAAGGTTTTAGAGACAATTTTATTGCAAGATGTGTCCATTTTTTAGTTGAATCCAGCCCTGGAATAAGAGAGGAAATGTTCCTTTCTTAGTTCTCATTCTAGTTCAACCTTAAGAAGTAAATTTCACTGTTTTCCCAGAAGTAAAAGAGCTACTTTTCCTTCAAGGTCTACATGATTTCTATGATTCTGTAATTGAGTTCCAAGGGCTGTTTTTCATTTGACCTCAATTGCAATTCACAAAGACAATTTTGACAACACTAGTTTCCCATTTGGGCAAAAATACTCCCACTGGAAATTCTGAAAGTGTCCTATTGAGTAAATGCTTCTTAATTTACTGTAAAAAGTGTATTTAGAAAAGCAAATAATCTGTGACAGAACATAGAAATGTTTACTATTATGAAATCCAATGAAGAATAAAACGTAAACTGAGCACTCCAATATTTTTTTTAATAATCAAGCCAACAACTCTTGACTTGGTTGATGTGTTTGCAGCACTTATCAAAGGTAATCATACAGGGGCCTAATCTGCTATTCACCTTCAAAAATGTAGGCTCTCAGTGAAAAACTTCAGTTCTAGTTGCATGATGCCCTCATGGCCTTCTGGGATACTGAGATTAAGGATCAAGACAAAAAGAAATTAAGGTTAAATCTCTCTTTGAATTGTGTGTGGGGAGTTAAGGGTTGTTAAAGGGAACTCATTCTGAACAGGGGCAGAGCTGAAAGGTTGGTCATTACTCAAATGCTCTCTGGACATGTTTCCCAAAACTTGCTTCAAACTTCTTCATAGATTAGAGTTTAATGGTGGATAGATAAAGGTGACTCCTGAAGACTAAAGAGTTGTGTGTATTTAAACCACCTCAACTGGTTTAAAGCTTGTATTATTTGAGAGGACAATACTTCCCTTCTTTAGGAGTGAAACAAAACAGTGACCCTCCCCTAAAAATGGTCCTGAACATGGATAAAAAAGTGAAGTGGACCTTTGGAAGAAGGATGAGGGCATCCAATGAAAAGGTCTATGAGCCATTTATAGAAAAGGGTGCTGTCTCAGGCATGGGTCCCTAATGATACTGAGTGACTCATCACTAACTTCCAAAGCCCCAGTCAACCCAGAGACTGATAAAGGATAATAAAATAAGCATAATGAACATCCATTCATTCTTGAGAACAAACATCCATTTATTCATGAAAACAAACATGTATTCATCAATGAAAACAAACATTCATTCATGAGAGACGTACTATGTGCCAGGCATTGTGGTAGGTGTTGGGGATAGAGAAAGTACTAAGATACCATTTT
Organism: Myotis myotis; assembly: GCF_014108235.1. Lineage (NCBI taxonomy): Eukaryota > Metazoa > Chordata > Mammalia > Chiroptera > Vespertilionidae > Myotis > Myotis myotis. Next base: position 4,006,917 of record NW_023416346.1, on the reverse strand, counting down.
TCCTTTTGAAAATCTCCTTGTCTAGTGGGGAGCCAAGGAAAAAGATATATAGATGTTGATATGGTAAATGCTGATATGGAGGCATTTCCAAGAGATTATGAATTGGGATTTAATATCTAGATGTGAGATTTAATCTATAGAGGCATCATGAAAAAAGGCTTTCTGATTGTTGGGCTCTGTCTTCACCCTTTCCTATAGCTATACTTTTGCCATGTGACTTTGTGGTTCTTCCCACAGAATGTATTTCCCCATATTTTGACTTTAGACATGGCCATGTGACATGCTTCACCAATGGGATGTTTGCAAATATGACTCAAGCAGGGGCTGGACATGTGTCTGTCTGATTGGGCTTATACTCTTATGCTTCAGGTACCAACATAAGAAGAACATGCTTGACTAACCAGTGGTTCCAGGAAGAAGAGGAGACATACCTGGAGCTCCCTTGAGCCAGCTGGACCTGCAGCTTGAAGTAGAACTTAGCTCTTCGGCTGACTGTCAGCTTAGCAGATGGGGTGAAGGAAGGAGGAAGAGTTAGCCATGTGCAATTATTAATACCCATCCTGGTAAAGAATGGTCTCAGGGACCTAAAGATGAAATTAATAAGACACTAGGTCATACTATGTCTGATCAATAAAAGTGCTAACTATAGCTACCATTGCTGAGTGCTTCCTGTGGGCCAGGACCTGTGTTGAAAATTTAATATGTTCTCATTTATCTCTTACAACAACAGTTTAGTAAGTACTATTATCATCTTCATTTTATAGAAGAGCTCAGAAAAATTTGTAACTTGCCTGGGGTCACAAAGAGCATAGTGGCAGAATGGGGATTTAAACCTGACTCTGACTTGAAAACCTCAACTCAACTACGTGGCTACCAAGACATGAGGCAGAAGACCCAAGTGGGGACTTTGCTCAGGCCTGAATGTGTCTGTTGGTATCTGTCAGTTCTATCCTCCATCCATCTGTGGGCTGGGCCCCACTAAGTCCTGGAATCAATGAAGACCTGGCTTAATTGGGAGCCTTCTCACCAATAGTTTAAAGGACTCAATATAGCCGTAACCGGTTTGGCTCAGTGGATAGAGTGTTGGCCTGCACACTGAAAGGTCCCAAAAGGTCCCAGGTTCGATTCTGGTCAAGGGCATTTACCTTGGTTGCAGGCACATCTCCAGTAGGAGGTGTGCAGGAGGCAGCTGATCGATGTTTCTCTCTCATCAATGTTTCTAACTACCTCTCTCCCTTGCTCTCTGTAAAAAAATCAATAAAATATATTTTAAAAAAAGGACTCAATATAACCTCTTGTTCTATTAGTAGACATGCCAGGTGAATCATTATGTGCCAAGCACTATGTTAAGCACTGGACATGCATTAGCTAAACTAATATCATCCTACCCTTTGAGATGGAGACAATTATTATACCCATTAGTGCTCTAGCTTTGCTAGCTAGGGAGCCCCAATCATCTTGTTCATTGCAGAAATTGTTAACGATCCCCTGATGTATGCCTGGCTTTGCCCCCAGCACAAGGGAGTGTGTAAATGACAGACAGGACCTCTACCCTCATGGAGCTCACAGTCTAGAGTAGGTTTTGCTAATCCCCTTCCCCAAGAGCCTGGTTCTATCTTTCAGGCTTGTTGATGTCTGTTCAAATAGATCCATTAACAGTGCTCCTTAGAAGCCTCATCACCTCCCTGCCCCATGTTTGGCCAGACTTGAATTTATTATGCCCATTTAGATTTAGAGATTTGCTCTGACATACACCCCTTATAGAGAAGGGCACATTTGCTGGCCCTAGAGGGTGCTCCCTCCTACTCCAGCCCTTCTTGGCTTCAGTCTTTCTTATAACTAAGAGTTCCCAGCATGCCCTTGGGTTGAGTCCTCTACAGAGAGGGCAGAAGCACAAATCACTTTACCATACTTCCTTTGAAAGCACTGATTCTGGTTGGGTCACTTTAGTAATTGGTCACTTTGTACCTGTGGGAGGAGGAGATGTTTATCTCACTTTGGGTTAACCCATACTAGTCATACAAATGGAAGCAAAGTTGATTTATGCTCCCAAGCTCCCAACAAAGTAAATCACTAGCATCCACAAAAATGCTGTTCAGAGCACCAGATAATGTACATGAAAGTATTCTCAGAAGAATCATAATTTATTTGATGTGCTCTGTAGACAAAATTCCCTTAAAGTAGCTGAATTGTGAGGCCTTTGTAATGTATGGTGTACCTTTTGGAAATGATAGCCTGTGAGTTTTTAAAAAAATATTTATGTTTTTATTGATTTCAGAGAGGAAGGAAGAGGGGGAGAGAGAGAGAAAGAGAGAGAGAGAAAGAGAGAGAGAGAAAGAGAGAGAGAGAGAGAGAGAGAGAGAGAGAGAAACATCAACGATGAAAGAGAATCATTGATTGGCTGCCTCCTGCAATCCCTACTGGGGACTGAGCCTGCAATCGGAGCATGTGCCCTGTCCTGAAATTGAGCTGTGACCTCCTGGTTCATAGGTCAACACTCAAACCATTGAGCCACGCTGACTGGGCAATGGGTAGCCTGCTTTTGATTCACAAGACTTCCTAGGACATTTACTCAAGTGTGGGTTCTCTCAGAGTTCTTACAAAGCAGGGCTCCTGATCACATTAACAGAAAAATGTGGCCCAAGGCACAGACTGCTGAATCTAGCTATTTTCATGAGCAATAATTTAATATTCAAATAAGCAACAATTAAAGAGCAATTCTTCTTCCTGTTCTTCACCCTTCCCTCCTTGGCCCATGTCACTGCTAGAGGCAGGCCATGACTCCTGTGATTGTGAAGCAGAGAGGCTGACTTGATTGCCAGCACAGTGAAGCCAGGCAGCAGAGAAGAAAGTACAATACGGCTCACTGGGTCATAATACCTTATAAATCAAATAGATTTTTCCCATAATCAAACAGTCTTGCCACATTCTGGTTTCCAGTTAGATTTATGAGTGTGTTTTGTACAGGAGACACATACCACGATGAACTAATTGGCACCGAAAACAAAGAAACACAGAGTACTAAGGACCCAAAATGTAGGGAGCCCGTTGACCCCAGTCAGGCTCTCTTCCCTGACAAGTTAGTTATTTTTATTCCCATTTGGGGACAGCTCGGGTCACTAATAGCTTCTCAGTGTCCCAGTGAAATCATGGGAGGGAGAAAGCACCCCAGTTGTTGAAGCTATCTTTCATGTGACTTTTTTTCTTGGAAAGTGATTTTGGCTGGCTCAATATAAGTTATCCTGGCTCTCACTGGATAGCCTGGGCCAATGAAGAGAACAGAGTCGTTGAGGAGAGAAAATAACCTTTAAGCATGAGCTGGGAAGCCCTGGCACGGAGATCCTGTGGGCTAGTCTGAGCCTTTCTTACTCCAGCAAGAGTCCAACTCCTACTTTACACAAGTGTTGCAGGGAACACCTGGGTTAACACATCAGTTTCCTGCCAAGCTGAGTCAGTGCTAATTCTTGTCCTATTAAAGTTCCAGTTATTCTGTGAAGCCAAAGAGATGGGAAAATGCTTTGGAAGGGGAAAAAGTATAGCAGTAGTTTGGAGAAAATGGATGCTTTTCTCTTTAAGCTTTGTTGAGCATACATCAAATGTCGTCACCACCAAGTTGGAGAGCTTCTTTAAAACAAGTAGGAAAAGGAAGAGGCTTAGATATGTTTAGTGACATATCAGCATTTTCTCAGGCTTTCATGACCCTGAATGTCTAATCCTCTATGTTTCATTGAATGCATTTTGCTTTGTTCTCTTGTTTTTGATTTAAAAAAATAATAAATATGGAAAACCTGCTTTATCCCAAGCTGGGAAGCAATTAATACATTGCAGGGTTGTGACAAATTCTGGACTTGTGACTAAGCCAACATCATCCATGTAGCTGTACATTTTGCTGAAGGCTTTTGTAGAATGAGGCATTCTAATGTAACCATTTTACTATCCAGCTTTACTACTCAGTGGTCAGTCTGGTAACTTCCAGTGCAAAATTTTCACAGAGAATAAGATTTGATGCCCCTTTTAGGGCTTTTAGGTCGTGCTTTGCAACACATGATAAAAAAAAATGGCCTAAAAAATAAAGGTGAATCAAGGGCAGGGTGTTTAAACCCTGGGACAAAGTATGCACTCCTCCCTCTCTTCTTTCCCTATCTTACAAACATAACATTTTTATTAACTTAAAATTGAGGTTAAAACGAACCTCAGACAGCCTTGAAATATGTGAAAACCTCAAAAACTCCTAAAGGGATGTGCCAAGGGAGAAGGGACAATACCACCCATCTGGCCTTGGGGATGACTCATGGGGAAATGGCACAATTGCCTATGTCTCCAACTATTTTTAGCACCAGATGGCAGAGCCATCTCCTGCTGCTCCCCTCTCACACCCCCTGAATCACCCTAGCATGAGGGGCACCAGGCCAATCTCCTAAATGCCCTACACTGGCTCTGTTAAAGCTAATCTTGTGGTTAGAAAAAGTTTTCCTCAAATCTCTGAAAAGACAGAAAGTTCTCCCATTGGAGAATTTTATGGGTGATTTATGTACCAGAAAGACTCATGTGGCCCCAATACTCTTCTTGAAATTAATCACCTAAAACAGTCTCTTATTTGCATGTAAAGGGAATATACTACAGGAAAAATCTGGATGAGCCCATCTGTTTTCCTCAATCTGTAACTTCTGCATGGCTGCTGAAAGGACAAGGTCTAACTGGTTTGAAATTTTTACGGAGCCCACATGACCCCAATTGGGTTGAACATTTTCCAGAGACATACAATAGAAAGAACGATATGTTCATTTGGAAGATTAACAGCTCTGTTTATGCAGCGTTTCCGTGAGAAAGGAGTGTGTTTTCTATTCTGCATCACCGTAAATTACACAAAATAACTATCATGTCACAGATAATAAGCAAATGTTAATGTAGTTGGGTGCACATTATTTCTTGTTGTTACATAGCTGGAAAATGCCGAATAATCAAATATAGGGTTGTACAGAAAGGGCCTCGCCCACAATTTGAGCCCCAGAAGAGACCAGAAGAATTAGTATGGGTATTTTTGAGGGGGGGGGCTGATTTCTTTCAACAAAGACAATTTTCTATAATCCTGTCTCATGGCATAGTCATTTATCCTAAGAATTGTGTCCTATCTCATTCCTAAACTTTTACTAAATTTGTTTCACAATAGCAATGATAGACATAAGCTCCATGAGTGCCTTGCTCACTGCTATTAACTAGCAGTGCCTGGACTCAGTAAAATACATGCTGAGTAAAAGAACAGTGATAGAATCACATCAAGTGATAATTCTTTTAATTTATATAGGATTTATTTTCAAAATAACTTTTTTTTTTTGGTTAGTCCTCACCCAAGGATACTTTTCCATTGATTTTTAGGAGAGTGGAAGAGAGAGAGGAAGACAGAGAGAAACATGGATGTGAACATGTATTGGTTTCCTTCTGCACGGGCTGGGCAGGAGCCTGCAACCCAGGTACGTGCCCTTGACCAGAATCAAGCCCAGGGCCCTTCGGTCTGCAGACTGATGCTCTATTGCCAAGTAAGAACACCAGATCTTCTGATTCTGAAGACCTTTATCTTAACCATTAGGTCTTGCTACTTCAGACAAAGGAATTAATACAGTGGTAAGTTATCTACTTTTTCCCTTGGGAAGTAAAGAATTTTTTTCAATACTGGTTAAAAAAAGCAATTTTACAGAATCCTGTAGGGAGTTGTATATACCCTCTCAAACACAGGGTGACATCTTTCACTAGAACCAGAGTCTGTGCTCATTGGGCCCCAGAGATGTTTGGCTGCCTTACTGATACATATCACCCATGTTTACTCTCATTCAAGATGTGCCCATAACTTTTCATTGGTTGGTAATATTCTCTGAACCCTCAAACATGCATTTTAACTGAAGAGGAAGCATTTAAACATTTCAAAGAGAGTTACCTTTCTCTTACTCCTTCCACTAGAAAATAACCTTCCTTCAACTGTTTTCTACTGTCCAGGACCAGTCTTTGCCATCCTTGGTAGAGTAAGCCCCGTGTCAAATGCTGCTGTCAGTCCCTCAGAGGGAAGTTTCTGGAAAAAACGGCCATCTCTGGATTTACCAGCACTTCTTAGAATTAGTACAAGTTAGTGATTCAGACAGGAGAACACACACTCTTGGCTTTTCTTGGCTCAGCCACTGCATCCCTGAGTCATCTTGTGCAAGTTACTTAAATGTTCTGCTTCTCATTTTCTCCACTATCATAAAATGATAATCATCAGAGTTACTTGGGAGAGAAGTCTTTTGTGCCTGAGATGAAAGAAACCATTGTAAGTGAAAAACCATATAAAGGCTATGGACTTCAGTAAATAGTCTTGGTCAAAATATCCCCAAGAAAAGAGAACATGGGTTGACCTATTCCATTATTTTCTCAATTCAAGAAACAAGATTGTCATTGAAGCTAATCAAAATAATCTCTCTTGCTTAAGTGTCCTGCTTTTGATAGAGGATGAGGGAAGAGGGGAAGATTTGCAAATGATCAAGTTGGTCATTTCCATCATCATGAATGGAAACTCCTAAAAGGTACCCAGAGGATGCATGGGTCTTAATGGAAAGTGGTGTGCAGCCACTATGGAAGACAGTATGGTTCCTCAAATAATTAAAAATAGGATTACTATATGATCTAGCAATCACACATCTAAAAGAATTGAAAGCAGAGTCTTGAAGAGGTATTTGTACACCCATTTTTATAGCAACATTAGAGGCCCAGTGCACTAATTCATGCACAGATGGGGCCCCCTTGGCCTGGCCAGTGATCTGGGAGGATGGGGCCAGCCTGCCAGGGTGGAGCGACTGCAGGAGGTTGGGTGGCCAAGGGAAGTTGGCTGTGGGAGCACACTGACCACCAGGGGGCAGCTCCTGCATTGAGCATTTTCCCCCTGGTGGTCAGTGCATGTCATAGCAACTGGTTGACTGGTCATTTGGTCGCTTAGGATTTATTTATATAGATTATTCATAGATTTATTCAAAATAGCCAAAAGGTGGAAGCAATGCATGCACCCATTGACAGATGAATAGATAAACAAAATGTGTTATAGCCCTGGTTGTGGGTTCAATTCCTGGTCATGGCACATGCCTAGGTTGCAGGTTCAATCCCCAGTTGGGGCACATACAGAAGGAAATCAATGGATGTTTCTCCCTCACATTGGTGTTTCTCTCTCTCCCTTCCTTTCTCTCTATAATCAATAAGAACATACCCTCAGGTGAAGATTAAAAATGTGGCAATCCATACAATGGAATATTATTCTGCCATAAAAAGGAATGAAATACTGACATATCCTACCTTATGAATGAACCTTGAGGACATTATGCCAAATAAAATAAACCAGCTACAAAAGGACAAACACTGTATGATTTCACTTATATGAAGTGTCTGCTCATACAGACAAAAAGCAGAGGGAAGGCAGGGAGGGTAGAAGAGGGGGTAAGAGATCAACCAAAGGACTTGTATGCATGCAGATAAGCATAACCAATGGACACAGACACTAGGGGGGTGAGGGCATGAGTGTGGGGGTGGGAGTGATGGGGAGAGGTCACTCTCCCTGGGGAAAAAGGAGACATATGTAATACTTTCAACAATAAAGAATTTAAATTAAAAAAAAACTTTTCAAAAGTAGAGTGGTGTTTTTCAATAGCTGGGGGGAGAGGAATGGAGCGTTGCTTGATGGTTCCAGAATTTCAGTTTGGGAAGACAATAAGAGTTCTGAAGATGGATGATGGTGATGGTTGTATAACCACAAGAATGTATTTAATTCTACTGAACTGTACACTTAAAATGATTAATACAGCAAATTCTGTTATGTGTATTTCATTACAATTTTAAAATGTTTTAATTTCAAAAATTAAAAATAAATAGCAAGTGGTGGTCCTGAAGAGCTTTTGGGTTTCCTCAGGCTACAGTGAACATCAAGTATGTGTCCAATACAGCCCAAGGCATTGTTTTGTCTCTGACCTTAGAGCAATGTACTGAGAATTAAAGGCAGTTTCTACCGAGTCCAGGAAATCTGTACATGGACCATAGAAGATATTTTGATACGACAAGCAATCCAGCTTCATCCCTGAAATTCCCAAACATTCTTAGGTGCCATCCTAAGATAACACAGAGCTATCAAGTCCTAATGGGAAGAAAAAAAGGCAAGCCCTCATTCTAAGGGATTTATAGTTGATTCTGTTCACTTGCTTGCCAACTGTGTGATGATTTCAGGCCCTGCTGGAAGCCTCAACAGCGCTAAAAAGGGCAAATCCCCCGCCCCCCACAACTGTAAGAGGAGAAGGCACTCAAACAGCTACTCAGACAGTTGCTAGAGTGAGCTCCTGAGTCTCCATTTGAGAGGCTGAGGTAAAAGTTAAAATATTATGGAATTCCTTGAGGATTCTCTGAAAAAGCAGGAAGTAGTATTCCATCACTCTCTTTCTGGACCATTTCCTTTGTTCTCCACAAAGAGAATTAACTATGGGGATGGCTGGAGGACCCACAACACCCCCCTGAAAAAAACACATAAATTCTACTAACTTCCATTAAATATGAAGAAAACCAAACTAAAGGGTTCCCAAATAGGCTGACGTCTATAAGTCTCCCTGGAAGGGGAACGAGGAGGAAGGTGGGCAGTTCTAATTTCTTCTATTACCTTGGTTCAGGGCCCTGAGGGTATATGATTCTCTATTAGTGTAACTCAAACGTCAAACAAAACCTTTCCCATGGTTCCACTAAACAGCGTCAAGGCAGACTAGGATTTCTGTAAAAGTTTTATACCATTCTAAGGAAAAACAAAATGAAATAAACACAGATAGTGGTACAAGGTTCACAAAATAGTTTTTTATGAGCCTGGTTTGGGAAGTTTGTATCCAAGGCTTTTAGCCCATATTCCTTTTCATGTGCTATGTTGAGATTTGTGTACAGAAACCCAAATAGTCAAGCTCTTGCTTGACCTTTTTATATTTTAGCTTCTGTTTCCATGTGGCTGCTGCCATCATGAAGCCAGCCACTGGAGGCCTTAGCTAGCCTATAAGGCATTTTGTGTGAATTTGACAAAGGTGCCCTCTCTGGGAAGATGCAGCTCTATAGGGTCTTGTTTTGGACAGTAGATGATGGCCTGAATTTCAGCCTATATTTACTCCCTCAAACAACTACTCTTGTGCAGTGAATGACCTGGATGAATGTATTCAGTGGCTCTGCCCATCACCTGGGGATTTTTCAAGATAACATACCAACTTCCCTCTACCAATCTAGGACATTTCATGTCTGGCTTCTCGTCTAAATAAATGATTCTTCTTTAGGTAACTGCCATTAGAAATGACACCCCAGGATTCTATTCCCTATAAAGATTTTCTTGCCAGTCTACCAATATGTTGTAATTTACAATGGTGTCTTATGTCATTTACACAGTAATTATATATTTGGGGTCATAAAGGGGTTATTTCTGCACTATGACAAGTTTTATAAACAAGTTTAAAGGCCACTGGATAAGAAATAGTTTGAACTCAGTTTGGACTTCTAAAGGGCAGGTCCCCTCCCAATAACCTAGTTCTTTAGTTAAGCAGCGTTCATGGTGAGCCTGCGTGGAGTCGCTACATTGATTGCCATCCAATTCTACAAAAGCTCAGAAATATGTTTTTTTGAGCAAAGCAGATAAGCTTTGTGTCTAGGATCAACATGCTGATATTCACCAAAACACGCATCCTGCTGGGTCCTGCTGTACTTACTCCTCACACATTTTGAACAAATTATCTTACAAAAGCAAAGGATTGTTTCCTTGCAGAAAAGCGCATGCCCCTTGGAAGGTCAGTGCCCTGAGTGTGTATTTTTTTGTTGTGTGTCTGTTGCTTGGGGTAATCTTTACTTGCCCTGGCTTCCCTGGGGCTAAAAAGACATCCAAGTGACAAAAGAAGCCATCTTGTAAAAGATTTTATTGACAGCATAGACAAGGAATTCTAATTTACAAACAGGTTTTCTCCCATAGAAGCAATGTTATTGGAGTACCCAGGTTCCCAGGTTAGTCTGCATCTAACCCCCCCCCCAAAAAAAAAAACACAACAGTAGTAATAATATACATTTTAGTTGGAATAATATTAGAATATTCTTTGCAGAAAAAAAATTTTAGTTGGAATATCATTAGCATAAATAATGTACATTTAGTTGGGAACAAAGCTTGTACAAATTTTTTAAGGAAAAATTTTAAAAACACATTTTGTTTTTATTGATTTAGATTGTTGGGTTTGGGGATAAAAGCATGCTTGAAAACATTTGAAAAGGAAAAGGGTAATTGTATGGGTCTTCCAGATTTGTTTAAAGACCTCTACATTAGAGGCTAATTATGATGATTTTTCTATTTTGCTTTATTTCATTTTCTGCCTTCCTCATGTTGATATAGATAATTCGTGTAAGGGGGCATTTGGAGCTCAAAATGGGAGAGGGAGAAAAATTAGGAGAAGGATGGGAGACTAAACAGAGAACATGTGGACTAACAGAAAGAGACATGGCAAAGAGGAACAAAGAGGAGGTTGCCCAAAGTGGAGTGAAGTAAGATGTACATTATGCACATGGTAAGAAAAGAGTCAGTGGCCAAGCACTGTTGGCCCAGGTGCTTGTCAGTACAGTTACAGGGGTAGAATGACAAAAGGAAAGATAAGGAACAAATCACTAGCTGTTCATATGTACATGGACTTCTTGCAGTTAGGTGTGTATGGCTTGCAAAAGACTTTTTTTTTCTGGTTAAACAAATCAACTGACAGAAACCATGAAGAACAACAATTTATCAGTACTGGCTAACATTTATTAGGCTCTAATTAGGAGTCAAATATTCAGCTAAGTGTTGAACACATTGTTTACCTCTTTCTTGCAACAATTCTATGAGCTCCATGCTACAATTCTTCCCATTTTGCAAAAGAGAAAGCTAAAGCATTGAAAATACAAAGCTGGTCCCCAAGTTACAGTGAAGTAATTGAGTTCAAACCAAGGAGCCTGAGTCCAAAGCCGAATTATACAGCCTTCATGGAAATTCTAGATAGCGAAATAAATGATTGTAATCAAAATGATAAAATCAATGAACACATTTTAAATCATAAGAATGCTTTGTGACTCCTTCAATTCTTTAGCTGTGTTTCTCAGAAGAAATAGTAGATCAAGGATGGTAAATCAAGGTCCATCTCTCACTTTCTCTCCCTCCCTCTTTGCTTCACTTAATAAAGGATTTAAGTCCCCTGTTCTGTGCCAGGTACTGTGCTAACCCCCAGAGAAATAATGGTGAAGGGGATCAGGTCCTGCTCTCAAGGAATTCCCAGAGCAGTAACCAGATTCTGACACAGAAAGTTATCTGGGTAGGAACCCCGGAGTTGTAGGAAGGGAACCTCACCTAGCTTTGGAGTTGGAAGCCAAGAAAGACTTCTACACTGACCTGAAGGACGACTGGATGTAAAGAAGGGTAGGGAAAAGCATTTGAGGTGCAGGAACCAGTGTGAGCTAAAACCCAGAAGACTGATCTGTCATTTTTCTTCTGAAACAGAAACTGGTCAGTTTCATATCACTCAGTGGAGAGCCGCATTCAAGTGAAGCATTTGGGGTAGCAGGAGGAAAGGGTTATACTCTGGTGTCCTGGAGCATGCTTCACATTTCATTGTAAGTCTTATTGAATGAGGTTAGGTTGGTAGCTTGAAATTGACTACGATAGGAATATTTATAGCAAGGAAATTGATAGCTGCTACAGTTCAAGGTTTTTCTTATTTCCTGGAGATCTGGTTGTTATACCAGTACAACACTGGTTCCAGAGACCATCCTAATGCAAATAGATGTCTGTGATAGCGCTTTAATTCTGCTTCTCACCTAGAATCAAACATATTTTTCCTGGCCTTCTGCATCACCCACAGGCAGCTGCTCTGGAGCTGAAAGTAGAATTGAGATGAGCAATAAGATGCCACTGCAATGGTTTCATCACCCTGGTCTCCTTTGACTGCGAATCTTGTCACATTCACACATGCTAACATCCTGTGAGTTTTCTCACCTTCGCAGCTTTTAAACATATGTTAAAAAATAAACTGACACTGTTTTCCTCAGGCGTTAATCCTCATTAACATGCACCTATACTCCCACAGCTTCATTTTCACACCTGTAATTTGATTTACATGAATAAATAAGTCTTTGCTTGTATCTGCATGAAGTGATCTGGAAGAAACCAATATTTCACTTTCATAAGCAGATTCCTCCTTCACATATCCTAGCAAACTGCTCAGAATATTATCATGGTGTCATAATACATTCAAAATATACCTTGCATGCTGACCCAGTTTCCATGGCAAAGGTCGTAGTCTATGATCTTATGGAAAATAAGGGATAGACTAGAGTTCAATTAGGTTGAGCATATGATACTTCATCATTCCCAATCATTTGACCTCCCTTTTTCTCTCTCTCTTTATTGATTTGGCACAGATTTATGTCCAGAGAAGGCTGCGCAAATTCCCTTGTGCCTTCTGGATGGTGTCACTCTGCGTGTCCCTGGAAGGAAAGGCAGCAAAGACATGGTAGTGGAGCAGGGTAGAGGACTGGATCTGAGAGGTAGAGGAAAAAATTCAGTCCAACTCACCTCATGCCAGTTTGCTCATGTTTCCCGTTCAATGCAAATGAGCACCTTTAACTTTATCCATACGCTTTTTTTTTTTTTTTTCACTAGGAAGATAAGATTTTTGTCCTGGAATTCATACAAATGTTCTGGGCAATTACATGAATATCTAAACCATTTTATTTCAGCAGATTTAGATGTTAATGCCTTGATGCACAGGCACTAAAATCATTTCTCAAAACTAACAGAAATGGAGCAAAGTTGTCCCTTTCTAAGAGCCCATCAAGGAATGAGAAGGTGAAACAGAGAGAGGGGTTGGATCACCCAGCTAGCTTACTGGGATGAGACTCACTCCCCCAAATCTACCATTTTTATGCCTAAATTGTTTGTCTGTAGTCAACAAGCCACTATTAAAACCAATACAGAGTTGGTGTTAATATCAATAAACAAAATAGTAGATTTTTTTAAAAAATTAAATATTTAAAAGTTACATAAACTAACTTTCTAAAAATGTCAATTACTTGATTTTCTCAACACCTTGCCTCCCCCCCCCCCATCCTTGGCATTTTTAGAAAGTAGCATAGTTGAAAAGCACAAATTTGGGCTCAAATCCAAGCCTCACTGCTTTCTGGTCCTGAGGCACTGAGCATTTCACTGATCCTTCAGTTTCCTTGTAAAATCAAGACAATAATGTCTATTGCTTACAATTGCTGCAAGGATTCAGAAAGATAATGTATGTACATTTCCTGGTCTATAGCAATATATTTCTGTACTAGAGGCTCAGTGCACAAAATTCATGCATGGGTGTGGTCCCTAGGCCTGTCCAGCTATCGAAGCATGAGAGTCTGGTGTGGAAGGGTAGGTGCCAGCTGACCTCTGGGCCCTGGGAAGCACCTGGGCCCCTGGGCTCCCGCGCACCCACCTCCATCTGAGTCAAGGTGCCCGAGTCCCCATGTGAGATGCAGTGAGGGCAGCTGGACAGTGTGGGCCGGGTCACAGTGTGGGCCTCTGGGCCGCCCAGTGGCACTGCACCGAAGCTGGGTGGGCAGCGCGCTCTCTCCCGGCAGGCCTTGCAGACTGGCTCCTATATGAATCCATGGGGAGCCCGACTGGTCTCTGTGGTCCTGGCGGCTGTGGCCTGGCTCACCCAGAAGACGTTGCACAGGTGCAGGGCAGGCTCCTTGTAGGCACCGGCACCTGAGCGTGGGTGGGGGAGTGGGAAGAAGGGTGGGGGACTTCCCTGGCACATGAGTCCTGGCATCCTGGGGGAGGGTAGCAAGGGGAGTGAGAGTGAGCTCGGCCGACACCCACGTTCTCACCACACCTCCACTCCATCCCCATCACCCCCACCCCCAGGTAGCTGTTAAAAGGTCGCAGCACTCCCCCCTCTGCCCCGCCTGGGTGCTGCAGGAGGTTGGTCACCACCACCCACCCCCAGTTCCCTGTCCCAGCCCAAAGCCTGGCCCTGATCAGGCAATCAGGGCCTGCCGGCTGCTGGTCACCATCTGCGGGGCAGTAGATCTGGGCAGTGCTCCCCTTGCTCGGCTCCCTCAGTGCCTGGGAGCTGCAGCAGCTCAACTCCCTGCCACTGCCACTGGTCGCCATCTGCAGGGTGATTGGTGGGGCGATTGGGCCCCAGCTCGCACCAGCCTTGGCCTGGCACCACCTGCTCACCTGCTCCACTATCCATTGTGGTCCTGCCATGTTCCATACTGCCCCCTGGTGGTCAGCACACGTCATAGCCAGCAGTTGAACTCCTGATTGAATTCCCGGTTGAGGACAATTTGCATATTAGGTTTTTATTATATAGGATATTTAAAGTGTCATTCCCAGTTTCTAATTTGGCAGTTCTAATTTATAGTATGGAAATTTTGAAAAATCCATGATTCAAGACTTTCATAGAAGTGATTGTGGCATCTCAGGGACAGGCATATCCTCTTTCCCCTTGAAACACAAAGTGGTCATTTTGCTCCTTCTATCTCACTATGCAACTTTGCTTTTGGCTGTAATGATACCAATTCAGTATGGGGGTTCTTGGCTTTTGTTTGTTAGTTCATGTCTTTATTAGTCAGGATCCCATAAGAAACAGATGGCACACTACAGGGGTGATTGAAGAACAAAGGACTATTTATTGAATTATGGATAAAGTGAAGGGGACCAACAAGGTTGGTGATGTACCCCAGGGACCAATGAAAGTAGGAAGCCATTACCACCTTAGAGTTAAAGGGGCAAAGGATGGGTGCTGCTCCTGGAACCCAAAAGAGCTATAGCTGTAGGAAAGGGGCTACCTGACCAATCGCTATGGAGTTGATAAAGGAAACTGACTTGCCAGGGAGGTAGAGTGGAGGTAGAATACATTTTCTGAATTCTTTTCTTCAACTCCTGACTTCTGGTATAATTAGTGACTTTGAGCATGTTTTCATATGTCTTTTGGCCTTCTGTATGTCCTCTTTTGAAAAGTGTCTATTTAGGTCCCTTGCCCATTTTTTGATTGGATTGTTTATCTTCCTTTTGTTAAGTTGCATGAGTTCCCTGTAAATGTTGGAGATTAAACCCTTATCGGTGATATCATTGGGCAAATATGTTCTCCCATGCAGTGGGCTTTCTTGTTGTTTTGTTGATGGTTTCCTTAGTTCTTTTGATTTCATATTTACAAAAACCAAGACTAAAAACAGCATTACCAGCCTTGATCACTAACCTTATGCATCTGAATAACTCTTTCTATTACTCAAATATATTATTCAGTGCATGTCATAGCGACTAGTCGACCAGTCATCCAGTTGTTAGGTCATTCAGTGGCTTAGGCTTATATATATATATATATATATATATATATATATATATATATATATATAGTAAATTATAATAAATGTAAATGCTGTTGTTCTTTTCAGACACTAAATTCAGGGGCAATTTGTTACACAGTAGTAAATAGTAAATACAGGATCACTAGTATTGTGTGATCAAGGAAAGACACATTTCTTTCTACCATTCTCTGCCTATAAAGAACATTATCCCAATAAATCTACATGAAATTTAAAATAATGGGATTTCTACCTAGTTAAATATTCTAAAATATGAGTGAATAAATCTCTTAAAGGGACTAAGCAATCACGGGGAACAATTCTACCAGGAAGTTCTGGTAAAAAGTAAGATGATTACCTACAATAATGCCTATTGTTGGTATCATAGAATGCTAATATTCTTCTTAGGGGCACAGATCAATTTTTATTCCATATTTTCTTTTTTACCTCTTGGAAGGATAAGTTATTTTTCACTAATTTCATCTTATAGAATTTAAAAAAAATAATTTTCATCAATAGAATACACTGGAATGGATTCCAGAGAGGATACTAATTAAAGCAATCATATAAACAGCATAGTTTTTGAACAAGTTTCATGTTTTTTTTAAATGTTATTTATTCTTTTCAGAGAGGAAGGGAGAGAGAGAAAAAACACCAATGATGAAAGAGAACCATGATCAGCTGCCTCCCCAACGCCCCACACTGGGGATGGAGCCCACAACCTGGGCATGTGGACCAACCGGGAATCAAACCATAACCTCCTGGTTCATAGGTTGATGTTCAACTGCTGATTCACGACAGTCAAGCACAAGTTTCATGTTTGAACTCATCTCCACATCCTTTTTTTCAAGAGATGACCTTGCTGGTCCACAGTCAATAGCCTGTTAGTAGGATCCTTTCTCCCATCTCTGGGAAGCAAGTTAATCCCAGTGAAGCTTTCTGGTCTGACAGCAACAAAGCAGCTAGATGAAATCATGGCTGTGAGTCAGCCTGGTAATAACCCATGATGGTTTCTCACAGGTTTGTTGAATGACTGTCCATGGAAGGGAGGTCTCACCATCTGAAAGGAATTGCATTTCTTGGGTTGAGGCTTGGAAGATAGATACAAGTTGAGCTTTCCCACCCTTTCTTTCAATAATGGCTCATTAAATAATCTGAATTGTTAATGACAGAGTGATTTCCCTGCAGGTCTTAGAGTTTGTCAAACACATCCAATTTATAAACCTAAACCAAGACAGTTTACATTTTGTGTATATGTCTTGGCAGATTACAAGCCAAAAAATAAAAAAATGCAGACATGAGGCTCCCTTGTACTGTCTGCAACTAGAGTTCTGATTGTGCCAGCATTCCCATTACAACCCATAATTCTAAGGGTCAAAATGGGAACAAGGAAGAGAATACCCCACAAGGGTCTGGCCATTTCTGAGAGTAGCTTGGTGATTTTCCTGATTCAGACTTGGATGTGCATCTTCACACAAGTAAGAGTAAAGATCAGATTGCAAGAGGACTCAATCAATTTTGGGTGAGAGATGAAACTCCTCATTTCTGTTGACGTAAGTCTGGTGATTTGCATTTCTGGCAGTCAACAATACTGCCAGGCCTTCTAGGACAGCTACTGTGGGAAACATCCACAGTTTTCTATTTAATTTCTTACATGGGAACTTTTGAGAAGAGCTAAGAAATCTACTTTACTGGGGAACCTAAAGGCCATTGTGGAATCATTTGGAAGTGCATCAAGGTGAATAAAATGTCTCTGGGACCTGAACAAAGCTTTCTACTGTCTGGGATTTATATGAACATGAGCCCTCAATAAATTCCCATCTAATTTAGACCACAAATGTCGACTCAGCTTCTTCTTGGATTGGCTGGCCAATATCAGGGTACCTTGTCCCAGACAATGACCAGCCTATTTCCTGGGAGCAAGAACTCTGCTTGGATGGTAAAGTTCACTTATAATGTGTGGGCTTATTGCTGTATATGAGAGCAAGAGGAGAGCACACCAATCAGAGCTGGAGGATTTAGAGTCCTAGGTTTTGCCTAGTGACGAAGAGGCTAGTAGGATGGTAGTAGATTAGATTTGTGTTCCTAATTCTTAATTCTCTCCTTGTAATGGAATTACACATCGGGATCCTTTGCCATGTAAGTTTGCAGTGCCTCTCAGGAGAGAAAAAGTATCCCTGACCCATTGGCTTTGGCCTTGGCTATGTGACTTACTTTGGCAAAAGGAATACTAAATAGAGGTGAAAGGGTGCCAGTTCTTAGCTGAGATCTTAAGGAGTATTGTGTATTTCCACTTTGTGTGTGTGTGTGTGTGTGTGTGTGTGTGTGTGTGTGTGTGTGTTGACATAATCTGTGAGAAGAACATGCCCCAGATAGTTGCTGGCTCCAGAATGAAGAGAAATGTGGAACAAACCTGAACAGAAGTTGAAACTTGGAGCTGAGCCCAGCTGAACTACAGATAATCTTGATGTCTCTGAGCTAGAAATAAGTGTTTATTGTTATACATCATCAAGTTTTGGAGTCATTTGTTACACAGGATTATTTCAGCAGAACCCTGATTAATACACCTGATTAATCCTCCATCTTCCAATGTTCAAATAATAGGATTGTAATTCTATCTGAAGAGGCTATTGGTTATTATCTGCCTCTAGCCCATCCTGAGACAGCCAAAGCCATGTCAGTGAGATAACAAGCCCCTGGCAGTGAGATGACCCTCTCCTGAGATACAGGTGTAAGATGGCAGAGTCAAAGCTCAAATTCCTATATCCTCACATCATGATAAAATCAATCCTTAATTTTACGTAGAAAACACTTTTCCAATTAAACAATCACATGTCATAGCTGTATAAACATTGGATACACAGTGTAGTCAAACACTGTGTATGGCCTATGGGTAAATTAAGCCAGGAGGCACCATGATGATTATGTGTTAGTTTCAGAAACTCCTCCTAAGACACTTTCTCATCAGCCCAGATGGTATCTAGTTCCTGAATTCATATATGGTGTCTAGTTCCTGAATTCCAATGCAATATAGGAGGGACAGGAAGGAAAATATTCTATTGGAGACTGAGTGCTGATCATCTGGCCTACCCCATAGTCACCACTTTATACAGTTACAAAAATAGCTGTTAACTCTTCATTTTGGTTTCAATGAAGACCTGGATTGTAAGAAAGACTGTTATCATTTCCCTAAAGATCTTCTACGGTAGACAGAGTTGGATGAAATAAACATGATGATCTTTTACAATTCTTTATTTCAATTTCATTAAAAGATACAGTACTATCAGTTAATTTGATGCTTCTTCGTTTTCAAAAATGGGCAAAATTTAAGTGTTTATTTTTAATTTTTTTTCTGGCAAATGGTTACTTAATAAGGTTAATTATCATTATTAAAATATGTTGTTCCTTTGATTACCTAAGATTTAGTTAAATTTTTATTGAAAGTCTGACTTCTAAATTCAATTTGATTTTAGCTATATCTGTTATAGGGAGTGATGGTGTTGTTGATGTCCATTGAAAGAGCATATGATGAAAAACTTGGAAACACATTACTTTTAAGTAAGTCTGTTTATTTTTTAATACTATTTGGGTAAGAACACCTAACTTTGATTAACTTTTTCCTTGGTTTTAGGAAAAAATATAATGGCAAACTTGATACCTTTGCAAACAAATATTTCTCTGTGGAAGGTATAAATATATTCGATTAAACTCCTATTTGGTTTTCTAACTGTATTTAACTTCTGTGAACATATCTATTTCTAAATGTTAAATACAGTATGCCTTGTTTTCTAGAGTTAACCCAATTAAGACAACTCCTTCCAGAAGAATTTATTAAAAGAGTTGAAAAAACAGGACCTCAGCTGACCTCTAGAATAAAGGCAATTGGATTGGACTTTCCCAGTTCTTCTTTTTTCTTTCACACTCATCTGGAGAGATTTATTTAAAAAAACTAGACTTAACTTATATTCTTTTATCCAAAATTCCATTTGCACATAGTTCTTTGAGATAGAGGTAGGAAAGGTATTGAGGAGAGGAAGTAAGTCATATCAAACTTTGCTTTTTTAAAATTTAATTTTATAGGCATTTTTTAAAACCTCCAATTTTGGTGGTTGGTTCAAGACCTGGCAGAAGGACATGACCCCAAAATTAGAGGCACTCCATCTAGAAGCTCTTTGTGAAGAGGTTAGAGAATAGTGTGTTTGTGTGATAGTAACAGCGATTGCAAATAAAGTTATCCTTAGAGGCTAGAAGGATATCCATACCCACTACTTTATAAATAGCAATAGCTAACTTTTATAGGTCATGTGCTATGTGTTAATTATCCATATAGGTGCTCTATATGGATAATGTCTTTTTTGTAATAATCTAGTGAGAAAAAATAGAACAGGTTCAGGCTATCATAAGAGTTTTCCTCTACAGTATTTAAATGTCACCTTATAGAAGTTCAAAGAGAAAATAAATTGCTCATAAATTCAGTAGCTATCCAATTGTCATTCTTTTTGGACTTAAATATACCAATAAGCTATCTAATCAAATGCTAGTTGGCATAGTCTATACTGGATTGTGATTTGGACTAGGTTATGTCTGTATATACCATGGTTTTTTCCTATAAATGCATACATACATATATACATACATACCTGTGATAAACTTTAATTTTGGAAGCTGTAAGAGATCAACAACAATAAAATAGAACAATTATAACAATATAGTGTAATAAAAGTTATGTGAAAGTGGCATTATTAAGTAAAATAATGGTTACTTGAACATAAGCACTGTGATACCAAGACAGTTGATCTGATGATTGAGATGGCTACTAAGTAACTAATGGGCAGGGAGTATCTTCAGTGTGGATGTGCTGGACAAAGGGATGATTCATGTTCTGGGTAGGATGGAGTTCAGGACAGCACAAAATTTCATCATGCTACTCAGAATAGTGTGCAGTTTAAAACTTACGAATTGTTTATTTCTGAAACTTCCTATTTAACATTTTCAGACCACATTTGACCTTGTGTAACTGAAACTTTAGAAATTGAAACTTTGGATAAGGGGACTACTATAGTCCGGATTGCCAGGGTCCTGGCACAGAGCATGGAAGAAAAGGGTGAGGAGTAGAGCTAAAGGGACACAGGGAAGATATCTGACTAGTGGATTTAGTAATGCATTATGACTGTCTGCACATCTTTGACGACATTTGAGTGTATAAAATGTTTCTAAACCATTCAAGTATAATTTATACCTGGTAGTAAGACTTGTCATTTTTCAGTAATTGATGTTAGAATAATTGTGTGGGTAATTTTATATCATATATATATATATATATGCAAATCTCCTCCACTTTCTCCCAATATTTTACAGTTGGGGCTGGGTGAAAATTATGTAGCTTAAGGTGTGGAACATGACTGTCCCTGCCAGGAACATACATGGCATACATGGTGCTCTAACTGTCAGGATTCTAGGGAACTGTGTCAGTCTCTTAGATGGACTAAGATTTTCACTGAAACTGCTAGAGGTGCATGTTTTGTGTTGCTGAGCCTTGCTAACTTTAAAATTCAAGTTGGGGTAGGGTTACACTGGATGAGTCATGCTAACTTTGCCTGAGACTTTAATTTTTGATTTTGCTTTTGTATTTAGAAGTCAATATTTCCTCTAGATGACAGCAAAAAATAATATTTAGATATGTCATTTATTGATTTCAAATGAAGGTTTAATAAATGTGGACAGAAAAGTCTCGTTAAGTATGCTTAAAAATATCAAGGAAACAAGAAGCATGCTTTTCTGGGACAAAGTTGAGTCAGGCAGATACCTAACTCTGTTTGCTTCACCTCCTGAACTACAGTAATACAGCAATATCCATGAATGACCCCTAGGAAATACAATAGATATTGTGCAAGTACTGCCAAGTTCATTGTCTACTGTGATAAATATGTTACCACAAGGCGACTGTCCCTTGTCTCCCTACTGCAGAGGTCCAGTATTGCTAGATGTTGACATCAACGAAAGAATCAAATGTCATATTTGAAATTGGAGTTGGGGTAGGATTAAACTGGATGAAGGTAAAAATGTGCAAATGTCACATTCTGCACATACAAATTGTCCTAAGGCACTCTCGATAGGTATCATGTCCTGAGAAGGTGTCAGGTATCATCTAGGAAATGATTAGCGTTCTGGGGGGAATTTAGACCCAGAATTTTGATGGCAAGTAAGAAATGTATTCATTGTCATTTGTTCTTTAAGCATGTCTCGAGTACGTTTGTCTCCACCATTGTCCTACTAGCAATAGGAGATACCAAAGAAGCAGACTCCATGCTTGTCCTAAGGAGAAAAGGGAGAGGTTGGTGGTCAGGAAATATATTTATGAAACAGACTGAGGATAGGGATACAAGTAGAAAATGTAGTTGTACCTGATTCAGAAATGTACAGTCAGTGTGAGTGAACTAAGCCAAGAAAAGATATTGAGATCAGTGGATATTGATGAACACAATGTACAATGGATGGTGTGTAGTGGTAAGAAAATGTGTATGTGCACACACATGTCCCCACACACATGCTTTGTATGCATTGCATAAAGAATTGTAACTAATAGAGGGTCCCAAGTCATGCCCCCTTCCCATGGTTCTTCACTATTTCCTTGTAGGTCTTTCAAAAAGGCAGTTCTAACCCAATGCTCCTTATACAAAAGGAAATTGGGTATAACTGAACAATTAAGGGCTTGTGTGTGCGTTTTTTTTAAAGGTTCCAGGTGGCCATATTCTTTCCTTCATGCAAACCAAATGAAGATTTCTCAATATTTATCCCTATGCCAACCACAAGCCCCAAATCTGAGTTTCCTCTGAATCCAAGTTTTAAAAAGGATCATATCCAATGTTACTCAGAGAGTACCATCAGGGTGCCTGAGGGTGGCCAGTTCACAGACCTTCAGCTTCTTGTGTCTTTTAATACCTCACGAGTAGGCCTTTAAGCAAGTATGAAAACAGTTTTTAAATTTGAAAAATAGATGCAAATAATAATAATAATTTGTAATTTGGAAGCTGAAAATTAATGGCTAATGTATATATGTATTTTTAACAGATATAACATTTTAAATACAAATTGACACAAAAATATTGCTGTCTTTTGTATATTACTTTGACGAATTCCAGCTCTCTACTTTAACTTAAGTGAGTCAGTTCAAGGGTCTGAAACTTTGAGACATGAAGTTATCTTTAGCAAATAAACAATCCAGGACAATATAACTGGACTCCTGTGTGGAGTTCTTTACTACACAGGAGGATCCTTCTGTGTTTAATGTTTACTCTCTTCTGACAGTAAAATTCTCAAGATCAAAGAGCATCTTTACTGACAATGAGAGAGGGAAAGTCCTCAGTTTCCCAGAGGATTATTACACACAGAACTAAGGGAAAAACAAAACAGTTGGTAGGCAGGCAATTTGTCTTACTATAGTCCACTCTCAGTTGTGGATGAGGACTAAAAGGAAAGAAATGCAGACTAACTTACTCTGCTTAACAACACCTTGTGTATTACAAATATTTTCCTTAGAAATCTCATGGCTCTTATTGATTTAGGCTTTCTTAAATTAGTGAAACAGAGTTTCTAAATTTAAGACAACAAATGAATGCCTTGTGAGGATCCAGAACCAGCATGTGGACAAGGTTAGAGGCAGGTATGCATTTATAAACATATAATCAGATAGGAAGGTGATAACATGTTTCCTTCCCTCAGAGGCTCACATTCCCAGGAGGAGCTAGGACACCACATCTCATATGTACCCAGGAATTTACCAATCTCAGGCTAGAGCCAGAGACCATCATCATTCCAACACCTGCTGTGGCTGGTTTCTTGTCCATAAAACTCCTGGGTAGTGGGTGGATGAAGGTTATACAAGTGAGAGGTCAAACACTAATGTTCTTCTGAACTTGAGCTTTAAAAAGGTTGGCCCTGCCTTCTGTTTAACCTAGAAAAATTAGTCCCCCATAATTATTTGATAGGATTCAGCAAAACAGCCAGAAGTTTTGGTAGGGAGGGAGAAGATGAATGCATTTATACTAAAAAGCATGCAATGATAATGTATGAATAGTTTATAAGCTATTTCAGCATTTCCATTCCTACTGTCTTGCTTTGAAATGACTAATTAGTCCAGAATTTCACAGCCTGATGATGTGACAGAGGGTCTTTGGAAACCTGCTTCTGAGGTTCATCAACAGTTGTGCTTCAGGTTCTATTCATGGGCGGTATACAGTAATAGCCCTCAGACTTCAACATCATAAAACTCTGTTATGATTATGGACCTTCAGAAAAGTAAAGGAAGCTTGAGCCACAGATTATCAGAATATGGCCTTCTGATTGACATGTCCCCTGCCACATCTCCTGAAGTTGGATCATGGTTGTACAGAACCAACCTCCACCCACCCATTCCTTTGGGAATTTTGGAATTATTTGTAACTAAGTAATATGCTTTTCTTGGATGAGGAATCAACTAATTGCTTATTTTCTTTGGTGCTTTGCAAATCTGAGTAATGTTGACTCAGGTAGATATTACAGTTTCTATGCTGTGGTGATAATTACTGGCAAATACATGTTTGGTTAGAGGTAGGTATGCATTTATAAACACAATCAGTTTCAACAAGGTTATACTTCTTTTCTTTTCTTTTTTTAAATTCTTTATTAGTTAAGGTATTACAAATGTGTCCTTATCCCCTCCATTAACCCCCCCCCACACACACACACACACTCATGTTCTGGACAACAGGGGGATGAGAACATGAGAAGGTTATACTTCTTAATGATGTAGCCCTGGGCAATGATTTCTCCCTCTCCTTTTAAAAATTGTTATTAATTGTTCTTAGTTTAACTGTTAATGAAAATGGCTTCCTGAATTTCACCTCTCTAGCTCATTATACAGGTCATCAATGTAGAAAACAGAGACAAGGGTAATTTATATTTCTTTTTGAAATATAATTCTGTGATGGTTTGAATCTTTCCTTTGCAATAATTTATGTATAAACTATGTTGAATGGCGCCAGATTTTGGTAGTGAGGTAATTAAGGATAACAGTCACTATCTCACCAAGGTCAATAGTCACTTGCTGCTTGCTTTAGATCAGTGGTTCTCAACCTTGGCTGCACATTAGAATCACCTGGGAATCTTTTTAAAATCCTGATTTCCGGGCCTCATCCTCCAGAAATTCTGTTTCTTTGTTACTCATGTTGTGGCCCCACCCCATAACAAAGAAACAGAATTTCCGGAGGATGAGGCCCAGAAATCAGGATTTTACAAAGATTCCCAGGTGATTCTAATGTGCAGCCAAGGTTGAGAACCACTGCTTGAGATAGTAAAATTTCAAAATCCAGTAGTTCTTTATTAAGAAAACGAAAATTTTTAGGACAAAATTACCTACAAGTTGTGAATAAATATATTAGTAATTAATTGCCAGTACGCCCTAGCTACAATTAAACATGCTACAAATTGCTTTTAGAAACCATGCATACTTTAATCATATATTTTAAAAGCTTACTACTAAGTAATTGACATTTCTTTGGGTAATAGCAAATTATTTCTCCCCACCCACGATTTTGGCCTGTATCTCAAAATATTTTAAAACTGAGCTTTACTACCAGTCACAGTTTCCACAGGAAACTACCTCTGTGGTCAAAGAACTTACAACACACATTTTCATGCAGCACTGCCCATCACTATTGATTTTCATTTAACTTTTTCTTTCCTTAACAGAGAATTTGAAATAGCATTTCCTTGAGGAAATTACTTGGGAATGTGTGTGAACAATCAAATCAGTGGTATTTTTAAGTTTTATGAAACCTCAATTCACATGTATTGGACAGAAACCTTAAGGTATTTAAGATTAATATTGTGCCAGATTTCTTCCGTGTATAACAAAAGGAAAAATATAAATGGAATAAGAAATACAGTTTATGTGTATTGGGAGGCGGGGAGAGGGTTATAGGGAAATAATTTTGGTGGGAAGAAACGAATCCCCACAGCTGTTAGCTCTCTTCCTGGCTGTGGCACATGCTCTTCTCCAGTGTGGCTTTGACGCTCCTCCTTTCACAAGGTGGGAACTATGTTGGCAGTCCTGAGCCCCCAATGGCAGCAGACGGACTACCCTGAAGTCCCCATGCTTTAAGGAATCTCAGATCAGCCCACATGGAGGCACTGTGTGAAGGGGCCCTGGCACTTCATGGAGAGAGAGGGATGCCAGCCAAGTCCGGGTTGCTTCAGCCCCATTTTGTTCCAGTTCAAGTCACTGTCTGAATGCAACTGCACCAGAAATTTCACACTAGAACTGCCCAGCGAGCCCTTCCTGAATTCTGATTTGCAGAAACTAGGGAAGATAATAAAGTGATTGTTTTGAGCCCAAGTTTTGTTTTTTGTTTTTGGGGGGGAGGGTTGTTTTGCAGCAATAGTGATTGGAACGCAGGCACACTGGCTCAGGATGAGGCACTGAATGGAGTGGTAATGAAGAGGGGTAGGAGAGGGGGTGGAGGAGGCTCTTATCTCTCTTCTCTACTGTTCACCTTGTTTCCTCAGGGCTCTTTTGCCTCCACATCTGGTTACTAGAGACTTTACTCTTTTATTGCTCCATTCTAGCTTCTTTCAAATGAGAAAGGCCCTGGCCTAAACTGGCTGGGAGCCTCTTCTATACATATAAGGCCCAAATGGCAAGATCTCTGTAATCCTCCACGAGGCCTCAAGTGACAAAGTAGCTAAGAGAACCAGTTGGAGAAGCATGCTTTATCAAGCATCTGGGGCAACTGCACAGGAATTGAGAAAGAAGCAGTCTGGGCCCTCCAAGAGCTCAAGCTCTTTTCTTTTCTTTTTTTATGTAAAAAATAATTTCTATTTTTATTTTTATTTATTTATTTATTTATTTTTTATTGCTTAAAGTATTACAAAGAGTATTACATATGTCTCCCCCCCCCCCCCCCCCCCCCCCGGCCCTTGACAATCCCCTGGCCAAGAGCTCAAATTCTTTAAGAGAAGTAAACTTGTAAATCAGTAGTTGCCTTGAGGGGAAGTGCTAAATGGAGGTATGTACAAAGTGCTGTGGGAACACAGAAGAGCTGGGCACAAGAGAGCTGACTATATTCTGCTCTGACCCAGGCAGGTTGCCACAGTTCTCTCTCCATCTCTCCCTCCTCCTCAGACCACTAATTAAATTGCTTATCCCCAAATATGGAGAGGTTCTTTAGTATCTCCAGTAAATTTCAGAAATCTAATATGGAGGCTATATATCTAATTCACAGACAACGTGGGAAGCAAAGGGTGATCAAAATATATTTAATACAACAGATACTCAGGCATTTCTCAGTTGAGATAAAATTATTTCTGAAATTTGTTTTTGTCTCCTCCTTCACCACAGGCAGTCTTATTTCCCTGCACAGGAAATAATAAATGGCTGTTGAATTGAACTAAACTTAGGTGTAACTAATACATTTATAGAATTATATAATCCCTTAGCCATAAAAGACAAGCATATGATTATGAAAATAAGGTCAGAGCTCTCATAACTTAGCTTATATGAGAAGAAGAAAAGGCAGCATATATGCTTTAGGATGCTATATATAGAAATTGATGATGGCGAGGAAAATGGGAGAAAATGCATTTTGAAAGTTAAAATACATTCCAAATTTTTCAGCTAAGAAAACTAAGTACAAATCAGGCCTTTTCAAGCTAAACTTTGTTTGCACTGGGTAAAGTGCAACTTCCTGTTTTGAAGAACAAGTTTTAGTAGGTTCAAAAGGTCTCTTGGGGACTCACTCATCCCCTACCAACATAACATTTGGACAATTTTAAATGTAAATTAGGGAAAATATGGGTTGAGTTGCATTTCAAACACAACTTAAATAAGAGAAATAAAAACTATATTTGAAAAATTTTGCAACCATTTGAAAGCTTCAGGTCCTGGGTAATTTCCATTATCTCCCATCAGCAGGAGGCCCGCCAGGCTCAACAGCTGAGCCTTCGTTCCTCTGTCAGGACAATGGGCATCCGTTTTGCTACTTAGCCTCACTATAAACAAATACCCAGTTATAGCTCTTCTCTCTTCATTGAGACTCATGGGGCAGACAGTCTCTCTGAATTAGCGAAAGAGTTAATAGACTACTCATAAAGAAAGACAGCTTTATTTCTTTGGAGTGTAATTAGGAACACTCACACATCTAACAAACAACTGTTTTTCTGGTGCTGTGTTCTTACACTTGAGCGCACATGGAATTCCCTGGAGGGCTTGTTAAAACACAGATGATTCAGTCTCACCCCCAGAGTTTTGGATTGAGTAGGCCTGGGCTGGGGCCTGAAAATGAGCATTTCCACCAAATTTACAGGTGATGTTGATGTTGCTGGTCTGAGGACCACATTGAGAACCACTGTCTTGGTGGGCAGACATACTCTTGGGCCTTCTTTGAGGGGCAGAAAATCTGCATACTTTGAATTCATGTATTCACTGATTGAGTTAACAAATTGAACATGTAGCTTATTCTATGCCCACATCATGGGTTAGATCAAATTGGTTTACAATGAGTGTGCCAGGGTTTCATAAAGCAATAATTTTTTTATGCAAGATGAAAATGCTTTCACTTTTTCTTTTTCTTTTTTTAATATATTTTTACCGATTTCAGAGAGGAAGGGAGAGGGAGATAGAAACATCAATGATGGGAGAGAATCTCTGAGCCTGCAACCTGGGCATGTGCCCTGGACTGGAACCAAACCTGGAACCCTTCCATCCACAGGCCAACACTTTATCCATTGAGCCAAACCAGCTAGGGTGCTTTCACCTATTCTTATTTACACTATTGGATTTTCCTTAGCACATCCTTAGACCTAGCTTAAATTATCATAAATTAATGGGCTCCAAATCAATAAAACCTTACTGCATTTAATGCAGAAATTTTGTACATTTGAATTTAATTATTTGATGTGGCAACACTTTGCTAGTGCTGAATTCTACTAATTAATTTTCCATCAATTCTTATTTACATTCTCCTAGATATTCTGTATTAAAATGCACCGAGGGTCAGTTATTCAAGAGATAAGCTCCAAACTAAGAAAAGGCAATGTTGGACTCACTCCTTTAATCAAAGTATACTTCTGTGAACTTGGAGAGATCACACCAATTCTCATTAAATACCAACTGCACAGAATAACATGAAATTATGAGGATAAAAACATTTCTAAATTATTCTCATCTCCCTTCCTGGTATAGAAACCTTCTCAGATCTCTACATTTTTAATCAATTTAAGGTTCTGGAACGTGCATATCACATCCATCTTTGTACCCAGTTTCTTGTTTCATATCCAGTTTTTTCATGTGTTCGATCTTAAACACAAGTCTGTAGAACAAATGGTTGCCACTCTTCGTGAAAAAATAAAACAACAACAACAACAACAAAAAAACAACAGCCCTCAGATTTAATAAAGATGCCCTAAGAAGATCTCAGAAATTGGGGCTCATGTAAAATGGAAAATGTGGAGAAGCAGCAGAAAGTAGTGAAAGGAGCATAGGATCTGGAGTCAAAAAGCCTAGGTTTGCGTTCTAGCTTTGCAACTAACCTTTACTGACCTATGACTTTTCATTTTTTTTATATTTAAATGTGGAAAAAAGCTATCATAATGAGGTTGCTGTAACATTTGGAAAAATACGCTAAAACTACATCCAATTATGAAAATGTTATTACAAATAGTAATTATTTATAGGATTAAGTTTTATGACATGTGTTGAACTTTGTCAACAAATATGATGCTTCTATAACTTTTGATTAATGTTTATTGGATTTGACCTAGCTATCCCCAGTATTCAGGTAGGTTTCCTTGGCTTGGTTTTCAATGGCTAGTATTTGGTCACGAACCATGGTAAATCTTGTGTGGCCTAAACCCAGAAAGAAACCCTCACTTAGTGCTATGCTTTATGACATACATCAACCCAGGTTACATCCAAATGGACCTCAGAGAAAATAAGTTATATTTGTTGACACAATTTATACTTAGAGGAAAAATCTATGTCATCTATGGACTGGTATCTCAATCTATATGAATTATTTGCCAGGGCTGCCATAACAAAGTAGCACAGACTGGTTGACTTAACCAAGAAAAATTTATTTTCCCATTGGGCAAATATCTCTTCCTTCTGGAGGCTGCAAGCCTGAGATTAAGTTGTCAGCAGGGTTGGTTTCTTCTGAGCCCTCTAACCTTGGCTTGCAGATGGCTGCCTTCTCTTTGTGTCCTCACATGTATTCTCTATGTGTCTGTGTCCTGCTCTCTTTTCAATAAAAACACCAGTCAGATTGGATTAGGGCCTACCCTGATGACCCCATTTTAACGTAATTACATTTTTAAATACTCTATGTGCAAATATAGTCACATTCTGAGGTAGTAGGGGTTAGATTTCAACATATAAATTTTGGTGAGATACAACTCAGCCCATAACATCACACATAAGCCCATAACTGCTGCTTTATCATAATGGGATGGAGATAGCAATACCCTCATGTGATTCCTTTTTATGCTTAAATAAAGGTAGTGTTTTTAACATGTTCTAAAAGTGGTTTTGACCACCAGAGGGATCCTGTAATTGGGCAATCCTATATAATAAAAGCCTAATACGCTAAGTGTCCGGTTGTCCAGTCAGCCTTTTAACCAATCAAAGAGTAATATGCTAATGATATGCTAAGGCTACTTAACTGCTCACTGTGACCTGCACTGACCACCAGGGGGCAGACACTCAATGCAGGAGCTGCCTCCTGGTGGTCAGTGTGCTCCCACAGGGGGAGCACTGCTCAGCCAGAAGCTCTGAGCCAGGCTCACAGCTGGCGAGCGCAGTGGAGGTGGAGAGAGCCTCTCCCGCCTCCTGGGCAGCACTAAGGATGTCCAACTGCCAGCTTAGGCCCGCTTCCCCTGAGCAGGCCTAAACTATCAGTCAGACATCCCCCGAGGGCTCCCAGACTGTGAGAGGGTGCAGGCCAGTTGAGGGATGCCCCCAAGTGCACGAATTTCATGCACTGGGCTTCTACTAAAACATAATTAGAATGACATGTTCAAAATTAAATATAAAGTTGATTATGAAATTTAAATACTTGATGTCTGTGCATCCTCAGACATAAGCATCTGTTAATTAACTTGATGATGATATGATAATGATGATAATGAAAGCTGCATTTATTGAATCACAATGATGTGTCACTCACAGTACCAGGTCTTTAAATATATGACCCAACTTAACATTATCAACTCTTCTGTTATATTCAGTGTTTTTATAATTTCAATATTGCAAATGAAATATCTATGACATTTCACACAGTTTGCAAGACGAAATGTGAATCACTAGCATGATCATTAGCACTAGCTGCATCTTATAGCCCTTGGAAGACAATTCTTAATTACCTATGAGAGGTTTGTGGACTTCCTGAAATACTTTGCATAACATGGAAGTGTATATACAAGTGCAGACATGAAAGATCTACAGATGTGCTGTCTTGTTAAGAAGTTCAGCTCTGCTCTATGGTCTAGGAAATGTTGAATAGATATATGACAAAGAGTCAAGGTACCTCTAATCTGCCTTCTACCCTTCTTGTTTTCATTGCTGGACATAGTCCCCATAGTTTCTCCCCTACTGTGTGTATGACTTCTATTATTCCTTTAGTTTTATCAGTTGTTGTGTCCTGAGTGTACCTGGTTGAGTTTTCTTTCCCTTTTAGTCAAGGCTGTTGGTTGCAAGTGACAGAAACACAACTCACACCAGTTTAGGATCCAGGCAGTAAATTGCACTGCCAGGATTTGAACTCAGGCCTTACTGACTTCAAAGCCTTAGCACATAGCAAATTGTCAACACTTCTAAATAAATCAAGAACAGTATAGACTTCATTGTCCTATGTATTAACTTATACTTGGGATCTGTTTAACAGGGCCTTCTCCTTGGAAAATGTTGTGATATTTGGAAGATCTTTCTCACTGTAACCCAGAAAGCATATTATGTGGCTTTTCCCTTGTCTCTTTCAGTGGCATTAAAACTGGAATCTATTGTAATATTATTTTGTATTCCATCTTTTCTGATGGAAGTCTTCTAAACACAGATTACAAACCAGCTTGGTTTTTAAAAATTTCAGAACATTATCTTGGATTAGAGGTTGGACATGATGCGCTTTATTCAGCATGACAGATGATTTTCTACGGAAAATGACTGAGTGCCCCTGCCCAGTTATGCTTTTTCTTACTTCATCCTAGCTGGCCCAGTCCACTTTTTGTGGCTGGGAAGTAAGTCTCTCCTTGTTCACAAGGTTCTGAGCTGGTGATCACCCAGATTTCCCTGCCCCATCCCTGGATGGCCAAAGTAAAAAGGGTCAGAAATGCTTCATATTTTTTATTTCTTTTTAAGGCTATTGATGCCACATTTTCAATGGCAGATTTCATCAGTTATATAGAAGAAACTAATGAAGAGTTGAGGTCATCCACACTGTGATCTAAATAGTGGCTATGGATTTTATTAACAAGATGATCTTTACTTGAGTCAAAGGGTTTGAATAATGCTCCCCATCTCATTTTCATGGTGTTTAAGTTTTATCTTCCAAGGACTTCAGACAAAACACACACACAGGGTGGCATATCATACAGCAAAATGAGCTGCAGGTCGTATATGCCAGAAGTCTGAGAAAAAAAATAAAATGAAAACAAGTGTGTTGGGCCAAATAATAAGAAATAAACAGAAATGAAGTAAAGTAACAAACCAAGCCAGAAAAGAAACAGAAACCCCATAAGAAAACACTCTTAAGGAAATCAACAAAATGTGTGGCCAAAGGACCATCAGGAAGGTTGTTCCCAGATGGCCATCTCTCCTGGGCAGTCTCCCCTTGGGAATGGAAACTCCAGCAGGCAGCCAGACTCTACATTGTGGGCCCAGTGCAGAGCATTGCCTCGGTTAGGGCCTGGGCCTTGTTAAACTTCAGGAACTTTTAGTGAGTATATGAGCAAGGATTCTGTCCTCAAAGCCCAGCCCTTCCTGGGGAGGCCTCGTTGCTGAGGCTCCCAAGTTCAGGGTTGGGGAAATGGAGTATGAAGTGGAGGAGTAAGGGGTCCTCCACTTCTTAAGGAAAGCAAGGTGCTTAAGAAACGAAAAAGGGGGTGGTGAAGACCAGGAACTTGGTAGTTCTATGGTGCTAGGCATGAGTCTTACCTCCCTTCGTTCTATGACCTGGGGCATTCATTTCAGTTCTCTGTATCTCAGTTTTCTCCTGTGTAAAAAGAGGTTAAAAGGTTACTGTGGAAATAAATGAGATAATTTAAGTAACCACTTAGACTGGTGCTCAAAACGGTGTCTGTTGTTATGTTAAGGTGTCTATTATGTTAGTGTTGGATGGGGGAACAGGAAAGGGACAAGGGGTTAACCAGAGGATAGCAGAAGTCCTATAAAGCCACGAAGGAATACTGGCTTGCCCAGGAATCTGCCCTTGTGAACATTTTAGTTACAGTATTCTTATTCAAATTTCTTAAGAGTTCTCTGTCTCTTTGAGGAGTAAGTCTCTGGGAGCTACCCCTGAACCAATTTGCCCTTCCTGGATGTCCTCAGAATTGTCTGGACCAAATTCCCCACACAAATATATAGATCAGGTGTGTTTGTGTTTCTCTGTGACAACCCAAAGATCCCAGCATCTCTGGAATTTCCTGGGTACCAGGAGTTGGGTCCAGGGAACCAGCCACCCAGAATGGCTGGTTGCAAAACAGACACACACACCAAACAGAGAATGGAAAATAACTACCACTCCTGTGGGTTTTCCCCAAGCTTATCTGAACCTTCACAGTCTCTAATGGCTGAATCAACACGCATTACAGAGATATAGGGAAAATAAAGATAAGGTAAAGAAAACAAATATTCACTCTGCCTTAATCTTACCCAATTCCCAAAGGGTCTGTTCACATATCCATTGGCCCTAATTGTCTAGTAACAGAGGGGACATGGTGCCCTCAAACTGGGTGAGTCCACCAATGGTGGAATATCAAAGGTTTTTTCCATTACATTTTCCCTTTCCTTCCCTTTACAGGACATGGATGCTATCTCAGTCAAGTTTAGATTATTTTCTGTCAAATAGAAATATTACAGCGGGATGATATAGACAGTTTGGAGGCCAGTGTTATTATTGATTTTTCAGAGAATAAGGGAGAGAAAGAAAGAAAAAGGGAGAGGGAGGGAGGAAGAGAAAGAGAGAAGGAGACAGAGAGAGAGAGAGAAGAAAGAGAAACATAAACCAGTTGTCTCCTACATACACCCTACACCCCAGCCAGGGATCAAACCTGCCATCTTTTGGTATATGGAATGATGCTCCAACTAACTGAGCCACACTGGCCAGGGCTGGAAGCTAATTTTAAAAGCTCACATGTTAGAAATTGTTGGACAATCAAAAATTATTTCATGCTGCACTATGATTCATGTGGACATTTATCTCCCAATTGTAGCATTCTTAGCAACCCTTCATGGTAATATTGTTAAGTAAGTGAATTCTTACTTCTACACCTTCTTTTAGGTGTTCTCCATTCCCTGTCCAATACTTTCCTCCTCTGCATGGTCCCAAAGAGACCCTCACACTTGTATATCCCAGCTTAACTAACCTTTCTCTCCCCAACCTCTCTCTACACCCAACAAAAATTTATGGGTCCTAAGACTCAGTCCTTCAATGCCAGGAGATATCTTTTTTGACAAGGTGACAACTAACTAATCCAATCAAAGAATACTTCCTAGTTTGTTAATGTCCATAATGAATTCATGTATAATCACTCTTGGGGAATATATTTCCATTTTAACAGAAACTTTCTGAGGTGTTGATGTCATAAGTTAACTCAAAGGAGGGGAGGGAGATATTTGTATATCCATTTGAGGCACCGACTATTGCCTTTATGCCGCTGATTGTCTGCAACATCAAACATTTTGATGTGTCTTGGAAAAAACAGCTTTTACATTCCTGGATTGGGATAGTGTGCTTGGACAACATCAATGATAGTTTGGCTGTGCTACAGAGAATAATCCAGAAGCTCTTGCCTTTTCAGGCTTGAGCTATTTTTTTTTTATCTTTAAATTCTTTGTGGAATACAGAGAACAACATAGACTGATGAACAGGGACAGATCCAAAGACAGGCTTGAGCTATTTTATTTATACTGTCAGATACTTGTGAGGTTGCTGTCATAAGGGTGGTCTTAAGAATATTAACAGATTCACCACTAGAATTGAGGAATTCAGCCCTCCCTCTGTCACCAAGTAGCTTTGTGGTCCCAGGAGAGTACCTTCACCTCTCTCAGACTTGGTTTTTTATTTTTAAAACCAGGAGAGTTGCACTAGATGATGTCTAACATCTTTACAAGCTTGAAGGTTCTATAATTTTAAAATCCACTGGGTAAGCCTGCTAGGGTATTAACTGTCTAAGTGTTAAACACAGATGTATTTTCAGTGAGATTACTTTAGGATGTTGCAGAGATACTCACTGGGGACATTGTTTTTTTGCCTGAAGATTGGTATTTTGCCACAGTGAGTCCTTTTGCATTGTTCCAAATGTTGTATTACAAACCCATAAGCACTGTTTTAAAATGTTTATCTTTCCAAGAACAATTGGATGGTCAACGAGCATTTCTTCTACACATCTTCAGTGTACTTATTTTAGTTTCACTTGGTTCCAATCCAAAGTTTCTGGTTTGAGTATTTGTCTGATGCTTATTTTAGCCAGTGATTTTGTCTGTCTAGTAGGAAAGGCCACACTTTTGAATAGCTACATGGGATATGCTCATAGTTTTTCAAACTTGATACTTCCATGTTAATTCTCTTACCCCTCAAACTATCAAGGTAGTCTCCTGACAATTTCAAACATCATGTTATCTCCCAAAATGCACCTGTAAGTGTGATTTAACAGAATTTTTTTCACCATCAATTCCACTTCTGTTTATGTATCCAAAAGAATTGCAAGCAGGGTCTTGAAGAGATATTGTACACCCATGTTCATAGCAGCTTTATTCACAATAGCCAAAAGGTAAAAGTCATCTAAATCAGCGGTTCTCAACCTGTGGGTTGTGACCCCTTTGGGGGTCGAACAACCCTTTCACAGGAGTCTCCTAAGACCATCGGAAAACACATATATAATTACATATTGTTTTTGTGATTAATCACTATGCTTTAATTATGTTCAATTTGTAACAATGAAAATACATCCTGCATATCAGATATTTACATTATGATTCATAACAGTAGCAAAATTACAGTTATGAAGTAGCAACGAAAATAATTTTATGGTCGGGGGTCACCACAACATGAGGACCTGTATTGAAGGGTCGCGGCACTAGGAAGGTTGAGAACCACTGATCTAAATGTTCATCAGTGGATGAATGGATAAACAAAGTGTGGTATAGCCATACAATGGAATGTTATTCAGCCTTAAAAAGAAAGGAAATTCTGGCACATGCTGTAGCATAAACAAACCTTGAGGACATTATATTAAGCAAAATAAACCAGTCACAAAAGACTAAAAAGTTCTGGATATGCCCTAGCTGGTTTGGCTCAATGGATAGACCATCGGCCCACAGATTGCAGGTTCCCAGGTTCAATTCCAGTCAAGGACAGGTACCTTGGTTGCAGGTTCCCCGGCCCCGGTTGGGGTGTGTGCAGGGGACAACCAATCGATGGGTGTGTCTCTCTCACATCACTGTTTCTCTCTGTCTCACCCTCTCCCTTCCACTCTCTCTAAAAATCAATGGAAAAATATCCTTGGGTGAGGATTAACAATAAAACAACAAAAAGTTCTAGATATTGGTTGCACAACAATGTGAATATAGTTAACACTACTGAACTGTACACTTAAAATGGTTAAGATGATGTTTTATGTTTTGTGTCTTTTATCACAATTAAAAAAATAAAACTGTAAAATATATTTTTGGACTGCTTCAAGTTCAACAATTCTGCAGCAGGGGCTCACTAGCTTGCTGTTTAGGCAAAGTTCTGGGAGCTGTGCCTGGTCACCTTATTGTCTGTAATCTGTTTACAATGAGATACCTGGCCATTATATTCTTAAATTCATTCTGAGTTCATAAGTTTGGTGTAAGTCTCAGCTGTACTGATATTTTATTTTCCCCTGTTTATCTCAAGGGATTGCAATTTTGGGAATAAGTCTTATCCCGGGAGTGCTAGATATTCTTTTGCCACTTTTAGCATCATCTTAGGAGCTAACCAAGGAACTGTTCTATTGAAAACATGAACACAGCAATCACCCGAACAGCCACTCAAAGACTTAAAAGATAGCACATTGTCTGTCTGTCTTATTCATTCTTTGCACACATACTGGATGCTCAATAAATGTTAAAGTATGAAAAGAAATGTCCCCTAGGGCTGGCTTCAAGGGTGTGCAATCTGGTAATTATGTACATAGAGGCCCATACTCAGAAATGTCTCGCACTTTGGTTTAAAGCCCTGTTGTTACTTTCTTGATAATTTTACCTTTGAACCTGTGTTTTGTTAGTGAATCTAATGGAACAATGGAGCATGAGTGTAAGTAGAGAAAATATTAGTGATATAAGTGTTCACTGTTCCTTGTCACTCCTTTAATGAATAGTATTCGTGATGCTCCATGAATACAGAATTTCAGTGGACCCATGATGTGAATCAGAGAGACTCAAAGTGTGTCCCATCTACATTTGAGTAAGTGGGTAGCTTACAGCTCTATAGGGTGATGCTTTCCATTTGAGCCAGAATTTGCTTCAATTGCAGAATGGAGGCAGTGATGTTCTAAGAAACATAAAGGAACAAGGAACCCTATCATGTTGTTGCTTTTATTACTTCCCTGTAGTAGTCAACCACTCACATAGAAAAGGAAAAGAGGAAAAGATAGAAGGAAAGAGAGATATAGGGAAACCATAATTCCTTTTTTTTCCAGGCCTTATTTACTTACTGTAAACCAAAGATAAAGAGTGCTGATAGAATATATTCCTATGAAGAAGCAAAGTCAAAACAGGTAAGTTGGTTTTGTGCAGTAGTTCTACTCTTCTGGTAAGAAAACATACATATCTATGTATGAGCTAGGAAATCTGAATTGAGTAATATCATTAATTCCACATTTTAGTTAAATATTCTTATATTTGCATTGATTACTGGCATCACGCAATGGAAGAAGAGTGGTAAACTCATGCTAATAATTTAAAATTTTAATTTTTCTTTACTTAAAATGACATTAAATAACAAGTAAAAAACTTAATGACAAAGCAAGAGAGGAACTACAGAAGAAATAAAAAAGCTTTATATTTTAGTACCTTTAAAGGCACCTTTCCCCCGCTTTGTGAACAAGGGGCTCTGCATTTTCATTTCACACTGGGCCCCACAAATTGTGTCGCTGGCTCTAATGTCCCTTACAGCATTTGGCTAGCATGCATTTCAGGGAAGTGGAGAATTGTCAAAGGGCCTCTGTGTTCATGGGGCCTTGAAATTAAATTCATGTCTCTGGTTCCAAGGACTAAGAAAACCACAAAACTTTGTTCTTTATTTTTGCTCCTCATCCATACTGGACATGTGGTCAGGCCAGAGGGATTTGAATTAGCCACTCACATTCTAAAGCTTACATGACAATCACTTTTGCTTCTATAATATTAACCAATGGCACCTGTGCTAATAGTTACATGTGAATTAAGTTAGGAACAGATGGAGTTCTAAGGCCAACCGTTGCCAGTCATGGAAAACCTGCCCTCCTTAAATAGCTTTTAGTGTAATTGTCTGCCCACACTCTGCCCACTTTTCAGGTTTAAACACAAGGCGACATTTGGTATGCATTTCCTGTAATAAAGAAACATGTGATGATTATTCCCAAGAAGTTATTTTTAAGACTATTGTTAACTGTGGTCTGTCTTTGGTTTCTCAGTTAAGGAAAAAGCAACTTGACTCAAAGCATCATTTGAGTTAAGTCGGGCAACCACAACAGAGCAAATCTCCTGAAGGAAAATGAGTAGGGACACATTTTCTCCCTACTTTACAGACACTGGAGTATGGAATTAGTTGGTGACCTCTCAGAGAGATAAAATAATACAATGCTGTGTACAACATTGGGAATACAACCAATACTTAAAGCCATCTCTTTTCATAACAGTCATAAATAAATATATAGCTATTTGAATATACCATCTTGAGGATAGGCACCCAACAGCTTTGCTTTATCTTGCCTTTTTTTATTGATTTCAGAGAGGAAGGGAGAGGGAGAGAGAGAGAGAAACATCAATGATGAGAGAGAATCATTGATCAGATGCCTCCTGCATGCCCCCCACTGGGGTTGAGCCCACAACCTGGGCACATATTCTTGACCAGAGTCAAACTTGGGGCCCTTCAGTCCCCAGGCTGACACTCTATCCACTGAGCCAAACCGGCTAGGGTTATCTTTTTTTGTTGTTGTTGTTCCTACTTTTAGTATTGAAAATAACTTGAAAATCAATTATGCTGAAAGGTAATAGTTTCTTTCTGTCAATCTGAAGGAAGGAAATACAATGGAGATTTAAGCCATTAATTAAAAGAATAAGATAACATGTACATTCAAATTGGGAAGGGTTTTTTTAAGAGAAATCTATACTCAGAGAGTCGGAACATGGTTCACGGGTAGGTCTTCTGTCTTGTGCCTGATGCTCATCTCACAAGGTCACCACCAAAATAAGTAGAGGGAAAGTGTTGAATAGAGGCTAATACCAGGGAATGCTGAGAAATGTCCTGTAATCTCATTCCCAGGTGAGTAGTAAGGCATTAGTAGTGAGGTGGTGCCTGAGGGGTGAAGAAAGACTGGGGCTCACTGCAATTTCCAGGAAGGCCTGGGATCTATGAAAATGATTGCGATCCATTTACTTAGTGCTGGAGTGAACATTCCTGGATAAGAGTGTTTGAGATTATGTGCAGTTTATTTGAGAAGGTATCTGACCAAGGTTAAGAGTGAGGCAGGGCCTTTGTAAATCTATATTGTACCTATAAAATCTATAACATTTTCAATGTTCATAATTAGTGGCAGGTTGAACCATATGAAAATGTTGATGGAGATTTCATATGGTTCAAGTTAATACTTAAATATTTCTACTTCATATTTTCATAAAAAGATACATTTTTGCTAAAAAAAGAAAACGTATTTGGATTATAGTCTATTCTTGCTCCCCCTGTGTTAATTGTGCTTGGGGTAAGATGAACCATTTGCCTTATGAAATTTTACCCCAAGTCTCATATGGTTCTCTACCACCCTTTGGGGCCATTCTGGTATACAGTGATCCGTTTAAGATATGGTGCAAATAATTCATTATGAATAATAAAGTGCTGACACTTGTGAATTCGTAGCTTATTTAAAATAAACCAGTGCAGAATCCAGGTTATGCTTATAATAATGTTACTCTAAACCAATTACACAATGAGCTTTCTTGAATGAAGGGGGAAAAGCTACCCTGGGAGGGAGGAATGCCAATGGGAGAGAGTCATACAGGTGACCCTTGGGGAGCAGGAGCAGTCTAGAAGAGGTCAATGGCGGGGGGGGGGGGGGAGGCACATGTGTAATACTTTAAACAATAAATATTTAAAATAAATAAGTAAATAAATAAATAATAAAAATAGAAAGAAATAAAATAATTTATGCTTACCCCCCCAAAAGAGTCACCATATAGCATAAAAGTAGCCCTGACTTTAATAACTCTCTTTCCAAAGATTTACACAAGACAGAAACAATATACTTTTACAAGTGTAAAATAGATGAATCAGCATAACTGAGGAGTGCCAGTTACACAGTATGGAAGCAATGGCTAGTTGTCTCCCATATTTGTTTCCTCTTTTTCCATCCTAGTAGATATTTATGCTGGCACAGGGCTATACAGCTTCAGTTGCATACAGGGGTAGCCATGTGACTCAGTTCTAGCCAATAGCATGTGAATTGGAGTGATGTGTGGACGCTTTCAAAGGGAAGAGTTACACCTGTCACTGTTTTACCTGTCCATTGGCTGGAATGAGGATATGGTGGTGAGATGTCTCGAATCCTGCAATGAGGCAACAATATAGAAGGAGCCTGGGTCACTGATGGTTTCTCAGAGAGTTTCCTGTGCGCTTAAATAGATACAACTTTCTCTACTATTATTATGTGTCTCATTTTCCAAGCCCTAAACACTACTGAATAATTCACCAGAGATGTTGGTTGAGGCTTTTTCAAGTCAAAATAATTGTGATTTTATCTGCTTTGCCCAGAGATAACTTTAGTTTTTGTAGGCTCTGCTTTGACAACAAAGTTTCTGTCACCATTAGTGTTCTATAGCTATTGTAACAAATTACCACAAATAGTGGTTGAAAGCAGCACACATTTATTAGCTTACAGTTATGCAGTTTAGAAATCTGATGTGGGTCTCAATGGGGTAAAATAATGATGTTGGAAGAGATGTATTCTTCTCTGGGGGGCTCTAGAGGAGAATCTGTTTCCTTGCTTTTCCAGCATCTAGAGACTCTTGGCTTTTTTTGTTTGTTTGTTTTGCTGTTGCTGCTGTTTGTGGGACACTTCCTTCATCTTCAAAGCTAGCAATGTCAAGCTAAATGCTGCTCATGCCGCCTTCTCTCCTCCACCTCCCTCTCGCTCTAAAGGACCCTTGTGATTACACTGGGCTCACCTGGATAATACAGCTCCTTCTCCCCATCTCAAGGCCAGCTGATTAGCAACCTTAATTCAATTTGTAATTTTAATTCTTTTCCATGTGACCCAAGATATTTATAGTTTCTGGGGATTAAGACATGGACATCTTTTGGGAGACCATTTTCTTCCTACCTCAGTCATTTTTTTCTTTTCTTCTGTGCATTGTCCACCCTCAAAAAATTCTGTTATATGTGCCTATATGTATGTGTATATGTATATGCATATATCTATTTGCTACCTCTGTCCTGTTAGAAGACCTAGAAGCAATGACATCCTAGTAGCGACTGAGCATACCTTGCACTTAAATTTGGTTTCTATCTCCAAGGAAGAAATCTGGACTCCTTAGGAAGTAAGGAGTAATTCCAGGGTTGGGGCAGAGAAAGTACAAGATGAGCCTGGAACATCTCATTATGATGGAAAGCCACAAACTCAAAGAATTACGGAGACATGTTAAAAGGACACAAAAGCCACCTTGAAGGGGCTACCACTGACTAATCTGAGACAATTTGAGCTTAGGATAAACAACAATAACAACAGATTATAGCCCACTGAATACAATAAGAATCCATGTTTCCAGGAAAAACTCCCTATTTTTCCTTATTCTCACACTGAATATTTCTGACACCAGATGTATGTGGTTTTCCTCAGATTGATCAATTATCTGACACCAACAGCAAACAAGGCTCAGCTACAAGACTCTACACACAGCCCACACAGGGGTGCACCTAGAGTGTCCATCTCAGATCACTGGGGAGGCTGAGCCACTGGGCCTTACAGGACACCTACTACACTAGGCCACCCTACCAATTCAAGGAGACATAGCAGCTCTACTTAATAGAGACAAACACAGGGAAGCAGCCAAGATGTGCAGACAAAGAAACATGTCACAAATACATATAACCAGTTTCAACCTTAAAAATATAATCAAGTATTAGGAAGCTTTCATATTAAACATTATTTTAATGCACTAAAATTTATTCCTATCATATTTTTAAAAACTCATTTTTCTCAGATTTCAAATATTTGTTTAAGAAATGACAAAAC
The DNA here is from genome assembly GCF_014108235.1 of Myotis myotis. Taxonomy (NCBI): domain Eukaryota; kingdom Metazoa; phylum Chordata; class Mammalia; order Chiroptera; family Vespertilionidae; genus Myotis; species Myotis myotis. Next base: position 3,964,833 of record NW_023416346.1, on the reverse strand, counting down.
TGCCCTAACCGATTTGGCTCACTGGATAGAGCGTTGGCCTGCGGACTCAAGGGTCCCAGGTTCAATTCCGGTCAAGGGTATGTACCTTGGTTGCAGACACATACCCAGTAGGGAGTGTGCAGGAGGCAGCTGAATCAATGTTTCTCTCTCATCGATGTTTCTAACTCTCTATCACTCTCCCTTCCTCTCTGTAAAAAATCAAATATATATATATATATATATATATATATATATATATATATATATATAAAACTCTAAGAGACTATTTCTTCGGAACTCAAATCCTTTGTTCTCAAACTATTGTCTCTGCCACAGTTTCAAAAGCCTATATTTAAAAAGCAACACTAAGTGCATTTCCCCCCTTTACTCTGCTCTAACAATTATTTCTTCCCTGAGTTGATGATGCCTGGGACTGGAAGTAAGAGACAGGCAATGTATACAAAGAAGGGCAAACAGGAGGACCCTCAGGTCCTGTTTCAAATTATTAACTTCTCTCTCTCTCTCTCTCTCTCTCTCTCTCTCTCTCTCTCTCTCTCAGAGTGTAAGAAATAACTAAAATAGAGCTACATTACAAGAGATGTCACAGAGCTATATTTGGTTATTGACCAAAATGATGCAAATACTATATAGTCAGACTTGACTATATAGTTTAATCTATATGGGATGGCTTCAGGAGTTTTCAAAAAGGACAGGGGCATTGATTGTAATATGTAAATCAGTGGAAAGAAACATCTAATGAATTCCATGTTAAATCACAGAGATGGGAATATACAAGGTGAGGTCATGAAAGAGATGCTTGTAGTTATAAAAATATTGGTGCCATAATGTGGTGTTACAGAAGCTGTGGGAGGAGATGATTTCAAGGAATAAGTGGAAAGCTGTATTAAAATGAGACCTGGAGAATATTATGCTAAGTGAAATAACCCACTCAGAGAAAGATAAATATCACATGATCTTACGTATATGTGGAATCTAATAAACACAATAAAATGATGACTAAAATAGGACCAGAGGCATGGAAACAGGGAACAGACTGATGAATCTCAGAGGGAAAAGGAGAGGGGGTACTGGGAAGAAATTATCCAAAGAACTTATATGCATATATGCATTGTGCATGGACACAGACAATAGGGTTGTGAAGACCTGGGGTGGGGTAGGAACCAGGGGGGTTTGGGGGGCAAGGAAGAAAAAGGGGGAGACATCTGTAATACTCTCAATAATAAATATTAAGGAAAAGCTGTAAGGAAGTAAAATTAAATATCTATTGAGAAAAAGCTATTGTGTTAGTTGGAATGTTCTCATGTGTTGGTGTTGGGAGTGCATCAAGTAACATTCTCTAATATTTCAAAACTATTGACTTCTCAATACAACTTGACATATAATAGTACAATAGAGATTGTAGGAGTGGACAATGAAAGGGGAAATGTTGGGAAGCGATCACTGACCTAGAACCACCTTTCATGGGTACTGGTCCCTGGGGCTCTGAACCCATAACTATATACCTAAGGGTGGGGGTTATTTGGCTCTTACTAAGCATGCAAATGAAAAGAAATGAGTAATAATACTAGTATCCTATTACAAACTGGCAGGATAGTGTATTCAAAATCAGACTTACTTTATTCTGTTCTATGAGCTGTGCTTAACCATTATTTATTAATTAACATGCTAGAGGGGCTCTCAAAAAAAAAGGATTAGCAGAAAATAAATCCGCAGGATTACATTTTATTTTATTTTTTAAATATATTTTATTGGTTTCAGAGAGGAAGGGAGAGAGAGATAGAAACATCAATGATGAGAGAGAATCATTGATTGGCTGCCTCCTGCATACCCCCTCCTGGGGATCGAGTCTGCAACCCAGACATGTGCCCTTGGCCAGAATCGAACATGGTACCCTTCAGTCCACAGGCCAATGCTCTATCCGTTGAACCAAACCAGCTAGGGCTGCAGTATTACATTTTAAATTTCATTGCGAATTCATAACATTCTTGGATCTCTTTTCTTTCTTTTTTTTTTTTTTGAAGAATTACTTTCTGTTCAACCTCTTTGAAAAGAAAAATGACTTTCACTAGATTATTTGAAAAATGAGCTTTGGTTTAACTAAAATGAATGTCTTGAAGTCATTTTAGTCTCATCTTTGCACTGCAAATACAGAAATAAAAAAAATCTATAGTTTTAAAGGACCAATGTTTTTTAATTTATTTATTGAATGATCAGTTTGACATGTGATGGAAACTTCAATAACATCAATTTTGAAGTAACAACATGGTGGACATTTGCTGCTAATCAAATAACATTTTTGGAACTTGGTGGTACGAATAAAATCTTGCTCTGTGTCAGAGGACACTAGTAGAGCCAAATTAAATGTCTGTCTGCCCAACAGCTGGATAGCAGCTTCATGGGATGACTGGGAATTAGACCTCATAGCAAAATGAGGTGGTAAGTCCTCACTGACAGAAAGAGGGGGGTATGTAATTGATTGACTGAGCTTGCATGATTAATGGATGACTGTGGGGGCATGAAGAGAATGGAATTTATTTAGAGAAACTCCCAGGTGCAAACTTCCATCCATACATGACCATGGGGTCACAGTCGTTCTGTTTACTTTCCTTATGCCAAGTGCTGACTTGGTGGCCACACTCCTTCATGCATGCATTTCACCAGGATTAGGCAGTGACCTATAAGTTTGAGAGACACCAGGAAGTGGGGAATAGTTTGAAAAGTAGAGAATATATATCATGTATCTGTGATTTAAGAGACTTTTTATAAAGTGGGGACTCAATCAAGAAATCAAGTCAGTAATGAAAGACTGAGCCCACATTGGGACTAAGGACTCAGTAAACTCTAGCTCAAACACAAGTGACAGAAGAGTCTGAGTGGATTTTGATGTCTATCGCCAGTACCTCATCATAGGACCTGTTCAGCCTCACTTGACTCTTGGATTCTCAAACCAGCTCAGTTTTGCTAAGAGGTATTTAATTTGTCCACGAATTATCCCCTGTAGAGAAAGCTAGCAATTAAAACAACAAATCCCGATTAACCAGGAGGTCTGGACCTCAGCTCTCCAAGCATGCCCTGATAGGGACTGGTGCTTATCCAGTCATGAGTATTGATAAAGCAAACTCTGATATTAACTTTTTTTGTCATATAGCTCTAGCAGGTTGCTTGGATCCTCCTCCCATTTCCATAAAACTAGAAGAGAAACTGCAGGACACGGATGGGACAAGGTTCTGTTATATCCAATTGTTATTAGTTTCTGGTCCCTGGTCACCCAGAGGAAGGACTGGCAGTATAGGGATCAAGTGTGGTTCTACTGCATCACATTGTTATTACACCCTGGCCCCTCACTATATCAGGGAAAGTCTGACTCTTTCCTAACCATTCATCTTAAAAGCCTCACCTCTAAAAGTGATATCCCTCTCCCACATCTGACATTTGAAATGAAGCTACCCCAGAGTGTAAGGAGCAGTGGAGAACTCACATATCTGCCCTGATCTTGTTTCCATGAGTTTTTCCCAATAAATGATGTCCCAAGGTCTGGTCTATGTGGCAGCAGAGCATTTGTTCCTTGTTGCACAATAGGTGCTCTACTATGTCCAAATCAGAACTCTCAGTTCTGCCTCCCCCATTCATTGTAATTATCCTCTAGCCTTCCCTATTTCAGTTAAATAGGAACACTCATCCATCACCAGTTGTTCGTACAAAAAACTTAAAAGCGTCATTGCCAATTCCCCTTCTTCATCCACACCATAAATCCAACCCATCAGCAAGTTCCACAAGAGCTCTACTTTCAAAATATGGTCAGAATACTACCATGTTTTACTGCATTAGCTCTCTAACCGGATTGCCTATTTCCACAAAAGCCCATGGTCATCTTTTATAATCATGATTCAGTTCATGTCACCCTGTAGTTTGAATCTCCCCAGTGGCTTCCCATCACATTAGACTACAAGGTTCTACATGATTTGGCCTTTGCTTCATTTTCTTCCACTCTTGCTTATTCACCCTGCTGCAAGCCACAGTTGCATCCTTTCTTCGTGTGGACATGCTAATCTTGCTGTCACCTCAAGGCTATTCTCTCTGACTGGAATTGTCTTTTCCCAGCCCTTCCACAACTTTTCCTCACTTCACCCCTAACTCTGTTCATATACCACTTCATCCTGGGTGCATTTCCAATCACACAATCTAAAACAGCATTCTTCTTCGCTCTGGATCCCCTTACACCTGTTTTACTTTTGTAATACACTTAGCATCACCTGAAAGTGTATTTTATATTTATTTATGAGATTGTTGCCTGCCTTTCTAATGAAATTTCAGCTTCATGAGAACTGGGACCTTGTCTATCTTGTCTCTCTCCAAGGTCTAAAACAGGGCTTGGCACCGTTCAAAAATTATTTGTTGAATAAATGAATAAGACTGAAAAAATATGAAAATAATTTCTCAGACATCTGGGAAAATCAGGGGATGTTTCTGAAAATATATTATTCATCAATTTAGTAAGAAAAGGTAAGGTTATCTGCACTCAATAGGTGTTCAATAAATGCAGATTAAATAAGCAAATAGATAAAACGAAGCTGCCTTTATTTATCACACAAAACAATTATGGAATTCCTCTAAGCCTGTTATTTTGACTCAAACTAGAAAAATGATTTGTAAAATTAAGTTTTATTGAAAAATTTGGGGGCAAACTTTTCAATGTGTAAAAAAATTCTTCTGGGAAAAACAAAGGAGTGTCAAATATGATGAAGAGTATCATTTTTTTCTGTATGGAGGAGATCAAGAAATATAGTTTTTCTTTGAATATTTAGTCAATGACTAGTCATCCTTTCAAAAGTGTACATTAATTACAAGCTGTCAGTACAAACTCTTACAATAATTCTTTATGTGTAAAATTGACCTTAAGTAGGATTGAAACAGACCTAACATGAATTTGTAGAGCTACTAGTGAATGTAGTTTGTACATGATCATTGAGACATGCAAAGTTAATTATGTTTGGTAATTTTTTTCTTTTTTATGTTTTTATTGATTTCAGAGAGCAGAAGGGAGAGGGACAGAGGGATAGAAACATCAATGATGAGAGAGAATCATTGATTGGCTGCCTCCTGCATGCCCCCTACTGGAGATTGAGCCGGCAACCCGGGCATGTGCCCTGACCAGGAATTGAACCATGATCTCCTGTTTCATAGGTTGATGCTCAACCACTGAACCATGCCAGCTGGGCTTAAAAATATTTTTTTAAATGAATGTCACATTTAAAGGAAGTGAATATTTCTTAATACTGTGAGATACAAGAACTTGAGAAATGAGATTTAACAATATAATCTATTATTTCATAGCATGAACATAAGAAATTAAAAGTTAAATCTAACTGAAACCATTCTGTTTCATTCTATGGAGAAAGTTATTACTTCCTAGCCTGCCAGTAGTTTTATAGGCATCATAATATGGGAGTCAAAGCCTCAGGTCCTGTTTATAGCCAAGGCCCAGTTCACCATTTCCTTAGGTCTCCTCCAGCAGGACCATGTCTAACAACAACACAGGGCGTTCTTCTTTGAAATCTAAAGCAATGTCAGTTCAATGTCTCAAATTACCTTCACTCCAAACCCCTTAACTTGTTGGTTTTTTTTTTTTTTTTTTTACACATAAAACAGATGAAGTAACCGAGGTTGTAAGAAGTTAACAGCCCTGGCCAGTGTGGTTCAGTTGATTGATCATCTGGCCATACACCAAAAGTCACCAATTTGATTCCAACATGTCCAGGTTGGTTTGGTCCCCCGTTGGGGTGCATATGGTGGGCAACTGATCTCTCTCTCTCTCTCTCTCTTTCTCCTCTTCCTCTCTTTGAAAAATCAATAAAAACATATATATATATTTTTTAAAAGAGAAGTTAATTTTACCAAAATTATAGAGCTAAAACCATTTTCCAGGCTGGGGAAACTGTGGTGAAATTGAGTTAAGGGTGCAAAATATGGAGCAGCATTAGAGGCAAAGACAATCAGTTGTATTTGGTACCCAAGTGAGAAGTGCCGATGGGATATTTTTGGTCTTTCTGGAATAAGTGGAAACTCTTGCTCTGAAGTTCAGAAAGTATGCCAAGAACAGAAATTGACCATAAGGTAACATTTGAACCCTGAACTAGATAAATCACTCAGGTAGTTGTTAGTGGAGAAGACAATTGAGGCCGTGAGGGAAAGAATGCCAGGCTAAGACTGGATTCTAAAACATAATGAACACTAAAGGAAGAAAGAATTTTTAAGGAAGAGTTACTCATTTATGTCGGATACTATTGAGATGTCCCGTGGAGTAAGGAATAAGACCTTTGAAATAAAATGAACACTGGGGCCCTTACCTCTAGCATGGAGCATCCCTAGAAGTTTGGCAGAGTACCAAGTGATGATTTTAATAGCCCTTTTTCTCACCTAATTGAGGAAGGGTTAAGTTTAGAGGCAAGATGACACATATTGTTAGAGGATTTGTTACCTCCTTAAATATGTTATTTTTTCTCAAATGTTCTTCAGATTGCTTTAAATCCTTGTATTTTTAATTTTGTGTATAAAATAATTTTTCATTATCTTTATGCAGTAACTCATGCACAGAAGAATGTATTTTTTTTAAAAGGGCCAGATAAAAATCTTAATTTTTCTACTATACTAACAATTTTGCTCTTAAAGTGGTTTTTATAAAGTTCAAAAGGTGCTTAAATTTAGAGCTGAGAGTCTCTTTTCTTTCATCATCTTTTTTTTATGAACCAGAGATTGTACTGATTTATGCCTTTGATGAGATGTACAGTATGTTGTAAGACAAAGATGTTCTCTCAATACTTTGAAGATGCTCATAAAATGGTGGAAAAGTTGCCAAAAATATTATTCACTAAAATTAGCACATATCTAGTAGTTAATTAGCTTGAATTTACATTATGAAATTATTTCTTGAATTGATTGACCAGATAGTTTTTTAATAGCTAAATATGTATTCTTAACTCTAGCTATGCTTTGGATTTGCCTGGGGAGATGTTTTTGTTTTTGTTTTTTTCCTGAGGCTGTCTCCTGAGTCAGGTAATATTTTGGGGGTGAGGAGAAGGGAGTGTGCCATGTTGTTGTTGTTAAAACTAGACTTTATTTTTTAAAGAAATTTTAGGTTCACTGAAAAATTGAATGGAAAGTATAGAGTTCCCATATTTTGCCTATTTCAGCACATGCACAGTATCCCCTAACTTCAACATCCTGCATCAAAGTGATCACAATTAATGAACTAATACTGACACCATTTTTGCCCGAAGTCCATAGTTTACATTAGGATTCACTCTTGGTATGGTACATTCTATGGGTTTGGACAAATGTATAATGACATGAATCTATCATTATAGTATCAAACAGAGTAGTTTCACTGCCCTAAAAATCCTCTGTGCTGTGTCTACTCATCTGTTCTCCATCCACCCCAACCCTTGGCAACCCCTAATTTTTTTTTACTGTCTGCATAGTTTTGCCTTTACAAGAATTTTATATAGTGAGAATCATACAGTATATACTCTTTTCAGATTGGCTTCTTTTACTTTGTAATATTCACTTAAAAATTCAGCTTTATTGAAGTATAATTGGCATATAGGGTGGGGGCAAAAGTAGGTTTATAGTTGTTCATATGGAAAATAATACAATAATTAACAAATAACAAGAATAAACTGTGTTTCTCATACTCAACAACTGTAAACCTACTTTTGCTCCACCCTATATACAAGTAATGTGCACTTAAGAGTCCTCTATGTCTTTTCATGGCTTGATAGCTCTTTTTAGGGCTTAATAATGTTCCATTGTTTGGATGTACCACAGTTTATTTATCCATTAATCTACTAAAGGAAACCTTGGGTGTCTCCAAGATTTCTAATAAAGCTGCTATAGCCCTAGCCAGTTTGGCTCAATGGGTAGAGTGTTAGCCTGCAGACTGAAGGGTAGTAGGTTCAATTACAGTCAAGGGCATGTACCTCCATTGCAGGCTCTGTCTGGGAGGCAACCAATCACATGTGTCTCTCTCACATCAATGCTTCTCTTTTTTTCTCTCTCCCTCCCTTCCTCTCTCTCTAAAAATCAATGGAAAAAAATATCCTTGGGAGAGGATTAACAAAAAATTTAAAAAATAAAGCTGCTTTAAACACTTATGTGCAGGATTTTGTGTGGACATAATTTTCAGCTCTGTTAGGTAAATAGCAAGGAGGATAATTTCTGGGTAATATGGTAGAGTAGACTATATTTAGTTTTGTAAGAAACTAACACATTGTCTTCCAGAGTGGCTGTTCCTTTTTCCATTCCCACTCATAATGGGTGAGAGTTCTTGTTGCTCCACATCATTGCCAGTATTTGGAGTTTTCAGTGTTCTGGATTGTGACCATTCTAACAGGTGTGTAGTGGTACCTCATTGTTATTTTCATTTGCATTTCCCTGATGACATATGATGTGGAGCATAGTCTCATCTAAGTCCTACTTTTGTTTGTATTCCTCGCAAATAGCAGCATTATTATAAAAGCATTGCTCAGTGAATTTTTGTTGAATGAGGGCAGCAAAGTATAGTGGCTAAGCCATGGCCTTTTGGAAACAGGAAATTCAGAGCTCATATTTGCTATTTTCTTGCTGTCAACCACAGGGAAATCACCTATCTTCTCAGAGCCCCAGTTTCTCTTTTTATATAATAGAGAATAATAAATAGTACCTATCTTATAAGTAGGACTATTGTGTCTGTCTCTAAAAGAGATAATGTATATAGAGTATTTGCCACAGAGCTCAGCAGAGAGTAAACACATATTAAATAGCTGCTATTATTAGTAAACACATATTAAATAGCTGGTATTTTTGAATTAATACTATCATATTTATGTTGATGATAATGATTCGAATTCTCAAAGATAATTATAAATCATGCTCAGCAGACCATGATGGTATGTTGGGATTTTACACACACACACACACACACACACACACACACAAACACTACTGTATCCATGTAGATATGGTGGCAAATGTTATTGGCTTTTAATGAGTAATCCTGATAAATAAATAAATATATATATAAATATATAGTATATATATGGATATTGTCATATATTTACATAGGAATTCTCTACTTTCAAATGTTATAGCAGAGACAATAACAAACTGGCAATGAATCTGAAACCATCTGTTTGAGAAAGTAGCTAGGAGGAAGTAGAGGCTAGGCTAGCTTTCCATTTGTATGCTAATGATTTTAGTTTGCCTAGCTTTAGAAAATCCAATGTTCAGGTCAGAACTCCTGGCTGCCAACCTCCAAAACTCCCTCTAGCTAATTAAAGCAGACATGAATTAATTGGCAGGATTTGGGTAGGTGTGGTGATGGGGGCAGTTCACAGAATTACCAGGAAAGCTAGCGTTCCAGTCTCATAAAATTATAGCAAACACAGATGCAGTCAAAATGATCACATTACTAAGGATGCTGTCATAACTAGAGCCTGTGTTTCCAGATCGCCCACTGTCACAGGAGTGGGCTCTGTTGCCTCCAGCACTGGCTGCTATAACCCCCGGGCTCAGCGTTCCAGTGTGACTATAGGATATAACCTCTGAATGTCTGCATGCCTTGGCCACTTCTCCTGGATGGCTTATATGGTGAGCCAGGCTTGGTTACACCTCTCTCCCCAGCTGCTTTGAGGAGGGGAGAGGAAAAATCTGCTCCCACCTGCCTTGGGATTACCCATCCTTCTTGTAAATAATCAGTACAGCCACCAAGAAAGAGAGAGGCAACTTTAAAACTGTACCAGATAACAGACATCTCCTTCTCCAGACTTTTCCCACTCTGAGTGCATATAAAATAACAGCAGTAGCATTTCCATCCCTTTCTGTGTAGATAGAACTTCCAAGAGAGCCCTTCTTTCTCAGAGACATTAATGATGGCCAGTAAAGTAACCACACAGGGCTCAGTGACCTTTCTATAAAGCATGATAATGTGATGAAAAGAGTTGCTGCTGCCAGATACCTATTGCTACGCTCAGAAATGGGTCTTTTGGAGCCCAATGGGTGGAGTCAAAACCCCCCTCTTGAAAGGGGCAGCAGATGGTATTCTTTGCCCCCCCTGACAGAATAACGGCTGGAGGAAGCAGTGGGGCTCCATCTGGGAGAGAGCCTGTCTTCTGTAGCCAAGCAGTCAATGTGTTTGCAATCTTTACACTTTCTGTGGTGCTCTTGCAGAAGCTCAGATTGTAGGAGGCTGGAAAATCCCAACCAGGAAGAATCATACCTTGTCATGTGACTGCAGAGCAGATAGAGTGACTCTGAGAACCCAAAGGCAAAAGGTAGCAGGGTAGAGTGGTGAGCATGTATTGAGAAAGTCGCAAAATATTTAGTAGAAAGAATGAAAAGGTGGGTGGATGTCAAGCTCTGATATTTGAAAATGTTGGTGGCCAAAGAGTTTATCCTCTCTCCCAATCTGAACCACAATATTGAGCCAGAAAATGTGTTCATGACTATTTCCATGGCTCTTACTCAGCTACAAGTCATTTCCCCTTTCCGATGATTTCCATTTTTAAGGCTGAATTTCCATTTGCTTTCTGATCTTCTTCTTTTAAGACATTTAGCCAGTATCATTATGGGCCAAGTGCCAGGTTTTCTTTCAAGGCTTTGAATTTGTCTTTTATTCCTTATCCCATGTAAGTGGATTCTGTTTGTGATTGGCTGGTCACAAGTAGACAGGGTTTCACTGGTAGAGCAAAAGAAAAGGGGCTTCTTATTAAAGGGTGGAGGCAACCCTAAACATTAGTGACTGCTTGGAGTAAAGATTCTGCAGAAAAGTATAATGTGATTATATACCGATTAATGAATAATAAATGATGTGATACAGCCAAACATGAATGTTTCAGCATCAACAATTATATGGGACTCCCAAGAGAAATTTGTTTTTAAGTGTTATGGTATTTACTATCCACTGAAATACCATTTTTAATAGTCTCAGTTTAATTTTTCATTGGACTTAATAAAAACATTATTCTGGAGCTGGATTCATTTGACATAAGAATTTATAAATGGTTTAATGGTACTTTGTGTTTTCCACAAAAATTGCTGATTTTTTTGTCTTAATTTTAAGCTTTTTAAGGGAAAGAATTGTGAAATATTTCTCTTTGTATTCCCACAGCTCATAGCTATTACCCAGCTAGCAAGTGCTGAGCCCACACACACAGTCACCTTTGCCATTTTTCTACTAATTGTGGTGTAGTCAGTTAGCCTTACCTGTGAGTCTCACACTCCCATATCTCAAGGAGTCAAAGATTACACTTTCTCATTGTTTCTAAATCGGATCTAAAGTTTTATTCTAGATGATGCAAATGAAGGCGCTTATTAAAGTGCCATTGTGGAGTTAATAATGGATGCACTGCTAAAAATCATTTAATGGATGAACAGCTTTCACCACCCACACACATCAGGATAAAATAGGGCAGAGTTTTGCACTTGCTTCAACAGTATCGCCTGAGAAGTAGTTCTCCTTCCCATCCTTCTCTCTCACTTAGAATTTCAACTTGATCCTAATCAGCTGCGGAATCGTTAAACAGAATGCCATTCTGCCTTTGTGTTTCTGAACCTATGTGTCTCTATTGCAGACTGCACATCTTTATTGCAGACACATTCTCTCCAATGAATTAAATCCAGAATATTCATTTATCCCCATAATATTTCCATAATGCCTCCCTCCCCCTCCAAAGGGGGAAACTTCCTTGCCCTTCTTCTTGTCTGTTGTTCCCATCGCAAGATGCTCCGTGGAAGAGAGCCGAGCGGTGGGCAGCGGCTGAGTCCCAGATAACGAGCGCCTCACATTTCCCTGGCATTTCCATTTGCTAGTGCGCTGCTGCGGCCGCACGCCTGATTGATATATGACTGCAATGGCACTTTTCCATTTGACATTCTCTCTCTCTCTTTCTCTCTCTCTCTCTCCCTCTCTCCCTCTCCCCGTGTCGCTTAAACAACAGTCCTAACTTTTGTGTGTTGCAAATATAAAAGGCAAGCCATGTGACAGAGGGACAGAAGAACAAAAGCATTTGGAAGTAACAGGACCTCTTTCTAGCTCTCAGAAAAGTCTGAGAAGAAGGGAGCCCTGCGTTTCCCCCAAGGTAAGCAGGAAAACAAGCGCTGACGGCTTGCCTAGAAAATGACTCTTTCCAAACCGAGCATTTCATCCTCCTCGCAGACAAAGAGACAACCTTTAAATACCACTGAAATTTGCATTCATTTAATTTGCATTATTCTGTAGCATGCTAGCATTGTGTGTGTGTGTGTGTGTGTGTGTGTTTTAAATAAACGGGTCTTTGAAGTCTGTGACAGAACAGGGAAGGCTCACAGAGAGGCTGGAAAATCTCTTTTGCTTTGACTTAAATAGATTTAATTCTCAAACTCTCTGCGTAGTTGGATGGAACTTTGTAATGGTTTTTCTGTTTGACCCCGGGAAAGGAGACTGAGAAGCAGCCAGTCGCAGACATGGATTCCGGATTCCCCAGTATCTTCCCCATTACCCTCATCCCCCTTACAATGGGGCACTATTAAGGAAGGCAAGCCTTCGAGTTTAAAAGTGCACTGTTTACTTTTATTACTACTTATGTATGCTGCTGATCTCCTGCCAGGGCTCTGCCGGAGTGCTTAGAATGACTTCAAACAATAGGCAACATTTATTTCTAGCTTTCTGTGTCATGATCTTGCAGGAATCTGTTCCTTTGCACTCTTCTCCCAAACTGCAAAGACTTTGCTCCCATCGATGCCGTCAGGAGCACTGTGGAGAAAGGATGGATTTACTATATGATTTTGATTGGGCAAAAATGCTGAGGAAATGCACGCTGTTTGACTTGGCCTTATTGCAAAGGGTTATTTTTAGTAGTCTGCTTGTCCCTGCAGCAGGACCAATGCTACACAGTCTAAGCAGTGACTGAGAAAGGATGCTCTCACCAGCGTAGGGACCAGGACCTATAGCAATGACTCACCTGAGGAATATTTGAAGGTTGTTTTTTTTTCAATCTCCTGAATACAAGTTCTCTGTTTAAGTGAACAATTGGGCTGCAGTAGGCCTGTGCATAACTCTTTCTTGGGGGACGGGAAGTTTGACTGTGTACAGAATGTTAATGACTCAGAAATGCCCTGTAAATGAAGCTCATTGTAATCAAGAAGCCCAGATAAACCTGCATGAAAGAGGCAGACTCCCCTCTCTACTGAGATTCAGGTGCAGGACAGGGAGCTATTTGGCAAGATGAGAGTCCTGCGTTCTATTCTTTGCTGCTGTCATTCATAACAAATATGGATGCTATGAAACATGTCTCTTTTCATTCCTTATATTAGTGAATTTTAATTACAATTCAATTTAATTTTAATTGCTCCAACACATAATATTAAATACCAGGTGGATTTGAAAACATAGAGGTGCCTAAAATGCAGGGTTGGTTGTGGGTGTCAACCAAATATAGCGGGGGGGGGGGGGACTACAGAATGTTTCTTGATTGTGTCTTTAGATCAAATGCAAATATCTGCCCATTTTCTTCTCACCAGTTTGGCTTCTGAAAGTAACTTTAGGATTCTACCGACCAGTTTTCATTGTGGAGCACAGACATTGGGAGCTTTCTAATGTTCTCTAATAACTAGCCTATCAGGTATTATTAAAAGAAAATCTGGCTTTTCAATGAGTTAACTTACAAGTTTGGGATGCTGTCTGCTTGAGAAAGCCTTTAAACATGGCATGGATTCTATTGCTATACACTTTACTGGTGATTTTTAAGAACTGCTGCTGTTAACAAGGAATTTAGCCGAATCACAACAATTTTCTTAAGCTATTATTCAGATTGTTACATAAGAGTGTCTGAAAAGAAAGCAATGTTTTGAGTATATACTTTAAAGTACATTTAGTTCAGGTAAAGGGAAAACTGATTGAGGCCTTCTTGATGACTCTGTACTGAGCAGTTGACACCCACAGATGGAAACATGCCTTTGTAGTTTTCAATTTTAATTTGAGTTCCAATGACAAGGGGAAAATTAATAATTTTTCAATACAGTTAACAATTTCCAACTCTTTTATTTTCCTGGGTCCTTGAAAAATGTGGTGAGCTTCTCAGAATTATGGCCACCAATGGCAGCTGGCAATTTTCCTCCATTTCAGTAACTCACAATTCAAGTACTATTATTCTTATTGGTTAACTAGAGGCCCAATGCACGAAATTCGTGCAAGGGGCTCGGCCCTCGCAGCCATAGTGGCTTGCCTCAGCCCTCACAGTCCCAGCTTGGTCCAGAAGGATGTCCAGCTGTCCAGTCTAATTAGCATATTATGCTTTTATTATTATAGATTATTCATTCCATAATTCTTCTAATGAATGATGCTAGTCCTGATGAATGTAAAGGTGGATGAGACATTATCCCACGCCCTCATTCTTGGTCTGTATGTTATCACCAGTTAGATTTTGGAATTGAAATGGACTTTGCCAGTGGGTAAACTGGGCAATGATTCCTTATTACAAGGAATCATTTGAAAAATCTGCTACTATTCAGATTTACTTGAAATGATTGCCGCTTATCAATGAGTTTTCCTACCATTTATGATTAAGGCGTTCCTGTTAGGCCTTTCACTGGATTCTGGGTTCACGTCACTTGCATAGCTGTCATGGCCTGTATCTTTCCTGCCTCGGTACAAGAAACCTGGGAAAAGGGCAGTTAAACCTTTCTCTGCTCCCTTGATGACTGTTTATATAAAGGACCACATGCTGTGTTTATCTCAGATAGTTGTGCATCACCTACTCAGAAGCTGACATGAGGGCTGCTTCTGAATAAGAAACATGTACAGAAGAAGATGCAGTCACTTTGTCCTACCCCAGGATCCAAACCAATGACCTCTGGGCCTCGCCTAAATTCAAGAGGCCCCTGGGAAGAAATTGCCAGAAGTTGTACTCCCAACCCACGCAGTGTTGCTTTTAAAGAATCCACTCTCATGCTTTCTGACATGGGTAGGTTACTGGGAGAAAACCCGGAGGACAGCATCACCAGGGTCCTTGATTTGGGCCTTATCAGCAGATCATCATCCCCACCCCTGTGATTGGATTAAATGCCTCTGACTCCCTGGGGTGCCTGACTCACCCTAGCCAGCCCTCCGCTTCTTGGCCAGCAGCCTTCCAGCCCATCCTCACCTCTTCCCATGAACCAGTTAGTGCTACTTTTGTCCAGACCCCCTGGCTGGGCCAGTGGGAGCTGAAGGGATGGGGAGGCAGGTGGGAGGACTGAGAAGTGCTAAAGCTGAAGGAAGGTGGGCAAGGCGAGGGTGGGTGAGCTCCAGGACCCAGATTTCTGTGGCCTGCCGTGGCCGTGATCAGCTGTCATTTCCTCTTCGTGTATGACACTGTGCAACATATTAAAATTTCTCTGGGATGGTATGTTTGGAATTCCTCTGATGCCCCACCTCACCAACTTACCCGGACAATAAAAGCAAGGTTGTAAGCCTTTGAACAGCTGGCAGGCTATATATTTCCTCTCTTTCTTTCGCATCATCTAATTCAGAAAAGAATCCAGCTAGACTGGCAGTGCCATGTCTGGGTACTTGTTTCCTGCAAGTGCTTCCTCCACCACCTTCTCCCGCCCTCCCTGGAATCTTCCTGGGTGGCATGTGGCTTTTCTGTTCTTTTGCTCTCCACCACTCCCGCCCCGCCCCCTTTTCCCTTTGCCTGAGCTCCTTCCATTGTAAGCTTGCCCTTTGCTCTGCCCTTCCTGACAGCCTGGGTCCTGTTCCTTGAGGTCTCCCCATCTCCATAGTATTCCCAGGATGTCATTCTTGGCAGCAGCTCTGCAGGGCTGATACCACTGGGGGGCTTTTGGAGCCTGGAGCCTGAACCCACTCACGGAGAGGAGCAGCCACATGGCTCGGCTGCCCTATAGGCTGCTGAGAGCAGGGCTAGAGTGACCCGGGCTGGCAGGGAGAAGCATACCATCACAGTGACCCCCACATCTCTGGCAAAGGGCTGGGGGTGGGAGTGCTATGGGAGGGAGTGCTATGGGAACGCCTGGGTGCACTTCGGCCTACAGTAAGAGAAATGTGGTTATTCTCTCTTTCAGAGGGAGAGACAAGTGACTTGAAACAAAGCTCCCTGGATTCTTGGGCCCTGCCCTGCCTTGCCCCCCTTTCTCTGTCCTTCCCACATTCTCCTCATCCCAAGGAAAAAGAAGGAGAGACAGGACTTTTAATTTAGTTAGCATGGGCCTGAATGTCTTTATGAAACCCATTTGGTGAAAGGGAGAAGGAGGAATGAATCCTGGGTTGAGCCAAACTAAAAATGCATGGGATTGTGGAGATGGAGGACTTTTTCTGTTTTGTTTTGTTTGTCCCTTCTCTTAACACAGAACAACAGATGGGTTTATGAGTTGCAAATGGAAAAAAACTGGACTTTTCAATTAGACATTCCAATTTAAGAGCCTCAAGTAACCCCCTCTGTGCAGCATCCTTAAAAGATGCTGCTAATGTCCTTGGTACCAAAAGGTATTAAACAGCAATCTACAATGCAGCTTCCTATTCCTTTTCTTTTCCTGGGGGCTTTGGTAGTCTTTCTGAATTAGCTAAAGTTCATTAAAAGACCCAAAAGAAAAAATTAACACAGCTGAATTAAAATGAGTCTTTTCCTGTTAGCTTGACAAGAAGGGAGGGGGGGAGGAAAGAAAAGAAAGAGAAAAGAGAACCAACTCCCCTCCTCTGCCACTTCTTGGGTTTTAATATGAATTATTCCATACAAGTCCCTAGGCTAGAGGATCTATTTAAAGACGCCTGGCAGCATGAAGAGAGAGGGTAAAAATACAACCACTCTTTTGTCCATCAAAGGTTTTCTTTGGGAGGACATTAAGAGCATTCTTATTTTCCTGTCTGCCCCTGCCAGTGGCAACATTCCAGCTGGTAGTACCCACTCCTCACCCATCAGATCAGCAAACATGAACTTCTATGTTTTATTCCAACAGAAAAGAAAGAGTGGGGAATCCTTCTGAGACCCCTATGTGTGTACAGCAGGGTGGGAGAAGCTGTTACTGAAATGAATGCTGGTTTGTCTGTGCAGGTTGCACGTGGCAAATTCACATGCCCACACATTTGAGTTTTTCAGGAAGATTGTGCCGAAGGCATTATTTTGTGGTGCCAACTGCCCTCACGTCTGCAAAGCTTTTGTGTGTGTGTGTGTGTGTGTGTGTGTGTGTGTGCGCGCGTGCGCGCCTACCAATAGTTTTCTTAGTAGCATTCATGCTTACTGTCCCCTTCATCGGAGTCTGATGGATGAGGATATATTGCTGAGAGTCACACCCCCTAGACCCATTTTCAATAGCCAGAACCTAACACCCTGGATAGGGTTCAAAGTCTGGAACAACTGCTTTCTTGTTAGAAAGAGTGCTGACTCAGAAAATTCAAAAAGTGGGTAGCTTCAGTTGACGATATATCCCCAGTGCTTATAATCAGGAATTCATCCAATCGGGGTCCACTTCACCCTCATGTCCAAATCTGCACATGAACATTAAACTCAGTTCTATACAATTTAGATATGTTTTCCTTTTTGTTTTTCTACAAAAGCTACGAATTTTTCATGTAATTTTCTCTCTTCCAAGGGGACTGGCTCAATCCCAACTTTTTCTTTTAAGCTGTGATCCAACCAATTGCAATATCCTTCAAAAATGAAAGGGCAGCAGGTTAATACATTGAAGAAAGTTGATGAGCTGTCAGAAAATGCTCAGGGGTGACCTTTCTGCAGGGTCACAAACCAACAATAGCCTTAAACATGGAGTCTCTTTCCCTTCTTTCATCAATAGGGAATAAAAATAAGAAAGCAGGTCATGGGAGAAGTAACAAAACAGGGAAAAGATTATTTTTGATGTTCAAACTTTTCCACTACAGATTTTCAAATAGCACAATTTCAGAAAGGAAAGCTTCCCTTAACTTCATGTACTCCCTCCCAGGAAGAGTTTGAACTCTGAAGTTGCCTTCTTACTTGACTCCTCAAGTGAAAAAGATATCCTCCATTTAATGGATGGGAAGAATCAAAGAAATCAAATCCTTAATCAAAGTTCAATTTTTCTTTCAAACACAAGGCAATGTTTTAGGACCTGATACAGTTTATGATTTCCCCCCGAATTATGACAAATTACTCCTTTTCAGAATTTAAAATTTTTTGAGGTTTGAAATCTAAAGGCAGCAGAACAGATAGCTTTAATGTGCATGGTTTAAGCAAAGCAAGATATAAACAGAAAACCAACAACCTAAGAAGTTCAGAGTTATTAGCAATATAGGGATACATATTTTTATGTGATATTATTTTAACCTTACTCCTTGGACATAGGTCTGCATCCACAACTGTTCCTGATTGCAATAAGATTGAGTTCAGTATTCAAATCCTACCATTGGGAAGAAAAGCAAATTGAATGGGAAATGGAAAGACTGCATTGGTCCTATTGTTTATGCCCCATTTCTTACTAAGGGCTCTACAGCTGTTAAGTGAGATCACTACTCATTATTCCACAATGTTGTTATGGGTGAGGAGATTCAAATGAAGCTTTGGAAACACTTTGCTGGAGACTTTGAAGAAAAGCCAACATACTCATTTGGCTCCATGGTAAATGGGAGCTTGTTCCCTGAGCTAACACTGGTCACCTCTCTTCTCCTAAGGCCATACCACAGCCAGCAGTCCAGTAGCAGAACCAGTGTCAAATCACATCAGGCCAGGGTACCCAGAACACTGGGCTACCTTTTATTTTCCACAGGGAGATACTGTATTCATGTGTTTCAGCAGGACTGAGTCCCTGGCTTGGGTTCTCAGAACTCTCCTCTTTTCTTTCCTCCAAATTGTTTTTATACAGAGAGGAGTGGTTAAAATGTTTCTCATTCCTCATGTGAAACCCCCTTCCTAGGAGGAAGTGGGTGAAATAAAGGAAACGTTTTCTATCTGAAATTGTATATTTCAAATCATTGAAAGTGCAGTGGCAGATTTTGAACATCAAATATAATCTTTCTGCCTGGCCGGTGTGGCTAAGTGGATGAGCATTGACCCATGAACCAAGAGGTTGCTGGTTTGATTCTTGGTCAGGGCACGTGCCCAGGGGCATGCAGGAGGCAGTTGATTGGTGTGCTGCTCTTACATCACATCGATGTTTCTATCTATCTCTTCCTTCTCCTTCTTTCCTCTCTCTCTAAAAAAAATCAATACAAACATTTTTTTATAAAAATAATCTTTCCTCCTTCCCTTCTGTTTCTTCTGTGGCTTCCCCCTTCCCTATTTTTATTATTTATTGATGAAACGAAAGGATATTTATTATTTATTACTTAGTGCTATTGTTGATTTGTGACATTGTAGAAAGGCCACCCTTAAGCATTTCCTGACAGTGTGTCATCATATCAGTCACAGTTTTTAGTGGGCTTACAGATTTACAAAACTAAGCTAAACTCCTGGAGGAAAAGTCTTTAACTGTATCATGCTTTTTGACACATGTGCAACCAGACCTGGTCATTTCCAACTTATAAAAGGTTTGCATTCTAAAAGTCTGTTAGTTATGCCAACTGTTAAGAACTCAGAGTCTTTCCTTAGAAACTATAAAAGCCCACAAAAGCCCAGCACAAGATCCAAGTGCCATACAAAATGGGAACTCTTATAGACCTAAGTTCCAGCCCAGGATTTCATGAATGTACCCCCCTAGCACAAAGGTTCCACACCCAGCAGAGTGCCTTGCTCTTGACCACTAGCTCCTTATTCATTCTACATCTGCAAAGAAGACAACTCCAACCAATTTTCTCTTCTATCCTGAAGCAGAGCATCACAGATGATGACTTGTGTCTCAAGCTCAGTCTAGAAATATGATTCATTCATAGGAAAGGTACAAGAGTGTTGAACTCAGCCTATATATCATCATCATCAAATGAAAAAAGTTTAATTCTAGCATGATTGACTACTATTTGTCTTTCTTCTCTCTCCATTTGGTAGATACTGGAAAAAGCACTACACATTTTAAGACAGCTTTAAGAGAAATGGGAACTGGTGAAATATCTTCACTAACTGCTTCCTGTTATTAGCCACATATTAATTTATGAATCATATTGGTTTTAAGTGCTATTTTTATTTCAGGCCACTAATATGATCTCACCAAGGGGCAAATTCTTATAGCTTGGCCTTCAGTGTTGCCTCAGGCACTGCATTAGAACCTGTTTGGACTTTTTTACAATCATTAACTTCTTAAGTAAGGTAGGAACTCTTTCTGTAGCATTGATTTGGAGACTATATAGCCACAAAGCAGGTGCTATACTCTGAGAAGCTTAGATATAGTTAGAGAATATTAGAAATGTATAGAACTATAGAAGCATGACCTTTCCATTCATTTTGTAGACAAGGAACCCAAATCCCAGAGAAGTCAAGTGATTTGTTGAAGATTGTGAAGTCAATGATGGAAAGGAGGACTCAAGGCTCGAGGCTCCTCAAATCATGTAACAGTAGAGTGCTCTTTAGGTTTCAGAATGTAGTGAAATAGTTATCTAATATTTCTGACAAATGAGTGTAAAACACTGGCAGATGGGATACTAACAATGTCATCTAGAAATCGGTTTGGGGAGAGAAAGATGAAAGCTGTAGATAAGTAAGAATTTAAATAATAATGAAATGTTCCTCTGGATTTCTTGAAAATCAGAATTTTAAGTTTCAGGCATCTCAAGGTTGAGTCCTCCCACACCAGTTCCTTCCCAGACAGTAAATTGATTCAATCCAAGGATCATCACCAGAAATTACTTTTAGTACCAGTCCTTTTTTGCACCCCTATTTATCCCAGGATTATAATTTACTACTTCTTTTCTGAGCTATATTTCTCCTTTCCTTTTGTTTCTCCCATCATTTTTCTTCATCATCACTGTTAAGGTTAGCCATGTTTGGCTAGTAATGCAGGTTGGGAGAACAGGGGGTCCTATACCAGACTGGAGGACTGCTCTTAACTAGGGTAGGTACTGCCTCACATGCTCCTTCACTTCTGATTGTAGTGGAGACACCATAAGACAGCAGGGGCAGGAGCAGCTTCCCCCTGCCCCCCCCACACACACCGACCTTGTGGCTCCCCATCCTTGGAGCTACCTGGGGCTGGCAGGCTGGAGGCCTGGCAGCATTCATTGTCAGTACTACTGCCTCTGGCTCAGCCCAGGCTTGGCTTCTTGGCTGCTACTGATGTGCTGTCCGATAAAAATAATGTCAAAACTCATTCATTGAGTGCACGGGATGCTTTATAGAGTCCAACATGTTGTTTACAGTTTATAAATTAAGTGGGAAGAGACTTCTGACTTATTATCCAAGGCATCTAGTTGACTAGATCCAATTGGAATTCTTTGAGTTCCTGGGAAGGGGCTACTTAGCATTTCACAATCCCTGATTAGACCTTGAGTTTCTTGCTTTTCTAATATTAGTATGGAGAGTTATCTAGTGGCAACCTTTCTTTCACACTTAAATCTTGGAATTTTTTTTTTTTTGGCAATTTCTTTGAGAGAGGCTCTACATTCTGTCATCTTTACTCATGCCTGATATGATTGTTTTAAATTATAGTCAATATCAAATAATTCTGTCTGTTACACTGACGCCATTCCAGTGTTATTATATTTTATCTGCTTAATTTGATATTCTTAGAAATGATGCAGTGCATGTTGGACACAAATTAGATGTTAAGGGAGTTTATCAATGTGTCCAAAGAATAAACCAGGATAACAACAGGCCAAGACTCTTTGCTGGTAGATGCAATGAGCTGAAAGAGGGAATTAAAATAGGATTTCTTTTTAACCCTGACCCTTAACTTTTATCTTCTAGAACACAAGCAGACAAATAGTAGGTGCGCAACGAGTGTGTTGAGTAAATACTTCTTGAAAGAAACCACAGGAGGCAATGTCTGCATATATTAGCACTGAAAAAAGCCTGGGCAGGTGGGGGAAAGGTCTGACTACTAGAGCACCACCCACTTACCTGGCAAGCATGGCAAGATTAAGGCCATTCTTGGCACATGCCACTTGTCTTAGCCTGTTGCTGGAATAACTTTGCAAGAAACCAGCACTTTACCCTCTGCCAGGCAGAAGGTCAGCCCAAGAGGGAGCTGATGTGTAGACATAACACCATCTCTCACCCAGGAGGCTGGGCCCACTGTAAGCTCTGCTATATTATTTCGCTGAGGATGACAGGTGGGAAAATCTGGGCACCAGTTGTTCTTTTCCACTGGTATCATTTGAAGGGTAGCTCCAAAGCCGGGCACGCCATCCTACGTGCCTCTCCTGTCGGCAAGAGGTCCGCATTGAAACTATTAGTATGTGGGCTCTGTACACTGGCCAAGTCCATGTCTCAGAGACTGTACCCAGAGCACAGAGCAGCCCTTGGGGCAACTGAGTTCAGCAGGAGAGTAATTCTCTTATTCAATCCATCTTTGGCTGGGCAAAGGTTCTAAGTCTTGATAGGCAGCATTTGATTTTATGCTGTGTGGCTTTAAAAAAAAATGAACCAAATTGGAATTGATTTAATTTTGAGAAAAATGACAGAAGCTCCTACAAGACAAACATAGATATCCCTAGACTTCCATAAAGTCGGAATATTGAGTGATGTAAATTCCCTTCATTTTCCATTTTCTTCTTTGTATTTCCCTCAGCACTCTGCACATTCGCACCTATATACACCCCAACCAACACAATGTTTGGACAACTTGACTTAACATACCTATTTTCTTGAGAATTATGTTTATTCCCTCTTTAGCACAACATGTTGAATCATTCAATTTGAACACTTAAAGCAAAAATCCCAATGTTATGCTGCAAGAATCTTACCTTTCTGCTTTGAGGTTCTATGAATTCTGTGGCACATTTATATTGCTACTTGCAATTTTATTTCAGAAGTCAATATAAAAACTGAACAAAAGTATCATGCTTTGTGAATGTGTTGAAATGAAAAACCTATTATTAGTGGTGAAGCAACATTTCCTCTGTCATTTCTTTTATACTTTCAGAAAAAAAAACCCACAAAAAACTGTACTTGCAATTCAGGATGTTGCTACTAGGTGGCAGTAGTGCATAAGAACGAAGAAAAGACTAGCAGGTCTTCCTATATTTATAAGAAATAAAAATATGATACTATTAAATAATAGTGACAGATTTAAACATCCACTAACTTAATTATTATTTTAAACCTAGCTTTTAAAATAGAAAGTATTACTTTTAAATAAAATTTTGGATAGGTATATATTCACAGGTTCAAAAATCTACAGATTAACAAAAGGGTACACAGTAAAGTTTTTCTCCCATGCCTGTCCTCCAACCTCCATAGGTAACTAACTAATTATATAGTTTCTTAGGTACCCTTCCAGAGCTTCTCTGTGCAAATACAAATAGACACAAATATATATATATTCTTGTCCCTCCTTGTTTTAACAATACAAATCTGTAGAGTTTCTGCATTATTTTTTATGTAGTTGCATAGTATTCAATTGTATGAATGTTGTATAATGTATTTAACCAGTTTTCTACCGATGGACATTTTGGCCTCTATTTTATGCTATGGCAACCAATGCTATAGTGAATAACCATATGCTTGCATGTTCTCACGTGTAGGCTAATTCTCAGAAGTGGAATTTCTGGGCCTAAGTTATATAGACTTGTAATTTTAATCGATATTGCCAAATGGGCTTCTACAGAATTTGTATAAATTTATACTTCACTATCTCTAAAATGGGTCTCTTTCCCATAGCCTTGCTAACAGGGTGCATGATCAGACTTTGGGATCTTTCTAAATCTGATTTGTTGAACAAAATATCCCAAAGTACTTTTAATTTTCATTTCTTCCAGATGAGTGAGCATACCCATCTTCTATGTTTAAAGACTATTTATATCTTTATATGTTCTTCTCTGTGGAGAAAATGCAAACGCCAACAAATACAACTATATATGGACTTTTGTTGTTGATGTTGCTTGTTTTTTATTATCATGCTATCCATGTTTTTCTTTCATTTGTTTTGCTCATTTGACCATATCTGCTGGTCATGGCTCTGAAGAGAAGGATCTGGCAGTGGGAAGGGAGGGGCAGGACTAGAATGTCTGCTTTTTCCTTTATCCCCTTGCCATTGACTGCTGGGGGAAATATCTGTAAACTGGAGTGGTGAAAGGAGAAATCTAATAAATTCTCTTTCTGAGACTAATTAAGGCTTCAAAGAGACAGATAACCCACTTGGGATAACATAGTCATATTTAAACTCAGGAAATGGTCAGTATTAATGCAGCTTCTGAACATCGAACACCCCCCCCCCCCCCCCCGCCAAACACTGGCTCTTTGAACTGAAGTCTTGGTGAATTTCAGTGTAATGTGCATAGGAAAACCTAGACTTTTGAAATGAAAACAAAAAATGCTCTTCTTATCCTTTGCTGATGTGGAGCTTTAGGCTTAGTCTTGATCAAATTTAATAAGATGTTTCCATTAGCATGCACATAAAAGAAAATGGCATAAAGTTGTATGAAAAGATGGTCTCCTCAACTTTAGGGTTTCTTCTGCATATGAAGACGGTGGTGATTGAATCTATAAGTATCAGGTAGTGACATTTTAGAGCAAGAGGGAACTTCATTTGCCATCTTTTCCAACTTCTCTACACTACAGGTGAGGAAACTGGGGCTGGTACAGTTTAAATGAGCTGTGCAAGGTCCCCCAGATAATTAATGACAGTGCTAGAATCCAGGTGGGTCCCCTTGTTACTGATCCTTACCCTTTCTTCAATTTAAAGAACTGTGAAACACACGCTGAGGTTTTGTCATTGCCAAGGATGTGGTGCTCTAAAATAGCCCTATGGAACACACTTTCCTGCTTGGGATCCTCTGCCCCACATTCGCAAGGCAGCTAACAGGCTAAGTGGGTCTGGGGTCACTCTATTAGAGCAAAACTAATTGACTTATATGAGCTTGAAGTCTAATCTTGATCTTATCAATACTTTGTCCTGTTTATTTAGATGGTCTATGAGTAAGAAGTTTTAAAAAATATTCTACTATGAGCAAAAATCAATCTTTTATCTGAAATTTGTTTGGAAGTTTTTTGTTGAAGCTTTGATTATCATGTTCCTTTTGTTTTGGATGTAATGTTAGATTGCCCCCAATTTTCCTAAATGCTTGAAATTTTTTTAAAAAAATATATATTCTATTGATTTTTTTACAGAGAAGGGAGAGAGATAGAGAATTGGAAACATCGATGAGAGAGAAACATCGATCAGCTGCCTCCTGCACATCTCCTACTGGGGATGTGCCCGCAACCCAGGTACATGCCCTTGACCGGAATCGAACCCGGGACCTTTCAGTCCGCAGGCCGACGCTCTATCCACTGAGCCAAACCGGTTTCGGCTTGAAAATATTTTTTATACTCTATGTCTTCTGTTGTGATAAAAAGCATCCATGTTGGCTATGCCTTGTGGGTTATTGAAGTGATTTGGGGGGATTTCTGGACCCCAGTCCTTAGTCCAAGAGGTAAATGGTTAAAAGAACAAAGCAAATATCAGGAAAACTGGTATAGCATGATCCCATTTTAATGGTAATTTTCCATTCCAATGACCACTTATTTTTTTCAAATTATGCCGCGTGCTCAGGCTACAGAGACTGCAGAAATGTGTGACTGTATTGGCAAATACACATATTGTTATGACCACACTGGAGGCCAGTTGGCATAATGTGTATATCAGATGCAGTTTGTCATTGATACTGGGTGCCACGGGGCTTAAAACAAAAACAGGATGAGCCTAGATCACAGAACTGGAAAACTAGGTGGGTGGCTGGGTATGGACTTAGAAGTGGAAAATGTATTTCCTTCACATGGGACATGGTCTGTGTTCATTAGTGTTGACCTTTCTCCTTTCTGTCCTTGGAAGCTGACATTGACAAAAAGCTTACTGAGAAACTGAATAGATTCCAGCAACCAGGAATAAGGATGAGACCACCCTATTCAGTTATGTTGTGGCCAGAACCACATGTTTCATTTTTACCATGGGTTCAAACTATTCTTGCTTGTAGGAACATGGACTCCAGCAATTAAAGTCAACATGTACTTCCATTAAGCCACTGTTTCCACTTCCAAAAGGTTATAAACATGTAGCACAAGCTATGGAAGGGGTGTGGAAAGGATGACAGTTTATGCTAATGACACTCTAGAAACCAGTATTCTCTACTTGAAATGACATGGAAAAATTCTACTCAGTACCTCCTGGGTTCCGTTAGTTTTTCTCAGTAAATGTTTCTGGGGAAAATAATTTCTGTTTTCATTCCAGCTGTGCAGCAGATAGAGTGATGATGGATTGCAAGTGCAAAGAGTAAGACAAAACTCTGGCATACAAAGGACAATGACAACCAGAAAGCTCCAGCCAGATCCTGCCCTTTCCTTGGAAGGAACTGGATCCTAGGAGGTGAAGGCATTTCCGATTTTTAGTCCTCTGCCTCCCTCTGCTGTTCCTCTTGAGAAGTTTTTCTTTACAACAATGAGAAATCATGTACTAGCTGCATCCTTTTCTATGCTCTCCCTGCTGGCACTAATGGGAGATACAGACAGCAAAACGGACAGCTCCTTCATGATGGACTCAGACCCTCGGCGTTGCATGAGGCACCACTATGTCGATTCTATCAGTCACCCACTGTACAAGTGTAGCTCAAAGGTAAGACCAAGATCTCTGTGAGGGTAGCATTACTTCTAGAAACAGGAGAGAAACCAGATTCCTTTGTCAGGGGATGGAGAACTATGATGATAGCTCAAACCAGAGCTGTCCCACAGAGCTTTTGGGAGGATCGTGCGCTTACGGTTTCTCACCATGCTTTGCACTTTTGTCAGTAAAGCTGTCTAATTAAGCATGTGTAGATGCAGCCAGCTTCTCTCTTTTCAGGCTGCTTAAAGTCAATAGGAAAGGCTGGAAGGTTCTCACAATAAAATTGTTGTTAAACAAAAGATAGGAGGGGTGTGTTTCATCCTTGGTTGTGAAATTTATGAGGGGTAGTGTCCTTTTTCAAGAAAGAAAAATGGAGTCTACAAGTTATTTTAACACTTTGTACCTCCGCCAGTAATAAAGAAGAAAGGAATGAGGCAATGTAAGAAATACGGTTGAGCAGTGAAATGTACTCCTTGAGGGGCTCTTCACAGTTTCCTGATGAAATCGTTGGTCATTGGCCTTGTGGTCCAAGTCTTTCTTCATCTTCTATGTTTATGTAAAAACTAGAGGCCCAGTGCACGGATTCATGCACTGGCAGGGTCCCTCAGCCTGGCCTGCAGGGATCAGGCTGAAACCGGCAGTCTAACATCCCCCGAGAGGTCCCGGAGTGCAAGAGGGCACTCTGCAAAGTTGCTGTCTTTCAGCAGCTCCTGCGTTGAGCATCTGCCCCTCTGGTGGTCAGTGCGTGTCATAGCTACTGGTCAGTTGGCCAGTTGGTTGGTCGGCTGGTCACTTAGGCTTTTATATATAGAGATGCTTTCAGAAGATAAATGGCAATTTGATCAGTTGTCATTTTTACATTGATTATCCAAATCACTCTTGTTTGGAGCATATTGTATGATTTTTGCACAGGCAACCTATGCAACTGATGTCTGAGTATTGAGACAAGTTGTGGGAAGGAATACCATGCTTCAAAAATCACTAAGAGTGACCAGCCACATGGACCACCCAGAAGGGAAGCTCGTAGTAGAGAAGAGCAGACTTAGAATGAGAATTCTCATGGCCGTCACTGCCCCAAACAGTCACATGAAAGAAATTTGCCCACATTTGGTTAATAAGAATTTGTTTAGGTCAACCTCAGAGATTTTCACTTTTAATCCTGGAACTAAAACCACTTAAATATTCTCATATGGCAAATATTGTTTAAATTACCAGTATAATTAAGAAGTTTTTGTAATATCAACCCTTAGAAGTAAGAACATATAAGTAAGTCTCCCTACCCTCTATCTAAAAACATTACAACTTCTGTCTGCCTTTAAAATTTCCATAACTTGTCTGATTATAGCTCAATGATGATGGCTTGTTTAAGTTTGGGGGGAATAAAAATTTGAGTTAAATCATTTTAACCATTATATTAGTAAGATCTACGACTGTGGGAAAAATTAGACATAAGGAGAAAGATTGCAACAAATAAAAGAGTTGTGTTACCAAACAGCACAAAGGATATTTGTCCCAAAGTCCTGCTTGTACCTAACAAAAACTTTCTGTCTCTTATTTGTACTTGTAGAGCTAAAAAATGAATAAACTTAAAATTTTGCAAGACCACAGTCCCTTCTTAGGAAATAAAACTAAAACAAATTGAAAAATAAAGATGGGATATGTTTTTACAACTGTGCTCAGAAATGGACTGAAACAATTATTAGCTTCTCTTCCCCCACGCCCACGCAGCACTGGCTAGGATTAAGTGTTTCTTATTCCATGGGTGATTTCTCCCTCTGTTGAGTTGTCCTTCATAATCATAATTCTTTTTTAAAAAATGAATTAAAATAATTTCAAAGAAAGTGTCAATGTGATAATAAGAAGGAACAGAGAAACAGGATCATCTTCAAAAACAAAAGAACAATCTGGAAATATTTTGTGAAGGGATGGAGGAGTGCCTTAGCAATGGTCACATTCATTAAGGGAAGGTCAAAGAAGAGATGTCACTAACTCCAACCCAACAAACTCACAGTGTTTGAGCATGAATCTTAGAAACAGACTTTAGTCTACCTTTGTTCACCTCTGTTTCTTCCAGAATGCTATGTAAATAGTGCAAAATTGTGATAGTAAGAGAAATGTTTGTGATTTCATGGAAACAATCTGTTCTCAAACATCCCAAACTATCTCAAATATAGCAATAGTTTTATGTATATGGTGCTTATAATTAGCAACCTTTCTTCTTTGGCCATAAAATATGCCTGGCAGAATCTCAACTACCCAGACCTTACCTGTATTTGATTTTCTTTATGTATCCAGGAACAAAAACTAGTTTTCTTTCTGAATTATTTTCTAATTTTTAACTTTCACAGACTCAGGTTGGTCTTCTCTATAATGGGTCTCACTTAACAAAACTGTTTATCTTTCTAGACTTGGGATAAAGCATTTAACCTCTCTTTAGAAGATAGCCAACAGGGGTTTTTACAAAGAGGAGACTAGGGTAGATTTTTCCTCTCTGCAAAATTTCTCTCAACATGATATTCAAATGCCATTATTTACTAAATACATGCCTACTATTTGCTTCTTGATTGTTAATCCCTCCTGACTTACATTTATCCAATATGTGCCCTTAGGAAGACAGATGAAGGGGAGCTTGTTACCCAGGCTTATCGAAGAGAGGGCACCTGCTTGAACAGCTAATATATGCCAGGCACTGTATAATAAATAATCTAATCATTGCTGACAAACCTGTGTTGGAAAGCATTATCATTCCCATCTTACTGGCAAGAAAAACTGAAATCTGGAAGAAGTGTTACGTCCATTGCTCAGTGTTATATAGCCCAGGAGTAGCAATGTTTGCCTCGGAGCATTCATCTAGCAACTTGGCTTCATATTGGAGGAAAGCAAACAGAATGCAGAAGCTAGTACTTAGAAATCCAGGCTTAACTTCTGATCTGCTGGAAATTATGACTTATACTCAGTAATCTTTCTAGAACTGGAACTAGTAGTGAAAGCTTTTCAGGGAGCATTCCAGAAACTGCCTGTTCCCCTAGCTCTAAACTTGCAGCTGGCCAGCCCCAAGGGTCTGTTGCCCCACTCACAGCAACTTAGGAAAGAGCTGAAATGGATTCAGGCAAAAAAGACTGGCTACATTGGTCCACCAAGGAGGTCAGAGTGGCCACAGATTGTGATGTGCCTGGTGGCATTTAGTGGTGACACCTCCTACGATTGGGTACAAAAAATTCTGGGAGTGGCAGAGTGGCAGGTTCATTTACAATCTTGCCTGAAATTCTAAGTGAGTGAAGGCTATAGAATAAGCAGGCAAAAGGCCAGTAGTTAGTGGAAACGAGCTGTCTGGGGCATCTTTAAAGGAATTGAGGCATTCCATACTTTTAAATGAGAGAGACCTGGCTTCAAATTCAAGGTCCACAGTTTGCCAACTGTGGAAAGAAGCAATTATTTGGTGCCTCTGTTTCTTTGTTGAATGGAGCTATTGCTATCTACCTAAATGTGTGGGCATGAATATTGGTGATAATATTTATAAAGCATCCAGCACAGTGTCTGGCATGATAGATATTAATAAATGATATTATGATCTTGATGATGAAGTTATAAACTTGACAGGTGTTTAAGCTCACTTTTCTATTTCTGTCACTACTGTGACCTCAATAATTGTTGGGATCTCCTATAGCCTTAAAGGATTAGGAAAATAAACCTCACTGTAGTTCATGCTGAACAGAGAAATTTGGCAGTGATGGGGGGAGCATGGAGGGATAAAGTCAAAGAGAAACAGATTCTGCTGTCTGACCTCCCTTCCCAGGTGAGTAGAGGAAAGAGGGGCTGGAGGGGGGTCACTTTTGGATTCAGTCCAGGGAGAGGTATTCAGGAACTGATATCGGGAAAGCAAGCTGGTAAGACAGTTCTGTGAAATCTGAGTTGGGTGAGTAGTGAGAGACGGTGGCCCTAGGACAGGGATGTGGAACCATGACATAAGGTTGTCTGAACTCTGAAGGGCCCACAGGAGCTGCAACAAAAGAGACGGGGGAGGAGGATTCAGGAGACAAATCCTGGGAGAATTCCCAGAGTACAAAGGACCTGGCATGCCAAGGACTGAGCCTTGGGGTTGGGAGGAAGTCGGGAATATTGAGTTTATAACACAATTAACTATCTGGGAGATACGACTTTTTTTTTTTTTTTTAAAAAAGTAACTGAATGTATACTGAATGCTTACTATGTGCAGGCATTGTGGTAGGTTCCAGAGGCACAAAAATAGAAAAAAAAAGACAAAGTTTTAGCTCTCATGTTTACAAGTAAATGGAGGAGAAAGGGAAGGGAAGTGTTATGTGTGCGAAGGCCTAATGTCCGATTGAGTTTTTACCAGAGTGAAAGGACCAGATTTCAGTTGGAGTTTGCAAAGTTCACACCCACCCTGTCAAAGCTCTCATCACTACCACCACATCCCCAATAAATACTGTTTCCTTCCTTTGGTTGAAATTTTGCTGATGCCCTGAGCCTGGCAGGGACACTTTAGATGGGGTCCTCAAACTTTTTAAACAGGGGGCCAGTTCACTGTCCCTCAGACCGTTGGAGGGCAGGACTATAGTTTAAAAAAAAAACTATGAACAAATTCCTAAGCACACTGCACATATCTTATTTTGAAGTAAAAAAAACAAAACGGGAACAAACACAATATTTGTATTTGCATGTGGCCCGCTGGCTGTAGTTTGAGGACCCCTGCAAAGGTCTAAAGGTCTATCTAGGTCCCTGGAAACGAGTTGAACAGTCATTTGTTGAAGGTGTTGGTAAGAGAAGGTTTAGGAGAAACATGTGTAAATCTTGTTCCTGAGGAAAAAGGGGTGCCTCATAGGGTGTCATGGAATGTAAGGTGTACAGTGTTTACTACTGAGAAAAAGGCAAAATATGTTTTTCACTCAATTGAGGTAAAAAAAGAGCCCAAACTCTGTTCTTGAATGGGACAGGTGTATCTGTATTCTTACACTGATGGAGACATCTAGTCAGTCATGGCCTGAGCCAGGATTCACGGGGGCTCCACGTGACAGAAGAGGAAAGTGACTTTAGGGATGGTAATAATCTTTCAACAAAGGGTGATGAAAGCCATCTGTGTTTGGGATTTCTCTCATTCAGAAGAGAGTTGTGTATTGCAGAAAAGATATAACTGTCTAAGAACTATGATAGGGTCACCAGAGGGCGCGGAGGCCCGAGGTCTCCAGTGCATTCTTTGGTCTGGACCCAGGAATCACTGCAGGCTATAACCATCACAATGTCACTTGAACTTGTCCATGATGAACTTGAACGTCTTATGAAAACTGAGGGCTTGACAGGCTGACTGTCATGGCCTAACAGCATTTAGGAGAAAAGGTTCAGGACTTAGGCTGTGTTGCTTCATAAGCCTGACTCTCCATTGTACAGCTATATGACTTCAGGCTGGCAGCTTATCCTCTGCCTTTTAATTCCTTAATTTGTAAAATAGGGAGAGTTTACCTTCTGAAATGATTATTAAGAACTAAGTTGCATATGAAGGGCTTGGCACAGTGCCTGGGATCTGGTACACATTAAATACATGTTATAAATCATCATCCTTACTATTCTTTTTATTACCCACGGACCTTTCTATTACTCTTAGCCTCAGCATATGGAAATAAGATAGGAGCATGAAGGAGCCTGTTCTTGAGCAAATGCTCTGAACCTTCATATTGGAAGAAACTGACTTTCAGATCCAGCTGGAGCCAAGTGACAAGGTTGGGGAATACAAGGGAGCTACTGGAGAGGTTGCCTAGCTTCCTAGCATCAGGCCACTTGTTTGGGAAACATAAGATAATAAAAACTAAACTGGATCCAAAGCATATAACATGTGTCTGTCACTCACCCGGGCTGTGAGAAGTCATCCAAGCATGAGGAATATATGTCAACCACAAATTGGGGGCCACCGTGTCTTAGCAGGTGACCTGATGTTTGAAGGTGTCAAATGTTTATTGAACTGAAGGAGGAATTGGTTAGGAGTTAGAGAGTGTGTGGTACTATCCAGAGGATTTCTGGGAGTCCCCAAATCACTGGGGGATAGAGCTGAGTGAGGATCTTGACAGTGAAGAAGGTATTATTTAGGACTGCCATGGATCTTAGAAGATTAAGCTCTGTGTACCCTTGGAGATGGTAAGGATGTGTCCCAAGAGGCCCATAAGACAAGGGTCAGACTTGTATGGAAATGATATATAGTTTGGGCTCCTAGAGGCAGGTCAAAGTAGATTAGAGAATGGTGAATTGGTTTCATACCTCAGGAAAACACCTTAATAAAGGGTGTCCCAAAATTCACACAAGAAGTAATTTTGATAGAAACCACAGGTTTATAATTAAAAATTGTAAATTTTTTATTGATCCATAAAGTATATAGAATAGGGTTATGTATGGAATAGGAAACTGTATTATCATGTCGCGATAGTGAGCACCATTAACTGTTACTGCCTGAGCAGCTGCAGTTTCGAAGAAGAATGGTCCGATGATGCCTCCAGCCCAAAATCTGCACCAAACAGTGACACGTTGTGGATGCATTTGTTTCTCAACAATCACTCGTGGATTTTCTGAACCCCAAATGCGACAATTTTGTCGATTAACCAAGCCATCAAGATGAAAATGAGCCTCATCTCTGAAGATGAGTTTGTTCTAAAAATCAGCATCCACTTGTTGTTGTTCCATAATCCATTCAATGAACTCTATTCGCTGTGCATGGTCAGTAGGTTTCAATTCTTGAGTCAATTGAACTTTGTAAGCATGAAGATGCAAATCTTTCATGAGAATATGCTGTAGAGAACTTCTCTAAATGTCCAATTCTTGACCACGGTGCCGAATTGATGTCCCTGGACTCTCAGCAACACTCTCACGAACTGCTTCGATGCGGCTGCTCAGGCAATAACAGTTAATGGTGCTCACTATTGCAACATGATAATCCAGTTTGCTATTCCATACATAACCCTGTACTGTATACTTTATGAATCAATAAAAAATTTATAATTTTTAATTATAAACCTGTGTTTTCTATCAAAATTACTTCTTGTGTGAATTTTAGGACACCCTTTATCAGGAGGCAGGATATTATAGTGATTTAGACAAGGGGTTTGGTTTTAGACAGACCTGAGTTTGACTCCAGCTATGCCTTTTATCAGATATATGAGTTTGAGCAAGTTACTTAAACTTTCTAAGTCTTCATTTACCTTATCTGTAACAATACTACAGATTTACTTTTTAGCATAGGATTGTTACGATGATTAAATGAGATTAAATGTTGTAAGCAGTCAATAAATTTTAGTGCTATTGTTATTATGAATTAAATGGTCACTATCTGGGCCTTGCTAGTCAAAGTGTGGAGGTTAGCACTGCAGTGCTCACATACACCAAAATCTTATGAGAAATGCAGAATCTCTGGTCTCATTAAGAACTACTCAATCACATTATACATTTTAACGACATATTATTTACATGCATTTTATAGTTTAAGAAGCTCTGGTCTAAAAGGGGTCAGAAGACATTTATTAAATCTGTAACACAGGTGAGGCATGGCAGAGACTAAAATGTGGAATATCAAGAATGAACCTGGAGAGCAGATATTTACCCCTTTCATTCCTTAACGACACACATTATGGATCTTATCTTACACACTCCCCACTTCACCTATCCAACATACACAAAACACACCCAGATTTTAACATAGTTTTCAGCTTTCAGATAATATCTATATACTGGTAATCTCTAAGAGAGTGGATTTGTGCTTGTGTGCACATATGTGTGTGTTGAGGACATCAAGGGCCCAATAATTGTTTCATAGTCTCTTCTTCAAGGAAAGAGTATTTTAATTTGGCAATGAAGGGTAGTTGACATTTCATTAAGCAGAGCTAGGAGAAAAGGGTATTCCTAAAAGAGTAAAGACATGAGCAAAAGTAAGAGGCAGGGAAATTCAGTATAGTTCCATGAACTCCTAAGTAATTAACCTTGATCAGAATAGGGAGTGGGTGATGTGAATGAAAACAGTTGTAAGAAAGACTGGAAAGATATGTGCAATCCATGTCATAGAGGGCCTTAGTCCCTGTTCAGGATTTTAAATTTTATTCTGAAGGCTGGGAGCAGCCACTGAAGGTGTTTATTGTATGTCTGTGCATTCTCTTTGCCCAGAAAGAGGGGCCCATTGGAGATGGCCCCACGGTCGTCAGTGTTGGAGATCTTGTCCTTCAGAATGAGCTGAAGGTAGAGCTTAAAGACCCTGAAAACTTTTAGTGAAATTACTACCAGTTTAATTTTTATACAAATGGCCCTACACTGCTGACTTTGTCATTTTACAGACCAAGGCTAATTGCCTGGTCATTCAAGGTCTACATTTGGTTCCCCTGTATGTGTGTCCTTTGGGGATGATGCCCCACCATGTCTTTGCTTCTGAATTAAGTCTGTTGGTATAGGTTCACTGTATCCATCCAGACTCCATTTTAGGAGGTTATTCTATGAATAACTGCTTAATCTGCCTAATAGATGATCTGCAGTAGAGATGAGTAAATTGAACACTACTTCTTCAAAATGAGATGTCAAAGAGCTCTTCCCATGTACTGGAGGGTGTGTGAAGAAGGGACTGGGGAAGACCTTGGACTCTCTTTCATTAGGGGGATAGGATTGGCCAAGGTACTACTGACCTATGGCATAATCTCTCAAAACCTATTTCAGATCATGTTAGTTTCAACTATCAATGTGAAGAGCAGGCAGTATAGAATCAAAGTTTTAATAAAACCCAAACAGGTTACAGCTGCCATTTTCTCTCTACCTCTGATCTTTCAGAGAAAATAAATCAATAGGTCTCGTTCAGTTTATCTTCACCAAGCACTGCTGGCTGTTTCCTAGTATCTCATATTCTCTTGGTTGCTCAGAGACTGTTGGATTCTGCCCAACATCTTCTCAGGTAATGATCTATAATTATTAGAAGTCAGCTTCTCTTCCTGTTGGAAAGATGGGCAGGCCATTTCCTCCTTTGAATCCTTGGGTGTTTAATTCTGTCCTATAGGATAAGGTCAAAGATAATAGCTGGTGGAGTTTTTTTGTTCTTCTTATATTTTTTATTTCTAAAGATAATATTTAAACCTACAAAACTACCTTTATCACAAGTCTTTTTAAAAAATTTATCTTTATTGTGGATACTATTACAAATGTCCCCTTTGTTTGTTTTTTTCTCATTGACCTCCTCCCAGCACCCACACCTCCCAGGCCTTTCGCCACCCTATTGTCTGTGTCCATGGGCTATGCATATGTGCATTCAAGTTCTTTGGTTGATCTCTTCCCACCCACCCACCTACCCCCCCCCCCCCCGCCTTCCCTCTGAGATTCCACAGTCTGTTCTATAGTTCTATGTCTCTGGGTCTATTTTGTTAATTATTATTAATTTTTAAAATATATTTTTATTGATTTTAGACAGAAAGGGAGAGGGAGAGAGAGAGAGATAGAAACATCAATGATGAGAGAGAATCATTGATCGGCTGCCTCCTGCATGCCCCCTACTGGGGATTGAGCCCGCAAACCGGGCATGTGCCCTTGATTGGAATCGAACCTGGGGCCCTTCAGTCTGCAGGCTGATACTCTATCCACTGAACAAAACTGGCTAGGGCCGGATCTATTTTGTTCATCATTTATTTTGTTCATTTGATTCCACGTATGAGTGAAATCATGTGATACTTGTCTTTCTCTGACTGGTTAATTTCATTTAGCACAATAATATCCAGGTCCATCTATGTTGTCTCAAAGGGTAAGAAATCCTTCTTTTATACAGATGCATAGTATTCCATAGTGTGCATATACTGTAGCTTTTTTATCCACTCATCTGCTGCTGAGCCCTTGGGCAATTTACAATAGTTAAGATTTGGTGTGATTTTAATATCAGCTGTTAACTCCTAAATACCATGAAGTAAATGTCAAATGGTTTCATGTATCTATGTATCTTTTATTCTTTTTATTTAAACAGTTCCACTTTTTATGTTCTTATTGATAGGTCTGGAATAATAGGGCAACTTTTTTCTATCACTTAATATGAAATTCAACAAGCAAAATCCTCCCACATTAATGTGGACTCAGGCTCCCTTCATCCTCTGTTCCCACTAAATAGGATTATATAGCTTAATGAATCAAGCAGCCCACCCCACCCCACCCATGGCTGCCACTTTCAGGACACCAGGATTTATATATGAGATACATAAATGAGCCTCAGCTCCATCTTCTTAATCTTTATGCACAATATTGAGTGTGTGCTTATGTCATTGTTCTGGGGGGATAACTTTTGTAGTTTGCATCAGATGCTTAAAGAAGTCTGTTTACTAAAGCCACATGAAGAGACATTATAAAGAATACACATCCTCTGTTACTTCAGCCCAAGTCTTATTTCCATGCTAACCTACCTTTAGAAATGGAGATGGTTAGGATGAATTATTTTCCCCAAATGACCTGAAGATGTGATTACACAAATCTTAGGCTCCCTCAATGTATAAACCCAGAAGTGTCATTCCAAGGCCCCAAATGTACCTTGTTTCTATTTCATGCTCTTGTTTCAAGTTGTATTACCTAGAATTATTTTTCCTAAGTATCACTCAGATTATTCTTTTTTCTTCTTCTTCAGAAACCATATTCCTTTTGTTTAGAAATTCCCTTCCTTGAATAAATTTTTTTCTGTAGTTATTCTTTGCCCCCTGACTTTAATTTGGAATGACTTTCTGCATTTTAAGACTCATAAAGTTGACTTCGAGCCAATGGAAGACTGCCACCTGTCTGAGGATATTTCTTTTGTTCTTTGCTTTTTATTTGCACATCATGGTGGTAGGCCTTATTCAGTTGTTCTAAACTGTGAGTGCACTTAAGAATCACTGAAGGAGCTTTGAAAACCACAGAAGTCTCCCTCTGTCTTCGAGGATATTAACTCAACTGGTCTGACAAGACCTGGGTGTGGACATTTTAAAAACAAGTTTTACCACATGATTCCAACATGCAACCAGAGTTAAGAGTCACTGATCTAATCCAGCAGGAATTGGCAAAGAGTATTAGGTCCTTGTAAAGGATGCTGTGCAACCTGGCTGGGGTTTGGCATCTCCACAAGGTAACCACCTCTCTTCTCTCCCCAGATGGTGCTTCTGGCCAGGTGCGAGGGACACTGCAGCCAGGCATCACGCTCCGAGCCCTTGGTGTCCTTCAGCACTGTCCTCAAGCAGCCCTTCCGCTCTTCCTGTCACTGCTGTCGTCCCCAGACCTCCAAGCTGAAAGCATTGCGACTGCGCTGCTCAGGGGGCATGCGACTCACGGCCACCTACCGGTACATCCTCTCCTGTCACTGCGAGGAATGTGGCTCCTGAGACCTGCTGTTGAGTGGCTTTTGGATGGGACAACCTCCCCCCATCAGTGAGACAATTCAATCAGTCATGGACCGACTGGCAAGAAAGAAGTTAAGGCAAAAAAAGATGCAGCAATTCCCATGGGATTCTGCATATTCCAGTAATAAAGACTTTACATGCTTGTTGACAGAGATACTCCGGGAACCTGTTGTCAATTCCTGTCTCCTTTCCCTGGTACAATTTCTTTTGCTTCCTTCTCAGATTCAGGCATCTTCCCCTTTGGTGCTGAATGTTGTTTGGGTTTCCAACAATTCAGCATTAGTGGAAAAAGTGGGCCCCCAGGCAAGGGTGGGTCAGACTGGCACTGTTTGGTGCAAATTAGGGAAGCATTCACTTTGGAAAGCAGGAATGCCCGATTCTTTCTGGGACATCAGCTAATTTTTATTTATCTTGTCATTCGGTCTAAAGTTGCCATTGCTGCTAAAGGTTCCCAATTTGAAATTCCAGGCACCAAGCATGTGGGTATGTTTATTCAAGTTCAGTCACAGCCAGCTGACATTCAAATAATTAAACAGATTCTCCTATACAATGCTGGGACTCCTGATACCTGTAATTACTATTCAGAAATGACTTTTGGAAAATAAAAGTGGTATAAGAATTTGTCACTTGAAGGTTCTCTCAGATAAATTATGGTAAAACTTTGTAAGGGAGCAGACTTATAAAGACCTGCACAAATACGGATTCTGCACTGACTTTGAAAAAGGCATATGTGTACTAGTGGCATGGAGAATGCACTATACTCATGCATGCAAATTAGACAACCAAGCATGAAGCTATTTGTGGGTGTGCTATAGCTTTTGCCATGCTGCAGTCATTTTTCTCCGACACCCACCGGGCCATGTGAAGTTTGCTGCCAAAATGGTGGCCTGGCTCATCTTCTAAACATTTGGTTTAAATATATTTTGGTCTTTGAGGCTCCAAATTTGAGTTATTCCCATGTTGTGAAATAAAAAGAGAGTAACGTCAAAATTCTGACTGTGTAAGCATTGTTTTTTCCTACTAAATATCTTACTCTGATGCATCCCTATGGTGTGTGCATTGTGGTGGTGGTGGTGGTGGGAAGTCCAGAAAAAGAGGGATATAGGGTTCCAGAATGCACTGTGGGGCATTTTTAAATTTGGCTTTTAGCCTCAGAATTGAGTTTATTGAATGAGCACAAAATCTAATGCATTCTGGCTTCCGAAATACAATAGGCACTACGAAATACAATAGAAAAGTTATCGCCTATTTAATCTCTTCCTTTTACTCAGAAGAGAATAAGTATTCATAAATGAAGTCCGAAGAACCAGAAAGAAGATAAATTGTTCACTGCTATGGTTTCTGTGTCATTGACCATCCAGTGCTATAGGTCCAATGATCTCCTGAGCATTACCAGAACATTCCCAGTGCCAGCACAGTGCTATGTCTGCTTTAGGCATCTCAACACTAACCCAGACTGGCAATTCAGTTTCCAGGGCAACCTTGACACCATGCTGTCTTGGCTCACCAGAAATGCCAATGCACCCCACTGTTAGTACAGCCAACCTGTGAATTACTTTTCCTGTAGAGATGATGGTTTTATAAACTCGTTGGCATAGCTTTCACACATTTTTTAAAAAAATCCAGCAGGGTTAAATTTGTATTTGCGACTTTGGAACAGAAAAAATCTAATGCTATTAAGCCTTGACCTTAATCTTAACCTTCATTGTGACAGAGCCAGGCAGTCCACTAAATTGGCGGTTGTCTCACTCTGAAGGCAAATGTGAAATGGTAATTTGGACCATTATATGAAGAAAATTTTTGTCATAAAAAAGAATTAAATTTAATACCGACAGTTAAATGGTTATAATTCTTAACTGATAATGAAAGTATTAACCGCTGGTCACATTTACAGCTATTCTTTCATGTCACTAATCAAAAAGGGGAAATAATACTGTAGCCTTAAAATATATCTTTCTGGCTTTGAAAACTCAATTTGCTTTAAGAGTCACATGGCCCAAATTCCAGTATTTATTTCCTTACCTCCATTTTGAGACTGGAGGGGGTAGTTATATGACTCAGATTTTCCAAATTCCCAGGAAGCCATACAAAATATTCGTTTCAAATCCCATTACATGGTCTATTGTCAAAGCAGAATATGCTTGGAATATTCGATAATCATAGGACAGTGGCATTGGGAGGGCCATTAAAAAGCAGCCATTCTCTTTCCTCCCTAAGTTGATGAGCAAATGAAGGCCTGCAGAAAGCCAGGAACTTGCCCAAAGTACCAGACTTACTAGTAGTTGTGGATTTGGAACTAGAACCCAGATTTCCATCTCCACAGCATGCTGCTTCTCTTCCCCCCACCAGTGAAAGGAGTCTCACTCTTTCCAGGATCTTGGATGCTGACTATGGTGAATGGGCTGGAAAAGGGTGCGACGAGACAGTCATGTTTAAATGGGGCACTTCAAGGCTGAGAAAGAGAGAAAAAAACCTTATATTTTCCCCAAAGACCTAAAAATAACCCTGGGAACTGAAAAAATTTAGACATGATTGGATTTTAGCTTACTATGGAATTTGTATTATATCTTTCAAAAATTAAACATATTTAGCCTTATTTTAATGTCTACCCTTAAGGGATTGAAAGAGAACCAAATGAAAACATTGATTGGTTAAAAACACTACTGCTGGAATGTGTAAGGAATGTTCACCCGTCTTTCCCATTTGTTATGCATGAGTAAAGGCAGACTGAAATATGTTATAATCTTAGTAGCTTACATCCTAAAAGTCTGTATGATAATCCATAATGGTGGAGAGCAAGCCTCTTATAAAATGATCTTATCCTCATTATTTATGAGCATTTAATAATAATGAGCTAACACTGCATTGGAAGATAGAAGGGCTTATGGACTGGATTGATGTCTCAGTTTCCCACACCAATCTCTTAAGTCTCATTTGTGTAAGCTCTTGAACTTTTCCCAGAAACTTAGAATGAAAGAAAATCAACCCTTCTAGGTCCTGAGAAAATACTGGTTGATTTTCTAGTAAACTCAAATGTTTGCTAATCCACCCAACACATTATTTTGTATTGGGTAGAGCAGGATTGCATAGGCATTATGACCAGGGAACGCTTCAAGTTGATTTCTTCCTTGTAATTTTGGAGAAATTAAGGCACAAATGTGGTTTTGGTCACTTCTTCAAGCCCCATTAAAACATATACACTCGGTCCTGGCCGAGGTGGTACAGTTTATTGGAGCATTGTTCCTGCACTGGAAGGTTGCTGGTTCGATTCCTGGTCAGGGCATATACATAGGTTTCAGGTTTAATCTCCGGTTGCAGGAGGCAGTTGATTGATGTATCTTTCTTATCTCTCTCTCTCTCTCTCTTTCTCTCTCTCTCTCTCTCCTCTAAAATCAATTAAAAAGAAATTAAT
Organism: Myotis myotis; assembly: GCF_014108235.1. Lineage (NCBI taxonomy): Eukaryota > Metazoa > Chordata > Mammalia > Chiroptera > Vespertilionidae > Myotis > Myotis myotis. The sequence goes on along the minus strand of NW_023416346.1, from coordinate 3,923,403 downwards.
AAAATTGAATTGATACAATTCCTTAAAAAAATAATGACAATCTTTAAAAAAACACACACACCATATACACTTGAGAAGGAAAGCTGCCAAGATGGAACACTGAATGCGTAGGGATCAATGGGTAAGAAGGCTTAGATCAGAAAGGAAAGCCATATCCTGCTAATGGTGCCTTCTTCGGGACCCTAGATGCAGCCACACCCTGGCAGAAAGACATACTCATTACCTTCAGAAGCTAGAACAGTGGAGAAGATTGGATCTGGGAAGAGAGGTTCTGCACAAAGCTGTATCAGTGTATCCCCAGAGGAGTGCTTTGCTTAATAATGTCTGTTTCAATGCACAAACAGGTACCCAGAAACTACTTGCTGAAGGACAGTGTTTCATGAGAAAATGACATTACATACCAACACACCAATGTCTTCCTGTAAGCCTTCACTATGTTAATGAAATGTTTTGTATATGCTACCATAAATCTATAACAGCATAGGCCTTTTCTTTAATTTGATTGTGAATGTAATTCCAAATTACACATTGAGTAAAGTCATTCTATGCCCTCAAATATGAATGTCTCTTCTTATGTGGTAGACAGACATTTTAAATTTGATGACTCTGGTGAACATGGACAAGCACCAGGGAAAGATGTGTTGCCTCAGCTGTCAATCTCTTCAGGGACTGTCTCAGCTGCAGAGTCACCTTGCCCAAGGGCATTCTCTCCCAGGGGTAGTGGAGGACCCAATGAGTGATGGAGGTGGAAGAATAAGAGCCTGACTATCTTGGCCTGATGAAAGACAACTCTAGTGGGCAAACTTGGTTCCAGAGTTGTCCACTAGGCTGACCAAGGTATGCCAGTTCTACTTCTCTTTCTGCCCAAGCTTGCTTCTCCCCTGGCCTTCCACAGGTGCTGATCCCTAATAAACACCCTGCACCACAGGCTCCATCGCAACATCTGACTCTTGGGAACCAAGCCCGAAACAGTGACTTTTACATATTTTATTGGCCTGTAAAAGGAAACACGTGCATCTCAGCTGTGTAGTATCATGATGTGGCCCAATAATATTTAGGGTTAAAATGAATGTTTCTGTTTCCTTTAAGTTCATAATTTAAATATATGTGCCAGCACCTACTATATGTCAGAATGCCAAATGCTGGAGCTGTTGAGGTGAAAAAGTCATAGCCTTGCTTTATGATGTGCACAGGCTACAGAGGGCTAGAGATGACTATAATTAAGTGTACTGATGACATATAGAGATACTCTACAAAGTAGATGATTTTTATTGAGTTTATTGGAGTGACATTGGTTAATAAAATTATATAGGTTTCAGAGGTACAATTCTATAATACAGCATTCATATATTGTATTGTGTGTTCACCACCCCAAGTGTCTTCCATAACCATTTATTTTCCCTTTACCCTCTCCTAATCCCCCCACCTCCCCTTCCCTCTGGCAATCACCATACTGTTGTCTGTTTATGAGGTGTGTGTTTTTTTGTTAGCTTAATCCCTTCATCTTTTTCACCCAGCACCCTACCCCTCCTCTTTAACCGCTGCCAGTCTGTTCTCTGTATCTATGAGTCTATTTCTATTTTGTTGCAGCCATTGTGGAAAGCAGTATGGAGTTACCTCAAAAAATTAAAGATGGAACTGCCTTATAACCCAGCAATTGCACTTCTGGGAATATATCCAATGAAACCTGAAACACTAATTTGAAATAATATATAGAGCCCTGTGTTCATTGCAACATTATTTACAATAGCCAAGATTTGGAAGTAGCTCAAGTGCCCATCAGTACGTTTGTGGATTTAAAAAAAAAGCTGTGGTACATTTACACAGTGGAATACTACTCAATCATGAAAAAGAAGGAAATCTTAGCTTTTGCAATAGCATGGATGGACCTGGAGAGTGTTATGCTAAATGAAATATGCCAGTCAGAGCAAGACAAATATCACATGATTTCACTTATATGTGGAATCTAATGAACAAAATAAAGCAGATGACCTTGTGTGTTCATTTTAAAGTGGTTGTTATAAAAGTAAGGGGATATGACTTTCAGTAATAACATTAGCATTTGTACATCACTCACATATATTGAATCTCATTTGGTTTTAAAAATATTCATATAAGTTAATTATTACAAAAATCTCACAGATAAGCTGGAGGTTGTCTTCTGACCTTATAAACTCTGTGCTTTCTTTTATTTCTAAAGTTTGTGACCAGAAGGACAGGACCATAAAACCATTTTGTGTTGGTATATGTCAGTTCTCATTAGCAAACTATGATCCCAGAATGAACACAAAGCATGCAGGACCTTGACCCCATTGAACTTTAGATAATATGCTATTCTAATATAAACTTCTGAAAAAAAAGAAATAATTCTAAATTATGTATGAAAACAAAGCCACATGTATGAGTTTAAAGCCCTATCATATTTGGCTGTAATCTCCTGAATGACTCCACTGTCCTAATGTTATACATACATGTTAACTTGCATGTTTTATTTTGAAATTGTTGAGAATTGGATATGGCTCCCTAGGAACAGCTTAATTTGTGAGGCCTGTCATCATCATTATTGTTATCATCATTGTCATCATCGTTAACCTTGATTAACAGTGTGTAATGAAGCAGATTTGTGCTTAGCATTTTTCTCTGCTTTATCTCATTTAATTTTCCCAACCAACTTTGAGGTTAATATTACCCCCAATTTTCAGATAGTATGAATTAGTGTTTATGGATTGTAATCACTCGGACTTTTTTTTTGTTTTCCAGAGTTTTTCATTATCTTCAACATGATCACCAAAACTAATATTGCCATCATCATCACAACGAATATCTAAAGCATCTGTACATGCACATATGTTATAAAATAAATTTTAAAGAAGTAAAGTACTTCCTTGTAATAGCTGACATTCTAAACCCTGCTTATGGTTTTAAAATCTAAATTCTTAATGTATTTTCTTCAGTTTTGGTCTACACCAGCAGTATGTTTTCTAACATTGCTAACATTCGATTATTTCCTCTTTTGCATTGGGATGATTTCCTCTTTCCCTTATTAGATTCCACAACTATATTTGTGATTCATGAATTTTTAAGTACCTGTTATTGGAAGAAGCCATGAGAAATCATAGTACTAACAGAATCACTGTTCTGAAAAGAAACATGGAAGGCATGTCATCCAACTCTCTCATTTTATATATGTTTTTGATCCTGTGCCTTCTAATTTCTCAACCAGTATTCACATCATTGACCAATGCTATGTTCTTGATTCTTTTTGTAAAAGTGTCACTTTTTGCAGATGACATGATTCTTTATATAGGAACCCCTAAAAATTCCACCAAAAACTATTAGAAACAATAAACAAATACAGTAAAGTTGCAGGATACAAAATCAATGTACAAAAATCCACTGCTTGCCTTTATACTAACAATGAAATTTCAGAAAAAGAAATGAAAAAAAAGGAAAATTCTATTTTATATTACCTATATCTGTGCTCCTTAATAGAAATTTAATGTAAATTTCTTAGTAGCCATGTTTAAAAAATAAAAATAAACGGGTAAAATTAATTTTAGCAACACATCTTACTTAATCCAACATATTCCAAATATTATCATTTCAACATGAAATCAATATGAAATGTTATTCATGAGATATTTTACATTTTTGTCATGCCAAGTCTTTGAAATCTGGTGTTTAGTTTACATTCACAGTGCATATCGATTTGAACTGCATATTACTTCTGAGATTTCAGGGATGTATTGAAATACCTGAGGGGAAAAAAAAGCAAATACTGTATGGTGGACAAATCTAAGAACAAGAGCAAAGATGATAAGCCTGCAAATTATGGATAAAACAGCTTATGACTTGGCAAAGCAATAGTTACTTGGACATTTCAGAGACTTTGTTACCAAAGTGGCTTTGCCCAACAGTACCCCAGAAGTCAGTGAATCCGAATTCACTCCTATCTTCACCATTAACTAGCTGTATGATCCAGAGCCAATCACTTATGCTTTCTATGTCTCAGTTTCTTATACCATATAAAAAGGTCTCTTCCCATATCATGAATGTTCTTTCAACACACACACACACACACACACACACACACACACACACACACACACAAACACCTACCTGCTCTAACACTAACCTATTCTGAAAGTGAAGGAACTTTTTTTAAAGGGGTTAAGATTTGTTTAAAAATATGTTTTTATTGATTTTTTTTAGAGAGAGAGGAAGGGAGAGGAATAGGGAGATAGAAACATCAATGATAATAGAGAAACATTGATTGCCTGCTTCCTACACACACCACACTGGCGATCAAGCCCAACACCCGGGCAAGTGCCTTGACTGGGAATTGAACCATGACCTCCTGGTTCATAGGTCAATGCTCAACCACTGGGTCACACCAGCTGAGCTTTTTTTTTTTTTAAATCTCTTTCTGTTGTGTTTTCACCACTAAGAAATCTTATATTTTTACTTATTGATTTTCTGTTTTTCCTTTTCTTCTTTTTAAGAGTTGTGCATTGGTGATGTTTTACACAAATGATAAAAAATGGAAGGAAAACTCATGGAAATATTGCTTTGACTAATCTCAGAACATAGTGAATTGATGTTAGTGCACCATTCATTTTGAAAATTAAAAAAAATAGAAATAGGGAATATTTCATTTTAAAAAGTGTTACATTTTTACTTTTATTTTTTTCCCCTAGCTCACTGTTCCTCTCATCTAACAAAAGTGGGAAGCAGCAAATAAACAGGAAGAGTTGGGGGTGGTGAGTCAGACATAGCTTAGCTTTTGTGCATCAAGGCCCTGGATATATGCCAGGAGCCATTTAGGGAAAAAGAGAGGCTTTTAGGCAGAGTGCTCATTCATAATTAAGTTGCTTAGTTGCAGGGCCATCAAAGGAAAACTTCAAATACCCTGACAGCAAAGCCACCTGTGCTGAAAGCAGAAGCAGGATCATGCAGTGGAAACACAGGGCCGATGGCAGATACTCAGAAAGCACTGAGCAGAGAGAACACTTTGAAAGACAAAAGCCAAAGCCTGGGTTGTGTGTCTGAGGAACCTGGCAAGCATTTGTTGGGTCTCAGATTCAGAATCAATCACAGAGGCCTGTGCTGATGTACAAGAAACTTAAGTCGTTCTTTGTGTACTGTGTGGCCTCAAACAGGAGAGTAATTTCAAAGTAATAAGCCAATGACAGCACTCATGGAATACTTACTGCATTGGGTATTGTGCTAGACACGATAGGTTTCCAATTTAATCTTCTCAACAACTTTGTTGTTAGCAGCATTTTGCAGACTGTTTCATTCTTGGTAAGCAAAACTTTTCACAATGTCAGTCCCCCCAAAGAATTATATCATCATAGCAAACAGCATTTTAAGCAACGTTCACACTGGCAAGCCATTTGCTATGCAGCCTTTAGATGGTGCTAAAGTTCTACTCTAGCACATAATCTGCCAGAACTCTTTATGCTCAGAATCAAGAAGGTGGAAGGACCTCAAGAAGCTAGGTATATTTCAAACCTCCTGTGCCAGACCCTGGGAAAATACCCACACGTACTTTTAGGGGATCTTGATAAAAATACATTTCTGGGGCTTTCATTGCCACAGCAAGGTTTTAGTAATGCTAAATGTACCAGACTACTCTAGGCAGGTCTCATGAATCCATGCCATCAGTCAGTACTTTAAATGCGAACACACATATTCACGATTCAGATTCATCTTGTGTATTTGTGCATTGGTTAGGTCTTGTGGGGATTTTTTATTCATAATGCTGCTAGATTTATTTTGTGTGACAGTTTTCTTCTGGAAAGCCTCATTCATTCACTTCAAAAAGAACTGCTAAAACCTAGATCATTCATTTTTTTTTCTCGCTCTGAAAAGAGGGGTGGATTAAAACACATTACACCATAGCAACCATTATACAGAAGACTTTTATGTCTCATTTCCTCTCTTTTCCGCACATTGTGAATTCCTGAGACTTCCTTTGTCTCATATTCCTGCCAAACAGGCAATGTTTTGCTATCCAGTTTTTCGTTGGCGTTGCAGCAGGTGAGAAGCTGTGTCATAAAGAAGCACTGGACATTGTTGAGATTTTCTGTGCAGGGAAGAGAACAATTTCTTGTCCATTCACATATGGGAGCTGACTAGGTTCCCAAAGTACGATCTCACACTTAACATATATATGTGGTGTGTGTGTGTGTGTGTGTGTGTGTGTGTGTGTGTGTGTGTGTGTGAAGGGTGACAGTCAGCAGGGAGGTGAAGTTCCCATCCAGATCATCTGATGAGAAAATAGTTTCAGAGAGTCATGATACCATTTTTCTGATGTCTGAAATTCTATTATAGTGAAAAAAAATCAATTTGCTCAGAAATATCATGTAAAGGGCAGAATTAGATCCAAGGGGATAGAAATATTTGTGAGCTACATTTCAACTCAATTTCAGCAAAAATTTTTTTTAAGTTTTGAAAACATTTCTAACTTACAGAAGACTTGTAAGAAAAGTACAAAAAATGCACATAAGCTGAGTACCTATATATTCCTCAATTGTTAACATTTTGGCACATTTGCTTTATCTCTCTCATATATGTATTATATTTTCTGGAACCACTTGAGAGTAAATGGCATTATAATATTCTTATATTTCTAAAGATTTCATCATGCATTTTCTATGAATAAGGACATTTTCTTGCATAACCAGAGTAAAATTATACATTCCATACTCAAATTTCAGCAATTGTCCAAATTTTGTCCTTTATAACAATGTTTTTTCCTCTGATTCAGAATCCATTGGGATACATTACTGCTGATGTAAGTATGGACTTATTAAGATTTAAGATCTTCAGAAATGAAAGAAGTTGTATCAAATATCAAATTTCAAATGTCAGCTTGGCATGTATATTATATACAGCTTACTAGCTCCGTTGTGGGGTGGAATAAAAGACCAATTTAAACAAATAACCTAGCCCTAGCTAGTTTTGCTCAGTGGCTAGTGTGTCGGCCTGGGGACTGAAGGGTCCCAGGTTTGATTCCAGTCAAGGTTGAATGCCCAGGCAATCCCTCTCTAAGTCCTAAAAGCCCCAAGATGTTAAAATATAACAAAATGTGAAAGTAAAAAAGCATGATTAATACACCTTACAAGTCCCACCCAAGACTAAGCAGGCAAATGTTGAGAAGGACTTTTTTCCTGTGGTCTGCTTTTGTCGACCATGTCACCTATGATCTGGGACTTAACCCATCATACAAATTTCAAGTTCTAATAATATAACATAATATAATATTGCTGATCTGAAATCGTTCATCTATTATATTAGCTGGGGCCCTTTTTGGGCCCTCTGATTATAATTCCCGTTGGCATTACCACTGGTAATGCCCTACATTAGAGCCTATTACATTGTACATAAATGCAATTTTTAACCTTATACTCTGGCTTCAATTGCGTCCTTTGTCTTGATTCTCTTTCTAATTCTCATGTGCTTCATGAATTTCTCTTCTGTTGTTGCTTTATTCATTTATTTATACAACAACTAGTTATTTAGGGCCCACTGTTATAAGTGCTAGGGACACACCAGAGAACAAAACAGACAAAAATTCCTGCAGTTGTGGGTCTTTTATTCTAATAGGGAGATAGACAACAAATAATACTCATAATAAATAAGTTAATTGTATGATATGTCAGAAGATGGTAAGTGTGATAGGAAAAATGTAGGGCAGGGTAGGGGGGACTGAGAATGTTGGGGGGGTGTGAGAGAGGTTTGAAATAGAGCTGGCAGAGTAGGCCTGACAGAGAAGGGAGCATTTGAGCAAAGGCTTCCCACTTACTAAGGAAGTGACATGACTACATTTGGAGATCAAGGCTGTGGTTCCATTGGCTACACTTGTCATCCCCTAAGGATAAGGTGAAGGCATAAGAAGAAGAATGGTACAGAGAGCATGGGCATGTGACTTGCAGGTGAAGTCATGTATTTAGATGTGGAAGGCAGAGCTAGGGAGGCCCGTTTGTGAGTTGCCCTGCACATCCTGCAGGGGATGAGGTGCCAGGCCCTTAGAAGTGCTGTGCTGTGCTGGACAAGATGGAGGTCAGACACAGGTATAGCAGTCTTTGGCCCAGAAATAGTAGAGGAAACCATAAGAATAAAAAATAAATAAAAGGGATCCACATTTAAGGGACAGGTAGAAAAGGGGACTGATGGAGACATCTGAGCAGTTTCAGCCAGAGATGCTGAGGTCTGAGCCAAGGAAGCAGAGGTTGGAGAGGATTCAGGAGGTGGTGAACAGTGCATCACTTATCCAAGGATTGTGCGAAGATTGGGGAGTTTGTGGTATTATGAGCAGTTATTGGCAACCTTGGCCAGAAATGTTTCATCAAAGTGTAAAGGAAAGAAGCCAGACTGCCAAGGGAGGTGGACTGCAGTGACTGGAAGCTATAGGAATGGAGCCAGCAGGACAAGTTTATTGTGCTTTTTGCAGATTTTTAGATGGGGGAGGAGAAATAGTAAAAAAAACAAAACAAAACAAAACTCTCCTCTGATCCTTCAGGGTCATTACCACAAGGAAGCAGGAAAGTGACAGGAGTTCTGCTGTTCAGTGATATGTTTGCATCCTTTCATGATTACTTTTCAGTATTTAAATCTTGCCCCTGGCATCTTTAAAATGGATTTCCAAATTTTTATTGCTCGAATTCAGTTCTACCTTCCTCCTTTTAGCCATTCCTGTTAAGACCTATTTTGATGCGATGCAAGAATTACTTCATTCATAGTTGCTAGATTTGAAGATGGAGGAAGGAAACCAAGGAATGCAGTGGTCTCTAGAAGAAGTAAAGGCAAGGAAATACATTCTCCTTTAGCACCTCCACAAGAAATGTAGCCCTACCAACACTTGGATTTTAGCCCAGTGACCTCCATTTCAGACTTCAGACCTCCATAACTGTAAGATAATAAATTTATTTTGTTTAAGCCACTACGTTATTTTGATCATTTTTAAAGTAAATTGTTCTCAATAACTTTAGGGATGTACAGCTATAGCTTTTATCTGGAAACATTTCTGAGAAAATATGAATTATCATCTGTGACAATATGAATTTTCATTTTCCCATGGACACTTTTATTCAACCAGTTCACATTGGGACCACCCAGAAAATCCAGAATGATCTCCTAATATTAATGTCAGCTGATGAGCAAACCTAATCCCATCTGTAACAATCAATTCCCCTTTACCATGTATCATAACATATTCACTGGTTCTACAATTTAGAAAATGGACACCTTTGGAGGACCAATTTTCTTCCTATCATAGTAACTATATACTAGGTTGTAACAAAAGCACAAAACTTCCTAAATGTCAAAATATATCCTCCCCCAATTCAAAAGAGAGGAAATGAAACAGAAAATTGAAGGGGAAAATGAGGCTCAGAAATAAATAAGCTAATGATTAGTTGACCTAGGGCTCAAACTCCTGGCTTGACTCCATATCCTTGCTCTCTTTGTGGCTTCACATGATAAAAAGTCCAAAGACTCATCTCTTGAGAAGTGGAGTTAGACAATCAGTCTGGTCCTTGTAAATAAGGTGTGTCTAAAGTTGGAGAAATATATGATTATGATCAGAATTGTTGTTCCTAAAGTGTGCCAAAAACTAATTAAGGACGATAAAGGGGGTCAAGAGGAGCCAAAGACATAATAATGACCTTCAAACATTTAATAGGATTTTCATGGGAATGAATTGGGTCATTTTCCTTTATTTTCTTAGAAGGAAAAAACACAGAAGTAGATTTAAGTTAAAACTGCAGGATCTGTAGAACTTCATTAGAAAGATTTTTTCCTCTAAGGGGAGGATGGGGTTGGACACTGGAAGAGGCTTCCAGCGGAAATGATAGGGACTATTCTGAGAAACCTTGAGAAAGAAACAGGATAGTGACTTGAGAGAGGTTGAGGCAATTCCCCAGCATGGAAGTGAGGGCTTAGCAAGATGGATGATTTTCCAGGATCACTCTTTAATTCTAATAAGAGATGGTAAGATGCTTACCACAAGTAGAGAGTATCATGTGTCATGGTCCGAACTCAAATTGCTGTTGTTTCTGACAGTCACTGACAAGTTGGAAAACTCATCAGACCAAAGTGCAAAGGAAAGCTTCAGTGTCAAACATTTTGAAAGTTAATGCTGCTGGCTTTGAAGGGATAGGACAATATGGTGGAGAAATACCTGCATTACTTTCATAGTCTTCGAGGAAGTAGTTGGAGTTGTCAGAGCATGTTTTAGGTTTTGATCCTAAACCATGAAGCAGACTGCATTTGATTTGAGATGCTTTCATGCTGCTATTAACTGTTTTCACCTCTTTAGGACTTACCTTCCTAAGAATGTACCTTCTGTGCCTACACTTTCTCTCCCGCCACCATGCCCACATCTGTACTTCAAATTTACATTTGAGTGGTCCTTCAACAGGTGATGAGTGATAAGACATGCTCCTACTTTCAAGGACAAGGGGAAGATAGAACAACATGGAACCACCCCTAGAGGTGTTAAAACAGCCAGCACATCTTATGATGCCCTTAGGGTCATACTGTACTTGGCAAGATGGCAGGTAGTAAAGGTGATAAATCTGAGCTATAAGTTCGGCTTTCTTCTGGCCTGGCTACACTTTAATTGGGTGCTCCTGCGGACAGGTGTTTTCCTAGTTTTAACTTCAAAGAAGTGGGTTTATTGGTGGAAGATATGCCATTGGTAGTGATTGATGCTTTTGGACCAAATGGGTCACTTTTTATTCTCGGGTTGCTGTACATGGTCACTTACCACATATAAGATGCATAGGATGGTGATTCTCCAGGGCCATCTGACCTCATCCTAGAAAAAAGCCATTCTAAAGGATTTTTTTGAATTCCAGCTCTGCCAGCAGAGGGAGCACCCAGGATTAATGCAGGAAACCTGACTGCTATGATCTCTAGCTGTGTCTTGGCTCAAAGTCATTTCGATAAGTGAATTATGGTTGCCTGGGAGCAAAAGAATCACAAATGGATGCAAATTCTTCCCCTCCCTCCAAGAGGTGTAGTCTATTTCTGAACCTCTTGAATTTGTGTTGGCTCTGTGATTTGCTTTGGCTATTGGGGAGTAAGTGCTTGTCCTTTCATCTGATGCCATTCTAGGCCAGCCCGCCCACTGCCAGCAAGCATCTGATCCTAGACCAGGGGTTGGCAACTACAGTTTGTTGGACAGTTGCCTGTTTTTGTGAATAAAATTTTATTGGAAAATAGCCATGCTCTTCGTTTACTACTATCTATGGCTTCTTTAGTGCTATACTGGCCTGGATGACTAGTTGTGACAAACACTGTATATCCCACAAAACTTAAAATATTTACTACTGGCCTTTTACAGAAAAAGTTTGCTGACCTTGGCCCTAGACACATGAGGAAGCCCAGCCAAACCATAAGGAAAAAACCTCCTTAGCCTGTCCCAGCCCATAATGTCAATCCATATAATTATAAGCCAAACAAGGGTTATTTTAACAACTTAATCTTGAAGTAGTTTGTTATGTAGAAAAACTAACTTGTACAGTCACATAAAAGTTTCTTAGAGAAGTCTGAGAACTACATGTAGCTAAAAGAGCTTCAGAAGTCAGATGAAGGTCGCAAGATAGCCAGTACAGTATTTTTGCCTTTAGCCTTTGACAATATTTTGGAAGAGGAAATTGATTTACTTTTGTAATATCCCTGCACACATATATAAGCTAGAAACAGAGCAATTTGTCACAAGAGTTATACATACAGGTCCACACCTATCCATCTCTCAACATTTATCAACCCATTTCTATCGTATGCTGGTAGTGATTGTAAACAGATTAAATAACTGGATGGCATAATCATAATAGATAGCAGAAAATTTGCAAATAAAGACTCAGATATTAAAGTTTGACAAGACTTTTGTTAAAATCTGTGTTTTTCTTGATAACTATAAATATTGACATGCTGTAATTAAGTTGTCTCCCTCTCCCATCAGAATGCATGTAACCCAAAATTAAATAAAGGCTGTTTGGTGGCTTATTTTAGTCTGTCAAGAAAACATACTCTGTGGTAAGAAAAAGGAAGATTTTATTTTTAACTCCCAAAGAGCAGATGCATTATTTGTTTCAGTAATTAGAACTACTAGTATACTTCCCCTACCCCATAATTCTAGGCCCCCAAACTCTGGAAAATAGAATGCCTTTTGAGACAAGGTCACTTCATCATGTCTGTATGCAAATTGCCTATTCTTAATCATTCCTTGTGTCTGTTTTGAAAAAGCACGTGTAAAAATATAGGGACCACATGTGCCTAGAAGCCCCAAAGTATTTGTTGTTAATTTATTAATTTGTTAAACCAACATTTGTCAGGACTTACATGAGAAAATAAAGAATTGTGATTATCTTACTGTGTGAAGGAACTAGTCACTCAGCCAAAGTTACATAAAGCCATCCATCATTAAATCTAAGTTTAGTGCACACAATTTCTTGACACTCAGAACTTGATTAAACTATATCTTCATTCTCTGATGAAAAATCCAAAAGTTAAAATTGCAAAGATGTCCTACTATCACTTATTATGCCCCAGAATTCTATGGATACTTTTCCCATGAAAATATGTGATTCATATGATCATCATGAGCTTTTACTCTTTAAGCTGCATTTAAAATTTACTTTTCTTCATCTACTGGGTACCACCTTGTTGAGTTTCTGATAAATTTTTAGTGTTTTGTTATTCTAATTAACTCAGGGTATTTGAAATAACTAGATAATTTTTTCAGCCTCAATTTTAATTTAAATGATCTCAAAGTAAAAGTCAGAAATATAACATCTTACCTTTAAGAGACTTATCTCAGAAGCCTCTTCTCTATCTGAAGAGGAAATAAAAACCTCATAATTATACATTTTCCATCAGGGCTTATATAATGAGTCACTGAAGAGTTACCATGAGATGTACATCGTGACTAAGTTATGAAAGACATTATTTGGTGACCAAGTAGGAATTCGAATTTAAAAATTAAAAATTATCTACAACACCCCATCAAAGCACCTTGCTTCTGAAGGCCCCTAATGTTTCTTGCTAGAATACTGGGAAGTAGGGAATAATAGATACAGACATTTTTTTCAGAATTTTGGACATGAAGACTGATAGATTAAAAATATTAACTCTGTAAAATATTTTCAAGCTAAAACAAGTATCTGAGTACACAACTATTTGTCCTTTGTCTTTCAGCTCATCATTATCTCTGTGAAAGAGAGCAAACAATAAAGCAAGAAATAGCTTCAATTGTATATCAACATCTTAAAAAAAAACAAAATATATCCTGATTTGATCTGGAGGTATAAATCTTCTCTTTGAGGTAAATAAGTGGGCAAGTAGCCAGTTAATTGGTGAAATGGAACCATCTAATAGTGGCCTGCTTTCACAGTGGACACAAATGTTTGTAGGTTAAAGCCCTTTTATGTACAAAGGTAGTACAGGCTTCCTTTTTCTAGATGTGACATGTCATTATGCATCAAAATATTTCAGTTAATATGATTTATTATGTGAAAGTATGGTGAGGATTTTTGGCAATATCATACTCATTGAATCACAACAGTCTTGTTCTTCCATTTGCAAAATTGGAATAAAATATATAGTTGCTTCGTAAGTAAATGCAATGATTAAGAAGACAGGGGTGATAGGAAGGTTTAAAGGGAGATAAACCCTTTAGGCTAGCATTGAAATCTCTGGGAACACTCAAGAAAAAGTTCACTCACAATGGTGATATTTTCCTCTATATTCTTTGTCTTTTTTTTTTTTAAACCAACTCCATTCTCCATTCTTTTCAAGTTTTTTAGGGTTTCATCCTTTTGTTGAGTCATCTTTCCATTTCTTTCCTTTCTCACATTCCTCTTCTTTTTTTAAATAAATTTTTTATTGATTTCAGAGATGGAGGGAGAGAGAGAGAAACATCAATGATTAGAGAGAATCATTGATCGGCTGCCTCCTGCAGGCCCCACCCTGGGGATTGAGGCCACAAGCCCAGCATGTGCTCTTGACCAGAATTGAACCTGGGGCCCTTCAGTCCACAGACCAATGCTCTATCCATTGAGCCAAACTGACTAGGGCTCACATTCCTTTTCTAATAAAAAAAAAATTCCCCATGAGAAGGGCCCAAGTGGCCAGAACCTGTTCTGGTCAACAAGAAGATTCAGTGCAAATATGGTTGTCCTTCTGTCTGTGTTGTCTGTGTCTTAACTTTTCTTATAAGGACATCAGTCATATCAAATTAGTGACCACATTTTAACTTAATTAAATTTTTATAGACCCCATTTCCAAATAATGTTACATTCTGAGGCACTGCAGGTTAGGACTTTGACAAATGGATTTCGGGGGTACATAATTCAGCCCATAACAGCATGCTGCTCTAAATTAGTGTCCCTCTGTAGAACACGGTGAAGAGAAGACTCGATGCAGGTGGTATTTCTTCTTTAGCACCACCACCATCACCACTGTCACCATCTTTCTTCTCCTCCTCTTCTTTCCCACCTCTTTGTCATGAAATATAGCAAGTGACAGGGAAGGTTAGACAGGGAGCCATGAAGCCTGATCTGGCGTCTAGTCCTGCCTCTGACACGGTACTTGGGGACATTATTTCAGCTCATTGGGTCTTGGTTTCTCTATGAATTATTGGCAGGAAGGAAGATATTCAAGATTTTGTCTATGCCTGAATTTCACAATTCCATCATTATATATATGACCTTACCCTTAGGCAAAGTAAGGAATATTGGAGATTTTCCAAGACAATTCCTGTTGCTCCCAAATCAATCTTTAGCTCACTTGTTACACTATTAATTTATGCTCTTAGAAATTCCTTCTTACTAAGTAAAATAGGCCAGCCACAGAAAGACAAATTCTGTATGATCTCACTTATATATGGAATTTAAAATAGTCAAACATGTAGAAGCAGAGAATAGAATGGTAGATACCAGAGCTGGGTGGAGAAAATGAGGTGGTGTTGGTTAAAGGGTATAGAGTTTCAGCTGCACAAATTAAGTTCTGTAGATTTATTGTACAACATACAACCTATGATCAACAATCCTGAATTGTATACTTAAAATTTTGCTAAGAGGTTAGATTTTATGTTGTGCTTTTACTGCAAAAGAAGAAAGAAAAAAAAAGGGTATAAGAGAAAACTTTCAGAAGTGATGGATAAAATTGTGACATTAATAATGATAATGATTTCACAGGTATGTACTTATTTCCAAGCACACCAAGTTGCATACATTGAATATCTACAGCTTATTATATGTTAATCATACTTCAGTAAAGTGATTTTTTAAAATGGTGCCTTCATTGGGTGAATACATTGACCCTCTAAATATCTTGTTAAAAATATTACTTTTAGGAGGAGCAATTATCTATACTAATAAAATGGTAATATGCTAATTAGACCAGACGTCTTCCAGACATCTGCACTGTCCTGGGCACCTGCGGCTGGCCTGGGTGAAGTCGCTCACAGTCCTGGGTGAAGCTGCCTGTGGTCCTGAGTGTGCAGCTAGCCCGGGCTGAGCTGCTGGGGGTCCCAGAGCCGCCAGGGGTCCTGGGTGTCTGTGACAGGCCCAGGCTGAGCCGCCAGGGGTCATGGGTATTTTCAGATGGCCAGAGGGAGGGAAGCCTGGGTCCTGGGTGCCTGTGGCCAGCCAGAGGGAGGAAAGCTAGGGTCCTGGGTGCAGGGGCTGAGGCAGAGATTGTTAGGGGCAATCAGGCCGGCAGGGGAGCAGTGAGGTGTGATCAGGCCAGCAGGCAGAGGGGTTAGGGTCGATCAGGCAGGCATGCAGAGTGGTTAGGGGTGATCAGGCAGGCAGGCAGGCAAGCGGTTAAGAGCCAGCGATCCCAGATTGCAAGAGGGATGTCCGACTGCCAGCTTAGGGCTGATCCCTGCAGTCAGACATCCCCAGAGGGGTCCCGGATTAGAGAGGGTGCAGTCCGTGCTGAGGGACCCCCCATGCACGAATTTCATGCACTGGGTCTCTAGTGTAAATAATAATGCACAACAATACATCTCTGGATTTGTTTGCTATTTTTGCAAAGAATGTAACTAATAGCATAGTTTCAGTGTGTATCCCTTCCATTAGTCAACAAGGAGTTTCTATTTAGCCCTTATTCTACAATATATTACTACTAATCTTATATAATAAAAGCCTAATATGCTAAGTGTCAGATCAACGGGTCAGCCATTCAACCAATCAAAGCATAATATGCTAATGATATGCTAAGGCTACTCAACTGCTCACTATAATGTGCACTGACCACCAGGGGGCAGACAATTGGCCGGTTGACCAGTTGCTATGACGTACTCCAACTGGTAGGTTAGCTTGCTGCTGGGGTCCAGCCAATTGGGACTGAACAAGATGAGCCAGACATGCCCTGGAGCCCTCCTGCAGTCCCTCTCCGGCTGGCCAACCTCCTGTGTCCCTCCCCGGCCCTATTGTGCACTGGTGGGGTCCCTCGTCCTGGCCTGCGCCCTCTTGTAATGGGGACCCCTCAGAGGATGTCAGAGAGCCAGTTTTGGCCTGATCCCACAGGAGGGACCCCACTGGTGCATGAATTTGTGCACTGGGCCTGAAGTAATTGTAATAATAGCTATAATTTATTGAATAGGTACAAAGTGGGGTTTTTTGTATCTGCTATTTCTAACACTTAGCAAAGACATAAAGTGGGTTTATTTTCTCCATTTTACAGGTAAAAATTCTGAAACTCAGAAAAGGTTCTTAGCTTTTCCAGATGCACACAACTAGTAAATTTAAATCCTGTTTTATTTGACAGCACATCTTCCCTCTCTAATGCTGCATTATTTCAGAACTGATTCTGACAAAGTTCTTACTCTCAGGGATCTTGCAGACTAGTAAATGAGCTACAAGAATAGAAATGAAGTAGGGTATCAGGAGCACTTCTGTGGATTACCCTCTACTGCCCAAACATTGGATGACTAATGGTGTTTTATCATCAGCTCCAGATGATGATGAAAACATTGGGACTGTTAACCATAATAATAATTCTTAGACAAGTAAATTTGAAGATCTTTGTACTTTATCTGTAAGACTACACAGAGGTCACCAAGCATGAGATCTATTCTAAAATAGACCTTATAGCCTGGCATTGCTTTCTGGTTGAGCATCAACCTACGAACCAGGCTGTAGGCTCAATCCCCCGTGTGGGATGTGCAGGAGGCAACCAATCCATGATTCTCTCTCATCATTGATATTTCTATCTCCCCCTCCCTTGCTCTCTGAAGTCAATAAAAATATATTACATAACAAAAGAAATCCCCATTTGCAAGCTCTTTGGGAACCCTGATTGAGTTCAGGACCTTGCTTTCATTGTTGACAATGACCCCTGACCTCACTCTGCACAAATTACTGAATAAGTAAGAAGACGGCCAACCAAAGGAGGAAGCAACAAACACAAGAGCAGATATTGCCTACAGATTAATAGCAGGGCTCAGATTCAGATGAGAGATAAATCATTGGACTATCTATTAGAGCCTTAAATACATGCATTCCTCCTCTTGCACTCTCTGGGACTGCCACATAGACTGAAATATAGGATAGTTGATCGTGTGTAGAACAGGTTTTCTGTAGAAACAGTTACTGTAAAGTTTAGTGGGCGTATCATGACTTGGGGAAACTCATATAGATTTAAAAAGGAAAGGTCTATTGGTGTATTTGTTTCTATTGCTGTAAAGCAAATTGCCATAAACTCAGTGGTTTAAAACAGAGCCCATTGATTTGATTACATTGTTCAGTAGCTAAGGAGCCCCAGGAATGGCTTAACTACATTCCCTGTTCCAGGGTCTCACAAGACTGAAATCAACATGTCAACTAGGGCTGCAGTCTCATCTGAGGATCGACTTCCCACTTCCAATGGCGGTTGATACCATTCAGTTCTTTACGGCTGTTGGACTGGGGGCTTTGGTTTCTTGATTCTGCTGTCCAGGTGTCACTCTCAATTGCTTAACACAGGGCCAGTTCTTAGGCCAGCTTAGTCTTCAAAGTCAGCATAGGAGAGAGTCTCTCAGCTACTGATTGAAGGAGACTAAGAAGATATCAACTAAAGATGATGAGCAATCTTGGATTGGATTCTGGAAAAGCAAAAGGCCAGTAGTGGGAGAACAAGTAAAATCTGAATAAAGTCAGAATTTTGGTTAATCGTATAGTACTGCCTGGCCACCATGGTTCAGTGGTTGAGCATTGACATATGAACCAAGAGATCAAGGTTCAATTCCCTGTCAGGGCATATGCCCAGGTTGTGGGCTGCATCCTCAGTGTGGGGCATGCAGGAGGCAGCCGATCCATGATTCTCTCTCATCATTGATATTTCTATCTCTCCCTCTTCCTTACACTCTGAAATCATTAAAAATATATTTTAAACAAAGAAATCCCGATCTGTAAACTCTTTGGGAAACCAGATTGAGTTCAGGAGCCTTGCTTGCATCGTTGACAATGACCCCTGACGTCACTCTGCACAACAAACCCTACCTCACACCCTACCCCACAGAGTCCACAGGAACCTGTGATCCAACTCTCAATGTGAACTTCAATCTTGAACTTAAATGGAAAACCTTTCCTGAATCTGTGGGGGGCACCTGTCCTGACCCCCTGCTTTAAGTCCAGACCTCATCTTATATAGGCACAGACAGCCTCACCTGGCACAGGACCTCCTGCCCAGACACTGTGCAGCGCTTGCTGATCTAACCCTGTGCTGGCTCCATGGCTCTGACCCTCTACAGGAAGCCTTGCCTATAACAGTGCTGGATTCTGCAGAAACCTTTCCCTGGCTTCCAACAGAAATCCGTAACTTGACCCGTTTTGGGAATCTCTGACCTGATCGTTCATAGGAACCCCTAAACTTGCCCTCTGGAAACACTCCCCTGACCCTGTATAGGAAGCCCTGATGTGACTCTCTCTGACAGCCTTGGTCTGGAAGCCTTGCCCTCCCCTTGTACAGGAGCCACTGTCTTGACTGTGGCTAGTGGCTACCACATGAAACAGCGTAGCTCTGGGGAGTCTACAGAATCCTGTAGCAGGCACTGCTATAGGCTTTTCAATCCTGCTCCCCTTTCTCCCTGACTCACTCACTTTCCCAGCCTCCCTTGCAATGACAGGTGGACATGTGACAGTTCTGATCAATGGAGTGAGCAGAGTGACATACGCAACTTCCAGGCCTGGCCCATAGGAACCTCTCATGGGCCCTCTTATGAGCACTGGCTGGTGTTCTCAGTGGTTAGAGCATGGGCTTGTGCACTGAAGGGTCTCGGGTTTGATTCCCAGACAAGGGCATGCACATGGGTTTAGGTTCGATCCCCAGCCCCTGTTGGAGCATATGCAGGCAGCTGCTCCACTGGCTTTTCTGGCAAGGTTCCATGTTGCTGGGGTATCCATGGAGACCCTTAGCTGGGGTAGAATCTCACAAAGAAGCCATCTTAGAAATGGCCAGAAGCCTTCACGAGGCTATGTGGGTCACGTTCCCTGTGTATGTGCAGACCTGGGAACGTACATCCCCAGACTGCCTCATTGGGAATGAATACGGTAAGTAGGTGGGGGTGACCCTAGTTGAGTGGCCCGTGGGGCTCCACAAAGTTATGCTAAAAGCCCATTGGGAAAAGGCTGCTGGTGACTGCAGCTGCCAGAGTGACCAGTGGGGCTCAGAGCCAGGAGTCCCCCAATGGCCAGCAGCTGCTCTGACAACCTATGGGAAGGTGGGAAGGTTGGCCACCATGTGGGGCTGTTGGGAATCACTGCATCTTGAAAGCAGGATGGCTTCAGACCTTCTGTCCCCTTCTTTCTTCCTTCCCATACCCACCCACACCCCAAACAGTCTTCCAGGTTAATGCATGCCTCTGCTGTCTGGAGGGGACCCCAGGAGGCTCACCGTACACCAGCTGGGCCTATGGCAGCACGGGGCTCTACCCTCCCGCAACTGTGAGCCCCACCTGGGAGTACACCCCTCCCCAGGCCTCAGAAGATTCCTATGCAAGAGGCACCTTCCTAGAGAACATCAGGACACAGCGACTGAGTCCGGACCTGTTGGCGCTGGGGCCTGCGGTGCCTTCCTCCATCCCTGTCCCCAGCAGTGCCTACGGGCCCCCCGACTTTCCTAGGAGCTTCTTTGCTCCAACCAGAAGCCCCCCCAATCCAGCGGTCTATTCCTCCCCCAGCCTCCAAGGAGCCGTGCCCCCGTCCACCTGTGGTGAGGCTCCCCCAAAGGGACAGGGAGGTTGAGGAGGGGGATGGGGTCCAAGGCAAAGTTGGGCTGAGCCTGGTCCCTCTTGCCCCCTGTCCACCTCACCAGAGGCCTGGGATTGTGCGCCATGCAGGGTGGTTCTGAGACGGTGTGACAGCATGTGTACCAGGCACAGCGAAAGTCCGGCAGAGCGAAAGTCCGGCAGAGCGAAAGCCGCTCCACAGTGCCACCTGTGCAATGCCGGTGGTCAGACGATGACTAGGCAGAACAAGCCCCAAAGGCGCCCGGTAAGAGCCCAGGCCGGCCTCCCCTCCCCCAGGTACTCTGTTCTCACTCCGGGCAGGGATCTCTGCCCTCACACTCTATGAGAACCCACATGCCCCCTCCCTGCCCCATCCACTCAGGGACCCAGCTCTGTACAGGAGTGTCTACCCTCAGCCCACCCTCGGGCTGCAAGCAGGCACGCCGTCCACTCCCTGCACAGCAGTTTTCATCCTTGGCTACACACTGGGATCACCGTGGGGCCCTCCCGAGATGGGCTGATTTACTTGGTCTGGGGCGCTGCCTGGGCATCAGGATTGTTTTCGACTCCCCAAGTGAGTCCAATGTCCGCCAACGCTGAGAACCACTGATGAAGCACCCCACGCCATTTGGAAAGCCCCGGGACAGGAGGCCATGTCCTCGCCCCTCAGAGCACCCTCAGTCTATGCCTCATCCAGGAAGCCCTGCCTGCACCCTGACCCTCACCTCCTGGGTCCTCCACCCACCAGTGCACTGACCCTCATTTTTTTCTTGCTGCCCCCAGAAGGTCAGCAAGCGGGCAGGTGCCCAGTGCACCAACTGCCAGACAACCATCACGGCAGTGTGGCGGCTGAATGCCAATAGAGACCCCGTGTGCAATGCCTGCGGCCTTTATTACAAGCGACACCAGGTGTGCCCTGCCTCTTGGAGCCTCCCCCCTGCACCCGCATCCCACTAACCTGGCCTTCCTTCTCCTTTTCCTTTCCTGTGTTCTTCCTATCTCCCCTTCTCTCTTCTCCCTGTTATTCTCCTCCCTCCTCCTTCCCTATCACCCTTCTCTTCTCTACACCTTCATCTCCTCCCTGCCTGTCTTTTCCCTCCTGCTCCCTTCTCTCTCCTCCATTTCTCATTTCCTTCCTCCTCCCCTCCAGCCATCAGCTAGTCCTATGGCTAGAGGCTCCCTCAGCCTTTCCATTGCTTAGGGCCTCACAAGCTCATGACTCCTTAGGACATTATCTGTGCCACAGCTGGGGCCTGCTCCCCTAGTCCTTGACCCAGTTCCCGACTCTTAAGGAGTGGGGTGGAAAGGGTGTCCCTGCTGGAGACACAGAGGCAAAAGTCTGAGGTTGGGGAACACTCATGGCCTCTCTTTCATCAGGTGAACCGACCACGGACCGTGCAGAAGGGTGGTATAAAGTCTAGAAAACCCAGGCCATCACAGAAAGAAAAGAAGCCAGTGTCGAGCCTGGGAGGCACAGGACCAGCTGAGGCTCCGGCTGGTGGCTTCATGGTGGTGGCTGGGGGCAGCGATGGTGGGAATTGTGGGGAAGTGGCCTCAGGCTTGAGATTGGGCCCACCTGGTACTGCCCATCTCTACCAAGGCCCGGGCCCCGTGGTGCTGTCAGGGCCTGTCAGCCACCTCATGCCTTTCCCCGGGCCCCTGTTGGGTTCACCCGCAGGCTCCTTCCCCACAGGCCCCATGCCTCCCACCACCACCAGCACTGTGGAGGCGCCCCTCAGCCCATGAGGACACAGAGCATGACTCAGAGCAGGGGTAGGATCCGTCTCCGCCTGTAGCCAGAGTTTCTACAACCCAATCTCTGGGCTCCCCATAGCCCTTGGTCTGGACCGTCAATGATCTGTAAAATAAATCATCAGATCCTCAAGTTGGAGGTGTGAGTCTGAGTGGGACTGAATAAAGAGCCGTGGTAGGTGGGGTGTGCAACGGTGCCTGTGGTTCTTTGGTGATGGCGTGAGGCCGTGTGAGACAGCACGTGTCACCCTTCATGATAGTGGGTTATGATGTGCAATCATAAGAGTGTACCAGTATGTGAAACCACGTGTGACAGCAACCAGGGTGTATGATACGGCGTGTACCTGCACACGTCATGGGCAGAGACAGTGTAGTGGCTGACTGCTCTGTGAGGTGGTGACCATGGGGGTGAGGTTCTGAGAGATGGTGTGCACGACACCAGACAACTGTGAGAAACGGGGCACCAGTGACTGTATGAGAGGACGTGGGGGTATGTGTGTAACGGCGTGTGCTGAGGCAACATGTGAGGCTGTGCTCATGTGATTGTGCACCATGCAGGGTGGTTCTGAGGCGGTGTGACAGCATGTGTACCAGGCACAGCATTTGCTCAATAAACATTTCTGGGATGCTCACCAAGGGCTGTGTAGGACGGATGTGGAGACCTAGCAGTGTGACCTGAGGTACTGCGTGTCAGGAGGTCTTTGTGGGTCTGGCAAGGGCAGCACTTGTGTGCAAGCATGTGTATGTGAGCGTATCGCACATCCTGTGCCCTGTCACAGTGCCTCCGAGTGGCTGACAGCGTGAGCAGCTCTGTACACTTGCTTGTGGAGGTATCAATATGTATACAGGTGCAAGTGAGGGGCCCACCTCCAGGGGACAGAAGACATGTTCAGGACAGGAATGGGAGGCCAAGATTGGGGCTGGAAAGGCAGCCAGCAAGAAGGGCAGGGGCCGGTCTGGGACCGTGGCGTTGTCCATGGGCCCTCCTGTCACTCATCTCTTATCTCTCTCAGCCCAGCTCGCCCTGCAGCCCTGTGGGAAATGGTAGAGAAGGAGGGGGAGATTAGGACGACAAAATAATCTCTAGGGGGGATATTTAGACCCCATAGGTGGTGAGCTCCCCACAGTGCCCACTCCCTCCCCAATGCACCCACTCACCTGGGATGTGTTCTTCCATGGAACAAACCCTCACACTGGAGCATGCACGGAGTCAGGTGACATCCGAACCCAGACAGGTTAAGCGTCTCTCCCAAGGCCACCCAGCTGGTGGCACAGGGCTGAGCCAGGCTCCCTGGTGCAGCCTCCACACTGCCCAGAGGATCCTAACCGCAAGCAGCACCGTTTCCTGAGCGCTCACTGTGGTCAACAACAGCTGGAAGGCTCAGGTGCTTTCCTTCATGAACACCTGAAAAAATACTCTAGTCCGGCTGGTGTGGCTCAGTGGTTGAGCATCAACAGGACAGCATCCCTTCAGCTCGTCAGCACACTGGCCCACTGAAGAACCACAGTAGTCCCTGCTCATGACAGGGATTGTCCAGAACTTCCCTGGCCGCTCCACAGAACCCCAGCCTCCTCATCCTGTGGGAGCCCCTGTCCTCGTCTTGAACAGAAACCTCTTGCAGAACCTGTGCTGGACAGGCCCCTGGACCCGCCGTGTTCAGGAGCCCCGGATCCCCGGATCCCCAACTCCTATCAAAACGGCAGCCCTAGCCTGGTTCAGGAGCCTCTCTGATACTGGAGCTCTAAGGGAACCCTTTCTCTAATCAACAGGAAACCCATCCTGACCCTGAGCAGGATCACCGGTCCTCACCTTCTACAGGAGGCACCCTGTCCTGCCACCACAGCACAGGAACCTCCGCCTTCCCTGGTGGCAGGACAGAGCCTGCCCCACCCACCCTTATAGAAATGCCTGGCCTGACCCTCTTCATGGGACTCCATCTCTATAGGAATCCTGCCTGGACCTTGGACGGGACAGCTCTGTCCTCACACTGCACTGCAGCCCTGCCGTCCAGGTAGCATTTTACAACCACTTTGCTCATCTTAAAATCTAGTTCTGAAACCACCTTCCTGACGCTGTCTGCAGAAATACCCATCTGCAGCCTGGCCAGTATCGCTCTGTAGTTGAGCGTCAACCCATGAACTACGAGGTCATGGTTCAATTCCTGGTCAGGGCACATGCCTGGGCTGCGGGCTCGGTCCCCAGTGTGGGATGTGCAAGGGGCTGCCGTTCAATGATTCTCATCATTGGTACTTCTCTCTCTCTCTCTCCCGCTCTCTCCCTCTCTGAAATCAATAAAAATATATTATTTAAAAAAATACACCTTATAAGAAATCTTAAATTCTATCTTAAAGAATGGCATATTTTGGGTTAAAATTTTGATGATTATAAAAATAATACATAGGATGGGCAAAAGTAAATTTACAATTGTTTGTATGAAAAATAATACAATAATTAGTAAATATTATAAGAATAAATTGTTTTGCATACTCACAAGTGTAAACCTACTTTTTCCCACCTGTTTATGTTTATTGTTGAAAATTTAGAAAATAAAGAGAAGTATGAGGAAGAAAATACAGTAATATTTATTCCTATTTCAAGTGATAATAATCAGTAATGTATATGTGAATATCATCCTAGTCATTAGTTCCATGAAATTTTAGCATGGTTGAGTACTTACTATGTATTTGATTTTGTTCTTGTTTTTTAAACTTAATAACTATATTTTGTCTTTAAATTATTTGTGAACCTTATTAATGATCTACACTAATTTATTATTTAGATATATCATCTTTTTAATCAAAATTAAACTGAATCCAATTTCTTATAATGTTAACCTTTTAATGTAGAAATATTTGCATTTAGAATTATTATTTCTTAAGATAAGTACCCAGAAGTGGAATTACAGTCAGAAGTGAGGAACACTTTTAAGACTCCTGATAAATATTGCCAAATTGCCTTCACAACAAGAATACTTATTTTTCCCTTGCCTTGCCAATGTTGGGTTTCATCTTTTTAAAAAACTTCTTTAATAGAATAAATAGGTTAAAAACAAATTCTTATTGCTACTTTTAGTTTGGAGTTATCTGATTTGTACTATTTTTAGTAGTTAATAACAAGCTTAGTTAATAATTGAATTTAGAATTTTGACAAAGAGTATATACTCCTAATATGGACTCACTTTTATTTTTTGGTTATACTCATTTTTGTGTTAATTATAAGTATTTTGTATGGGGAATACATAAATTATTTTTATTCTAAGATAGCTAAGTAATTTTCTTGCTTATTTTACTGATTAATTTTTCTTTTTGGTCACTGATTTTTTTTTAACTTTATTTTTATTGTTGAAACTATTACATATATCCCCCATTGACCCTCCTTTGACCACCTCCACCCAGCCCCTATTTTTATAATGTATATTAAAATGTTTATTTTGGGCTTCTGCTTTCATTCAAAAATGGAATAACAAGGTCTGGAAACAAGTTTTTAGCATAAAAATATATAAAACAAAAATTTTCAAACATTGGACATTATACAGTGATCACTGAGGGAGGGTAAACAAATGAATTGAGCCTTATGACTGGGTTAGCTTGCTGCTCAATTAATTATAAAGTTAATGCAATCTCAATCATAATTTTTGTTTCAGGTAAAAATTATAAAATTTACATAGAAATGCAAAGACCCTAGAATAGCCAAAATGATTTTTTAAATATAGAAGAAAGTTTTATTTCAAGACTTACTATATAGCTTATACAGTGTGATCTACACTAATAAAAGAGAAACATGGTAATTGGCGTACGACCGCTACCCTTTTCAGCGAGATATGCAAATTAACTGTCAGCCAAGATGGCGGCCGGCAGCCAGGCAGCTTGAAACTAACATGAGGCTTGGTTGCCTCAGTGACGGAGGAAACCAACATTCCCCGCCTGCCTTGCTGGCCTCTGAGCCTGCAGTTTAAGAAACTCTGTAACAAATACCTCCGGACTTCAGCCAGCAGATTCGCAACATTGTAAGCAAAGGCCAGAAACCTACTTTCAGCAGCGGAGGCCTAAGGGCTGGAGCCAAGCCTCAAGCTAAAGCTGGCCCAGAATAAAAAAAAAAAAGGAAAAAAGGAGCGGTTGGGAACTTCAGTCACCCCCAGCCTGAAAACAGCCCTTAGCCCCTCACCCAGACTGGCCAGGCACCCCACTGGGGACCCCCCACCCTGATCCAGGACACCCTTCAGGGCAAACCAGCCAGCACCCACCCGTGCACCAGGCCTCTACCCTATATAGTAAAAGGGTAATATGCCTCCCGGCACCGGGATCAGTGGAGCCGCGAGGCCTCCCGGCACCGGGATCAGCGTGACAGGGGGCAGCGCCCAAACCTCCTGATCGCCCTGCGGCTCTGTGTGTGACAGAGGACGGCGCCCCAACACCCCCCCGAGGACCCCTCGCCACGGGCCCTGCTTTGTGTGTGACGGGGTAGAGCCATAACCTCCCCATCGGCCCTGCCCTGAGTGTGACAGTGGCGGCACCCTAACCCCCTGATTGGCCCTGCTCTGTGGGTGATAGAGGGCAGCACCCCAACCCGCTGATCCACTCTGCTCTGTGTGTGACAGGGGGCGGTGCCCCAACCCCAACTCCCCTATCGGCCCTACTCTGTGAGTGACAGGGGGGAGCTCCTCAACCCCCTGATGGGCCCTGCTGTGTGCATGACAGGGGGTGGCGCCACAACCTCCCCATCAACCCTGCCTTGAGTGTGACAGGGGGCGGTGCCCCAACCCCCCAATCGGCCCTACCCTGAGCATGACTGAGGGTGGCATCGCAACCTCCCGATCCACCCTGCTCTGTGCATGACAGGGGGCCGTGCCCCAACTCCCCAATCGGCCCTGCTCTGAGCCCGACCAGGGGCTGCACCTAGGGATTGGGCCTGCCCTCTGCCACCCGGGAGCAGGCCTAAGCCAGCAGGTCGTTATCTCCCGAGGGGTCCCAGACTGAGAGAGGGCACAGGCCGGGCTGAGTGACCCCCCCTCCCCCCCAGAGTGCACAAATTTTTGTGCACCGGGCCTCTAGTATTAAGATAAAGATAGATAAATGGGATATAATACAATTCAGAAATAGACTCATACCTACACAATTAATTGATGTTCAATAAAAGCACAAAGTTTGTGATGGAGAAAATAAAGTATTTTTAGTAAATTGTGGTTGAATAATGATATCTGTATGGAATAAAATGAATGACATCTTCTACCTCATACCGTGCATAAAAATTAATCTGAGATGTCCATAGACTTAAACATAAAACTAAAGCTATACAGTTTCTAAAAGTAAACCTAAGAGCATATTTCACAACTTTAGGTTAATCAAAGATCCTATATAATAAAAGAGAAGCATGCAAATTAACCATCACTCCATCACTCTGCCACTCCATTACACCCATCAGCCAATCAGAGCAACTATGCAAATTAACCCAACAAAGATGGCGATTAATTTGCATATGCAGGCACAGAGTGAAGACTGAAGATGACCGAAGATGGCTGGGGTCACAGAGCTGGAGCGAGCAGGAGGCTTGGGTTGCTCCCAGTGACCGAGGAAGCCAAGCTTCCCACCGGCCTTGGACTCTGCTCAAGGAGGGGCTGGGAGCCTGGGTCACCGGGGGAGAAGCCAAGCCTAACTGCTGCCGCTGGACCAAAGGCCTGGGTCCCAGATGCCAGAGGAAAACTGGTGCTGGCAGTCAGGGGAAGGAAGGCCTATTGTGCGAATCTTCATGCAATGGGCCACTAGTTTCTTAATAAGAA
Organism: Myotis myotis; assembly: GCF_014108235.1. Lineage (NCBI taxonomy): Eukaryota > Metazoa > Chordata > Mammalia > Chiroptera > Vespertilionidae > Myotis > Myotis myotis. The sequence goes on along the minus strand of NW_023416346.1, from coordinate 3,895,647 downwards.
CACAAAAAAAATGTTAGTCATAAAAGATAAAATTTATAAATAAAATTTATACATTTAATTTATAAAATTAAAACTTCTGCTATGAAAATGAACCATTAAATATGGAAGGATACATACTAAGCAGTCAACATGCTGTGTCTGAACACACTAGTATGTGCATGTATGTATGTGTAGTGTGTATGTGTGTGTGCATGTTGGAGGGGTATTGTGGTGAGAGTAGAATGAGAAGGTGGGTTAAGAAGCCAAGCAAATATGGAAAAGGGAACAAAAAGTTGGCATTATGAAAATATATGCATATTTAAACCATATGAATTCATATAAAATCTAAAAAAACATTTTAAAACAAATGTTATAAATAACAAAATTTATATTCATACTTAAAACACCTTTGGAATTTGAAGTTGACTCTTACAGATGTCTTTTGTTTTGAGAGACTTGAGAAAACAAAGGAAGCATTGTTTTCTTCTAGGAAGGATTTCAGGATCATGTAGTTCATAACTTCTGATCTTACTGCCAAGAAAATATCAGAACCTTGATCTATGAAATTCATCCTTTGTTTTATGTCCACATACACACACACACACCCTCCATGGCCATGTCTCAGGCATTGACATCTGGACAACTTAATTAAAAAAATGTTTGTTGTTGTTATGATCAGCATTAGATATTCTATGGTTGTTCCTGAGGTAACTGGAATTTAAATAACACCTGCTTTTCTCAGGACAGTTGCATCAAGTCCGGTCATGCTATTTACTTAAAGAGATCCTAGATATGAAGCATCTTAGGCACCAATGTAATTCAGGATGACTTACAGGGCACTTGCTAAAGCAAAGTTTGTGTCTTGAATCAATGGACTAGCTCAGTAGCACAGGAAAAATATAGGAATATTTAAGTCTGCAGTACACAGAACAATATAGTAGCTGCTGCTCTTTACCCCTAAATATCAAGTGAACAAAGAAACAAACAAAACCAGAAGTCTTCTTTAGGGAAAGTGAGATTATCTGAGGGTGTTTAAATATATGGAAGAACTACTTGCCATTGTTTTTATATGGAAATGAGAGGAGAGTGTGGCCAAGAAAGATAAAGATATATTTCAGCCACTTTTTTAAAAAAATCTAACAATCCTGGAAACCTGTTACTATTTGAAACTAATATACATTATTTGAGTCTTAGCAATGAGTAGTTTTTGTTTGTTTGTTTTAATATTTTGAGAGAGAGAGAAAGGGAGAGGGAAAGAGAGAAACATTGATCTGAGAGGGAAACATCTACAGGCTGTCTCCTGCCTGCCCTCTACTAGGGAACAAGTCCAAAACCTGGGCATGTACCTTGACTAGGAATTGTACTGGCAACCTTTCGGTGCATGAGATGATGCCCAGCCAACTGAGCCACACCAACCAGGGAAGCAACTAGTAGTTTTATAGAAAGTTAACCTCAAGTTTACTTTTTTCTGTCTCTCTAATTCTGATCGTACTGCAGTGGATAACTTGCCTTTGAATATAAATATGTGGGACCTTACAACTCAAAATATTAATTTTGTGAATTTATTCGTCTCTAAGATAAAAATTTCAATGTGTCAGGATTGTGTGCATTAGTGAACTTTATTTTTTTTTAAATATATTATTATTGATTTTTTACAGAGAGGAAGGGAGAGGGATAGAGAGTTAGAAACATCGATGAGAGAGAAACATCGATCAGCTGCCTCCTGCACACCCCCCACTGGGGATGTGCCCACAACCAAGGCACATGCCCTTGACTGGAATCGAACCTGGGACCCTTCAGTCCGCAGGCCGACGCTCTATCCACTGAGCCAAACTGGTCCCAGCTGCATTAGTGAACTTTAGAAACACATACGCTTGCTTCATTGTGGGACATTGAGGTTTATCTTTATGCCCACCAAGCGCACTTAGAAGCAGGAAGAAGATGCATGCAAGCGACTCCAAAGAGTACTTTTCACCAAAAACATACAGTTAAAAACTACATTTTGAGAGATTCAAACCATCACTCAAAATACCTCCAAATTCTGGGCATTCCAGGTAACTCATATTTCTTTTGTTTGCAATTATGTTTTTGTTGTTGTTGGTTTTTTTTTCTAGGCTGTCCTAAATTTCAGAAAATAGTTTTAATTGGATAAATGAATTGGTATTTCAAACTCCGTCTTTTGAGTCAGCCAACAGTGTGACTGTGTCTGCTTTGGTTCAGATCCCTCTACTCTTTTCCTGGATGATGAAAATCCACAGTCTCTTGACATTGTAGAGTCCCCCAAATCCCATTTGATTGCTGAAGTCTGCGTGATCAGTCTGAAATACAAATTCTTTTTACGGATTAAAATGATTTAGTGGCTTCCCTTACTTTTCCAGATACATTTTAAATTTTCTATCCTTGATATGCACAGTACAACAAAGTTATGCTCCTATCTGTCTCTCTACCTTACCCTTTACCACACCCTTCAGGTTCTCTTTTTTAGAGGGGTGGGAACATTGAGACATCCGAATGTTGTGCTGCATCTGTCAAGCTACTTACTAGACCTTACTTACACTATACTGAGTATATAAAACACTCTTTATTTGTCTCTTAAACTCATAGTTCTTCAAAAGTGAATTTTTGTCTGTAATATCTTCCAGAAAACCTTCCCAGTTAGGACTTAATTTCTATCCTAAAGCTGCCCTAGTTAAGACTTAATTTTCAAGTAACAAATGCCATTTAGAGCTAGGTTAAGGGAGTCCAAAAAAGGACTGGAGAAATAAGACCTAGAAAGCCATTAAAACCTCTGGGAGTCCAGGCATCTCCTCACTTCTCTTTGTGTATCTATCCTACTTCCTCTTTGCCAATTACTCTTTTCATATTTTTAGTCAATATGGAGCATGAAATATAATCTCTAATTCTCAATTTCTCAGCTGTAAAATGGGGTAATGACAATAGTTAACTCGAAGCAATGCTGTAAACCCTAAAGGAAATGATGCTTGCAAAGGGCTTTGCTCATTCCTGGGGACTCAATAAATTTAGTTATATTATTAAGACAAATGGATCATTAGAACACTAAGGTTCTGGATACATTCTCATCAATTCCAAAGACATATAAGAATTCAGTACTGAATTAAGCAATCCACAAAAGTAAAATTAACAATGCATTTTACCAGTCTCTGGGAACAAAACATAAAATGAAATCATTCTATTTTGGAATTGGAATATCTCTATTTTCCAAAAGGGAAGCCAAGTGGGTTCTGGAAACTAGAGAAGAACGTGCTTGTTGGAATTGCTCAGCAAAATTCTGAAACAGATGTCAGAGGGATGGTTTGGAACATGCACGGACATGGTGGACACTGTGTTGGAATGAGTTCACCAACAAACAAGTCCAATCTTTCTTACTTTGCTAATGGAGTGTTATGAAACTGGTAGATAAGGAATTTCAGAGGCCTAGTGAATCTTAAATTAAACAAGGTGTTTGACAAGGGTTTCCATTACATCTTTGTGGACAAAATTGTTGCATTAGTAGCTATGTGAACAGTTTTATCTAAAGGATGATGAATCGATGTCAACCAGGTGTGTCCAACAGTGACCTCAAGGACACTGTACTTAGGCTATCATTGCTCATTTAATCCCCACAACAACCCTTTAAAATAGGTAGCTTTACTCATTGTTCATAAGCTATAATTTTGCAGATTAGAATGAATATTAAAATCATTCTGTTCATAATCTAGCATAAGTACCTTTTCTTCTGATACTTTTGTCTGAACCTTTCTCCCTTGCCTAAGAATGTCTGCCCTAACTATCCAAATCCTCTCAGTTCTTAAAAATTTGACTGAAAGTATCTCTCCTATGATAACTTGCTGACAAAAGCATTATTCCCATCCTTTTATAATTTAAATCTAAATCTATATTTAAATCTATCTTACAGGGTTGCTATGGGGATTAAATGAGCAAATTTAAATTTTTACAGTAAGAAATGGAAGCATACATAACAAAGGTAAGAAATTTGTATCAAGCTTTATAGCTGGTAAGTCAGAAAACCTTCCCCAGAGAAATCCAGCTCTAACAGGCAACACTGAAACTCCATGTCCTCATTGTTGAAATGGGGATAATAATGCTAACCTACAGGGTTGTTATGATGAGGTTGCACCAAGTATTGTGCAAGATGCTGGGGATATATTATAGAAGGGGGTGGGAATAGAGACATACTAGAAAAAGGAAGGGAGGCATATAATTACAAGTAAACAAACAAGTATCAGTTGCAAATTGTATTAGTACAATGAAGCAAAAGTGCAGGTGCTGTAAGAAAGAAAAGCAGGTGTAAAATCATTTAAATAATAAAAGTATGGGAACCATGCTTTGGTCAGCAAGTCATCATAGGAGAGATTTTAAACTAAACCATTAACAGGGAGGATTTGGATAATCAGAGAAGGGGCAAATAAATGTTCTTAGGCAAGAGGGAAAGGATGAAACAAAGGTGTCAGAAGAGAAGATTCTTATGCCAGATTATAAACAGAATGAGTTTAATATTTATTGTTCCCCAATATTAAAGCTTATAAGCAGACTAGAGGCCCGGTGCACAAAAATTTGTGCACTTGGGAGGGCCTGCAGCCTGGCCTGTGCCCTCTCGCAGTCTGGGACCCCTCGGGAGATAACGCCCTGCTGGCTTAGGCCTGCTCCCGGGTGGCAGAGGGCAGGCCTAATCCCTAGGTGCAGCCCCTGGTCAGGCTCAGAGCAGGGCTGATTGGGGAATTGGGGCTCCGCCCCCTGTCATGCACAGAGCAGAGTGGATTGGGAGGTTGCGATGCCACCCTCAGTCACGCTCAGGGTAGGGCTGATTGGGGGGTTGGGGCACCGCCCCCTGTCACACTCAAGGCAGGGTCAATGGGGAGGTTGCGGCGCCACCCCCTGTCAGACACAGAGCAGGGCCAATCCGGGGATTGAGGAGCTCCCCCCTGTCACTCACAGAGTAGGGCCAATAGGGGAGTTGGAGTTGGGGCACCGCCCCCTGTCACACACAGAGCAGGGCAGATCAGGGGGTTGGGGCGCCACCCTCTATCACCCACAGAGCAGGGCCAATCAGGGGGTTGGGGCGCCGCCACTGTCACACTCAGGGCAGGGCCGATGGGGAGGTTATGGCTCTACCCCATCACACACAGAGCAGGGCCCATGGGGTGGGGGGGTTGGGGTGCGGCACCCTGTCACACACAGAGCTGCAGGGTGATCAGGAGGTTGGGGAGCTCCCCCCTATCAGGCACAGAGCAGGGCCGATAGGGAGGTTGTGGCCCTGCCCCCTGTCACACACAGAGCCACAGGGAGATCAGGGGGTTTGGGCGCTGCCCCCCTGTCATGCTGATCCTGGTGCCGGGAGGCATATCACCCTTTTACTCTATAGAATAGAGGCCTGGTGCATGGGTGGGGGCTGGCTGGTTTTCCCTGAAGGGTGTCCCGGATCAGGGTGGGGGTCCCCACTGGGGTGCCTGGCCAGCCTGGATGAGGGGATGATGGCTGTTTGCAGCTGGTCACACACCCTTCAGGGTGGGGGTCCCCACTGGGGTGCCTGGCCAGTCTGGGTGAGGGGCTGAGGGCTGTTTTCAGGCTGGGACTGAAGCTCCCAACTGCTCCTTTTTTTCTTTTTTTTTCTTTTTTATTCTGAGCCAGCTTTAGCTCTGAGGCTCCAGCTCTTAGGCCTCTGCTCCTGAAAGCAGGTATCTGGTTTGTTTAGGTTCTACAATCGAAACTCTGTATCAACTCCAGGTCTGAGATCCTGGCTAGCTGAAAGCTGGTTTCTGGGGTTTTGTTTAGCTTCTATTTTTGTAACTATGTTTCAAACTGCCAGCTCAGAGGCCTGCAGCGGCAGGCGGGGAACGTTGGAGTCCTCCGTCACTGAAGCAAGCAAGCCTCATGTTAGTTTCAAGCTGCCTGGCTGCCGGCCGCCATCTTGGCTGCCAGTTAATTTGCATATGTCGCTGATTAGCCAATGGAAAGGGTAGCGGTCATATGCCAATTACCATGTTTCTCTTTTATTAGATAGGATAGATATTCATGCTTACCCTTTTAAAGTTAAAGTATAGGCATCATTTACCTTTAAAACTTATTAAGTAAACTTACAAGGAAATGTCTCTAAGAAGAAAAGCTTGGGTTTTTATAGGGAAATTAGAGACTTTGTAGATTAAAAATAAGGACAATACACAATAAAGAGCTGAGAGAGATTAAGTAAAGTGGATATTGGAAATTCAATGAGAATTGGCCAAGAAAGAACTTTAGATTTAAGTTCTTGACATTTAATATACCTTGCCCTGGGTAAGCTTTTTGGCTCACGTGGTGTGGTTTTGCAATCTTAGTAAAATACATCTAAGGCAGATCACAAGGATAGCAAAAAGAATGAGTTTAAGCCCAATCTTTGGCAAAGGAAGCCCTTTAAGGTGTTAGGGAACATGACGTATTAATGCCTAATGACAGAACAGAGGTCTTGGGATCTCTTTGAACTTATTATTGGCAGTAGTCTTCCTTTATTTTCAAAATGGGAAGATCCATACTAAAATGCTATATCCATTCTATGAGCTCTTATGTAGAAAGGATCCAAAAACCTGGCAATAGTTCAAAGGAGAGTCACTTTGCTGTGGATAACAAAGCCCATAAAAAACTGTTTTCATTTTTGTCTGAGAGTGAAGTGACCTAGGGGCTAACTGGATAGTGCTCTAAAAATACAAAGCCCAGGTTGATGAGAGTGAGGCTTACTTTTCCTTTTCATTGAAAGAAGAACCAAAGGGAAGAGCTTAACAGAACAAAGAACTTAGATAAGATGAAGGAAAGAAAGATTTTTAAATAATAAAAATCTTCTAATAAACATTTGAATGGATTCCTCCATGATCTTAAAAGACTTTAATCAAACCCCATCCCTGCCTAGCTGGGGCTGGTGCTTTTGCACTGCCTTGTGGAGAGTCTCTGCTTCTGCAGCCTAGTGGCCGCTCAGTGTTAGGTCCCCAGGGCTGGTTACAAATACGTGAGCTGGGAGCAACTGGCTGGCTTTGATAAGTCCAAGGTCTTTTACTACCATTCCTACAGTGGTTGGCAAGATATCATTTCTACCTCACTCTCCATGTACCATGCCAGTGACATCTTAGCTGCTCGAGTGTGGAGCTGGCCTGTGGGAGTCAAGTCACCCTATAAATTTTGCCTACATAATTAACACATCCCCTGGTATGTCATAACAACCATGTAAGGGAGCGTGTTTTCCTGCTCTGTCTTGGGTATTGGTGATGTGACCTGTTCACGCAGGGGAAACTTGAACATTCTCAGGACAATGGAAACAAAGGAGAAAATAAACAAATGGGTCTACATCAAAATAAAAAACTTCTGCACAGCAAAAGAAACCATCAACAAAACAACAAGAGAGCCCACTGCATTGGAGAACATATTTGACAATGATACATCTAATAAGGGGTTAATCTCCAAATTTATAGGGAACTCATACATCCTAACAAGAGGAAGATAAACAATCCAATTAAAAAATGGGCAAAGGACCTAAATAGACACTTATCCAAAGTAGACATACAGATGGCCAAAAGGCATATGAAAAAGTGTTCAGAGTCACTAATCACCTGAGAGATACAAATCAAAACGACAATGAGGTACCACCTTATACCTGTCAGAATGACTATCATTAACAAATCAACAAGCGACAAGTGCTGGAGAGGATGTGGAGAAAAGGGAACCCTCCTTCACTGCTGGTGGGAATGCAGACTGGTGCAGCCACTGTGGAGAACAGTATGGAGTTTCCTTAAAAAATTAAAAATGGAGCTCCCATTTGACCCAGTGATCCCACTTCTAGGAATATATCCCAAGAAACCAGAAACACCAATCAGAAAGGATATATGCACCCCTATGTTCATAGCAGCACAATTCACCATAGCCAAGGTTTGGAAACAGACTAAGTGCCCATCAGCAGATGAGTGTATTAGAAAACTGTGGTACATCTACACAATGGAATACTATGCTGCTCTAAAAAGAAGTCTTACCATTCACAACAGCATGTATGGATCTAGAGAGCATTATGCTAAGTGAAATAAGCCAGTTGGAGAAAAATACATATCACATGATCTCACTCATATGTGGTATATAATGAACAACATAAACTGATGAACAAAAATAGATCCAGAGGCATAGAAGCATCAAACAGGCTGTCGAACCTCAGAGGGAAGGCAGGGGAGGGTGGGTGGGTGGGAAGAGATCAACCAATGAACTTACTTGCATATATGCATAATCCATGGACACAGATGATAGGGTGGTGAAGGCCTAGGGTGGGGGGTGGTGGTTGGTTAGGAAAGGTCAATGGGGGAAAAAGAGGACTTATGTAATATTTTCAACAATAAAGATTTTTTTAAAAGTGCTTTAATAAAAGCCTTCTGGCCCTAAGAGGTTTGGCTCACTGGATAGAGCGTCAGCCTGCAGACTGAAGGGTCCCAGGTTCAATTCCGGTCAAGGGCATGTACCTTGGTTGCGGGCACATCCCCAGTAGGGGGTGTGCAGGAGGCAGCTGATCGGTTTCTCTCATCGATGTTTCTAACTCTCTATCCTTCTCTCCCTTCCTCTCTGTAAAAATATCAATAAAATATATTTTAGCCGAAACCGGTTTGGCTCAGTGGATAGAGCGTCGGCCTGCAGACTGAAAGGTCCCAGGTTCGATTCCGGTCAAGGGCATGTACCTGGGTTGTGGGCACATCCCCAGTAGGAGATGTGCAGGAGGTGGCTGATCGATGTTTCTCTCCCATCGATGTTTCTAACTATCTCTCTCTCCCTTCCTCTCTGTAAAAAAATCAATAAAATATATTAAAAAAAATAAAATATATTTTAAGAAATAAATAAAAGTCTTCTGAAAACAATTACAAGTGCTCTGGTCTGGGGATCAGAAAACCTTTAACCTTAGTAACTAATAAGTTTCATGACCTTACTTAGCCTCTCTGAGTCCTAATTTCTTTATCTGTAAAAGGACAGCCATGGACTAATAAAAGACACTTGATTCTTAGCTAGATTCTCATCTTGCTGGAATGATTCCTATCACATATCTAGGAAATGGGCTGGATTTCCTTGCTAGGCTATTTAAATGGCTGGCAATAATGCTCTTCCTCTTAAAGCACTGATTCCTTCACATCTCATCATTTTAATAACACTCTGAGATAGAAAAATTTAAAATGTCCTGTTGTTTAACATTTTATGTCAAACACATATTTACACTCAAAGGTCAAACACATTTACATTATTTGAACTTTGATGTTTTGCAAAGAGTATTATATGATTTCTTTACAACTGCCCTTTACATTCAGATAAGGTATGGGTTCAGCTATCAGAGTCTCTCATTTTTTTTCTTTTATCACAGGACAAACATAATGAGTAATGGCAATCTTATCTTTAAAGCCTCTTTGGCTGGTATGTTTGGGATGTTGGTCAACCAACATTCACTGAGGAATACAAAGCTGGGAATACAGAGTTCCATCTGGCCATTAGACTAGTTTTCCACTTGGAAATCTTAGATATTAATGGAGAACAACACCACCTCCAAAGATAATTTTACGAAAATGTGCTGTATGTTAGGATAGTGGCACACAAGTGAGCCAGAAGTGCCCATAAGAATATAGTCAGACCAACCCAGAGCTCCAGGGAACGCTTCCTGGAGGACAGGACATTTGAAATGTGTCCCAAAGGATGAGCAAGAAAGCATTCCAGGAGAGAGGGAAGATGGCGGCGATATAGGCAGACGTGTCCCAGGTCGTGTCCCAGAGCAAATGGAGTGAGCAGCTGAAACTAATAGCATCCACCCCGAATTGGCGAAATTGCTCAGCTGGTGAGATGGTTTGCAGCCGGGAAGAGCAGAACTCCCCTGGAAAGGTAAAAAAAAACAGGGTTTTGGGCAGGAAAGTTTGCCAGACCTCTGAGCCCAGAGAGTCGGAGGGAGACCGCGTGGCAGACAGCAGCGTCCCTTGGGACAGGCACAGCCCCTGACAGGGGAAAGGAGAACCGCGGGATTCCTGGCGCCGCCGGGGGAATTGAGAGCTGGGTTCTGTGATCACGGAGGACTGAGCCTAAAGGGGGCAGCCTGAAGAGCTGACCAGACCATGCAGTCCCGGTAAGAGAAGAAGCTTACAGAAACCGAGCCTTCCCCGTTTCCGCGGCCAGCGTTTGTTTGTTTGTTTTCACTGAACCCTGTTCATGGGACATTTCGGATACAGACACTCACCTGTGCTGAAGAGAGGGAGAGGGTGCGGAGGAGTGGAATCTGGGGAGAGACTGAGGAGAGAAGGGGGGCCAGGAGAGGTGGCAGCGAATTGAGTGCTGAGACACCCCTGAGCCCAGGACTGAGGCAGCCATTCTCTCCGGAGAGTGAGACTCCTCCCCCCAGCCCCCAGGCAAGGAGCACAGCCACACCCAGATTCCACCCTGTAGGAGATCAAGGATTAAAATAACCTGATCAGTCCCTGGGAGTTAACAGGGTCTGGCCTATAGAGGGATTTTCAATCCCAGCAACAACACAGCGCCGGTAACTAACTATTACGCAGCCAGCTCTGGGCAGTGAACTTCCACTGGACAGAGAGGCCCTATAGCCTCAGAGGCCAACCCCAGAACACTGCCACCCAGAGGCTGACCCACAAACTGACTCTTTGCTAAACACAAAATAAGGCAGTCTGGGAAACAAATGCGGCTTGCTTTAAAATAAGGACTGTGGTTTACACACAGAGGAACAGTGTATCGCAGGGAAACTCAACACTCTCCTGAATACCTGGCAGGTCTAAGGCGAGCCACACTGAAGAATAGAAGAACCGAAGGACCTTCACTACTGCAAGTTTTGTTTTTTCTTTTTTCACCTTTTAAATAAGAAACCAATTTTTTTCTTCTTCTTCTTCTTTTTCTTTTCTTTTTTTTCTTCTTTTTCCATCACCTGATTTTACCCTTTTAATTACTACCTTCTTATTTTTAACCAGTATTATTACTGCTACCATTTTACCATTTTTTAAAGTGCCATTTTATTTTCTCTTTATTTTATTTTGGGATTAGTGTTCTCCATTCTATTTTCATCATTATATTATTGGTTGTTTCTAGTTTGCATTCATCTCCAGGGAGCTGTTGCTGGAATCTGTTGGGATTAATGGCTGTTCTATAGGAGTATTCTCCTCATATAAAAAAGTCTCTTCCCCTCTTCCACTTCATTCTCTCTTTTCCCTCTTTTTTTTTCTTTTTTCTCTTTCTTTTCTTTTCTTTTCTTTTCTTTTCTCTTCTCGCTTTTATTTCCCCCCCTCCTTTTTCCCAATTTCATTATTGTACTCCTTTTTTTGGTCCCTACTTTTCTTTTCTTTTTTCTCTTTTATCTTTTTCCCTTCCTTCCTCCTTATCCCCTAATTCTCTTAATTCAGATGGTCACCTTTATTTGGGGTTATTAATATCGTGAATATATTTGTGTATACTGCCTGGTACGTGGTGCCTTGTTGTGTTGTATTTTGTGCCTTTAAATCAACGCAGCAGATCCAAGCAACAGCAACCTCCTGAGCACCACACCCTCTGCTGAGGAACAGCAGCTGTACGTGAAACCTCACCCTACCAGCCAGAAGAGCCACCTCAGCTGTGAACAGCACCCACCAGAGGAGCTGCTGCCAACTGAAGAGCAGCTGCTACCGCAACCGCCCGAAGAGCAACCACAGACCAAGGAGTCACTGCCACCAAGGGAGCAACCACTGAACGACTCAACATCTAGATATGTCAGTGAGATCAAACATGGGTAGACAAAGAAACCCCCAAAGGAAAGAGAAGGAGGACTCTCCAGAAAAGCAGCTAAGTAATACAGAGGCATGCAACATGACAGAAAAAGAATTCAGAATAAGGGTCCTAGAGTGCATAAACCGGATGGAAGAAAAAATCGACAACCTCTGCAAGAAGCAAGAAGAAACAGATGAAAAAATCGATAACATATGGAAGAAGCTAGAAGAAACAGATGAAAAAATCAACAACTTAAGTAAGACCCAAGAAGAAATGAAGAGTGATATAGCTGCAATGAAAAACTCCATTGAAAGTATCAACAGTAGACTAGGAGAAGCGGAGGATCGAATTAGTGAATTAGAAGACAAGGAAGCAAAACACACCCAAAATGTACTGCAATTGGAGAAAAAAATTAAAAGACAGGAGGAGAGCCTAAGGGAGCTTTGGGACAACATGAAACGAAACAACATACGAATAATAGGGGTACCAGAACAACAGAAGGATGAACAAGGATTAGAAAACCTATTAGAAGAAATAATATCAGAAAACTTCCCTGAGGTGGGGAAGAAAAAAGTCACACAAGCCCAGAGAGTCCCAAACAAGGTGAACCTGAAAAGATCCACACCAAGACACATCATAATTACCATGGCAAATGTTCAGGACAAAGAGAGAATCTTACAGGCTGCAAGAGAGAGACAGAAAATTACATACAAGGGATCTCCCATTAGATTGTCAAATGATTTCTCAACAGAAACACATCAGGCCAGAAAAGAATGGACAGAAATTTACAAAGTGATGCAAAGCAAAGGACTGAATCCAAGAATACTCTATCCAGCAAGGCTATCATTCAAACTTGAAGGGGAAATAAGAAGCTTCACAGACAAAAAAAGGCTAAGGGAGTTTATCACCACCAAGCCAGCAATGCAAGGAATGCTAAAGGGACTGGTATAAAAATAATAAAAAGCTCAGAAAGAAAACAGCCACACAAAAAAAGAAATGGCTACAAACAAGTACCTTTCAATAATAACTTTAAACGTAAACGGACTAAATGCTCCAAACAAAAGACATCGAGTGGCTGAATGGATAAAAAAACATGACCCATACATCTGCTGTCTACAAGAAACCCACCTCATTAGAAGGTACTCACACAGACTGAAAGTGAAAGGATGGAAAAATATCTTTCAGGCAAATGGAAAGGAAAAGAAAGCTGGGGTAGCAATACTTATATCAGACAAAATAGACCTCAAAGTGAAGGCCATAACAAGAGATAAGGAAGGCCACTTCATAATACTAAAGGGATCAATTCAACAAGAAGATATAACCCTGGTAAACATATATGCACCCAATGCAGGAGCACCCAAATTTATAAAAAAACTCCTGGAAGATATTAAAGGAGAGATCAACAACAATACAATCATAGTAGGGGACTTTAATACACCACTGACAGCACTGGATAAGTCCTCTAGACAAACAATCAGCAAAGATACAGCAATCCTAAATGACTCACTAGATCAGATGGACTTAATAGACATCTTCAGAACACTTCACCCCAGTGCCACGGAATATACATTCTACTCAAGTGCTCATGACACATATTCAAAAATAGACCATATATTGGGTCACAAGCAAAGTATCCCCAAATTCAAGAAGATTGAAATCATAAAAAGCGTCTTCGCAGACCACGATGGCATATTAGAAATAAACTACAATAAAAACAACCCAAAATACTCAAACACCTGGAAGCTGAATAGCATGCTATTAAATATTGATTGGGTTACCAATGAAATCAAAGAAGAAATTCAAAACATCCTGGAAACTAATGACAATGAAAACACAACAATCCAAAACCTATGGGACACAATGAAAGCAGTCCTGAGAGGGAAGTTTATAGCTCTACAGGCCTATCTCAACAAACAAGAAAAAATGGTAGTAAATCAGCTAACTCTACAACTCAAAGAATTAGAGAGCAACAAGAAAACCCCAGAGTGAGCAGAAGGAAGGAGATAATAAAGATTAGAGCAGAAATAAATGACATAGAGACCAAAAAAGCAATACAGAAAATCAATGAAACCAAGAGCTGGTTCTTTGAAAGGATAAACAAGATTGACAAACCTCTAGCCAGACTCACCAAGAAGCAAAGAGAGAGGACCCAAATAAACAAAATCAGAAACGATAGAGGCGAAATAACAACAGACCCCACAGAAATACAAATGATTGTTAAAAAATACTATGGACAGCTCTACTCCAACAAACTAGACAACCTGGAGGAAATGGACAAATTCCTAGAAAAACACAACATTCCAAAACTCAATCAGGAAGAATCTAAAAATCTCAACAGGCCAATAACTATGGAAGAAATTGAAGCAGTCATCAAAAAGCTTCCATCAAACAAAAGCCCAGGACCATACGGCTTCACAGGGGAGTTTTACCAAACATTCAAGGAAGAACTAAAACCTATCCTCAGACTACTACAAAAAATTCAAGAGGAAGGAACACTTCCAAGCTCATTCTATGAAGCCAGCATCACCCTAATACCAAAACCAGGTAAAGACAACACAATGAAAGAGAATTACAGGCCAATATCCCTCATGAACATAGATGCCAAAATCCTCAACAAAATCTTAGCAAATCAGATCCAGCAGTACATCAGAAAGATCATACACCATGACCAAGTAGGATTTATCCCAGGGATGCAAGGATGGTACAATATCCGCAAATCAATAAACGTGATACATCACATAAACAAATTGAAAGAAAAAAACCACATGGTCATATCAATTGATGCAGAAAAAGCATTTGACAAAATTCAACACCCATTTTTGATAAAAACTTTCAGCAAGGTGGGACTAGAAGGATCATACCTCAACATAATAAAAGCCATATATGACAGGCCCACAGCCAACATCATACTCAATGGACAAAAACTAACACCATTTCCCCTAAGAACAGGAACAAGACAGGGATGCCCGCTCTCACCACTCCTGTTCAACATAGTACTGGAAGTGTTAGCCATTGCAATTCGGCAAGAAGAAGAAATAAAAGGCATCCAAATTGGAAAAGAGGAAGTAAAACTCTCCTTATTTGCAGATGACATGATATTATACATACAAAACCCTAGAGACTCCATCAAAAAGCTACTAGACTTAATACATGAATTTGGCAATGTAGCAGGATACAAAATTAACCCCAAGAAATCTGAGGCATTTCTATACACCAATAGTGAACTTTCAGAAAGAGAGATTATAAAAACAATCCCGTTTACCATCGCACCAAAAAAATTAAGCTACCTAGGAATAAACTTAACTAAAGAGGTAAAAGACCTCTACTCAGAAAACTACAGGACGTTGAAAAAAGATATAGAGGAAGACATAAACAGATGGAAGAACATACCGTGTTCATGGATTGGTAGAATCAACATCATTAAAATGTTCATACTACCCAAAGCAATCTATAAATTCAACGCACTTCCCATTAAAATACCAACGGCATACTTCAGAGATCTAGAACGAACTCTCCAAAAATTCATCTGGAATAAAAAAAGACCCTGAATAGCTGCAGCAATCCTGAAAAAGAACAAAGTAGGTGGGATCTCAATACCAGATATCAAGTTGTATTACAAATCCACTGTTCTCAAAACTGCCTGGTACTGGCACAAGAATAGGCATATAGATCAATGGAATAGTAGTTAGATTTTTAAAAAAGGAAAAAGGAAAGGAGATGTGGGGCAAAGCTGGGACATGTGGAAAGACAAAAGGAGGCACATGTGATCCTCCCAATGGACAGATTGTTCCAGCTCAGGGCTGCACATCTACTGCAGACGGGCACTGGTCAGGTGTGCTATGATGAGGCAGAGATGGCGGGCGGTGAGACATAAGGTCGGACTAGATGGTCTGGAATCCACACAGGTGAGTCTGCATCCTGTGGAAATATACAAGCATATCCTCTCCCCCAGGTTAAAAGTACATCAGGTCCCTTCCATGTTCCTGTAAGGAAGTCTCTCCATTTGACGAGCGCTTTAGGTTTAGTTAGATCAGGGTTCCAATGCCTGTACATCGGGGAATTTCCCTCAGAATCTACATTTAGTATATTAATTACAAATAGAGTATGTTGTAGAACATGATGAGGAGAGGAATATTTAAACTCATTTTCTTGTAATTTTTTAATTTGTGTTTTTAAAGTTTGGTGAGCCCTTTCTACTATTGCTTGGCCTTGAGGATTGTAGGGTATTCCTGTAGTATGTGCGGTGACGAATGTAGAGCATAAGTTTTTAAAAGCTCTAGAGGTATAGGCAGGCCCATTGTCTGTTTTAAGTGCCCTTGGTATTCCTAGGTAGGAAAATCATTGGAATAGATGTTGACTTACATCTTTAAAGGCTTCTCCTGTACGTGCAGAAGCAAGGATAACATGAGAAAAGGTATCAATACAAACATGCACATAGCAAAGTTTGCCAAAAGATGGGACATGAGTAATATCCATCTGCCATAAGTCACAGGGTCTAAGTCCTCTTGGATTAACTCCAGTAGCAGGGCTAGGAAAATGAGTAGGACAATGGCCGCAGTCACGCACAATACTTCGAGCAGCTTCTCTAGATATGCGATAATATAGACGGAGAGCAGAAGCATTTTGATGGTGAATGGCATGAGACCGCCGGGCTTCTTCTAGAGCTGTACAAACTACTGGGCGAGTTAGTAAATCCGCCTGATAATTTCCTTCGCTTAAGGGTCCTGGTAGGCAGGAATGAGCTCTAATATGTCCAATATAGAAAGCCTTTTCTCGTTTGTGAATGCAAGTTTGTAGCTGAGTTAACAAAGAGAAAATGGCTGTTCTTCCTTGTGGGAGAGAGGCGGTCTCAATATGAGGAAATAATTTAACTATATATTGAGAGTCAGTGTACAAGTTAAAGGGAACCTGTTGCAATTGTTCAAAAGCATAAATGACTGCCAAAAGCTCTGTTCTCTGAGCTGACGTCTCTAGAGTTTGTTGAACATGGGTTATTGAGTCAATGATTGTTACTGCCCTACCATTAGAGGAACCATCTGTGAATACTAAGGAGGCAGGAGGTGATAATGGTTCTTTTGAACATTTAATAGGAAATATAAACGGATGTAGGGAGAGAAATTGCAATATAGGTGATCTTGGCAAATGATGTAAAATTTGTCCTGGGAAGTTACCTATAGCTATTTGCCACTCTTCTTCAAATTGTAATAGTGTGTCTAATTGTTCTCTTTTATAAGGTATTATTATCTCAGTAACTTCTCTTCCAAAGAGTTCGATACTGCGTCGTCTACCTTTGATAATGAGAGTGGCCACTAGGGAGGGATAGGGTGGTACAATCTTCCTAGGAGTGACAGGTAAATGTATCCATTCTAATGGTCCTTCCTGCCACAAGCATCCTGTAGGAGTATATTTAGTGGCTAGAATAATTAAGGCCCAAGATTTGGAATAATCTAGATACTGTAGTTGCTGTTTATTGATGGCCTGTTCTATTTTTGCTATAGCCTTTTCTCCTTCTACAGTTAATTGTCGGGGAGACTTAGGGTTAGAATCTCCCTTTAAAATGTCAAATAGAGGTTTTAAGTCAAGAGTGGTTATTTTTAGATATGGCCTGACCCAGTTGATATCACCTAATAGTTTCTGATAATCATTCAATGTGTTTAAATGATCTTTTCTTAATTGTAGAGGCTGATGGGTGATAGTAGAGGTATGTAATATTCTGCCTAAGTATGAAAAAGAAGGTTCAGTCTGAATCTTTTCTGGGGCTATTTTTAGACCCACAGATTGATATCATTTCCTTAAGAGTAATAGTTATAATAAATTGATTAACTAGTATACATATGTCAAATTTTAATTGTGCCAGATAAAGATATTCTACAGATTATCCCACGTTTGTCATCATTTTATAAAAGACAGGTCATGTTAATACCAAAAAAGCCAAAAGGATATAATCTCAGTCTAGGGCAGTGATGGCGAACCTTTTGAGCTCGGTGTGTCAGCATTTTGAAAAACCCTAACTTAACTCTGGTGCCGTGTCACATACAGAAATTTTTTGATATTTGCAACCATAGTAAAACAAAGACTTATATTTTTGATATTTATTTTATATATTTAAATGCCATTTAACAAAGAAAAATCAAACAAAAAAAATGAGTTTGCGTGTCACCTCTGACACGCCTGTCATAGGTTCTCCATCACTGGTCTAGGTGATGGTCCCTAAATTAGCATAATCTTAGCTTGCTGAATATTTCATTGCAGTGTTCTTTGTCTTTCCATTTTGAGAAAATTTGGTAATATTTGGTCAGCACAGGCATCACCTGTTCCCTCTGGGGTCCTAAGTGCACTCTGCTGTTCTTCTCTCACACTCTTTAGCCCTGGTGTCCCCGTCCCCTCACTCCCTCGCAACACTGTCACCCAGCTCCGTTCCCTATGTGCACAAGAACCTGCATATGTTTCATTCAATTCTTTCTCCTAACTAGACGTAGCATTTCTGAAATTTCAAATCCAACAAAATAAGTGCAAAATAAAAAGAACAACAACAAAGCTATTTTGTGCTTAATTGTTTCACTGTTGTTTTTTAAGATGAAAATTCAGGGAAATGATAGAAATATATGTATTGGCATCAGAAGACCAGAGGTGAAGACCAGACAGCCCTGACATTTATCAGTTGTGTGATGTTGGAAAAGCTCCCATCCCTGAGTCATAGTGTCCTTGCCTGCATGTGTGCATGTATGTGTGTGTGTGTGGGGGGGGGGTGTTTATAGAGGAGATGACTTGGGGTTCAAGTCTTCTTGTAAATAGCCAAAGGGTGGGGTTGTGACCTCTGGAATTAGGACTCTGCCACCCTTGCCACTCTGACATTGATGGCTTTTGCCCAGGCTCAGTCCTGGGGCCACTCTCACTTAGAAATTCTCACCAACTGTGTTGTTCTCAGAGTTGTTATTTGTCCTCATAGTGATTGGGTATATATTTACATTATTTTAAAAATATTCATAGCTTGGTGTTTCTTTTTTAAATTTTTAAAATTCATCTTTATTGTTGAAAGTATTACAGATGTTCCCTTTTTTTCCAATTGACCCTCTCACTCGCCCCTCCCAGGCCTTCACCACTCTATTGTCTGTGTAGATGGGCTATGTATATCTATATATATAAAAGCCTAAGCAACCTGCCAACTGGCCAGTAGCTATGATGCACACTGACCACCAGGGGGGCAGATGCTCAACACAGGAGCTGCTGAGCTGTGGTCACTTGGCAGCAGCGGTTCTTGGGTGATGCACCCAGAACCAGAGAGGAGGGAGCCCGATTCCGGGGTGTGTCACCTGAGAACCACCTTCTCGCAATCCAGGACCCCTCAGGGGATGTCAGAGAGCTGGTTTTGGCCCAATACCCGCAGGCTAGGCAGAGGAACCCCACCTGCCATAGGAACCCTGGGCCTCTAGTATGAATATAAATTTCCTGGTTAATCTCTTCCTGCCTCCAACTCCCATTTCCACATTCCCTCTGAAATTCGTCAGTTTGTTCCTTGCTGGCTTGGCGTTTCTGTGTTGACTTTGTACACTCTTACTCTGTTTAGCCTGTTTTAAATTATTTTTCT
This sequence comes from Myotis myotis, assembly GCF_014108235.1. NCBI lineage: Eukaryota > Metazoa > Chordata > Mammalia > Chiroptera > Vespertilionidae > Myotis > Myotis myotis. The sequence continues at coordinate 3,876,344 of NW_023416346.1, read as the reverse complement.
ATGAATTAGTACCCCATTTTCTTTCTTATTCTCTGACTCTAAGATTTATCTTTTTTAGAACTCTTCTGAGTATCTATTTTGTATGACATTCTATTTTCAAAATTACCTTTATATGTTTTCATTGGTTTCCTTTTTACTTCCCATGCACTAACAAACTCTTGATTTCAGCTACTTACATTTTTTACCATTTTGTTTAATTTAATTTAATAGTTTAATATAATAAATATCCTTTCTAATTTTAAGTCTTCTACTGTTACCTTTCCCTATTATTTCTAGCATTCATTGTAACCTACTGTTACAGTTTTTCAGGAAGAAACTGTTTTTCCCGTCCACATGCTGATCCCAAGCTAAGATATATTCTTTTTTCTTCTACCTTTCAGGCTGGTGGCTTTTGTCCAATGAGCCCTTTCTTTTTTTTTTTCATTTTTGAAAATCTAATTTTATTCCTAAAGTTCAAATTAGCTAGCAGTAGCACTGAAAATACACTTTCACTATACAAAACAGTGTAAACCAATTACACATTAGTAAAGAATTTAACACACACTTTTCTCTAGTGAAGAAGCTAGATGCAGCCCTTGCTATAAAAAGCTGTACCTGAACAGAAATGGACATATTATTAGTCTCTAAGGCCCTGGCAGTTGACTATATAGATAAATGTCAGTGTTCTCAATGAAGTTTAAATTCAGAAATAGCAACAATGTGGAAACTTACATTCATCAAATAGTAGCATTTAAAATATCCATGACTAATAAAGTGAACATTCAGAGGTACCACTGCTCAGCATGTACCATGTTGGTCAGTTGTGGACAGTGATCTCATCCAAACAGAAGTTTCAAACATCTGAGTAGTTTAAACTAAAAACAGAAGAACGGAGAAGAGAAGAGAAATGTCCTCCAAAGGGAGAGTAGCTGATGCCATCAGCAATCTGACTTCAGCAGTTACTGATCACAGACGTGTGATGAAGCCGGGCTAAACCTGGGAAACAGCATGTCCACAGGCTGACAGGCGTATGGCACAGACCAATGTTGCCGTAACTTACTATGAATCTTTGTTCCCAGTTAGTAGTGAAAATAATTTTAAAAAATAACTTCAACTTTTGAACAGTAAGTTTCCAGTCCCTCTGTGCACGGAAATGTCTGGGTTCAAGCTTGGGGGCGAATGTCCTATCGGGAAGAGCGTCTACTTCAGGACTTGAACACGTGCACAGCGCGCACCACATATTGTCGGCAGATGGGACACTCACTCATGCGCTTGCCACACTTGGTGCAGGTGACCATGTGCCCACACTCGAGCAGGACGCAGTCGATGAGAGCATCCATGCAGATCCGGCACAGGTTGTCATCTTCCTCTTCCTGCAGCTGCAGCCGCTCACCATATGACTTTTGGTTTTCTTCATTCTCTTTGTATAAGCGGTTTACTTTCTCTACCAGCTCCCATTTTTCACAACAGCCAGAGTAGTTGACAAAATTCCGAGCCAGGATTTCCTTCAGCTGGCGCACGCTCATCCCTTCCACATCTTCAAGGCTTGACAGGTCAGACAGCGAAGCTCTCAGTCTCTTCTTGGAGATGCCAGGCTCCTGTTCCTCCAAGTTGTCATCTTCATCGTCATCATCATCATCATCGTCATCATCATCTGTGTTTGCTGATGCTGTTTCACTTTGTACCTGTGCCAAGGCTCCAGATCCTAAGGTCCGGTCTCTACCCATTAGTTCTCCCTGAAATGAAGACATGGTAGCAGAGGGGGCTGTATAGTTTGAAAAAAATGAACGTGTAAAAAAACTAGAATTCTGGGACCTTGAGGAATTCAGACTGCTGGTGTCCAGGTCGTCCTCAGAGCCCAGCCCATGGTGGCACAGCACTAAATCTACCAAGTCTTCTTTCTCTCGACAGGTATCAATGGGTATGTTTCTAAGAATGAGATATTGCCGCAGATCCTTCACTTTCAGTCGCATTAACTGAGGGCGCTGAAAGGCCGTCTCTTGTAATAAGTGACAGGTGGAACATCTACGAAGATTTTCTTGTAAGACTGAGCAAACGGAGCAAAAATCCTTCTTGCAGTCACAACATATGTGCTTCTTTCTGAAGACTGAAAATGAAAGCCCACAGGCTTTGCAAACTATATTAGGCCCTTCTGTAGGTGCTGGTGGGTAGCGGAAAAATCAGAGTTTGGTGTAAATCTGAATGGACTGGTACTTCCGGCGAATCCTGCCTGCTGGCCCCTGACAGCTCCGGTTCCCATGACTTCATTCAGCAGTCCACAGCATGAAGCCCACATAGATGTGGCACCCGCCTTCATGGCCGCGACCGCCGCGCCTCGGTCGGCTCCCGCCGCAAACTCCCAATGAGCCCTTTCACTGACTCATTCCTTTTAGTGTTTGGGCTTCATTCAGGGGTCTCACTTTCAACATCTCATTAAGCATGAGTTCAGAGCAGTGCCTTCTGTCCTATGCTACACGCAGCTTGGCCGGTGTGGCTCAGTGGTTGTGTTGACCCATGGACCAGGAGGTCACTGGTTCGATTCCTGGTTAGGGCAGGGCACATGCTTGGGTTTTGGGCTAAATCCCCAGTAGGGGGTATGCAGGAGGCAGCCAATTGATGTTTCTCTCTCATTGATGTTTCTATCTCTCTATCCCTCTCCCTTCCTCTCTCTCTAAAAATCAATATTTTAAAAAATCAGTTCCTTTGATTAGGAAAACTATCAAAGTCCCAAGGCTAGCTGTAGCTGTAGTTTCAGATGATCACTTGTATTTCCAGCTGACTCCTGAGTTTTGGCTCCTTGTGGGTTTCTCTTTCTTATTAACTTGGCTGCACTTTAAAAAGATGTTTGTTATCTCTTTTATTGAGTTCACATAACATGAAAGTAACCATTTTGAAAGATACATTTCAATGACATTTAACACATTTATGATGTTGTGCAACCACCACTTTTATCAACTTCAAAAACATTTCATTACCCCAAAGGGAAACCCTGAACATGCTGAGCAGTTAATACACCATTTCTTTCTCCCCCCAGCTCCTGGCAACCACTGCTCACTTTCTGTCTTACTGTTCCAGATAGTTCATGTAAATGATATCATATAATATGTGACCTTTTGTGTCTGGCTTCTTTTATTTTACATAATATGGTGCCTGTTATATGTTTATCTAGAGTTTTTAGCTATTTGTTTTGGGAGAATTTTCAATATATATATATATAAAATGTTGCTGGAAATCTTATAATATAGGACTTAATGTTTCCACAAGTAGGAAATTAAGGGACTTTATTGAAAATTTCTATTGACTGACATTTATCTATTGGAGTCCTGAAACTTTCACTCAATGCTTTCCTTTTTTTAAAGCAAGGATAAGAGAGTTTCTTCTAATATTTGGTCAATAATTCCTTAAAATGGTGGGCATTCAAAACATAAATTCATTTGATCCATATTTTGAATCCCAGACTAAATTTTACTTAATAAATTATCAGAAAAAGTATTTTTTCTAACTCCACCAATTTATTAAAACAGGAAAAAATACATTGTGAATATACTATCTCCTTACTCATCTCTCCCATAGGGATCAGACCTTAATGAGCTTTCAAATAGTAGCTGGAAGCAGCATTTGTTTCTCCAAGTGATGAAATAATGTCTCTAGAAAAGAATAGCCAGAGGCAAATATGGGATCTACCTATTTTAGTAAAATGATTTTGAATGTGCAAATTTCCTGATGGTGTTTGGACAGGCAGAACACTGTATTTACTAACTGAGGAGAAATGCTTCTCAAGAGAGACTCCGGATTTTCAAGGGTCTGTCTTCTTTTCTTTTACCATGTGACAAGTTTCTTCTGCTCCAATTGTAGGTGCAGAAGCATTCATTAAAAGTAATCATCCTTGTAATTCGCTAGTAAAGATTTGCCTTTGTCAGGTGCACTTATTTCCATGAGTGACCTAGCTGAGGTTGACCCAGGACCACTGAAATCAGGAGCTTTGAAGTGGATATGTGTGATCTTAATGGATAAAATTCATCATCTGCCTTTTCATTATCCAGTATTCATGTCTGGTAGCACTTTTATTCAACTTAGACACAAGCTTCTCAAATGCATAGGCTTCATTTGCTCAAATTGTCCCTTATTTGTCTCATTTGGGCAGGAAAAGAATTACATTAGAGACTTCTGAAACATCTAATTCAACTGGTACAGGATACTTTCATCTGGACCAATGGTTCTCAACAGAAGGTGATTTTCTCCCCCCCCCCCCCCACCCCAGAGAGCATTTAGCAATGTCTGGAGAAATTTTTGTTTTGTTTTTCACAAAAAAATGGCGGAGCGGGGCGGGGGGCAGAGATGGTATTACTGGTGGGGTAGAAGTCTGGTGTGTTAGTGTTCTCCAGAGAAACAGTAGGATGGATATATAGTCATTGGCTCACATGACTATGGAAACTGAGACATTCAATAATCTGCCATCTACAAGATGGAGAACCAGAAAAGCCAGGGGTATAATTCAGTCCAAATCAGAAAACCCGAGAACCAGGGGAGCCAATGGCTTAAATTCAAGTCTGAGGCCTGGAGAAGATGAGATGTGCCAAGTCAAGCAAGCAGGCAAGAAGTAAAAGGGGCAAATTCCTCCTTCCTCCACCTTTTGCTCTATTAGCCCTCAACAAGTTGGCTGATGCCCACCTACATTGGGGAGGGCAATCTGCTTTAGTAAGTGCATTAATTCAAATGCTAATCTCATAGACACTTATATCCAGAAATGATGGGCAGTCATGTTCACACATAAAATTGACCATCACACCAGGAGTGCTGTTAAACATTTTTCAATGCATAGAGCAGCCCCCATAACAAAGACATTTGTTGTCCAAAATGTCAATTGTGCAGAAGTTGAGAAACCCTGACCAACCTGAAGCAATTGTAAAATTCGATCTTATTCCTTCTTGGTGTCAGATGATTTTGACTTTTAAAAAAAGCATTTAAGCCCTAGCTGGTTTGGCTCAGTGGATAGAGCATCAGCCTGTGGACTGAAGAGTCCTGGGTTCGATTCCTGTCAAAGGCATGCACCTTGGTTTCAGGGTCCTCTTCGGCCCAGGCCCTGGTCAGGGCTCATGCACTGATTGATATATTCATTTCTTTGTTAATTCATTACACATGAGACTTGACTGAGCATCATTACCACTATGCTAACAGCTGGGGACACAGAAGAAACCTGCAAAGGTAGAGTTCTTTGAATAGCTCAATGGTGGAGGAATTTTGACATATTTTAACACTTCCCTTTACCTGAGCCTCACAATTTAGTATGTGATCATACCCTGCTTCTTATTACTCTCAAACTGACTTCTTTGTGTTGATTTCTCCACCTGAACCAGAACAAAATATCTTTGGACTAAGATTGCCAGATAAAGTATAGAACATTTGGTTAAATTTAAAATAAATAATGAATAGTTTTTAGTATGATTATATTGAAAATGTTGCATGAAACACATTGACATTACAAAATATCATTCATTGAAATTCAAATGTAACTGAGCATCTTGTATTTTTATTAGCTAAATCTTGAAATATTGTTTAGGGCAAGGATTCTCTAATATTTTCCCTACATCTCCAAGGACATATGAGAAAGGCCTGGCTGTGAAGTGAGTACTCAAGCACTCAAAAAAGCAGTTGTCTCATTCCTTTGAGGTAGACAGAAAGTTAAAATAGTCTTCCTCCAAAGTTAGGGAAAGTGAACTATTTATTCTAGTTCATAGTCACTTCCTTAGTTAAATCAGCTGTGATCTAAAGAAATGATGGAGCTTAAAATGTAACTTCTGAAATGTTAAAAAGGAAGAGGAGATAATTCAAGCCCTAGGAATTTTTTTTCCAGGAGGATACAGTGGGTGTGAGTTTGTCTTTTAGTCCTGTACAATCCAAACCGGAGTTACACAGAGGGAATTTGTATATTGATAATGTAGGGAAACAAATGGTTTTAGTCTCAATTATTTGAATAATTAATAATGGAAATTTAACACCAAAAGTATTTTTTCCACCTAGCACTTTGCTATTAATGAACATAATGCCACTTCTATAATGAGCATTGTGACTGAAAATACCCAAAGCTGCTCCTGAAATCTCAGCATTGATGAAATGACTTGACTTCAGTGCCAGAAAGCATAAACAACCATTGCCAAATAAACCCTTTCTCAGCCCAGCAGGGCAGAGTTTCCATTTACAATACCAACTACAAGTATTGCGTTTTGGAGGCTGAACATACCTTGCTATCTGGAATGTGTTGGTAAATGTCATACATACAGCAGAGTATTATACAAATAGGCACTACAATTACACAAAATGTCATGACAACCTCACAACACTTGAGCTTTATTATACTTGTATTCCATAGCTAGGAGTCCTGTCTTCTAATCTTGACTGTAGAAATGGATACTGTTGTTTTCAGCGGTTAGGGATATCAGAGATGAGATTACTCCCTGTTCCTATTTAGAAATGTTTGGCTGTTCCATGTCTCCTTGTTAGGGCCTGCCTGATACTGACCTTGCTCCTTGTTCCCAAGGCTTTAGATGGGTTGCTATAGGGAGGTGACAGCACAGATATAGACCAAATAACTCCAAAGGTCTATTCCAGCTCTATGGTTCACATTATCAGTCCTCTTAAGGTTGTAAGGTATTGACTTTTCACCTGCCTTTAGGAAACAGAAAGGTGGGGTTTTTGTTTGTTGGTTGGTTGGTTTTTTTGTTGGTTTGTTTTTTTTTGGTGTTTGTTCTAGGTAATTCCAGGTGGAGAACAAAGAAACTGAGTGATTTACTGAAATAGGAAATAAGAAAGCTGGAAAAACTTTATTTTCTTTAGAATACGCAAATTCTTTATCACCCAATATAGTTGTATAATACTTTTCAAATTAAAACAAACTTATGATCCAATTATTAATTTTCAAACCATTTGAACATAAAATATGCTTAAAAAAATGATAGTCAACAGATGTAAGAATCTGTAATTCTAGAAATTTTTTATAAATGCACACAGGTAGTAAGCATAGTATAATATATTCCTCATGCACCTATTGCCCAGCTTCAACATCTATCTCTATTTTGCCAGTATTGTTATGACTTGTGGAAATATTCTTAGTCTTGACATTAGTCATTGTAATAAAAATCACCTTGGACAGTGTGTTTAGCACTTATGTTTCAGCTGCAGTTTGTTTTTCTTCAGCATGTCTAGGTATGACCTCTATCTTCCTGAAGCTTTATAGCTTAGTGTCCTTGCCTGACTCATATGTTGTGGGGCCCGCTCCTCTGTGTTGTACCCCTTTGTCCCTGTCCTGCTCATGCTATGGCAATAAGGTCATAGAAGAAAAAGCTATACTCTGGTTCTTTGGCCAGGAAGCGTCATTTCACTTCCATCTCATCTTTGTGTTTATAAGTCAGCTCGGTGCATTCCCATAGCTGTCAACCTGTTAAGCTTGTTTCCTGTCAACTCAACTTTCATCCAGTTTCTGGCCCTGGGGCAGGTCTTTCCTTTGGCATCTTAAACCAGCCTAGAAACTTTTGAGATGGATATCCAGTCTCTCTAGCCCAATGTCCCATGACAGGCTTTCACTCAGATTGAAGTTGGGTCCACCCAACTCTTGGGTTGTTTGAGGATGTGATTCCCCTCTAAGCAAGTCCTTGAGGCTAAAGCAAGTCCATGGCCACTGAAAGTTCCCCAATTGTCTGCCTGGGGATTTGGACACACATATTAGGATCCAAGCTGATGAGGGATACTTCACTGGGCAGGATCAAAAGCCCTACATTTTAAAATTTACAATTGTTAAATGGTTAAAATTCTGATTCGACATTGTTAAAGAGCTGTCCTGGCTGCCATGGCTGGCCCTTTCATCATTTGATCCCCCAGTGTATGTTTAAAAAAGAAAAAAATTAGCAGAGAAGTTGGAAAAAAGAAACTGGTAAGCTCTAAAGAATGTATTATATTTTTTCAAATTCCATTCCCTGTCAAGTTTCCAGTACTAAAACGAAAAGAAAAAAGTAACATGTACAACTTAGATAACATCAGGTGAACTCTGTTCTGCACAGCTTGCCTCTTTATTGAAACCTCCTGTGGCTGCACAAGAAACTCACTGAAATATCTGTTCATGAAAAGCTGGAGAGCAAGGAAGAAATATTAAGGAGATTTGTATCTCTTTGGCATTTAATAAAAGAAAATGAAAGGAAAGTGAGTTCATTTTAATTGATGACAGAAACACGGATTTCATCAAGTTGGAAAGACAAATAAACACTGTGTGGGGCAAAGAGCATTCCTCTGTGCTTCTTGGTAAGAGTTGTTGAGCATTGCTCCATTGTAACATGAATTAGGTTTGTTGTAATTGTCTTTTCATATTTTGTTTTCCTAGGATTACCAAAATTTCTTATTAATAAGAGCTTATTTCTAATAACAACCACAGCGCTTGACACAGTATTGGTGCTCAATAAAATGTTCTTGAGTGGATGAATAAGAAATAATACGTGATCTCTTCCTGAAGGATTTCATTTATCTACTTGGGAAGAAAAGACACAAACACGCACAAAAATAAATTATGTTTCTTATTATTGTGTGCATTGTTAAATTTTCACTATTATTATTCTTTTATTACTATTAGTTTTGTGGTGTCTGTACCAAGTCCTAAAGGTGGGCAGCCTCCGTCTTGTTCACTTCCTCCACAGGGCCCAGCAAAGCAGGTGTTCCACAAATGCTTGCATACTGAACATACACCTTGCCATTAGGATCATCCGGAGCTAGGTCAGAGGTTCTGGAGAATGGAGCCAGCTCCGGAACTGATGGGGAGCAGAGCACTGCAACAGAAGAGAGTGTGCTCAACGTGTGTGGTCCATGGACCAGCAGCACTAGCACGACCTGGGGCTTGTTAGAAATGCAGCTTCAGCCTGGCCAGCATGACTCAGTGGTTGAACGTCAACCTATGAAGCAGGAGGTCACAGTTTGATTCCAGGTCAGGGCACATGCCCGGGTTACGGGCTCGATCCCCAGTAGGGGGCGTGCAGGAGGCAGCCGATCCATGATTCCCTCTCATCATCAATGCTTCTATCTCTCTCTCCCTCTCCCTTCCTCTCTGAAATCAATAAAAAGAAAAAAAGAAATGCAGCTTCACAGACCCCCAGACCTGGGTGACGCACATTCAAGTTTAAGAAGCACTGCTTTTAGAGGCTTCATCTGACCACATGGTGCCAAGGGAGAAGATGGATCTCAGGAGCTACTCCACGTGGGAAATGTAGAATCCTGAACAGGCCTGGACAACTGCCTGGATGTGGCTGTACCACCACTTCGCTATCCACTCATCTATGGATGGGCGCTGGGGTGTTCCCATAGCTTGGCTATTGCAAATAATGCTGCAGTGAACATAGGGGTGCACATATTCTTTTGAATTAGTAAACACCTGTAATCTTGTTGAATCACCCCTATGTTTGGCAATGTCAAGGTCCCCAGACCCATATTCCAGGGCCATCAATAGCTACTCTTGTTGCCTAAATCCCACCATGCCCATCCAAGTCCTTGCCTCTGCCCCCACCAGTTTATCCGGGTTCCTGACACAACAGTTACCAGAACTGACATATTGATTTGCTCAAGGAACAGTTTGCTATCTGATCATTGCAAGAGTGAGGCAATTTAAGGTTGTCTTTAAGTTCTGCACTTGCAATACTATGGAGGAGGATTCCTGAGTTATTTGTGGGCATAAGGGGGAGGGGGGCTGGAGGGGGAGAAGAAGTCTATTTGATAGGAAGATGGCAGGTCTGAGACTCCCACTCAAGTACATGCCAAGATAACGACAATACTGTGTGGTGGGTCCAAGTGGGTTTCCTAATCTTGTTGGCTTTTTTTTTCTTTCTAGCTTTTTATCTGGCCTTCACCCCTCACTACTCTATTTCACTTGCCTCATCTGTAAAATGGGTTGCAAGGTTTACCTGGAATCATGCAATGGAAAGCGCTTAGTGCGGTGCCTGGCCCCTGGAAAGAGCTGGGTTAGTATTTGCTACGGTCTGTACTGCTCCGTTGGGAAAGTAACTGGGGTGCTGCAGGAAGACACCTCAATCTGCCACCCCCCTAACCCCCAAGCTCTATGGTGCACGAGGGGAGCTGATGGGCCAATACTGCGCCGAAGGCAAAGGGGTGGGGGGTGGGAGCTGCAGGGACCAGCTGCCTGCGGAGCGGCGGGCGGCGTCAGAGGCCGCGGGCTCCACCCGGCCAGCGCGGACCTGCGGGCGGGGCTCCGCTCCGGGGCGTCCTGGGCGGGCGATATAAAGGCTCGGCAGAGGCCGGAGCGCGCGGGGGCAGCGGCAGCTTGGCGGGCCGGGCGGGGACGAGATCCCGGGAGCAGAGCAGCAGGCACCGCGGCCTGGAGAGGGGCCAGCACCATGAGCAGCAAATGCGACGTGGTCGTGGTGGGGGGCGGCATCTCAGGTCAGTCGCCACTGAGCGCCTTGCCAATCCTGGCCCAGTGCGGGGGGGGGGGGGGGTGGGGGGGGGACGGCCGTGGACGGGGGCTGTGCCCAGGAGCCTCCAGATGCCCTGAGCACTGGCGAGGATCTACGTCCAGAGCGCCGCGTGGAGAGCTCTCCCTCAGGGCTAAGGCTTGGTGCGCCCCTGGATAGCAGCCTGGGGCTGGAAGTCTGTTGAAGGTCTGGGGCCAGGCTTTGTATTTCTCCCTGGGAAGGCTGCCAAGCCTATGCATGCTGTCACTTTTGAAGCAAGGGGGGAGGGGAGGGGGAGGGCAGGAGAGAGAGTCCTACTTCGGGTTAGCGCAAAGGTCTGGCACTTGCCCCCAAGCAAAGATAAGTCATTTGCTCCAACCTGACCCGGACACTCCACACCCACGTTGGGAGCAGGCATGCACCACAATGTTTGTTCTCCTGACCCCTGCTCCCATTCAGGAAAAGGGGTTGGGCTCTGGGGCAATCCATTGCCAAAGACCTTCCTGACCCCGATTCCCTTTGGTTCCATGATTGTCACCGGTCTACCATGGGCTGCAGGGCTTTCTTGGCAAGTGTCTCTTCTCCCCTCATCTTGTCCTTCATCCCCTCTTGCCCTGCCCCCCCTCCTCCACTAGCGCAGGCCGCTGGTGTGGGAAAACTTGGCTCTCTGGCCCAGCCCATATTTGGCAGGGATGGAGACAGAGACTACCTTCTTAGAGACAGGGGGTGGGTTGGGGGAGGGGCGCCGTTCTCACAGGAGGGGCTCCAAAAGAGACAGAAGTCAGAAGGAGAGATGGAGTCAGTGGGGGAGCGTCCCACTGAGGAGGGTCAGTCGGATTATATGGGGGGGGGGGGTCAGTGGGAATAAGCAATGCTTCCCCAACAGCCTGCTTAACAGAGCCTCCTGGTGCTTGAGCAATAATTAGGCCACCCAGGGATGTGTTGGTTAAGACTCTGAGCAGATCTCAGGAGCAGGGCTTTGCCTGCTCCCAGTGAGGCTGGCAGGGCAAAGGTGCTCTGACTCTGCTGTGCCCGGTGAGGAAACCAAGGCATTGGATGTTGGGTGCCGCTCCTGATACTGGGCAGCTTCCTCCATTTCAGCCTTCCTCGCCTTTAAGTCAGATCTCAGGCCACCACTGCTGCTTGCCGGGCCCTCCTAAGCTCACCCATGCCAGACTCTGTGCCCAGGGCTGCAGGTACATAGAGGCATAAACACAACAGCATGCTGAGGTGGGCCAAGGCGATACAGATTTAGTTTTCTTTCAGCATTTTTGATATCTTCTCTCCTGGAAGAACTTGGACTTAAAAGTACATCTATCTAGGTGTTTTAGAAGTATTACCAAGTGCTTCTTGTTGCTGCCTTGTAAAGCACCCCATCTTATGGAAGCTGAAGGGTCTCTTTCCAGGCCCCCAAAGTCTTTTTCTTGCCCAAAGTATGTCTAAAGGGTTCAGATTCTTCTATCCCCTGATTTTCCCCTTTCTGATTTGTATTCCAAACCTTCAAGCTCACTGAAGTTATGTTAAACTCATATGGGAAGGATAGATAAGGGTTTAGCTATTTTTACAAGCAGTGGTGACTCTCTACACTCACCCCTCCCCAAATTCTCAAAACAAGGACCTTCTACAGCAGATCTTCCTTTTCTCAAGAACATTACATGGAATCAGCATTGTTCCAAAAACCAAGAAAGCAGGGTTTCAAGCCTTTACTCAATTGCTCTGTCTGCTGCATGAGGATTACACCAATTTGTCATGGCTAGATCAGTTTGTCATGGCTGAGGTCACTGTGAAGATCAAATGAAGCAATGAGTGTGAAGATAACTTTGCAATTTTGACATGTGACACAATGTCCTATAAGGGTTTTGCTCATTTATTTAAACAATAGGCATTAGGGTAGGCTGTGGTAAGGGATGCAAGTGAATCACATGATTATTGCCCTGGAGATTTGTCCATCCAGGAAGGGACTTGAGATACCCAAACAAGGCAATATAAAGTAGAAAGTGGTATGTGCCACAAGAAGAGTCTGTTTATTGATTCATTCATTATTAATTCATTCAATGAACATTTACTTTCTGTCTCACATCTTATCCCCAAGAGAATGAAAGGTGAATTCTACAGGACGGTTGCCCCTGGGGTGCTCACAAGCTGATGTGGCAGGCAGAGTCATGAAAAATTAATACTAATCACCTATGATGAGAGATGCTTTTGTAGCACATGCAAAAGTTCTAGAGAAGGTGATTAGAGAGAATGTCAAACTGAGAAAATCTGGGCAGACTTCACAGAGGAGGTGACAGTTGAAGTAGGTCTTAAAGAATGAATATGAATTTACCAGAGGACTTGATGAAAAAAGCATTGTAAGCTAAAGAACAGCTTCAAAGGGGAGGGGGAGTGGAGAGATATGCAAAAAAGGTGAATGGACCATGGCTGATTAGAGCCTCATCCTGATTATATGCCAAGGTTGCCAGTTTGATCCCCAGTCAGGGCACATACAAGAATCAACCAATGAATGCATAAATAAGTGAAACAACAAATATCTCTCTCTCTCTCTCTCTCATCAATAAAAGTAAAATTTTTTTAAAGACTAATGGGATTAGGAGGGCACATTTCCAGTTATAAAATAAATAAGTCATGGGGATGTAATGTATAGCATAAGAAATATAGTCAATAATGCCATTATAACTTTGTATAATAGCAGATGGTTACTAGACTTATCATGATGATCACTTTAGAAGGTATATAAATGTCAATCCCTATGTTATATACCTGAAACTAAGATAATATTATATGTCAGCTATGACTTTTAAAAAATAATTAATTTACAAAATCACAAATATGTGAAAGAACATGGTAGCATGCTTAGGAAACCTTGAGAACTTCAGTGTGGAGAGCTGGGGGGTCTGGTAGGGCTCCAAACTACAAAGGTCCGTTGGCATAAATTGTGGGGAGTCTTGTATGTCAGCCTCAAAAGGGTTAGTACTTTCTGTGGTGATTGAATGGACACAGGATTTTTCATTCACAAAGTGGCACCTGTCAATGGACAGTATTAGCAAAAAGAGGGACATGCGGAAGAGGAGAGCAGGTGTTGGGGAAAGAGGAGCCATCTGGAGTTGGAGGTGCTGGAAGGACACGCAGGGAGAGATGTCTAGTAGGTAGAAATGCAGGGAAGACGTTGGGTTTGCAGAGAAGTTTTAGTTGAAGTGAAAGAGAGCGCGCTTATCTTCACCACGTGAAGGCAGATATTCCAGAGAGATGAGGAAACTGAGAAACTGGAAAACACTTTGTTAATCTCAGAGCTTAGCTGCGATGTCATTTCCCAGGGTGGCTTTCTTTTTTTCCTTTTAAAATATATTTTATTGATTTTTTACAGAGAGGAAGGGAGAGGGATCAAGAGTTAGAAACATCGATGAGAGAGAAACATAGACCAGCTGCCTCCTGCACAACCCCCACTGGGGATGTGCCTGCAACCAAGGTACATGCCCTTGACTGGAATCGAACCTGGGACCTTTCAGTCCGCAGGCTGACGCTCTATCCACTGAGCCAAGCCGGTTAGGGCCAGGGTAGCTTTCTTAAATCTCCCCCCAGATGGAATTAGATGCCTCTGTTTAACTCTCCTCTGCCACATTGTTCTTTTCCATGAGTTTTTAATCGTTCATGTATTAGTGTAATTACAGGCATACTTTGTTTTATTGCATTTGGCTTTATTGTGCTTTGCAGATAATGTGTCTTTTACAAATTGAAGGTTTATAGCAATCCTATGTTAAGCAAGTCTATTGGCGCCATATTTCCAACAGGTTCAGATGATGGTTAGCATTTTTTTTTTTAGCAATCAAGTATTTTTTAATTAAGGTATGATTGTTTTTTAAAGATATAAAGCTACTGCACACTTAATAGACTACTGTATAGCGCAAACAGAAATTTCATATACCCTAGAAAACCAAAAAATTTGTTTGATTTGCTTTCTTACTATATCCACTTTATGGTGGTAGTCTGGAACTGAACCCACAATATAGCTGAGATATGCCTTTAGATTCAATATCTTTATTTTCCACTAGACTGTAAGCCTCTGGACCCTGGAAAGGATCTTTTTTCCTTCCCAGAGCTCTGCCTGGCCCAGTTAGCACTCAATGAATATGTTGAATTAATGAACTTTACACCAACAAAGTGGCAATTGATTTGATCAGAAATTCACCTCCATTTACTACCAACCCTTTTGCATTTCCTGCCAACTCATACTAAGAATAGGAAACATGGTAAAATCAAAATTTAGAATTAGTTAGGTGGCTGACTCAAGGATTTACATTTAAAAGTGCCTGAATTTGATTCTGATTTTTAAACGTCGTTAATTATTAAACTTGGTACATTCTGATAATTCTCTGATAGTTTTTTAAGCTGTCAGCAGATTTTAGTCACACTCATTGAGATAAATAGAAGAGCACTGGGGGCATTGCTGGTTAATATATAATTTCTTTTTTTCTGTTTGAAAAATTCCAAGGCAATTGTGAAACAGCTTTTTAGCAATCTATGTGGTATCTAGATACATGCCTACTGATATGTCTGTCACCTACGAAGCAAGTCATCTCTGGAGTCTTGGCAAAGTAGCAGCATTTTCCAGGAACTGACCATGGCAGATTGTTTCTGTCTCAAGGCTCAGTTTTAGTGTTTGGGCTGGTGAAACCATGGAAACTATCTTTGGCAATTCTGGCCTGGCTCTTGCTCAGTCTTCAAAATAAAAGCTGCTGAAAAGGGAAAGCTGAAATAGAAAAGAAAGTGTCTGCCAAGCTTGAGAGAGGAGATTCAGCCATCTGAGGGTGGCAGGCACTTGGCTAAGATCCTCAAAGAGTTGGAGCCAGCCTTCAACCTTGTAAGCAACACCTGGCAGGTGATCTGTGCACCGGGAGAGCAAGCCTGCTGCAGGCTTCCAGGACTGGTCTGGGCAGGGAGTGTCAGACATGGTCGACGAGGGATCATGAGCTGAATGAGGGACATGATAGACAGATATGATGTGTGTGTTAATAGCAAAACCACCTCCTCATCTTGTATGAAGAAAGATGAAGAACATCCCTGGGCTTCTGTAACCTCTGGGAATGTTTTAAAAAACAATAATTTGCCCTAACTGGTTTGGCTCAGTGGATAGAGCATCGGCCTGCGGACAGAAGGGTCCCAGGTTTGATTCCAGTCACGGGCATGTACCTTGTTGCGGGCACATTTCCAATAGGGGGTGTGCAGGAGGCAGCTGGTCAATGTTTCTCTCTCATCGATGTTTCTAACTTTCTATCCCTCTCCCTTCCTCTCTGTAAAAAATCAATAAAATATATTTTTTTAAAAAAACAACAATAATTGTGTAGAAGTGCTTGGTAATTTGGATGTCCCGTTCAAGGAGAGGGTTGAGAGGGGCCATAGGCAAAGTTAAAAGACCATATACTAGCCGGAACCGGTTTGGCTCAGTGGATAGAGCGTCGGCCTGCGGACTGAAAGGTCCCAGGTTCGATTCCGGTCAAGGGCATGTACCTGGGTTGTGGGCACATCCCCAGTAGGAGATGTGCAGGAGGCAGCTGATCGATGTTTCTCTCTCATCGATGTTTCTAACTCTCTATCTCTCTCCCTTCCTCTCTGTAAAAAATCAATAAAATATATTAAAAAAAAAAAAGACCATATACTAGTACTTTGGTGTCAAACAGATGCCTTGTCAATTCCAATTCCTGTACTTACCTATTGTGTCACCTTGAAAGTTCCCTCACCTTGAAGATGAGATTTCGAATGCATTAATGGCAGAGGATGAGAAAGGATGCACATGAAGTTCTCTCCCCTATGATAGCATCAGAGGAAATGTACAAGATTTTTTTGGAGAGGTGGGAACATTGTTTTAATAACATGAATTACAGAAACTGTACTTACTTTGAAAATCTGTAAGTTAAAGACAAGCGCAAAAAGAAAATGAAAATTAACTATAATTGATCTTACAAAAAACTAGCTACTGTTACTAATGCCACGTATGTTTTCTTTTTGCAAACCATCTATCATATTTGCCGCATCGTTGGTAGTCCTTTTAAAATAAGTAGTAACATATTATGAATGTTTAGTTATATCTTAGATGCTTTTCTTTTTTATGATCTTGATAACTTTATCTTACTTCATATGATTATATTTAATTCATTTAACCAATCTCCTCTGGCTGAACATCTGTATTTTTAAATTTCTGCTATTTTAAAGCTGTTAGGAATATCCTTATACCTAAACCAGTGTGCATAATTCTGATTATTTCTTTAGGAAATTCCTAGAAATAAATATTGGTAATTCTTTGAAGGCATTTAATAATTGTTGCAAAATTGTCGCCCCAAGAAAGTTTTACTAATTTACTTTATGGTGGAATTTTAATAATGGGCTTCTTAATTACTTCCATAGGAAATTCACATTCCCCTTCCACAGCAATACAGAGAAAACCATGGCTCTCCACCAGTTTGCAGTTGTAATGTAATAAAGTTATAGGTCTAGAAATTATAAATACCTTTAATTTTAAAAATGTCACTGGTGACAAGTAAATTTTGCTTTCTCCAATATGTTGGCAAACTGATTTTTGCAAGTACTATTTTATCCCTACCATGACTTACTAGAAACATATTTTTTCATACTACTTTAAAAGTTTTGGGATGCCATTCATCCTGTGCTTCTAGAGGTGTAACATCACTAATTCAATAATTCTGTTGTCTTTCAGCATAGAAAAGAAAATAGCCCTGCAAAAATTAATGATCTATGATTAATTATTTTTACCCATTTGGGTAAGACAAATATAATCTTTGTTCAAAGTCTATTGTAACAGCTGATCAAACAGCTGTTTCCTGTTTAAATTTTAATTTCCTCTCTAGTTTGCATTCAAATCCTATGTTAGATTTTAATTTATTTAGGAGTCCTGTGAGATACAGTTGACTTTCAGAATAGCCCTTTTATGCTATGCCAGTGAGTCAAAATCAAACAGTCCTTGTTCAGCACTGATGATAAGCACACACAAAGGCATATACTCAAATGAGTTATACTAGCTCATCAAATGTGTTTTCCAATCTTTTTTCTTCAGGGGAGAAAAAGAAATCATGTTTGCTCATTTATTCATTGATTGATTGATTGCTTCATTCATTCATTCATTATACCCTTATCAAATGTCATATTTACCAAACATTGGGCTAGGTGTGGGGATATACAGATGGGAGGGGCACATCAAGCAGAGGGAGGCACATACAGCTACATACAAGCAGATGCTGAGGGGTGGTGGGAATTAATGCCAACAAAGTTCATTTGGTTCAGATGACACAGAGAGGAGGATGGCAGCTTTATCAAAGGACCTGAAGGAAGATTTGATGATAGAAATCATTGGAAAGATAATCAGCCGATTTAAATATTCCTCCTTAAAATATAGCTTAAGTGGTTGAGATTCAAATATGTGCTCTAATATACACAGGGTGTTGAAATTTCAGTTTCACTCTTTTTAATGTTGGCCCTAAAATGGCAGTGTAGTGGATGCCGTAGTGAGCTACCCAGCCCTCTTCAGGATAGGTAGTCCCCCACATCCGGAAAGTGTTGGACGCTGCTGGTTCACAGGTGTCCCTCTCTGGAAATTGCCCTTCACTGAGAGGAGCTGACTCACCCAAGGGCATTCCTTTATCCTGGGGGTACTCTGCAACAGATATGTAGGTATAGAGGCCTGGCGCTCTTGCCTGAAGCTGCTTGTAGGATTGACCGAAGCCTCCATTATGACTGTACTCAGTTCAACTCCTCCCTCTGCACAATCCAGTTTTCCTTACTGCTTTACTCGTGTTTATCCCTGATAGAACTTCAACATAGAAATTTCTCTCAGAAGCTTCTTACCAGGGACCCTAATACAGACAGACAATAATTGAATAGCATTTTTGTTATGCATGTCAAAAGGTGTTCTAACCATGAAGCTTCAGTCAGTTGGAGGTGGAGGCCATTAAAAGAGTTGGGTGGTTTTGGGTTTTGTTTTGTTTTGTTTTGTTTTTTAGGATACAAAAAAAGCCTGAAGGGCGTGGGAGTGTGCCGAGTCACAACATTTTGAATTGACATGTGGAGAGATATGATCCTCTGTGTGATTCAACAAATGATTTAAGGGCCAGAAAATCTATTTTTTCTCCCCCCCCCCCGCCCCAGTAATTTGCTATTGGTTTTACAGTTGCGCAGAGGAGACAATTGTCCATTTAATAAAAGTTTAGGATGATTGAGAAAGGCAGGAATCTAAGCCGTTTCTGTTCAAATTGTAAGACATCAGTGGGAGGGATAAGCAACCCCTCCACTGCTGACTTGTGTGATTGATGTGCATCAGAATGGGGAGGGTACACAAAGTGAGGTGCTTAGGATCCAACTGTGGGAGACTTTCCCTACCGGCTCATTTTCTTGAAGATGATTACAAAGCATAGAAAAAAACTATATATAATTCACAATTATATAAAGTCCAGTGGTGACAACACTTTGTCTCATTCCAGAAAGAGAGAGAGAGAGAGAGAGAGAGAGAGAGAGAGAGAGAGAGAAACCCTGGCCTTCTCAGGCCTGTCAAACCAAACCTGGTAGAGCTAGAACTACTAGCATTGTGATGACATTAGCACTTGAGGATTCTGTTCTCTAACTGTACGAGACAAAGCACAAATTATAGAAATGCTTGTGAAAGGAAATTGGGGGCTAGTTTTTAATCCTGTGATTCAGCCTCTTACATTTACTATCTACCCCAAATCTTTGCTGGCAGCATACCAATCTATCTGTTTGTCTCCTGCTAGCCTTTCATTTAGAAAACATGATGTGAGTGCCTCCTATGTGCTAGGTGTTAGGAATAAGAAATCAGTTCCAGCTTAACACATGCACACACACACAAATAATGATGTTAAACTGCATTTTCTGTGCCTATTAATTGTTGGCTCATTTATAAAAAAAAAAATGTACTTTTTGAATGGAAGAAACTTTTGTGTTTCTTCGCCTTTGGAGTAAGAATGGATGCTAAAATAATTTTGGTTTTGGTTTCCAACTGCGTCCTCTGCTAGCTTTTTTAGTCTCACACATGAATGGTGTGATATTCGTGGCTTTCTGAGGGGTAAGTAGAATTTCATACCTGCATTTTCTGTTATCAAAAATCAGGCTGCACGCAGGAGTGGTCAGACTCTGAAAGGACATCACATGGTCCTAATTGATAAAAGGCAGAACATCCCAAATGCACTGCCTGTGATCTTTCCTCCCTTTGTTCCTTTCCCTCTGACTTCAAGGAGAATGTGTCCACAGGGAAATTGGGTTTTCTGTCAATAAATCACTCTGCCAGTCCACAATATTGAACTTCCAGTGGACAGGTCTGAGAAATGGGGAAACGTACAAAGAGGTTGAGATGACTGTAAGTTAAGGGAGGCAAAACCATTTTGTGTGCAGGAGAAAAATGATTTGGGGTTTATGCTTGCTTTATTTCTGTGTTTTAGTTTGTGGACAGAAACCTATGAGAAGCTGATGAAAATGAGAAAACATTTTTCTCCTATTGTGTTCTTTTAAAGGTATATTTCAGTAAACCAATGTCTTTTAAATCTGGCTTTATTCCCTATAGATGAATTCCTTTGAAAGGAGTTTGTAGGTTTAAAAATTGAGAAGGTTGGGGGGGCTGATAAGAAGGCTGAAGGGATTAAGCAAAGAAAGACTCATGGACACAGACAACAGTATGGTGATTGCTGGAGGGAAGGGACCTGGGGGAGGTAGTAGAGGGTAAAGAGGGGGTGGTATAAATGGTGATCAAGGAGACTTGACTTGGAGTGGTGAACACACAATACAATATACAGATGATGTATTGTAGAATTGTGTACCTGAAGCCTAAATAATTGTATTAACTACTAGTCACCCCAATAAATTCAATAAAAATAAATTTTAGAAAGATTGCTTGAGAATAAGTTTTAAAATAATCTTTAAAATTAAAAGCATTAGTGAATTTTAAATTTCCAATGAATATATATATATGTGTGTGTGTGTGTGTGTGTGTGTGTGTGTGTGTTAAGATGTTTTAATAACTTTTTTAGAAAATAGGGATTAAAAAATAGCACTTAGAATTTAAACCAGTCTTCAAATCATGAATTCTATATATAAATTCTTGGCATCGTTTTTCAATATTTTCCAAATGCAGTGGATGAAGACTTCAATGACAATGAAAAATGATGTTTGTGAGTAATTTGTAAACTGAGTATTCAGTCTTGCTTCTAAAATAATTGTAGCTCTGTGTGAAGAACAAACAAAATTCGTATGCAAAATAGAGTAACAATAATATCTGCTTCATATTTCTAAACGACCTTGGTTACATATAATTCTTGTACACATAACAAAGGCAATATTAGGTTTTTGTTTCTCAGCAAACACATCCTTTCTGTAAGGTGTCATGTGCAGTGTCTTGATTTATATAGTTTTACATTAAGTGAAAGGTCAGAAAAAGATTAAGAGTGGAAACACAGGTTGAGGGCTCATTTTACTCTCACACTATTATTTGTCTAGTTAAATATTGTTTCCTACATGTTTGGCCTCTGAGCCTTATGTTAGAGGAAGTTTGGACCCTATAAACAGTTATTTAACTACTATTATTTTCCAAAATAGTTTCCATGACCTAAGAAAAGATTTCCCAGCTTTTCATGCCATGTCTTAACCAGGCATTTTAAAACATCCCAGGATCCCACAGTTTCCTGCTTCCCTTCTACATCTTTAGCTGCTCCTCCAGTCTCCTTTGCCTACTAGCTGTGCCTCCACTGTTCCCTTTTTTGGGAAACAAAACCGTCTTCAGACCAGTTTTCAAGATGAGACTCTTGACATTTGTAGTAGATACCTTAGGAGTCCTACCATCTGCCCTTGGCACTCATTCTCATACACAGGGACTTATGGCTTCTGATTTCTGCAAGTATTTGCTTGAGGGCCTTCTCTGGCCAATGGAGCCCTTCTTGTCTCCCATCCAGAACAGACAAGCGGTGTGGTGTGGTTAATGCCAGGAATAGCCATTACTTAGGACTGACAGGATAAATAACCCAGCTTCCTCACCTCTTTGTTGGAATCATGGAGGCATGTTCCACACCATTTCAGAGCCTACTTTTAAATATTAGATAGGAAATACTTTCCAATTTTTTGAGGAACCTCCATATTGTTTTCCATAGTGGCTGCACTAATTTACAATCCCACCAGCAGTGTACAAGGGTCCTCTTTTCTCCACATTCTCCCGGTTCAAAATATACTTCTGATCTGTCCATCTCACTGTCTCCTTGATCTGGGGTTCCTCACGTGGTCCACTGTAGTTCTCAGAGCCTGCTTATTTACATTCCATCATTCAGTCCAGCCCTTCTCCAGTCCATTCTTTTCTTTTACTGAGATGAAATATATAATAAAAAATGTACCATTGGAATCATTTAAAGTGCATAATTCAGCAGCATCAACTACATTCACATTGTTGTGCAACCACTGCCACCATCCATCTCCAGAATTTTGTCATCATCCTAAAGTAAAACTATGTGCCCATTAAACACTAACTCCTCATTTTTTGCATTCCTCAGCCCCTGACAACACCCATTCTGTTTTCTGTCTCTATGAATTTGAGCACTTTCAGAACTTCATATAGGTGGAATCATACAGGATTTGTCCTCTTCTGTCTGGCTTATTTCACTTAGCATAATATCTTCAGGATTCATCCACCCAGTCTACTCTTACAGTGAAGGAAGAATAATTTGTTTTCAATGGGAAAAAAATTACCTTTGATGTTTTTAAGCTACAAAAAAGTATGTATTGCTGACACGAAGCCAATGAAGTTGTTCAAAGATAAAGTTACTTATCCATGGGCCTCACCCCATCCTAAACCTCCTGGGGTGGCCAGTGTTAACAGCCTGAGATGTATCATTCTAGACTTTTTTCCTGATAGGGCAATCTTCCAAAAATATAAATCTCATGAGGTCACTCCTTTGCTTTAAACCCTTCAGTGGTCTTCCATAAAGCCCAGGATAAAGTCTGAAGTGATATCCATGGTCCTGACACACTGGAGACTGAGCCCTGCCTACCTCAGCAGCTTCACCCCCCATCATTTTCTTCCACTCACACTGTAACTATAAGGGCCCATTTTAATGTCCTTGAATAATCTACCATGATCTCTGGCCTTTGCACTTGCCCTTCTCCATGTGGAATCTCTTCCTAGCTCTTTTTTCTCCCACTTATCACTTTGGTAACTCCTGATCATCATCCAGAATTTCTTTTAAAACTCACTTTTTTGGGGGGGGGGGGCGGTCTCCTTCTCTGATAGCCTTCTGCAAACTCTACTTCACCTCCCAGTTATACCTTTCTGGCACCTGTTTTTATACCTTTTCTGCCTTCTCTACTATAAGTTCCTGGGTGGGGGCACTCTGTTCTTCACCTCCTAATTCAGTGCCTGCAGCTAGTAGGTTCACAGTAAATACTGTTTGGCTCATTAATCTTTTTTTGATAACTAAATTTACAACTTTAGGTTTAAATTGCATTTGGGCCCTTCTGTGTTGCCCCTGTTTTCTGGATGACTTTAATGTAGTTGTTATGATGCATTAATAATTATTACAGTACCTGGTTGGCTAGGAAAATTATATTTTTAATGAACAAGTGTCTTCATTTTCCCTGAGTTTTCTTATCCCATTTTTGACATCCAGATTCTCAGCAGTTACTTGATTGCAGCTATGGCTCTAATCTACCATAATACAGTATTTAAGTTTGTTTCTGAACTGATAGGTAACTAATATTAGAAACATTTTAGCCAAGATGTTTAAATGCTCTCTCTTGGAGAATGATTATGCACTTGCTGTGCATGTAGTTTTCTGTGAGCCTCTCAACCATTTCCAGTGAGCAGAATTCACGCTCAGATGTATGGCCAACAGCCATAGGATGATTGTGATACTGCAATTAAAATGGCCTAATCCAAACACTGATTTCCTGGAACATGTTTTCCTTGTGGTATTATTCTATGTAAAATCTTCCTTAGCTGGTTTTGTTCAGTGGATAGACCGTTGGCCTGCAGACTGAGGAGTCCCGGGTTCGATTCTGGTCAAGGGCACATGCCCGGGTTGTGGGCTCGATCCCCAGGGGTGTGCAGGAGGCAGCCAATCCATGATTCTCTCTCATCATTGATGTTTCTATCTCTCTCTCCCTCTCCCTTCCTCTCTGAAATCAATACAAATATATTTAAAAATTTGTATTGTGATTCTACTACTTTTGCAAACCACCAGAAGAACTCAGTGGCTTCAAAATTCACCTGCATTAAGATAACTGACAAATCTCTGTATATTTTCAACCAAGTTAACAAGTGGGAAAAAAAATAAATGAATATGGGCTTTATATGTGGACTAGTTAAGAGAGACCAACGGAATTACGGGAGTCTGGGATACAAATGGACATAGTAAGACACAGAGCTAAGAATGTACATGACACCCCATTCCCACAAAGACACCCAGAGTAAAGAAGCCCCAGAAATAAAAACTCATGGAATCAAACAGAGAGACAAAGAGGCACAGGAGAACATAACATCACAGCATAATTTCCCAGAATTAGAATTTGTTATTAAAGGATTTTAAATGTATTTTTATAACAATGTGGGTAAGTGGTGACATTGACATTTTCAGTTTCATTTGTTCCTTCATCCAGGAAGTATTTGTGAAGGGTCACAGGATCCCCAGGTCTGGATTACACCTCCTTTCAACAATGTGGAATTGTCCTCCGCCATTATAGGTGGCTTCATCTTTCAATTTGGAATTCTGATTGATTTTACAGTTTGGGGCTATGCCCAAAGCTTGGGAGTACAGAGAGCTTGTTTAAGGCACTTAGACATAAACAAACACACTCAGAGACATATTTCAGTTAGAGCATAATATTAAAACACATTAAAAATACAAGATATTTCTGTAAGTAACTAACACAACATAGGCCAGGTATCTTTCTCTTCTGTAACCCAATGCTTCAAGCGCAGAATTTAAATGCTCGATAGGAATTAAAAATTAACTAAGCTCTTATAATATCTCTAAAATATCAGATGCTGAAATGACTTTCAGCAGAGGAAGCAGTTCCATTTTCTAACGAGTGCCCAGATGGTGCTATTAATTAAAAGGAGGTCTATAGACTTTAGATGTGAGGCAGAAGGGTTGTGGAGCTGACATTGTACTGTCAATATTTGGAGATATCTTTGAATCCTTGCTCAGTTGGGAGACTCCATTTGTATATTAAAACATGTTTCCCTTGCAAAATTTTTGTATTAAATTTATAAATGAGAAAATATTTAGAGTAGAAAATTTGTGGTTGAAAATTTAATAGGCATTTGTGATCAGATGGCCACATTGGCATTAAAATGAGTTTTGAGATACATCAGATTTTGAGAACTGCATTCTGATAAACCCATCAGAGTTAAGTTGTTTTGCAAACTGAACCCCTCTTCATCTTTCACAGCTGAATTAACTGACTTCTCTGCCTACCTTTAAGATGAGATTTCGAATGCCTTTATGGCAGAGGAAGGAATCAAACTTGGCAAAACTGTGGAAATCCATCTTTAATTATTCCTAAAAATATTTCTAAGAATGGGTACCAGTTAGTTTACTTACAATACCGAGTCATTAAAATAATTGAGTCTCATAAAAAAAGAGAGCCACAAAATCTGCTTTTGCTTTCTATTTGGTATGAACTAATAAAGTATGTCACTTTGTGTAAATCATAGGAGATACAGGTTTAGGTGAGGGTATATAGGTGGATTTATTTTGGAAAGACAAATGAGTTCTTCCATTTCTCAAAAAAATGAAAGAGAGTCACCAGCTGAAAAAGGCTGGGGAGTTGTCATGTAGGACGTTTTAGAAGAAAATGTATGAAATAGCCATTTGAACAGTGGGAAATTGCACACTAAGGTTCCAAGGAGTTATTCATTTAATTGCATGAAGGTATCTGTCAAATACAATGGTCTTCCTTGTAGAAAAGAGATGTTAAATTATTCTTTCTGATGATGATTAATCAGAAGATACTGCTTTGAGTGCTCCAAGTCCATAAAAATTAACAACAGAGAAAACATTGCTTTACCCTTCTCTGATATGGTTGGTGGGCATTTGAGCAGTCCATGATACAGTTTATCCAATTATTTTGTTATAGGTTAAAAAGAAGGTAGTTTAAGACCCAGTCATTTTTCTGATGCATAGCTTGAAGAAATATTAAAGCCTAGGAAATTATGCTGCTAGAACAAGATATGATCTGTAGATAAATCACCTACGTCGAGTCAAAGGATGATGAGAGATCCTGCAAAAATCCATATCTTGTTAATAAGTACTTGTAGGGAGATGGAAGTGACAGAGAATCAAAGGCCTGATTAATTTCCAAGTCCAGCCTGCCTATCGCCAGATAGCAACAGTGGGCCTGATATATGCAAATAATTTTGTGCGCATAATCTTTGCACCAACTCTGCCTGCAAGGTATCATCCGGTTTACAAACTGAAATCAGAAGGAGTTCAGAAGTTACTTGCCCAGGATCCCAAAGTGCCTAAGAGACAAAATGGGGTTGGAACCTAATTATTCCAATTTCAAAGCCAAATACTTCATAAGGTATTGGACTCATTCATGGAACAGATATTTGTGGGGGTATTTACCTTATAATGGGCAATATGCTCAGTAGCTTATATTTTGCCTCAGTTCTTTCACAACTGTTTGATAACATAGGCAGTAAGTATTTTCACTCCTTTACAGGTCAGGAAATTGAGGTTGAATGAAAGAGAGAAATTTGACTGCCTAACCAATGGCAGACTAGGAATATGAGAGAGACTAATTTTTGAAAATATTAAATTTTCTTCTTGAAGTAATAGACAGTCCGTTTAACATAAGGAATTAAGATGGTTGTATTGGCAAGGGTTGGGACATACCATTCAGCATGAAATCTAGATATTCTGGCTAAAAGTGACTGAATTTGTTTTTTTATTTGGGGTAACTCAGCAGCTGTCCTAAAATGAATGGGAAAACTGCATCCCAGCTGCAGACAGCAGTAGATATTTTGTTTTTCTGGAAATCTTTGCACTAGTGTTCATTTTTGTGTGGCATGTCTTCTAACCCTGACAACTGAATCCAGAGCCTCTCACTGAGATTTAAAATGATCCTTTTTAGAAAGTATAATTTTCCCTTAAAAGAATTGAGCCTAATAAATATATAAGTAATTTCATCTGAATTCCATTTGAGACCTTGTCTTCACAAACATTGTCAGCTTGTTTTGGCTTTCTGTTAAATCTTTTATCAAACTACATGCAGGATTTTGGCCAGACATGGAGAATTTTCAACCTGTCTCCAATTTGTTGGTATGAAATATCAGAAAAAACTTCTTTCCAAAAATAATGTTAGCTAAAAGCTTAAAATTACAGAGCTCCCAAAGGATTCTTGTGGATTTAAATACAAACTCTACCTTGGTAAAGTCCACATTTTATCTCCTCCTTCTTGAAGCTCTAATTTCTCATTTCATTTTTGGTAAAAGAAGATGTTGAAACAGAGAAGTATTGAAAGTATTCTACAGCCAGCCTCTGACCCTCTTCAGGCCATTTGTAACATCTGGCTCTTTTAGGGACTAGGATCTAGGAATTGGGTGAGCCAAAGGGAGTGTGGTATCTCTCTGATTTTATATTCTACCTTAAAGGTGTTTGTGAGTCTGAAAAATCATGTTGATAATCCATAGGAGGGCTACAATCATGACAATGAGATATTTCATCCTCAGATCATAGTCAAGCAAATTACCATGGCATCATATGGTTATCTTCTATGCTTAAACAACAGTATTCTTAAAAGAGTATGTTTTTATTTATTTACATATATTCCACCAAATTCCCCAAAGAATTTGGACCAGGTGAATTAAAAGTTTAGTTTTATGTAACAGTTTTTTTAAATGAAGAATATAACACACAAACATGAAAAAGACAAACTGTAATTGCTGGGTTTGCATCCTGTTTTTATGGGAGACCATATCGAGGTAAAGCAAAATAAATGTTGTCTACCACAATTGCAATACACAGAAAATACCTCACTCTTTTCAAACAACAAAGGGTAAAGACAAAAAGCTTGGAAATGGAACAAGACTCATTATGATTAGACATTTTTGGAAAATGCAATGATTTGCATATAAAGCATGATGAAGAAACATTTTTTTTGGCTTTAGATATATTCTGAAAGGCGTTGGAAGGCAATCTCCTCATATCTCAAAGCAGCAGCATCTGGAGAAAGGTTTCTATGGCAACTCACGAAAGCTTGATGTCTATCACTTTTTAAGAACATACATCACCCCATGGCCTGAGGCTTTGTTCAGCAAAAGTCTTTATTTGAGAAGTTATTGCCATTTATTTTTGTGTTACATATTTTGACCATCTTAGGGAAAAAGAGAGCAAAGGGCTTCCAAGAAGATGTGGCATCTTTTTCATATTTGGGGGCAAGATACGAATAACATAATTCTTGACTTTGCTTCTCAAGAATAACAATGATGGTACACATTGGTATGTGTGATTTATGCTATGTGTTGTTTTAATTTTCCAAAAAGTTATGATTGGTATGTCCTCAGGAAAGAGAGTCAGTCTGTACTTAAGGAGGAAGAAACTGTTCAGCCAAAGCACCTAATGATCGGAACTGATAGGCTCCAGGCAGTTTTTACAGATATATTTTGTCAAGAATGTTAATAAAGAAACATTCTAATTTTAAAACTTGACATGCTTTGAGACTTTTTTTTAACAACATACATCTTTGTATGTTATAGAAAATAATGTGAGTCATGAAAAACACATAGGACACAGAAACAGAACTGGGTTTTAGCACTAACGGTGCCATCGCTAGCTGTATAATGCTCAGCAAGCCCTTGAATCTCTCTGAGCTTCCATTTCCTAATATGAAAAATAGGAGTAACAATGCCAGCCACACAGAATTTTTGTTAAGGACTGAATGCGTGTAGGAATATTGGAAACCGCTGTGTTGTACATGTGTAAGGTGGTTATTATTGGTTGGCTGTCTTTCATCCCATATCTTTCCCCTGGAAAAAGTCAGGAGTATCCTTTATCATTTCTGATGTGATTGGAGAAAATCAGTTTCAATGTGTATAAATATTTTCGTTTCTTATACTATAGTAGAGGCTTGGTGCACAGATGGGGCGTTGGTGGGGTCCCTAGGCCTGGCCTGCAGGGATCGGCCTGAAACTGGCTCTCCAACATCCTCTGAAGGGTCCTGGATTGCAAGAGGGCACAGGCCAGGCCAAGGGACCCCACCTGTGCATGATCGGGCCAAGGAAGGATAGTGGGAGGGCTCCAGGGTGTGTCTGGCCCGTGTTCCCCAGTCCCCATCTGCAGGACCCCAGCAACAAGCTAACCTACCAGTCGGAGCATCTGCCCCCTGGTGGGCAGTGCACATTATAGTGACTGGTTGAACTGTCGAACGGTGGGACGCTTAGCATATTAGGCTTACATACATATATGGATTAAATATACTATGTTTATATAGACACTATTGCAGCCATTTATTTATTGATTGATTAAGTAATTAAATGTCATCTTTGTTGTTAAATGAATCCATTTAATAAAACTGTAAGTAGCATTGAGGAGACACATAAATAGATGATTAAACTCTCATAATCTCTATATATATAAGGCTAATATGTGAAGTGTCTCCTCAGGACTTGACCGGGAGTTCGATCACTCGCTATGATGTGCACTGACCACCAGGGAGGCGGCACAAAACGAAGGAAGGCCCTGGCTGGCAGCTGGCAGGCGGGGAAGGGAGGCCCCGGCCAGCAACTGGAAGGCCCTGATCGGTCCTGATCTCTGGCCAGGCCTAGGGACCCTACCCATGCATGACTTTCGTGCACCAGGCCTCTAGTTCAGAAAATAAATTTCTGAGTTTCAAGGCTACAACATAAGCTGTTTAGGCAGTATCCTGCACAAGGGTTCCCAGCTGATGCAGTGAAAGAGGGCATGCAACCCAGCCCACATTTTGCCAGCTAAGCCATTTGAACCAAGGTGAGTCATATTTGTCTGAAAGAAGGAGGTCTTTTTGAAATTTACCTGCCAGGAGCATGCACCTTCTTATAATTTACACAAAGGTATGGAATGTTCTAGCTATGGTCCTACGGCTTGTATGGTCCGTGGTGTTCTATGGAAGGCATTCATTGTTCCACTGTGTTTAGCATGAGCAAGTCTGCTGGGCATGCTTGTTATCTGGAGTCAGACTGCCTGGATTCGAATACTGGCTCTGCCGCCTGTTAGCTATGTGACCTTGGGCATATGACTTGCCTCTCTGTGCCTCACGTTCTAAATCTGACCACTTCCTAGAGCTGTTGGAAGAATAATAAATTTTTATGTGAAAAACATTTAGAATAGAAGCTGGCACACAGTCAGTGCTCAAAAGGTTAGCTGTTTTTAGTGACATCTTCACCTGCCACTCTATTCTGTGTTGAAAGTTCAACAATTACTATCTGAATTCCACCTACAAATACCACTTTCTTTTAATGAATTACACTTAATTTGAAAATAGTTTTCTTTTCACTCCAGGCTTCTTTTGCATGTATTTGTGTTAAATAACTAAAAAGCATTTTCTTTAGAGACATCAAGAATCCCAGTTCTTCTATCAGAAGGTCATTTGGTTGTTTTTACTTCATAAAACCATTGCTTTATCAGAAATGACCAGAACGTGATGAGGCCTGTTTCTATATTTTGGCTTTTTTCTTCCTTAGGGGAATGCCTATATTATGTACCAATATTATAAGTTACAGATGCTTTGAGGTACAGTGAATTTCATTGTCAATTTTAGTTAACATGAATTTTTTTATAATTGGGATGGAATTGTTTATATAGCAACAAACTACAGATGTTTCACAATGTTTTCAAGACAATTAAATTTCCATTTTAAAACATTTTGTTAAATATCAAATTTTGATATGAAGGACATTTGACAGATTAACAAAGCAAAGGATGAGGCAGATGGCAATTTTGATTTTTTTTCACTTCCCTCTAAATCCTAACTTGTCCACTGCTCTAAAGACACCTTGAAGAGGCACCTTGGTTACCTGCACTATGTACTTTTCAGTCTCTTATGGCATCTATCGCTTGGGCTGTTTTCCATGGCACCAAACTGGAAGCATAGAAGGCTAAGAATGCTGCACACCACTCCACCGAGTTCCAATCTTTAAAATAATTTGCATGTCTAACCCAAATTTAGGTCTCCAAATAATTGAGATAGTTATCACTTTGATAATTTTTTTCCAAGTAAACTACTCAGGAAGAAGTAGGCATTAGTCTACCATTATTCCTGGGTGCCATGCTACGATTATTCACCCGAAGGAGACTCCTTGAGGTGAATAATTTGTTGAACTGAGTTGAAATCCTATGGACCCTGCACCATTTGGAAGCAATAAATGAGATAGATAATCTTATCAGAAGCCTGTTATGGGCACATAGGGGCTGCTTCTGGAAGTGGCAAATTATAATTTGTTTGTGAAATATTAATTGATCCTGCCTGTTAAACTGAAGTTTAACTAGCTTTTTAAAAGTACAAAGTCATTATAAGCTTAATCCTACATTGGTTGCAAAAGTTAAATATCCATTTAAGAGAAAAACATTATTTTAAAATTCTTATACTTAGTTGGAGAGCAGAATGTTTTAAGGCACTTGACATCCATCAGTGTATTGAGTTACTGTATTTTTTTTAATTTGGCTCTTTCCATTCAAGACCATATTGTGCTTCTCCCTTATTATTATGACCTATCACAGAAAGGGCCACATAGATAGATGTTTGTCTGAGACTGTCCTGTCCCTGCTGCTGCCTCTCCTGATAACAGCTGCCTCTCTCGATACTGGCTGCCTCTCCACTGTATTTCTTTTCCTTTTTGGTACCAGATTGTGGCTAAGAGATCAGCTTTGGGGCTAAACTCTGACCTTGCCATTTACTAATGATATACTCTATGTCAGATCAATGAATGTCTCCAACCCTCCATTTTTCTTTTTAAAACAAGGCTAATGATACCTCTCAGCATTGTGGTGAGGACAGAGTACTCTGTGTGTAAACCACATCACACAGAGTAAGGCCAGTACTCAGTGCTTTCTGACAATGGCTGTTATTAATGTAGATATTTTCTTAAAAAAACTGTTATTGCATTGAGTCAGGAAATGATTGCTTAAGTGTTTAAACAGTGCCAATTACACTGTTTCATGTTTTAGGGTAAATAAACTTCTGCTACTTTCTGATTTTTTTCACAATAATATTGCATTTCACAATTCCCGGACTTGGCAGAGAATGCACCATCTCTCATATTTTTGTTCTATGGCACAATGTGTTAAAAGTTCCAAACAACCGAAATAGAAATGAACTCGGAAACAACCTGGTTGTGAATCAGGGCGGCTTTGTATAGTCTATGTTTGCTTATTCTTGCATCAGTCAAACCACTAGGCCTTTCATTACCAAGGAATCCTTGAGAGCTCCTTCTTCATGTTAATCATCACCTGAGCAGACCAACCCCTCAGGTTCTCAGGTGTTCTAAAATCCCTTCCTTCTAAACTGCAGCGACTAAGCCACTGATACTTGAGCCAATTATTTTTTTCAATCAGCTTTTGTCTATTGATATCAAACAAGAATTTTGAATAGCCCCCTATGAACATTAGTGTGACAAAGTGTGAGATATTTACAACGTATTCTCAAATCGCTGTGTTTAAAGATATTTTTGGCATTTTTCTATTTATGACTTTTTAAGGCACATGAACATATAGAACTCTATTCAACTCTTTGATAAGACCCCAGCCTGTTCTAATAACTGTTTAAGTTTACTATCAGATACTATTGGGTAACTGCATTTACTAAAAGACAGCACCTTTTGTGGACTATAAAATGGTTGTGTATATGAGTGCTGTTGCATTTCGTTCTGAACCCTTTTGTTTAAGCTGCAGCATGTGCAGCAGATCCCTCTGAATGTCCTGATAACAGCTGTTACCATGGTTGCATCTTATTTCATATTTTATTTGTTGAACTGATGCTTGATAAGAGAAATGGCACTGAATTATCTGAAATGTTGAATCTAAAAAGAAATGTTTTCTCTTTTTTTCCCCCCTTATGGAAACTAGAGTTAGAAATCCAAGCCCTGTATTCCTAAATAAGGGTTGTGCAATACTCGTGCACACTGCGTGGAGGCCTGTGGACTTTGTAACCCTAACCCCACCGCCAACTGAAAAGCTCTGGGCCTGCCCCTAAGGAGGAAGAGAGAGAGAGAGAGAGAGAGAGAGAGAGAGGCTCTGGGCCTGCCCCTAAGGAGGAAGAGAGAGAGAGAGAGAGAGAGAGAGAGAGAGAGAGAGAGAGAGAGAGAGAGAGAGAATGGATTAACTCAAATAATGAAGTGCCAAATCTGCCTCTTTAAAAAATAGGTTTCTTTTTTTAGGTTAACCAATAGGCAATGAATGAAACCTTGGTTTTTCATTAAGGCTTTTACGGTGGGCTCATATCTTACATTTCATAGATTTTTATCAAACAAGATACAAGTTTTTTTTTAAAACACATTGATCCAAATAAAGTGAAAAATATCTTTGAAATGTAATTTCTCCCTGAAGCAAGAATAGAGAAATGTGATCTACAAAGAGGATAGCCTGACTTTGCCTGCTGGCTCCTGATGTGACCTTGACCACCTCTTTGTCCTTCAATTTCTTCAGCAATAGGATGAGAATATAAATAGTTCCTTTAATTATTGGGTTTCTGTGAGAATTCATTGAATTAATATATTAAAAACTTTAGACCAGCTTTTCACATGTGATGAGCACTACATTGCTATTTCAATAGGAACCTTTCTTTCCCGTAGTATTAGTGGGGTATAAAAGTCTTAGAACTATTATTTTTGAAAGAAAAGATTGAAACTATTTCATTTATTGGTAAGGCACAGTGTTTTAATCTTTCCTTGATTTTATTTGGTCTCATAAAAGCAAATGAGCAAGGTAATTGGAACTGAGCAAATTCAGTTCATTATTCTGAGCATCACAGTGCTATTGTCTGAGATAAAAAAAAAAATACTACATCCTGGATGGACTTGTACATTGTCAAAACATATTTGGTATATATGTACCATATCTTCTTTTTTAAAAATATATTTTATTGATTTTTTACAGAGAGGAAGGGAGAAGGATAGAGAGTTAGAAACATCAACGAGAGAGAAACATCGATCAGCTGCCTCCTACACACTCCCCACTGGGGATGTGCCCACAGCCAAAGTACATGCCCCTGACCGGAATCGAACCTGGGACCCTTCAGTCCGCAGGCCGACGCTCTATCCACTGAGCCAAACCGGTTAGGGCAATGTACCATATCTTCTTAATCCACTTGTCTATTGATGGGCACTTAGGTTGCTTCCATATTTGGTCCTGAGTCTGCTAGGGTGAGGTGTTGTGTTTTTTGTTGTTTTGTTTTTTAATCCTCACCTGAGGATGTTTTTCACTGATTTGAGAGAAAAAGGAAGTGAGAGGGAGAAAGAGAAAAACATTGATGTGAGAGAGAGAAACATGCCTCGACCTGCGATCAAACCTGCAATCTGGGTATGTGCCCTGACTAGGAATCGAACCCAAGACCCTTCAGTGCACAAGACAAAGCCCTAAACAATTGAGCCACACCAGCTGAGCCAGGGGCCTTGTGTTTTTATCGGTGTTGTCTGATGTAAAATCACTCAATTTTTTCCTCAAACATGGACATTTTGATATAGTGACCAAAAGCTGTTTTTAAGATTTGAAACATTTACCAAAAATAAAATCCATTTTGTTTTTTCTACAAATAACAATTGGTTTTCTGACTTGGAATTTGGGTCTCTGGTGAGAAACCTTAGCCGCCTGTAAGTTAAATATAACATTAGGCTGTGTGTGAGCCACATGGACTTTTCCTGTTGGCTGCTAGTGTGAAGAGCTTATCTGGAATCCTTATAAGGTGTTTGATTCTGATTTCTTATTTTATTTTCTCCCAGGTATGGCAGCAGCCAAACTTCTGCATGATTCTGGCCTGAATGTAGTTGTTCTGGAAGCCCGGGACCGTGTGGGAGGCAGGACGTACACCATTCGGGTAAGACATTAAGGATGGAATGGAAAAACATGGTATCAAAACTGATTTTTTTTTCATTTTACTCTCTCTAAGGGAGTGAAAATTACTCTAAACATTTCTCACAGCCTCACTCCCAATTTTTTTTTTCTTTTTCAACTCTTCCATACCTTTTTTCTTCTTACCTCATGACACTTGGCACTAGCCCAGTAAAGTATTGCCCCAATAAATAGGTGTGTGGAATAATACATCAATGATTAAAACAAAGAATCCTGCCCTTAAGAAATATACTAGAGGCCCAGTGCACGGACTTGTGCAGTGGTAGGGTCCCTCGGCCTGGCCTATGGGGATTGGGCCAAAACCAGATCTCTGATATCCCCCGAGGGGTCCCAGATTGCAAGAGGGTGAAGGCCAGGCTGAGGGACCCCACCGGGGCACGATTCCATGCACCAGGCCTCTAGTATGCATATAAGATCTTTGGTTAATCTCTGCCCACCCTCCCCTCTCCTCCTTACCTCTGAGATTCATCAGCCTGTTCCATGTTTCCATGCATGTGGTTTCCACTCCTGCATTGAGTGTCTGCTCCCTGGTGGTCAATGCACATCACAGCTACCTGTCAGCTGGTCAGCTGGTCGGCTGGTCGGCTGGTTGCTTAGTCTTTTAGATAGATAGATAGATAGATAGATAGATAGATAGATAGATAGATAGATAGATAGATAGATAGATAGATGATAGATAGATAGATAGATAGATAGATAGATAGATAGATAGATGATAGATAGATAGATAGATAGATAGATAGATAGATAGATAGATAGATAGATATTCTTTTTTTGGGGGGGAGGGAGCCAAATAATAGAAAACAAACAAAAACAGAAAAAACAGGGCCTTCTCTGGTGTCGCTGACTAAGAGGTACCCAGTTATGATTTGACACGTCCAAACACAGGGAACTTTTCTATTCACTTCTTGTTCAGAGTTTGATCCCTAGTCATTGGATATGAAGCTAATTCAAAACCATATAGGAAACTTGCTATTGAACATAAGAGCAATTTCAAAGATTCAAATTATGACCAAACATTCCTTGATGGTATCTTTCAAACATATGGTTTGCCAAACCACATAAGAAGTGATTATTTTCTTTCTTGTTTGTCCTCTAGCATTAGCTGCCTCAAAATTAGCCTCAACTACTAAGTATTGAGAACTCGCCAACAATTCAGAGATTATAAACTCAAGGCACTGAAAACCAAACCATGTTGTTGGAACATTGTGAATGATAGGGTTCAGAAATCCGTTGCCTATACAAAGTTCAATTAATTTTGTTTAAATTAAAAAATGATTTAATAACTGTTAAATTACATGAATGGAGTTGAGAATAGAACCCAATTTTTCATGGATATACCAGATATGTCTATAACCTATGAAATGCTAATTTGCTTAATTCAGGGCTCTCTTTTTCATCTTAGTAATAACATTTTCACAACTATTTTTATTTTTTTTCTTGGGAAAACAGAACCAAATGGTTAAATATGTGGACCTTGGAGGATCCTATGTTGGGCCAACCCAGAATCGTATCTTAAGATT
This sequence comes from Myotis myotis, assembly GCF_014108235.1. Taxonomy (NCBI): domain Eukaryota; kingdom Metazoa; phylum Chordata; class Mammalia; order Chiroptera; family Vespertilionidae; genus Myotis; species Myotis myotis. The sequence continues at coordinate 3,840,302 of NW_023416346.1, read as the reverse complement.
AGCCAAGGAGCTAGGAATAGAGACCTACAAAGTGAATGAAGTGGAGTGTCTGATCCACCATACAAAGGTAAGCCTGGGCCAGCCTTTGAAGGATTTGAAAGCTACTCTGTGGTTATTTCTTGATGCAAATTTAAGGTCATTCTTTCAGAGAGACTCTTGCAATCCAGAATGTTTGCAAAGGTATGTAGTTTATGAGTGTATTTCAACCACTCAGAATTTTTCAGTGTTATCAAAGTGGGAGTGAGAATTCTCTGCCTATTCAGGAAGGTAATTGACCAAGTAATATTGCCCATTTGGTAAAAAGTTTAACGAAACTAATAGAGAAAAAGCATTTGTGGCTAATCTATTAAATACCTTGGGCTCTTTCATGTGCTACAAAAGCTTGTGTGCAGTTTTGCAAATGCTGCCCTAGACTTCACATTATAAAAAGTATTTGCAATATGTCTAAGGTAGTATTTTGAAATTTTATCCGTATCTAATTTAACAGCTAAAGTTATTCTTCTTTTAAGATTTATATAAAAGTGATTGAAGTCCCAAATTCCATTTCTTTTTGTGGGGAAGCTCCATTGATCCCTTGAGATTTCTGTGAGTTTACTGAGACTTACATTCTCATGATCATTGTGGTTTATGGTTCCTGCCTCCATGACACCTATGCTCATCCATATCACATGGCCTGTGGCTCTTTTCTTCCTTTTGCTCTATGCCAACCTGGGTTGAAATTCACCTCTTCGTTGTGATTCCCCTCAGACTACCCTGAGTGTTTGTGTACATCAGACTTGACTGAAATTTTGAGCAAATGCAGGGCTGGGGGCAGGGGCGGGGGCGTTAAATTGCAGAAACACAGCTTAGAATTGAATATTAGACACTCTAATAAGTTCTTAGTCTTATGCCCACATTTCTCTGTAGATGCCAGTGTCCCACCATGTTTCTGGTCTTTAGACTCTTCTCACATCTCCCTGATCCTTGTTTTCTAGCATCATTGCTTTGCTCCAAAAAGTCACTGATGTTCTCTGACAAGCCGAGATTCACTTACTCTGGCACCGTCCCCTGGTCTCCCACAGAAGAACTGGCAGAGGTTTTGAATTTCAGTCTTTCCTCTCTTCCTCACTTGCCTCCACAGATGGAAGTAAACAGTATAGGCATATTCCTCACTGGTAGAAGGCATCCCCTTAGGAGACAGAAGAAACTAGCAAGTCAGTTTGATTCATATAACAATGTTGATACATTGACACACTTATATTATTTGTGAGTGCTAATATCAAGAAGGACAGATAACAGACTGTACACTGTGAATCATTTAATAAAACTGGAAAGAAAAATCTATCTAATTTGGCATAATGTGGGTAAAATATTTCCTTAATTCATAAATGTTTTGGTGGAACTCAGATTTTGTTTCATAAGCCTTTTCACTTTGTCTCTATATGTGTCTAGTAGAAAAAGAGACACATCGTTTAAAAATGAAAATGTAGCATGGTGACAGTGCAATTTGTTGAACATCAATTAGCAGCACTTAGTAAACATCCTTCCCTGGCTTCCTTGCTTTTAAATACAGATCACATTGACTGATTTCTTCTGTCTTCCTTGTCCTAACACAGTGGTTCTCAACCTTCTGGCCCTTTAAATACAGTTCCTCGTGTTGTGACCCAACCATAACATTATTTCCGTTGCTGCTTCATCACTGTCATGTGGCTACTGTGATGAATCGTCATGTAAATATCTGATATGCAGGATGGTCTTAGGCGACCCCTGTGAAAGGGTCGTTCAACCGCCAAAGGGGTCAGACCCATAGGTTGAGAACCTTTGTTAACATGTCAGACTTACAGAGACTTATATCTCAGAACACTGGGATCTCTTTTCGTTTTCTCCAGACAACGTAGATGACTAAAGAGTATATTCACTCTTCTTTCTTTGTGCAGGGTTTCCTGGCAATCAGGAGCTATGATCAGGATGTTTGTTTTTTTTTTGGTAATCTTATGGCTGATATTACGTTCCTTGCTTGAAAGAGATCGCTTACAGTCGTTAATTGTGGAAATGATCTTACACAATACTTTTACAGAGTGATGGCCAAATGGGCTGCTTTCTTAGACTATATCAAATAATGTGGGTGCAGCTACGAAAACACAAGCAAATAAGGAGTATCTTTATAAATTTTAAAATAAATGTTATTTTTTTTAATTATTACAAAAGTAAAGCATATTTATTGTAAAGATGTAATTAGAAAATGTGGGTAAAGAAAAACTAAAATAAAACCCTCTATAATCCTATCTAGGGAAAATCACTCTAAAATATTCTCATGGTTCAGAGATGTTTCATATTCCTGTATTGCTATTTTCTGACCTCTGCTGGAGGAAAGGAGGAATATCAATGCACTTTAAAAATGTCCATAACCTATAGACACAGACAATAATGTGCTGATGACCAGAGAGAAGGGGGGACAGGAGTTTGGTGGAGGTGGACAAAGGGGGAGAATGGAAACATATGCAATAGTATTAACAATAAAAATAAAGTTAAAAATATTGTATACAGCTCTAGCTGGTTTTGCTCAGTGGATAGAGCGTGGGCCTGTGGACTGAAGGGTCCTGGGTTCGATTCCAGTCAAGGGCACATGCCCAGGTTGTGGGCTCCATCCCCAGCAGGGAGTGTGCAGGAAGAAAACGATCAATGATTCTCTCTCATCACTGATGTTTCTATTTATCTCTCCTTTCCCTTCAATAAAATATTAAAAATATTGTATAAATATGCACATGCATATGTGTACATGTTTGATATAGTAACTTATTGTAATGAATTCTTACTAATGAGATCATTGAAACATTAATGAGGATATGAAACAAAGATTTTTTTTCCAAACTTGATAGAGGTGTTAATTTGATCTCCTTATGGTCATGTCCAGTGAAGAGTTACATAATAATAAGTATTGATAAAGTCCTTGTAGCTAAGAAGTCCTCCTCAGACTAAATACTTGTTCTCCACTATCACCGCCTCCATGTCTTTCTTTGCTCACTTATCATTGTTCTCTTTTTTAAAAAATATTTTTTAATGATTTCAGAGAGGAAGGGAGAAGGAGATAGAAACATCAATGATGAGAGAATCATGGATCGGCTGCCTCCTGCCTGCCCCACACTGGGGATGGAGCCCACAACCCAGGCTGTGCCCTGACCTGGGATCAAATCATGACCTCCTAGTTCATAGGTCGACGCTCAACCACTGAGCCACACCAGCTGGGCTCATTGTTCTCAGTTTTAGCCTGTCAAAAGCATCTCAGATGGCTACATCCATTTATGGGATTATTGACCAGAGCTATGACATTCTATCTCCTACTACCTGGCAAAGAATGTAGCTCAGAAATGTGTCTCCTCTGTCATGTAGGCAGTACTTTTGAGATTTTGGCATAACAAGTTTTAATAACTACTATGGTATATACAAATATGTATTCTATTTGCACCTTATTTTTTCAACAGATCTGCATGTATTTCTTAACCCAGAGCCTGAGAATAGTTTAGATTTTTAAACGGAAGACAGAGTTTTATGTGCAGCCTTAATAAAATTAGGATAAGGAACTTGGTTATGCTGGTCAGAATTGAAAGTAACGAAATGAAGCTACCCATAAAATGGAGAGGGCACAGCAAGCAGCTCACAGTACAGCTACACAAAGGAAGGGTGTCTATCTCAAGAAATGATGACTCTGGTATCTCTGGTTCCCTGGTACAGTGGGGCCTTGACTTACGAGTGTCCCGACTAATGAGTTTTTGAGATACCAGCTGTCTCTCAGCCGATTTTTTGCATTGAGTTGACAGAGTAATTTGAGTTAACAAGCTCCTTAACGAGCTCGGTCTGGGAACGAATTAAACTCGTAAATCAAGGCCCCACTGTATTTGCATTCATGCCAGCGCCATAATAGGAACCTCCTGGTGTGCTGTTATGTGCATTCTTAACAAATAAATCTGCCCCTTATTTGTTAAAAATGTTTATATCGACTGAGTGGCATTCATTTTTAGTGCTACTGTAGCTCTATCTTATGTTCCTAAAATGTGGTTTTCCAAAGCCTTGTTGGTGAATAAAAGATGTGATACCAAGATATATTGGGATTTAATTATCAGTGGGAAAAATTATCACTTCATCTCAAATCTGTGTAATTTAGAAGGTTTTTTTTTCACTTCTAAAATAGTGATGCAGCCATTTGTGCTTAATAGTTATTGTTAAGCATCTACTGAAGTTTTAAATCTGTTTGGCAAATAGTCATGATAATTTCTGCTAGTATAGCTTAGAAGGCAGCTGTTTAAATGCCTTGGAAGTGACTTGTAAAAAACTGTTCCTGTTTAGACACTATATCATAATTAAAAGAAAAAGACAAAAACTAAAAAATTCTTAAGAAACATTGTTATATGTGGACTTACACTTCTTCCTCTTTCATCTACTGTGTGCGTGTTTGTGTATGTGCATATATGTGGTTGTTGTTTTTTGCACTTTTGGGTTTTTATTTTAAGGAGTTGGAGAAAATTCTGAAGTTTAGTGCAGTGTGGACTATTGGCAAATAAAGTTTCTGTGTCTCAGAAGCTTTTATCAGTATGAAATTTGGAACTAAAGTCTAATAAGTACGCATGAAACTGCTTTAGGCATGAAGGCTAGACTGTTAAGAGTGTGGTAATGTGAAGATGTATCATGACTTAATATTAAGAGTTCAACTTCATGCTGATAATAGTTTTAAAACTTCTGCTATCTGGAGAAACTGAGAAAAAGATGCTCTGGTTTTAGTGTGCTTCTCAGTAGACAGAAGCCAAGCTTATTGTCAAAGACCCTTTTGTGTTATACGCAGTCAGTCTCAATGAGTGAAGAGGCATCTGAACGAGGAGACACCTCTCAAATATATTGCCCACTTGCTGCTATGACTGCTATTGCTCAAACAATCTGAGGGAGGAGGCAGCATTTGACATACCCCTCAGTTTTTTGAGAACTCTGAAATGCAAGTACACAAAAAGCACATAAATTCAGAGAATGATAGGAACTAGTCTCTGTTGACAAGACTAGTTCAGTGAACTTCCTGAAAGAGATCAGAAGTGATAGACTGTCTCTTGGAGCTGGGGAACAGCAACAAAATTGGAGCCAAATATTGAGAAATAAAATATTCAGATTAGCATTGCATTTGGCAAATGAATACTGTCTTGTCATGCACGACCTTCAGATGTCTCAGAAATCAGGAGACCAGAACGTCCAGTATCCTTCAGGCTCTTAATATCTCCTTCTCCAATCCCATTAATCCAGCAAAGCCTGGATCCAAAAGTACAGGGTGCACTTGCTTCTCTCAGGGTGACAGAGTCTCCAGGAACAGGTTAGACAAACACTTGCATTTCACCCAGGAACACATGCCACACAGAGCTAACTGGCTCCAAGAGTCTGCCCTAGCTGAGATGAGCTTCATGAACCTTCTTTGTTCTCCCACCCATTCCATTTCTTATTTGTTGGAAACAAATATGTCTTATTGTCATGGGGGATTTTCTCCCCAAAAATGTGGAGAACAATAATTTCCTCTTTAGCAAGTGAAATCCACTTGTCTAGTGAATATTCTGAAGCTTATGTCAAGTTATTCCGGAAACCAAAGTGCTCATTGTATTCTTTAGAAAATACAGGCAGATTTTTGACATGTAATACATTGCTGAAAATTATGCCTTTAATAGCTGGATTGGGAGAAATATTTTGGGATACAAGATGAATTTATTCTAGGTCTCCAGAGTTTCCATTTGGAACTTAAACTATGATAAAATCAGTAAACATAGTCTCTACACACACACACACACACACACACACACACACACACACACACACACACACCTGGATAAACCTAAAAGTGAATAAATTGGGTAACAGAAATAATTTTAAATTATGCTGGAGGTGGAAAGCAAAGAATGCATAGAATTCAGTTATAAGAGTGAAATTCAGTAAAGGAACGGGCCTGTGGCTTAAATCTTGTGCAACTATTACAGTGTCTACTATGTTATCATGGGGGATGGCCAAGTAGTCCAAAGGAGATACAATGACAGGGACCCAGGTCACCAAATGAGAGTGACTAATAAGGGAAAGAGCTTCAGCAGCTTGCAGTAGCAAGGGACTGGCAGGGAGTACAAAGTGGCCTAAAATGTATCAGCCTATCTTGCCACTCCCTAAGCAGCAGGAGCCTGTGGAAAGGCTTAGACATGATTCTGTGTCTGTTGATCACAGAGCCACAGGCCTTTCTCTTGACTTCTGCTGCAAACAGAAAATAGTAACGATGGTAACAATATTTTGGTATCGACATCTAGAACCTTCCAAGTGCTTTCACTGTCCCTGGATGGGAGGCTTTCTGTGATTTCCTTCTGAGCACCAGCCTTCCTTCCTCCGTGCCAAGCGTACACTCTTACATCTTGGAAAGGCCCAGTTCAAGATGCTCCTCTCCTTAAAATGTTCTGCAATTGACTAGTTATACCACTGGCCCCTGTATCCACATCAATTTCCTGATTACATTTTGTAAAAACCTGTTTAGAAGTAGGGTGAATAATCTTCTGTTATTTGTACTTCAAGATTATACACATACAAACACACATACATATATAGCTTATTTTCTTTATATTTAACATTCTTGGAGTCCTATTTTTATACTTTTGCATAAACAAAGCTATTATGTCTGCTTTTTACGTATGCAAAATATCTTCTAGTGTCATTAAAAATCTTTATTGATACCATTTTCAAATAGATATATAACATTATAAGAAAACTGTAACATAGTGGATATTTTGCCAATCAGTTACTATTACTTAAACACCTACACCCTATTTAAATCATGCAACATTTATTGAGCATTTAATATAAGTTACTACTATGCAAAGCACTGGGCTAGATAATTGAATTTGAGACAATTTGAGGTACATTTGGTGTTGGACTGTGGGATCAAAGATTCTCTTCTCAATATAAAAGAAAATGAAAAAAATAGGGAAAATTATTGAATAAAATTAAATTAAAAAAGTAAAGATTCCCATGCCACAGTTAAACCATAAAAAGACAGCAGCCTAGATAATAAAATTTTTAAATTAATGGCAAAGAAAACTTAAGGTTTCTAACCCTGGCTGCTCAATCCCAGAGCTATACCATTGCTGAAAGCAAACATAGTACAAGTAAAAGCCAACAGTCACTAATATTCCAACAATTTCTCTTAGAGCTTCAAGGTTGGTAAGTACTTGGTCTGCCAGGCAACAGTTTTGCCAGCACTTTACCAATTTCTCTACCTTTCAATCATGTGACATCTCTTTTCTTGCCACCTGCATACTGTCCACTAAGCCAATGGCACACCATTTAAAGTTTTGTCATAGCAGCACTCCACATCAGGGCATTATCAAATGATGAGTCAAAATAACTAAAAAATAGATAAGCTTTGGTGGAATTGATGTTAAACGTTAAATGCATTTAAATAAAGATTTAACCATAAAGAACTCAAAGAATTATGATTATAATACATAATGTACTGCAGAATGTATTTTTAAAAAACTTTACATGTTGTAAAATTATATAATCTATAAAATCAGAATGCATGGAAGGCGAGAAGGGAAGAAGTATAGGAAAGGTAAGTGCTACTGAAATATTCTTTTATGGCATGGAATCAGTCCATACCAAAGTCAAACTTGTAGCTAATTAAAAAACAAAGACTCAAATATATTAGTGATTTTATGATCTTTTGACTTTATGCTACAGGTCTCTTACAAGAACAAATATTTCTCTTTTTTATTTTAAGTTTAGCACTTCTTCACTTCAGCGTGTCTCTTCCATTAAATTAAGACATTCGTGGGTCATTGAAAAGAGCAAATATAATATGATTTGATTCTCAGATATTTGTTTTCTCCTTCCTTCTTTCCTCCCTCCCTCCCTCCTTCCTTTCCTTCCTTCCTTCCTTCCTTCCTTCCTTCCTTCCTTCCTTCCTTCCTTCCTTCCTTCCTTCCTTCCTTCCTGTTTTCTTTCTCTCTCTTTTAATCATCCATTTGTTCAGTTGTCCATCCATACCATCCATCCATCCATCTTTCTGTCTCCTAGATGCTTATAAAGAGGTTTGGAATGCCTGGCCTGTGTGGTTCAGGAGGTTTGATTCCCAGTCAGGGCACATGGCCGGGTTGTGGGCTCCATCCCCAGTATGGGGCGTGCAGAAGGCAGCTGATCCATGATTCTCTCTCATCATGGATGTTTCTATCTCTCTCTCCCTCTCTCTTCCTCTCTGAAATCAATAAAAATCTATTTTTTTAAAAAAGAGGTCTGGAATGTCATGCACTAAATGTTATAGCTTTTTTTTTTTTAACTTGGATGGTGAAATAGAAGGCAATTTGTTGCCTTCTTTGTAGTTTTTAGTACTGCTCCATTTTTTAATAGAAAACTTCTCTCATTTTTAGATTAAAAAATATAATTAGATACAGACTTTACTTTTGAGAATTTATGACCTATGAGAAGAAATTAGGCCCAGTGTTTCCAGCAGATCTGTGTGATTCTCACCTGCCTGAGCAGCAGGCTCCTGATTACAGATCTATTAACAATAACCAAACTGCTTCCAGCCAGGCTTAGTGACTGAGCTGCGACCCTTTGAGTTTAGACAGCCTAGATCCCGAAGCAGCTGTTCAAATGCAGAACTTCAAAGGCTCTTATCCTGGTATTACTGAGCTGCAAAATTTTTCCCGTCTGGCGCATGCCCGCGCTTCATCCTTGATTTTTTTTTGTACGACCTTGGCCATGTCATTTATGCTTTTGTGTTCTGATTTCTTTACTTGCAAAAGAAGGATATTTGTACCTTTCCTGCTTAGTGCTTTTGAATTTTTAAAGAGAAAAATGATAATGGAAGACATTCATTAACATTATTCTTACCAAGGCTGCTATGATACATTGAAGATACTAAGAATTTTTTTATAGGAAGGCTAGTCTGTTTTCTTTAGAAAAAAAAAAAAAACTATTTTAACAGGCTCTGAGGACTCTTACTACCAAGTAAGAACTTAAATTGCAGGACAGCAGCTAAACTCACATGCTCAGACAAACAGGGTAAACAGATAATAGAAAAGAGAAAAGAAAAATTCCTTTCTGGTTGTGTTACCTTCTCTTCAGCTCTACTCTGATGTCTTTAGCTCCTGCATATGGGACAGTGGTTATTATTTAGCTTCATTGAGACCATTTCTTCCCGGTTACTAAGTGGCAGTGCTGGCTCTCTCATAGAGTTGTCAGGAGATAGTGGGGGTGTCAGAGTTTACTAATCTCAAAATGACCTAAGTTCAGGGTATCAAAATGCATTCATTTCCCCCCTTTGACATATACATGAAATCTGGGAATACCCATTAAAATTCAAAACAGCACTGTTCAACAGAAATATAACATGTGCCACATTTGTAATTTAATTTTTCTAGTAACCATATGGAAAAATAAAAAAGAAACAGGTGATTAATTCTAATAATAGATTTTATTTAATCCAGAATATCTAAAATGTTATCATCTGAACATGTGATCAATATAAAACATTATATTAATAAGACATTTATATACCTAAGATAGAATTGAAATTGACTGTGTTTGATTTTATATTGCTTTCCACTTGTGGTAACAGACACAATCAAGAAATATGATAAACGCAAAATAAAAAATGGTATAAAATATGGATTTTCTTGAAGTTAATTCAGATGTAGCAAGCATTCATATATTACTTTGCCTGAAATTTTAAAATGTTAATTTTTAATTTACACTCTCAATCTAATGGATATATGAGTTGATTTTCAAATATATTTTGGAATTATTATTCCACTAACTACCATGTTACTGAATTATACAAAAAGCTTTGGCTTTCAAAATCTGTTACAGTTCCCATGTCTACAAAGGGTTTGAACCAGATCTATTTAATCTCCCATATACATGAAAGCAATGTGTAACAAAACATCTTTTCAGCCATATTTGAAAAAAATAAACAATTACCAGAAGGAAGGTCCTAACTGCTATAGAAAATTGGGGGGGGGGGGGTGGAGGTATGAGAGAGTGGGATCCAAATTCAAATAGTGAAGTCAGGTAGGACCTCACTACAGAGGTGTCATTTCACCAAAAAACTAACTCTCATTTGCAGGATTTGCAAGGTATAAATACTTCACCATGGCTCATGTCAACCAACCAACTTATTATTACTGAATGCAGAGTTAAGAAGAGATGAGCACAGTAAATTGGTCTTGAGAGCCAGTAAGTGTAAGTCCCAACACAACACCGGAAGGTCAGAGAGGGAACATCCAGTACTAGATGTCAGGGGCCTATAGGCTTTTGCTCTGGGTGTTATGGGAACCCACTGGAAGGTTTTAATAGAGAAGTAACATGATCTGACTTTTGTTTTAAAAGTAATATTCTACAGAAGTTTGCTCGTGAGTAAATAAATACTTGTGTACGTGTGCACACTTGAATACATGAGTATGTGTATATTTCTTCTTTTTCATAGATGTCAATTCACCCCAGACATCATTCTGCTCTTTCTTTTGGGCAGATACAGAAGAAGAATACACATCTTTTTGTATTAAGGACCAATCATCTTTCTTCATTCCTGCATTTAATCAAAAACCTGCTGAAATAAAAATGCCATATGTTATTATTTTTTAAAGAACATATAGTTCATTGAATCCTAGAGCTTCTCATAAAAGTGAAATGTAGCACATGTTGTGAAGCCTTAAGTTGTCATCACAATTAGTTATATAGCTTCATTTTATTAATTGTTGATAACAGTATCCTTGGGATGCTGCTCTGTTCTCCAGCTCTGAAGCTCATAGCATTCTATGTACACTGATATATGTGCATTTGGGAATTTAAAGCAATCATAGGAAATAATATCCTTGAATAGAATTTTAAAATTGAAGCTATGCATAAGAATGGTGTTGGAGGTATCTTAGGAACCTTCTGAGTTAATAGATTAATTTTGAATGAGTCTAAATGAAACAGACCAAAGAAAAAGAAAATACTTGTATAGTAACTGGCTTCCTGGACATAAAATATAGACTCGAAGATGGCAAAGGTGAGACAGTTGAATATAATGTCAAGAAGGAAAAAGAGGTAAATGCTTATAAATTGAAGAGAAGCCATGAATTATTATACAATGCATTTTAAAGACTGTCTCCCCTCACTATGAAAGAAATAGCCTTTGTCCCAATGGTATTTTGGTAATATCTTCCAGCAGCTGGAAAACTTGTTGCCATTATCATCTTAAAGCTCCTCATACTCTTGAAAAATATATATCAAGTGTATGTACAGGAGAAAGTCAAAAGATAAAACAACTAGTCCATTTTTAATAATATAGAGACTGGGATCATAGAGTGAGAATCCAGAGGGCCTAGATTTGAATTTCCAACAACTTACAAATTACTAGCTGTGTGATTCAAAGCGCAATTCTTAACCAAGGAGTGCCTTTATTTCTTAATATTAAAAATGAACATAATAAATCTTTCTCATATGGTTGTCGAGGAGGATGAATGAATTCAATTTGTAAAATCTTTGAAAAAGTCCCTGGTACAGAGAAAATGTTCAGAAAGTGTTAGCTATGATGAAGATGATGACATTGATGGTGATGGGGAAAGTGGTAGTGGTAATGTTGATGATGGTTGAATATGATGCGTGCCTATTACAATCTTTATTTCTCCTTTGGAATGGTGTCCTTAAAAAAATTTAAGCATATGCGCATCAATCCAAAGTACCCCTTAAGTGAATTTTTTTGAAAACTCTTTCTTTCTAAAAATAATTGTTTCAAGTAAGCAGATGCCTCTGGAGTATCCATTTCATCTTAGTTCAGTTGGTAAAATTTGAATTCTCTTAACGTGTCTCCAGGATATCTTACATGTAAAATTCACAAGTTGCCTTTTTGCCAGATTTGCCTTTTCCTTTACCTGGATCTCAATGAAGATTTATCCTGCTATGTCATTTATCTACTAGACCACAAAATGTTCTTCTAAATTGGATCTGCCCAGCACCTTTTTCACCACCTCAACAAGTGACTCTTCTTTAAATAAACACAATTTTACCACAAGGGATCAATGTTCATAGTAGCAAAGCTCCCTTTGGGGCCAAGAAAACCTTTCTATTTATGCATAAAGTCTTATTTGATTTCTTTCAAAGTGGAGTTCTTATTTCAAAGCATTGAAATTCTTTGGGAGGAATTATCCAGCTCATCTAAGTGAATCATCATTTTTGTACCATTAGAGAAAGTAAACATTTCCTCCAAACAATACATGCAGTGAAAAGTTAGTATTACTGGTAATCAGAGGCCAACTATAGAACTGGTTGAGTTATTTCATGAAGAGTAGAATACTAACTAGTACATGTTGTGTTGGATAAATTCAAGGATATAAATTGCCATTTTGTGAGAATCTCTCTGTAGAGAATGGCAGACTAACTCTGGAGTCACAGGCCTCTGTTAACACTTTGGGCATTCAGTAAATTCACTTTGGACCCTGGGCGTGTAGTTTGCTACTTTGGAGAAGCCTATGAATCCAGAGAGGCTATAGTTGGGCTAGAAAAATGGTGCAGTTGTTTGGGATTAGCTGAGTTGCTCTCTGAGGCTGGAGTTTAGGGTGCAGGTCTGCAGGCTCAGAGAGGGCTTGAGAGAGAAGGTGACTGGATGAGCACCTTCCCTGACAAGGAGATGCTGGGGTGAACAGTTGGAGAATACTTTTCCTGTTTGTCAGGGCAGATAGCTTTGCACCTTCTGCCTCCTTTAGAGGACCTAGAGAGCCTCTTTTCATGGGAGGCTCAAGATGTGTTTGCAAAGGGGCATTGTGGTATTTATTAAAATAATAATAACATTCTTATAAGCATTCTCTCTATATATTATCTCATTTAATCCTCACCTCAGCCCTGTGCCTTTCCCCACATATAACATGATGAAAGTGTCAGGGATGTAAAGTAATTTACCTAAGATCAAACATCAGTCTGTGTCTTGAGCCAATGCTCTAAATTATGGTTGGCAATACTTTTTGTGAAAAGAACAGTATATGGACAGTAATGATGATATTAGAGAGTATTTATATATTTACTGTGTACACCACACTTCAGGCATATTGGTTCTTGCTCACCAACCTGGAAGCTCTCTGAACTCCATTGTTTAGGGGTTTTTATGAAGGTTTCATTATGTAGGCATAATTAGTGAAAATCATTCTCCATTTGGTGATTAAATGAATCTCCAGCCCTCTCATCATTCCCTGTAACTCCAGGGATGGGTTAGAAGTGCCAAGCTTCTAATCACATAATTGGTTCCTCTGGCAATCCTGAAGTTATTTGGGGGTCCACAAAAAGTCACCTCATTAGCATAAACTCAGGAAGGGTTGAAAGAGGTTTGTTCTAAAAAATAAAAGACACTCCTCTCACCCCTATCACTCAGGAATTCCAAACATTTTGAAACTCTTATGCCAGGAACTGGGACAAAGACCAATTATATATTATCATAATATCGTGCTTCTGTAGTAAAAATTTTAAAACCATAACATATCTATATAAGCATGCATTTTTGCATCTCTTTAATGATGGACATTTTAATAAGCATTTCATACTTGTGTCTATTTAAAACCACATTAGATATATTAATTAAACTGAATATTAGAGCTGGGAAAACTGCCTTTTGTGCAAATTATTTATAGAGGATTTTAATCTCTTTTAGTGAGATTAAAGTGCTCTTTTCTCTAAGATTATATGTAAGCTAATTCAGCTGGCAAAGCATGTTAAAATGCATGAAAGGGAAGGTTTCAATATTTAGACATTTAAAATTCATTGGAATTTGGAGATCATGTGGATTCTAACTCCAAGATTCTTTCCTAAATAACTCAAAAACATATAATAAGAGATGTTTTGTTGTTGCTTTTAAGGTCCTTGTAGACGTTTTTAAGATGGCAAATTCAGTCTTGCTCCTGGCACAAACTTTCATATGAACATTAACGGGATTTTAAAATTAACATCTATAATGTAAGAATGAGCTTTGCCTTGTATGCTTTTCAGTCTGAGTATGTTTGCAACAATACAGCTATTGCTGTATTTTTCATTTCACGAATCATTGGTGAGGACCATGGAGAAAAAGAAGATTGGGAATTCCTCACTAATCCTCCCAAAAGAAAACATTCCTATTCTCATATGAGGTCCCACCCCCATCTTCCCCATTTCTCCCTACATGTTGTCTGCTCCTCCCTCCAGCTTCACCCATGTGATGGTACAATCAGAAGACAGTGTCAGTGCCAGTTCCAGGTGCTTAGAAATGTGAACACGTGCACAGAAGAAGGCTATTTGCCTAAGTAGAGTTTTCAGCGCTCTCCATCCGCCTCCTTCATGGGGAAGATTACATTTCTTTTCTTCTAAACTAGAAATATGGATAAAAATAAAGCTTCATGGACTAAATGTAGTCTTTGCCAATAGTTGTAAAAATCATTGAGTTCTGGAGAGCTGCACAGCCTACCCCAGCTTCCCACAGTGAGAAAGGCAAGATTCCCAGGAACAGCAGAGGAAAAACTCCTTGGTAGGGAAAGGTTGCTTACTACCAAGGAGCCAGAGCTAAGAAGGGCCAGGCCATCTGTTTCTACTGGCAGAGAGATAGGGTCAGCATCAGGAATAAGATGGCAAAGGGGCTAATCATAAGGGACAGAAATCAGGTGTAAGTTCTTTGCCTCCAGAAGACAAGGGTCAAGAGAAAAGCAGGGCATCTGGAGCACTGACGTTGATATTAGTGATGTGCATGACACCAAGCCAGGTTGTTTCTGAGAGTTGCTCCCCGACTTGTTAGGTAGGGAATGCAGAAGGCAGATTTCAGATGTTTTTACTGGGCCCACCGAAGCTCACAGGCTACAAAATAAGGCCATGTGATGATCAAGTTGGTTGCTGTTTTCAGCAAGTCTGCTTTAAAAAGTCAAACATAAATCTTCATGGTAGGAATTCTGATTCTAGGAATGTATCCAAGTGAAATTAATAAAAAATGTGGACATGGATTTATGGGTAAGTCGTGGCTCTGTAAATGACAGAATGTTCATCATGATCACAGAACCGTCAGCAACATCCATTTAGTTAGTGAATCCTGTTTGCCCTGTATAATCTGTTAATTTCGACAATATCCCTGTGAGATGGGATTATTCAAAATCTAAAGATAAGAGACCAACAGATGTTGAGCAACTCGCCTATAGTCACACAACTATCAAGTTTCAGAGCCCATTTGAATCAGTTCTGTTGGCCTCTTGAAAGTCATCGTGCCCTTCTTCTGCAGTTCTATTCCAGCACTTCTCAAACTTTTACATCCTTGGAAATTATTGAAAACCTCAAGTAGCTTTTCTTCATGGGACTCTATTTCCATTTCCCACATTAGGAATTGAAACAGAATTTTTAACAATATCATTAATTCTACTAAAAGAATAATAGCTCTATTACACGTTTAAATATTTTTATAAAAAAAAGTTTCTAAAACAAAAAATCAAGTGAGTGGCATTGATTTGCATTTTTATGTATCTCTTTCACATCTGGTTCAAGTTTATTTAATAAACAGAATTTTGTTTGAAATCTCTGATAAAATGTTAAGTAGAGTTCTAAGGCCATAAGGAGTGTGTATCACATATAGATAACATGATTTTGCTTGCAGACATTTTACTTGGCAGATTTAACTACTTTTACATTGTAGTCAGTTTCCTTTAAAAATATTTTATATCTCACAGGGCAAATCATACAAATTCAGGGGCCCATTACCACCCATGTGGAATCCAATTACCTACCTAGACCATAACAACCTTTGGCGGACAATTGATGACATGGGACAAGAGGTAAAGCTTTTCAAAGTTTCTGTGATTACATTTGTATTTTTCATAAGTTTAATCCTTAAAAGAAAGGAGATGCAACATATCATCGATGCCTAGCACATTGTGTAGCACATAGTAACTCTCAGTAAAGATTTGTGAAATGAATAACATGAACTTGTTTCTAACCTCTTAAAGAATGAGATACCCAACAGATTGCTATTTGCATATTACTTGTGAAAGGGGAGAAGATCATATATTACTCTCCCTTCCTGGGGTAATGTTTCTAATCTAGAAAATCCTCAGAACATAACAAAACAGGAATTCCAGGTATTTGAGTCACCACCCTGTTCAAACCAGTAACCCACAAGAAAATACACACAGAGCTTGACCTGAAACTCGGGTTTAGATGTGATTTGGTATGGCTGTCTAATCCTTACTGAGGAGATGAACTTATAAATGTTCTCCCTAAATAAGTAACTTCCTAATTGCTATTTGGAAACAAACCGATTACAACATAGCCTTCATTTACTGTGCAGAAAGTATTATCATAAATTAAATATGGATCATGTGGTATAGATCAATAATAGAAAAGCTACACAGACAGCATTGGATTTGTAGCAAAAGTCACGATTGGGGGATTTGAAAAACTTACATTTTCCTTCTTTAAGTTAGAGTTTTTAATACTATTGAAATATTTATTTAAAGTATAAAATTAAATCCCTCCCTAATCCTCATCTGAATGTAGATTCCCAGTGATGCTCCATGGAAGGCACCCCTTGCCGAAGAGTGGGACCACATGACAATGAAGGAGCTGCTAGACAAGATCTGCTGGACTGAGTAAGACTTTCCATTAGACACAGGAATTTATTGTGACTGTCATTCAGGTTAATTTAGAATCCTATTGAACACAAATGGGACAAGTACCTACTTTGTGTCTAAAACCATGCCATTTGGCCAGGTGGAATGCTGAAAAATATTGAAAACGGGTTCTGCCCTAAAGTTGTCAGAGTTTTGCACCACCAACCTGGTATTATCCCATAAAATACCCAGAACAGACCAGAATGTGCCACCTCCTTTACTTGGAACAGCTTAAAGACCATTAGCTTAAAGATTTATCAAGTTGTTGATGTAGGAATACTTTTGTGTTCCTCACTTGTGGTCAAGTGTAGAGATGGTGCATTAACATATGTGTTTAAAACACCTGATGGGTGCAATTCTTCAAGGATTTGAAAAGAATTTCTAGAGAATGTCTGTATAGTTTACAACTGTAGAGGAAACATGTATTACTGGATTGACTGCTTTTATTAAATGAAAAGCATGTAGTGTTGAAAGCAACTATTCATGAGCCAAGCTTTAAATTCTGGTTGGCAGTGCTTCATATATGAACTATGAAGTCTAGCTATGTAGACACCTGAAGACACTCACTGCTCTTGAACAGCAAGGAAAATGGAAAGGGTTATAAGTTCATAGGCCTGCTGAGTTTGTGGTAAATGAAGTAAGAAAAATGGAAGTCAAGTTCAAGGAGACTGTCCTTCCATGCTTCTTGGAATTTAGCTTCAAGAAAGAGAGAGAAGACAGAGAGAAAGGCATACAGGGAGGGAAGAAGGGAGAGAAAAGGGGATTCAAATCATTATTTTTAAAAGATAAAATGTAAATGCCTAATAATAGAAGATTGCTTTAATTATGGACATCTAAAAATATAATACTCTACAGTCTTTAAATTATGTTGTTAAAATAATATTTAATGGCTTGAAAAATATCATAATATTAAACATAGAAAATCAGGGTGTCATCGAGTATATACAATATAATATACTAGAGGCCCGGTGCATGAAATTCACGCACTGGGAGAGGGGGTCCCTTAGACTGGCCTGTGCCCTCTCACAGTCCAGGAGCCCTCGGGCCTAAGCCAGCAGTCGGACATCCTTAGTGCTGCTGCGGAGGCTGGAGAGGCTCCTGCCACCGCCACTGCACTTGCCAGCCATGAGCCCGGCTTCTGGCACTGACCACCAGGGGGCAGCTCCTGCACTGAGCATCTGCCCCCTGGTGATCAGTGCACATCATAGTGACCAATCATTCTGCTGGTTGGCCAATTTGCATATTAGTCTTTTATTATATAGGATGTTCTTGTTTCTGAAAAAGAAATTGTATGTGAACTGAAAAGCAATAGGCATCCATCAAAATGTTTTAACACAATATTACAATATAAACTTTTATCCACATATTTAAAAATGCTTAATCAAACATCATATTTCATGGTTGTATAATATTCCATGGAAAGGGAATACCATAATGTAATGTATTTCTCTATTATCACCCTGTTGGGCATTTTGGTTACTTCTAGTTTTTAGTTACTATTATTAACATATAATTACCTATGAAAACAATCTCTGTGCTTCTCCTGTCTTTAACCTTTGAAAGCAACCAATTCTGGAATAGTAAAAGCCTTTTATTGTCATGAAGTCAATGTCTATTATTAATTATAATCTTTTAAACACTTATCTAATGCTATTTACCACTTTTTTGAGATTTTAATTTGTAATATAATTTATTTTGATTGTAATGAAATTGCAGAATTTATTTTAAATTATATACACTAGATTTTCAAAATATTAATATTAAACATAGAAAATCAGCCGAAACCGGTTTGGCTCAGTGGATAGAGCGTCAGCCTGCGGACTGAGAGGTCCCGGGTTCGATTCCGGTCAAGGGCATGTACCTGGGTTGCTGGCACATCCCGGTGGGGGATGTGCAGGAGGCAGCTGATTGATGTTTCTCTCTCATCGATGTTTCTAACTCTCTCTATCTCTCTCCCTTCCTCTCTGTGAAAAATCAATAAAATATATATTTAAAAAAAAAACATAGAAAATCAGGCATTTAATTACCTGCATTCATTTTATAACTAGTTGGCAGTGCGGGGGACTATATATGTTATGAAAGCTTTCAATAAATTCATTTAAGTCTTCTCCCCAGAGAGCTTCAAAACTCTTTGAAGATCAGTTTAATTTTGTACCTTTGGGATCATAGAGATCTGACTTTTTCTATCATAGTCCTTGGCCTAGTCCTTCCCTTAGTGAAATTCTAGGTTGTTGGCTGTCTGAAAAAATAAAGCATGCCTAGATATTAGTAATATATGAAAACAAGGTAATTTTCTAACTTTTCCTAATCAAAATATAAAAGATAAATATTTTCTGGTTTTAAAAGCACAATCATATATTCAAAGACCAATGTTGTTCATTCTTAGAGTTATTATTTGTAAAATGCTTTTTGGAAACACATATTAAATTTTCAATGTGGTCATCTATGTAAATAACTTTTTTAAAACCTATAACTAGAAAAAAAATGCATCAGACTGAGACTAGTGATTGTCTTTATGGAAGCAGAAACATGGGAGATACTCATTCTCTTATTTTTTTATTCTGTGAATTTTCCAAATTTTATATGTGCATACATTTTTCATGCAGAAAATATAATAACATTTATCTTTTAAAAAGTCAACAAGACAAAGAATCAAAAATTATTGCACTAGCTTTCTTGACCTTCTATTCCTCAAATATTGTTCTTCTCATTTCTTTTCTCACTAAAGCTTCCAGAGTAAATCAAATAAAGGATTAGAAATAGCCTGGCCCTCCAGAAAGAATTACTTTTAGGTCTCTCTCCATTTCAAACCAGGATTACTTTTTCTTACCAAATTGTCAGCAATAACAAGTGCAATCATAGCAATTTTTTTATGTTTAATATTGGCTGTCTAGCTAGCCCAATATTTTTTCAGTTATTTATTATTCCCTTTACCTTATGCCACCTCAATTCACCTATAAAACAAGGAATACAAGAAACAGGACATCAGGAAACAGCAAAGGATGTTTTCACTTTGAAAATTTTAAAACAATATTTGGATATTTGCTTTAGATAGATGCCGCAAATTGCCTCTGCAAAGAAACCACAAGTCAGCAATTTCCATCCCTCCAGTTATCATGAGAATTTTACAAAACTAACTCTAAGTTACTTCAACATATGTATTATACTATTTGCTGACTGAATGATGGGGAACTTCACAAAAGTTCTGTCAGATTATTATGGCTGCAAACATTGTCAGTAACTAGTATATGTGTCATGTGTGATTCTACAAATCTCCAAAGTAAAGGTACACTAGAAAAGAGAAGTGCCTCTTGGTGAGTCAAATAAAGCATTCTGAGGTATTAAAATAATGAGGTTTGAATCAGGCATAATGTGGTTTGAAGTTGTACCATTTTGTGAGTTGTGTACTACATATTACTAACCTCTCTGAGACTGTTTTGAACTTATGAACTGGGGAAAAATAGTGAAAAAAAATCAAAAATAACTATTTTATAGTATTATGACAATGCAATAAGACAATGGGTTTAAAAATCATGAAAGAGTCCAATAAATAGAACACAGTATTATTTATTCCACCCATAGTCAACAGCACAACCAGGTGGCAAATTCTGAGTTGGACATAACCAGATTAGCAATACACAAATTTTATGTAAAAGTCAAAAAGAAGATTGGTCCTTATTTAAAGATCTCAAAGTACATATTACTGGTTAATTTTCGGGTGTGTTAGATATAACTGAGTCATTAGAATCATATGAAACCATTCACTTTCTGGTATGCCTTCAGATAGGATATAACCTCTTGACATTTACCTGACAATTCCAAACAAAAGTTCACCTATCTATATGCTATTAATTGATTCTCCCCTCATCCATTCTTTGAGCTTGTCTTCCATTAAGCAGTATAATGAATGAATACATAACTATGACTAGTTCCTTGTTTGGTACAGCACCTAGTTTATTCTTTGTGTATTATAGGTAATTTAAAAATAAAGTTTAGTTGATATTTCTCATCAACCATTCATTCAGCCATCCAACAAGTAATTATTGAGAAGTTACTATGTTCCAGGTATTTTATTAAAGGGGATACTATGGTGAGCAAGAAAGTTAAGATCTATATTATTATTGGTGATATTCTAGAGGGGGAGACAGCAATAAAAATAATAAAATAACAATTAAGATAATTTAAGACAATGAAAAGAGTTCTAAAGATAACTATATTATAGTAAAATGATAGAGCATGCCAGGGTGCTGGGAATATGGAAGTTAATGCTCATTTTCAAAGACACATAAGAGTTCTTCTTTCTGAGGAGACATTAGAATAAGTAGAGAGGGCACAGGAAAAAAATAGAGAAGGTAGGCATGGGCTACATCACTTAGGATTTTGGATGCCACAGTAAAAGATCTGCATCTTATTCTGATTATGATCAGATGCCACTGGAGGGTTATAAGCAAGGGAATGTCATGACTTGACTTACACTTTTGAAAGAGCACTGTGGATGGGAGGGAGGCATAAAGCGTCTGGCTTCAAGTGTAATGAGTAGATTGGGTGTAGATAATTTCAATGCTCCTGGCAAGAAATTATGCTAAATTGATTGTGAGGAAGGTGGAGTAATGTGGTGAAAGACAATAAGAATTTCAGATGGACTAGATGAGGGGAGAGTGATGGAAAGAGAGAAATTAAGGTTGATTTCTAGAGTGTTGGCCATAGCAATTGTGTGAAAGGTGATGCCTTCTACTGAGATGGGGATCACTGGAAGCATAGCAACTGTGTGGGGAGAAATCATGACAGCACAGAATATGGAATACAAGCTGATTCTGTGTAAAGTATTTTGGTTAAGGGGAAAGTAAATCTCATATTCCCCAAATGTCTGATGTCATCTATCTATCTATCTATCTATCTATCTATCTATCTATCTATATCTATCTATCTAAAAGCATAATATGCAAATTGACCAGATGGTGGAACGACCGTCACTATAATGCGCACTGACCACCAGGGGGCAGATGCTCAACGCAGGAGCTGCCCCTAGCCCGCAGGCTCCGATCACCCAATCGGGGCCTGCTGGCCATCTTCTTGGTCCCTCCCCGCCACTGGCAGGTTCTTATAGTCTGATGGGGAATGGAGAACCGGGGGTAAGTGGCAGTAGATGTGGGCAGTGCCAGGCCAAGGCGGTGCGAGCAAGCAGGGCCCCGATATCCCTACTGGTCTCCTCACACACATAGAGTGACTGGCAGCGGTGGGTGGGGCCTGCGAGCAGGCAGGAACGGCCAACCTCTCCATCCCTCCCCCTTGCTGGCAGGCTCCAATCACCCAAAGGGGAATGGGGAACCAGGGGTGGGTGGTGGCGGACACAGGTGGCACCAGACCAAGGCGGGTGCGAGCAAGCAGGGCCCTGATCACCCCACTGGTTGCCCCACGCACAGAGGGTGACCAGTGGCATCGGCGGCAGGGGGTGGGGCCGGCTGCTGGCAACCAGGGACGATCTGACCTGATTGCAGGCTAAACCTAGGGACCCTACTGGTGTACTAATTTCATGCACCAGGCCTCTAGTGTTTAATAATACAGGATTCTAGTGACAATTTTCTGTGACTTGCTAAGTTGTGCCAAACTTAGCCAAATAAATATATTTCTTGAATAATTTCCAGAGAATTAAGTTGATGCTCTTTTGCATTTGCTAATTTTTCTCTTGTTTCTTCCTGAGTAGATCTGCAAAGAAGCTCGCTACTCTCTTTGTGAACCTGTGTGTCACTGCAGAGACCCATGAGGTCTCTGCTCTGTGGTTCCTATGGTATGTGAAGCAGTGTGGAGGCACAGTCAGGATCATCTCAACAACCAATGGAGGGCAGGTACCTATCCATACCTCCACCATTTCAACAGAAAATCACCACTGCCTAAAATGAAAGACTGACATCACCCTTCAGTTATGAATGGATGGGATGAATCAGGAGGCAGTCGTGTGGCTCTCAGAACTATATCATAGCAGCTCAAGGTGACTTTTATGAGGGACAGTCTGTTAGGTACCCAATGTAAGAACCCAGCAGCCAATGTAATTTTAAGATTAGGCTTCTCAGCCTGGCTGGCGTGGCTCAGTGGTTGAGCTTTGACCTATGAACCAGGAGGTCACAGTTCAGATCCCAATCAAGACACATGCCCAAGTTGCAGGCTCCATCCCCCATGTGGGGCATGCAGGAGGCAGCCAATTAATGATTCTTTCTCATCATTATATTCCTACCTCTCTATTTCTCTCCCTTCTTATCTGAAATCAATAAAATATATTTTTAAAAAGATTAAAAGCTTCTCTGTTTTATATATGTATAGGAGGACATCTGATGAACATGATGAGCACTTCTTGGTAAATTCAACAAGGAAAGTCAGAAATGCATTTCAACTTAGAACACACACATGTGGAATTCATTAATTCATTCATTGCCTATTTCCTGAGCCCCAGCATTGTATAAGGCACTGTGTTAGGTATAGTAAGAAGTGGATTAGAATTCTTATATAATCTGCTTGGTAGTCATTTTTCTTTTCTTTCCTTCTTTTTCCTCACCCTCTTCCTCTTCTTCATTCCCCTCTTCTTTCTCCTCTCCTCCTTCTTTTCTTTCTAAACTTATTTGAAATAGCCTTTTTAAAAATTAACTGAGCCCAGCTGGTATGGCTCAGTGGTTGAGCATCAACCCATGAACCAGGAGGTCATGGTTCAATTCCCAATCAGGTCACATGACCGGATTGTGGGCTTGATCCCCAGGAGGGGGGCGTGCATGAGGCACCTGGTCAATGAGTCTCTCTCATTGATGTTTCTATCTCTCTCTCCCTCTCCCTTCCTCTATCTGAAGTCAATAAAAACATATTAAAAATTAATTGAACTGAAAATTTGGGAGAAGGCAGTCAGTTCAACTGTGTAGGACATTTGGAAGCTTTAGCAGGGCTCAGAAAAGATGGTGCAGTGGCCACAGAAGCAGCAGGCACCTGACCCAGAATGAGATGGGCAGCTTGAAACAGAGAGTAGGCTGGTCTGGGGATGAGTGGGCCAGGGAGGTTCTGAGCCTGAGTAATACAGATGGAAAAATAGGCTCATGCAAGTCATGGTCCAGCTGTAGGTATAGCTTCACCAGACCCAGCAACTCAATAAAAGGATGCAGATGATACATGGAATAGGGATAGTGACCAGGCAGATAGGGCATGGGGTCAGGATGAGGTTGTCCAGCTGAGGTTGGAGTTTGGAAATCTGCAAAAACATAGCCTGGAAAGTGACTGTTAGAAAACCTATAATTTTGTCAAAATCCAGCTATCACTAGTTAGACAGCAATGGTGAAAGACACTTCACAACAGCAAAATGAATATATATATATATATATATCAAAATAAGATATGTGAGGAAAAAACTACCAATTTAATAATTTATACCCATTACTATATTACTATATTTCCTACCTATCTTTTTAATCCTTGTTTTCTTTGCAGGAGAGGAAATTTGTGGGTGGATCTGGTCAAGTGTGTGAGCGCATAATGGACCTCCTTGGGGATCAAGTGAAGCTGGAGAGGCCTGTGACTCACATTGACCAGACAGGAAAAAATATCCTTGTGGAGACCCTAAATCATGAGGTGTATGAGGTAACCAAGAGCCTTAAACTAAGGGAAAGAGGCCAGAGTCCCATAGATAACCAAAGCTTAAATAAAATCAAGAATGTTCCAGACTTTATAGATCATCCCTTTGCCAAAAGTGGAAAAGCTAACTCTATTTGAAAGAAAGAAAAAGAGAACCAGAATATTTTGGGGGGAGGGGGGGTTGTAAAAACATTTATTATCAACCCTCTGTATTGAGCTCCTACATAATTAGAAAAACAAATAAAATATTTATTTGATCAATACCAAGTGCCTTCTAGGTGCCTGGCAATATTCTAGGAGTTGGGAGCAGAACATTGAACAGAACAGATAAAATTATTTGCCTTCAGGTGGCTTACATTCTCATGAAGGAGAAAGTCCATAATCAAATATATAGTTAAAATATCCAAGCGCTGTGGAAAAATCAAGCAGGGAAGGGGGACAGAGTCTGCCCTGAGGTGGGGGTGGGGCAACTAATCATGTAATTTGAAATAAGTCATCAAGGAAGGACTCATTCAGAGGTGATGTTTGAGCAGAGAACCAAAAGAGATGAGGCAGTAAGTCATATAACTTTCTGAGGGAAGAGCATTCCAGATAGACAGTACAGCCAGAGCCAAAGTCCGGAGGTAGAAACAAGCCTGGCATGATGAAGGAACTGCAAGTTGGTCAAAATGGCAGAATTGAGAATTGAGGGGAAGAATAAGAAGAGGTGAGATCAGAGATGACTTGTATGGTCTTGGAAGTCTTGGAAGTGACCGTGAGGAGCTTGGTTTTGACTCTAAGTGTGATGGGAAGTCATTGGAGGTTTTGAACTAGGAAACAATAAAGGCTCATTTTGGTTTTAACAAGATCCTTTTAGTTCTTCTCTTAAGAAGAGAATGAATGAAGAGAGGAGTTAATTGAGGGAGAAGCATTAGGAAAAAAGCACAACCCACCAACAATGTTTAACCACTCCCCCACCCCCTTTCCAGGCTAAGTATGTGATTAGTGCTATTCCTCCTACTCTGGGCATGAAGATTCATTTCAATCCTCCTCTGCCAATGATGAGAAACCAGCTGATCACTCGTGTGCCTTTGGGTTCAGTCATCAAGTGTATCGTTTATTATAAAGAGCCCTTTTGGAGGAAAAAGAGTGAGTACTTTCCTTAAAGACCTTGGGGAGAAGGTCAAAGAAACTTGGTGCAAAAACACACATTTGCATGTAACTTTTTATTAGAATGCTGGGCATAAAACATTAGTCCAGGTTCTAAGTACAATTCTATCAGATAAAATATATTGGCACAAACTCAAAATTATCTTCCATTAGAATATGACCAACTCTTTTTCTCATTCTATATAAAATTTATTTAATCCTCCCACAAAATCTTGTGAAAACAGGTTATTAATATCGTCTAACACAGATTTTTAAAGTATGAGTTTCATGTACGGTGCCAGATGGGTACTTGAAACATTGGGGAGACCACTTTATAAATTCTAACCATTATGCTATACACCTGAAATTAATGCAAAATAATATTGAATGTACATTGTAATTGAATTTTTTTTTTAAATTATGAGTTTATAGAGGTATTCACAAAAGTGGAGATTCTGAAAATTTCCAGGCAAGTTCTCATTTGTGTCAAGATTCTACTATATTAAATTAAATCAATTTATTCAGATATATTCAGCAAGTGTGCTATGATACTGGGAAAAATATTACAGGGATGCTCACTAAAAGTGCTAGATTCTGGAATGATGGAAATGTGCTAGAGCTGCTCTGTTTAATATGACAGCCATTAGCCATATGTAGGTGTTGAACACATGAAATGTGACTAATGAGACTAAGGAACCACATTTTTCTTTTTCTCTTTTTTTAAATATATTTTTATTGATTTCAGAAAGGAAGGGAGAGGGAGTGGGAGAGATAGAAACATCAGTGATGAGAGAGAATCATTGATTGGCTGCCTCTTGCACACCCTACACAGGGATGGAGCCCACAACTCAGGCATGTGCTCTGACAAAGAATCAAACCGTAACCTCCTGGTTCATGGGTTAACGCTCAACCACTAAGCCATGCTGGTTGGGCACATTTTTCTATTTTATTTTATTTTATTTTAATTGCTTTAAATTGAAATGTAAAATGCCCCATATGCAGTTAGCAGCTACTGTATTGGATAATACAATGCTAGAGTCTTATCACATTTACTCTTATCACATCTATTTTTCTTCTGAGAGAAGGCCACGTGTGAACAGTCAGTACCTGGGACTGAGGGCAAAGAGAAGGATGGACTGAAATAGGAACTAAACTGCAGAAAAGGGAGAGATTATGCTGAAGGCAGAGAAATTTTCACAGTTTTACCTTAGGGTGGTTCTTTCTGTATATATCCTTTTCTAGCCACATTATAGCCTCCTAATTCCCCCACCTTTGCAGGAGATCCTATTTAGGGCTACTATTAAATTAGTGCATTAGGGCTACTATTAATTAGTTGAGCAAATAATCTATTTTTTTGCAAAGGACAGTGTGTAGTGACCCACCATGAAGAACATGCTGCTAAACTGCTTCCTCTTGTGATTCAGGTCACCTATTTTCCCCTAAGAGCTCATTCCTGTTTGTTTGATTGTAGTTTGTTACTGCTTTTGTCATTGTTACTCTTGGTAAAGAACTTCATTAAGCTTTTCAGTTTTTCTCAGTGTTTTTCCTGCCTCAGCACACCTGAGTGGAATACAAACACCCCTCATCCCAGTGGCTGACGAGGACGTTGATTCTCAGGAATGCACAGTGGGAAGGGATGTGGGAGGAGAGAGAGAGAGAGAGAGAGAGAGAGAGAGAGAGAGAGAGAGAGAGAGAGAGAAGCAAGTGTCTGCTCATATGCAGGTCAAGGCGGTGCACACCCTCAAAGTTCCTTCTCTCTTCTTTCTCATTTTGAAACCCTCTTATTGGATTTTCTGTGCATTTGTTTTAGAGTTTTTTACTATAATTTTGTTCAAAAAAACTCAATTTGCAAGTAAATGATGGGCCAGGAGGTAGGGTGCACTGTAGTAGGATATTGTTACAACGTTTTAGATTCTGCTTTGATATTTTCACCATTTCACAGTCTTTTGTTGAAATCGCATATATCTTGTTCAGGAGGGGAATGAGGCAAGCCCTTTGTGCAGAATGAGCTGAAATTGTTGCTCAAGTTGTTCTGGAGATCATGTTTGAAATGACGGTTTGGGGCTCTGTGTGCTCATTGTAACTGCTGTGGGGATCTTGATAGAGTGATGAGTGTCTTCTTCCATTTTGCTGTCCTTCCAAGATTATTGCGGAACCATGATTATTGAAGGAGAGGAAGCTCCAGTTGCCTACACGTTGGATGATACCAAACCTGATGGCAACTACGCTGCCATAATGGGGTAAGGCACCATTATGGTGGTATGAATGCTATTAGATGCTGACAATGTATTCCCATACTATTGATAATGTCCCAAACTTCTAAAAATAAATTTTTACCCAATAGCACTATTCTCCCAATCCAGCAGCAGAAAAATTCTTTTATAAATACTGTCTTCCAATGAATAAATATTAGAAACACCAATCAGAACAGATATGTGCACCCATATGTTCATAGCAGCACAATTCACCATAGCTAAGATCTGGAAACAGCCTAAGTGCCCATCAGTAGATGAATGGATTAGAAAACTGTGGTACATCTACACCATGGAATACTATGCTGCTGTAAAAAAAGAAGGAACTCTTACCATTTGCAATGGCATGGATGGAACTGGAGAGCATTATGCTAAGTGAAATAAGTCAGTCAATGAAGGAAAAATACCACATGATCTCACTCATTCAGGGATAATAAAGACCATTATAAACTTGTGAACAATAATAGATACAGAGGCAGAGCTGCCTCAAACAGATTGTCAAACTGCAGCGGGAAGGCCGGGGAGGGTTGGGGGGCAGAAGGGAGGGAGGTAAGAGATCAACCGAAGGACTTGTATGCATGCATATAAGCATAACCAATGGACATAAGACACTGGGGGGTAGGGGAGGCCAGGGGATTGTCAAGGGCGGGGGGAAAAAAAGGGACACATATGTAATACCCTTTGTAATACTTTAAGCAATAAAACAATTAAAAAAAGAAATTATAACACCAGCAACATTTTAAAATTTGCTATAGTAATTTTCTGCTTCTTATGTAAAGCTGTGACTTGATATATTTCCATAAGCTATCTTTTGTGAAAGCATGATATGAATACCTGATTTAGGGTTTTTATTAAGAGGGCTTCTTATGGAGACTTTACCATTATGTGAACATCAATGGTATTTATGTGGAATGATGAGGTTTTCCAAGTCCCACTGGAGAGGAGCCAAGACCAGCCCAGTCCCCATCTTGGCAGGGAAGACCAGCACAGATGGGGGCATATCTTGGGGGACAGAACCTGTTCCAGAGAGGTGTCAATTAGAACAGTCAAAATTACTATGAGCCCTAGAATATGTATGAGTTTATTTCAGAGAGTAGGGCAATGACGGCGAACCTTTTGAGCTCGGCGTGTCAGCATTTTGAAAAACCCTAACTTAACTCTGGTGCCGTGTCACCTATAGAAATTTTTTGATATTTGCAACCATAGTAAAGCAAAGACTTATATTTTTGATATTAATTTTATATATTTAAATGCCATTTAACAAAGAAAAATCAACCCAAAAAATGAGTTCGCGTGTCACCTCTGACACACGTGTCATAGGTTCGCCATCACTAGTCTAGGGTCAGAGGAGGGAGATCAAAGACAGTTGCGAGGGGGAAAGCAATCATACAGCTACAAATGGAGGCAGATTCTACTAGTAGAAGGGTGGCCACTAGGGAGACACCATTGGGTAGATAGAACCAAAGGACAATGGGGTGGATGAAATTGGAAAGGCTTAGACATGATTTCGTTGGACATTCCTGTTAGCCACCAGCTATGTAGAGAGAAGTGGGTCAGCCATAGTATTACCATAGGCAGAAATTATAGCTAGTCATCTATCCTTAGCCTTTCAAATCCCTAAAATGGAAGGTGCATTTCAGTGTCTGGAATATAACATGTAAATAGCAAAACATTAAATAACTACTGTATAATTTGTTTCTTTGGCTTTACTTTTAACTTGTGCACTAGGCACATGTGTAGCTATAGAAATGAGGCCAAGATGAAAGCAGCAATTAATTTCCTCCTTTTTTGCTTGTTTGTATGTTTTAGATTTATCCTTGCCCACAAAACCGTAAAACTGGCACGTCTTACCAAAGAAGAAAGGTAAGAAAAATCGTGCTTCTCTTTTTCCCTCTTTTCCTTCCTTCCTTCCTTCCTTCCTTCCTTCCTTCCTTCCTTCCTTCCTTCCTTCCTTCCTTCCTTCCTTCATCTGCCTCTCTCTTCCTTCATCTCTCTTCCCTCCCTTTCGCCTCCCTCTCTTCTTTTCTGTCTACTTGACTGCCTTTCCATTTTACTTAACTTTTTAGCTTAAATACTGCCTGAAAATACGTGTTTCCAATGTTACATATCTGTTGTGTTAATTATAAGGATCTTGTATAAGGGCACAGTGCTTATAACTTAAGAATCAAGTATTCAAATAAATATTTATTGAGTTTATTTTACATAAGATACCATGAAAGAAGTTAGGGAGAATACATAATACCCATATCACCTGAGAATACAAAAATGAATATAACTCAGGAGCTAAAAATTTACTTGGAGAGAATGCATTTCTAACAAGTTCCTGGGTGCTGCTGCTTCTGGGATCACATTGTTTTACATCATTAATGAAAAGAGCATGTGAGTTTATTGATAAAACTTAAATTCTGAGACCTTAAGTAACCTTCTCAAGACCTTACAGTTCATAAGAGATAGAAGCAGAATTTAAAGCTTTTCTTGCTCCCTTCTCTTTCCGCTCTGCCTATTGCTTTGCAGTGGAGTGGGAAAGGGATGAGTAAGAATCACGTCTGCATCCTCCCAGAAACTCCAACGCTTAGCAGATTGAATGACACTTAAGAGGAACACAACATTTTTAATGAATGAACAAATTATTGTGTGCCCCCAGTGACTCAGGCAATGCCTCACTTTATTTCTATTTGTGACCTCATTGATTTAAGACATTTGAAATAGAACCAAGTGCCTTGTTTTGAAAAATTAAAATGAAATGTCAAGTGGAAGCAATGGCTCACAGAGTCTTTTTGAATGAGGGGATAGGTGCCTCTTTCATATGTTGTTTCACTTCCTTCATTTTCACTTTTGCTCTCACTCCTCCTCTCATAGGTTGAATAAGCTTTGTGAGCTCTATGCAAAAGTTCTGGGATCCCAAGAAGCTTTACAGGTAAGGCTGCTTCTCAACCCTTTCCCTAAGAGTCCCTCAAGGGACTAGCAGGGATAGGCTCATCAGTAGGGCCCTAGAACTCATGTTTTCCCTGCTTTATGCTTGCTTTGTTGTCTATTGTGTAGAAAGAAGAATGTCCTGGGAGTAAGGAAAGGTGGAAGATGAAGTCCACCATTCCTTCTGATTGTCAGGAAACAGTCAGAGAAGGGTGCTTATGTGGTGCTTGTCACCCTCAGATGCAGAAAGGGCAGAGGGCTGGCCATCAGACATTTTTCAGACCAATAGTTGTTAATGAGTATCATCAACAGAATTGCCTATACCCCATGAAAACATTAATTTGTCTGTCTAGCTTCCTTCAACAAAGCTCAAAACATGAGTCCAATCATCTTTTTTCCTTGACAGACATGTTTTCCTGTTTTTACTACTCCAGCCACTCCAGAAGCAAAAATCCTTTTTAAAACTTGTCTTGAAACCATTAGGCACTAAAACTTATTAATAGTTAAGACCAATTTTAAAATGGAACTAAACAGTTGCAGCTTATGAGCAGTACCTGAGATATGAATGAACCAACTGAGAAAACTTTCTGAAGTCAAAATTTCTTATTTTATTACCAAGGATATTTACCTGCCCAAAGACATATCTCTAAAAAACATCAGGATAATAAGGCTCTACTTCAGACATATGATGGTTCTTTAATATGAAGCTTATTAGAATGTGTTTAGTTTACTCTGGAGTGGATTCCCTTGAGTTTTCTTTGAGCTTTTGTCACTCTGCCATGCAGCCGGTGCACTATGAAGAGAAGAACTGGTGTGAGGATCAGTACTCAGGAGGCTGCTACACGACCTACTTCCCCCCGGGGATCATGACTCAATATGGAAGGTAGAGTAAAAGTGTGTTCATTTTAATCCAAATTCTAAACAGGTTCATGTATCTCTTCTGTTTCTTATGAATGTTACAAATCCATAATCTTGTTCGTAAATTGTAAATCTCATGAAAGAAGTCATAATTCTGCATCATGGGGTTGCATTTCACTTTAAGTCCTTTGAAGAAACAACCCCAATCAATATAGCCAAAGAAGTTTGCAGCATCCTAATAGGAACTTAGATAATCAGAGGGTTCACTTATATTGTAAGAAGAAGTACCTTTATACTGAGTTTACAGCTCAGTAAAATTTCCTCAAATGGAACTGTACAAGTGCCAACATGAGTACATTATAAAAGCAAAATGAGTTCAAGACTGAAGGTGAAGGGACTTGGGCTCCACTCCTGATTCTATCAATAACCGACTTTGTCATACTGGATAGGTCACTTCACCTCTTTGAACCTCAAAGAAAATACAAATAGCATATAATAGACAATAATCAGTATACTGATAATCAGTTTTATTTTTTAGCATCTTTATTGCGATATAATTCATATACCACACAATTTACCCAAACAAACAAAATGCATAATTCAATGATTATTAGCATTCACAGTGCTTTGTATCCAAATATGACTCATTGGAGTTTAGTTAATTGTATTTGATGATAACAAAGTGTGAATTAATGATATAGCAGTAATTATTATGAATATGAGAGTAATATTTAACCAAGCAGTAATTTAATGCCGAGCTCAATCTAAACAAAATAGGAAATGTAGAGTAGTGATTAAAAGGCCGTTGAAAGTGTATAATTAAAAGAGAGTGTGAATAAATGTAAATGACTAATCGATCTCTTCATGAAAACCAGTCAAAGAAATATTAAAATCTATACCTGTGAGAAGGTATATAATGATTTTGGTTAGCCCTTTCATCATCTTTCTGAAGATAACAAATATCATCTATGAGAACACCTGATTAGTTACTGGGTCAACAAGTTAATTTTTTGATATGGTGAGTGTAAAATATGTCAATAGCAATAGGTTCATTCAGCATTTAGTGGCTAAGTGCCAATCATTTTCCAAGCCTTATGCTAAAAACTTTGATACCAAGAAAAGCCCTCTCTGCTGTGAAGGAGCTGATGGTGTTGGGGGCTGGGGTGGGAATGGGGATCAAAGAGAACATCAACCATTGCTCTAATGCTATGGTAATGACACTAATTACTATGGTAAGTACTCTAGTAGAGGAGTATACAAATACCATGGATACCTAGGGAGTGATACTCTAGCCTTACCTATAGAAATAAAAATGGCTTCATAATACCCACCTCATTTGAGGATTGTAGAAGGCAGAGAAAGGCTATTGGGAAATGCACTCTAGGCAGAAGGAACTGTATGAGCAAATGCTTGAAATCCTACAAGTTCATGGAATGTCGGGGGGCGGGGAGGGTTCTGCATGGCTAGGCTCTGGGTGATATTGCATTCCTGAATGTATTATATGAAGCCAGCCTGTTTAGTTTTCTGATAAAAGGCCTGGTAGTATACAGTGTGTTATGATGTGCACAATATATGACTGTATGTGTGTTAGCTTTGGACATATTAAGCAAAACATAGGGGATAAAAACAGGGACCTTGCCCAACCGGCATGGCTTAGTGGTTGAGCATTGACCTATGAACCAAGAGGTCACAGTTCAATTCCTGGTCAGGGCATATGCCTGTGTTGCAGTAGGGGGCATGCAGGAGGCAGCCAATCAGTGATTCTCTCTCATCATTGATGTTTCTATCTCTCCCTCTCCCTTCCTCTCTGAAACTAATAAAAATATATTTTAAAAAACAATAGTGACTTGTTAACTAAGCCTGCCAGATAGCAAGGTCTTTGTTGTTTGTTAGTCTGCTATTTGCTAACAGTGTGGCTCTTGACAAGTCACTACACATTTCTCCAATATTCAGTTTATTCATGTGTAAAATGGGATAATGATAATAGTCACTATGTCATAGAGTTGATTGAAATGATTAAAGACATAATTCAGTAAGGAAGGGAATATAAACAAGTGGTTAAGATTGTGTGCTCTAGGGTCAGTCAGATACCACCTCCCACGTACTAGTTGTGACCTAGAAAAAATTACTTTGTCTTTGGTGCTGGTTAGGAAGCAGACTAACCAGCAGTTAGGAAGCAGACTCTGAAACAAAGAGCATACAGGATATGTGCTAGGGACAGCATTTGGTATCAACACCTGTGAGAGAGGAAGGAAACAGGAGTGGGCAGAGGGAGAAGTTGGCCTGTGATACAGTTCCAATGAAGGCCTCAGCTGTCCCCACAGGGAGCTCTGGAGCTAGGGATGGCCCTTAAGAGTTGTTCCAAGAGTCTTTATTCCCCATGATAATCAGTCATGGAATGCAACTGCTGCTGGAAGGAGGCATGACCTTGAGCAAGACAATTTTCTTCAGCTGAGGCAATCTCCAAAGAGGACTACTATCAGAAGGTCATCTTCTGGCAATACTTCCAGCAGCTAAAAATAAGCCCTTCATTCTTGATAGGGGGTCTGGGCAGTACCTCACAATGTCCACTACAGTCTCTGTACCTCTATATTGTCATCTGCAAAATGGGGATAAAAATAGGACCAACCTCATAGGGTTGTGAAAAGGGCTAATGCACTTAGAAGAGTGCTGGGCATCTAAATTTGTTAAGGTTTGTAATGTAAAGCAATAAAAGTCAATGATGGTAGAGAAGAGTGCTCATGAATGGTAGTTTCGGACTCACAGATATTGTTACATGTTACTGATGGAAAAGGTCTTAGAAATATCATCATAGTGTGTCCTTGAAGAGATGGGGAAGCCAGAGTAGTGATTTCCCAAGTTCATTGGTGAAATAGCCAGGTAAGGAACTGGGGCATGTGTCAGCTTATAAAGAGTTAGTGAGCCACAGAAGGAGCTACACATGACTTCATGTAGGTGAAGGAAATACATGCTCCATTGATGTTAGTCCCTTTACTTGTAAGCTCTTGGTACAGGAGTGGACTTTGTGACAAGAATCATGCAAGAGCTAGAGGAACCTGTGAGCATTTTGCCAAAATTCACAATGTACTACTTACTGATGTATAGAATCTGAAGATACCAACCAGCCTTGGTCATTATGGGAAGGTTCTTTGGTTCTCTGATACTGACCACTTTTACCTCTTTGCTTTTGTTTCAAGGGTACTCCGCCAGCCGGTGGGCAGGATTTATTTTGCAGGCACCGAGACTGCTACACACTGGAGTGGTTACATGGAGGGGGCTGTGGAGGCTGGCGAGAGAGCAGCCCGAGAGGTAGGGCCTGGAGTCATGGGTTGTGGGGAAGGAGGTAACTCATGGGCCTGATAAGTAGGTTAAAGATGTCTGAGATCTTGGAGGCCAACTTTCCAGTAGACACACGAAACACAATTTGAACAATAGTCTCAGTTGAAGTGAACACTTTAACCCAAAAGTAACAATGAAAATATCTATCATGTCAGCCAAGATAAAAGAGTGCACTGGACAAAAGATCACTATGGCTCTCATTGAGAAATAACCTAGGACTAATATTATAGCACCAAACATGTTTCTATTAGGACTCAGAATTCATTTTTATATTTCCTGACAATTCCTGTGATCTCATGCCTATTAAGTCATGTTCACATATACAATTTATGATGAGCCTGATGATTGGAGCCTCTTATGCCATCAATGAAAGGCTTTTTGGGACCTTTTAAAGGTTCAGTGGACTATGTTAGCTGTTACTCTGGTATTTTTTATAGATATCTTGAGACTTAGTCCTTTATTTAAAGAGCAGATTTGGAGAAAGATGGTGTTACTTTTGTTATTCACCAGGATATTCGTTCTTTTCAGATCCTGCATGCCATGAGGAAGATTCCAGAGGATGAAATCTGGCAGTCTGAACCAGAATTTGTGGTAGGTTATATTTTATTTCATGAATTCAAATCTCTGTTCTTTAAAACAATTATTCTCGCCCTAGCCTGTTTGGCTCAGTGGATAGAGCGTGGGCCTATGGACTGAAGAGTCCCAGGTTTGATTCCAGTCAAGGGCACATGCCAGGGTGGTGGGCTCAGTCCCCAGTAGGGGGCGTGCAGGAGGCAGTCCATCAATGATTCTCTCTCATCATTGATGTTTCAATCTCTCTCTCCCTCTCCCTTCCTCTCTGAAATCAATAAAAATAAATATTAAAAAATAATAAAATAATAAAAACAATTATTTTCAAAAAGAATACATTTGTATATATTCACATACCTTTCCCTAAGTGTTTCAACCCATGAATGTTTAATGGCATGGGCTAGGTCAAAGGTGAGAGATTTAGAACTTTTATAAATTTGTAGCTGCCACATTCACTACATATTATTAGGAAAAATATTTTTTTTTGGTCTGAGAGTTCTAGACTGAACATATGCCTGTTGAATAAATCTCTAATCTGGTGATTCTCAACAGGAGGTAGAAAATGAAAGGAAGATATAGCAGTATCCCCCATCCATGGGGCAAAGGGATGAGTAAAATGGAGCAGATTTAGATTTAAAAAATTATTTTTTCATATATACATTATTATTTTCATAATAAAACCCCAGGAAGTCTTCCTGATTGGAAGGACACATACAAGATAGAATGAAATGCATTGTAGAGGACAAAGGTCAAAAAGGTCAAAGTTATTCCTCTATTAAGTATGAAGTCAAAACGAATAGCCCTACCAGTCCAAGTTATTCTCTTACTGCCGGTCACATATGGGATTGAGGGCTGAGTGGACCATACATTTATTCAATTCAACAAGTATTTATGGTGCACCAACTCTGCACCAGCTGTTGTGAAAAGGCTACAGCAGTGTTTTCATGGAGCTCAACATGTGGTTGAGAGAACAGATGACAACCAGAAAGCACAATTGTGATGAAGATGACATGCTGAGAACGTTAAAAGCCTGGGGACACAGGAAGGGCTCCTTGAGGAAGTGAGGTATAAACTGAGACTTGAAGGATGAGTCAGAATTAGTTAAGGAAAGGGCCAAATGGGGGATGGAGATGAGTGTTATGACCAGAGGGAATGTTATGTTTAACAGTCTAGAGCAGCGGTTCTCAACCTGTGGGTTGCGACCCCTTTGGCGGTCGAACGACCCTTTCACAGGGGTCACCTAAGACCATCCTGCATATCAGATATTTACATGACGAGTCATAACAGTAGCAACATGACAGTGATGAAGTAGCAACGAAAATAATTTTATGGTTGGGTCACAACATGAGGAACTGTATTTAAAGGGCTAGAAGGTTGAGAACCGCTGGTCTAGAGGTTGGTAAGAGTGAGTCATGTTCAGAGAACTGGAGGAAATGCAGACTTTCTGGAGTGAAGTGCACAAGCCCTGTACTGACACCAAATGTTCTCTGCACCCAGGATGTTCCTGTGCAGCCCATTCACACGACCTTCTTGGAGAGACATTTGCCCTCCGTGCCAGGCCTGCTGAGGCTGATTGGATTGACTACCATCTTGTCAGCAACTGCTCTTGGCTTCCTGGCCCATAAAAGGGGGCTACTTGTGCGGCTCTAAAGAGGAGGCATCTGTAACCATATCTTCTTCATACTTTACTTGGTGTATGGGTTTGGGGATGGGGTTGAAATAAAGTTTCATGAAGACATACAGACTCTAGTGTGAGGCGAGGAGCAACACAAGTCAGACTACAGACCATAGGAAACAGTATCTCCTCCTCTATTTGGTCCCTGCGTATTGTCCCCTGCTAGGCTTAGCACTCTGTCTTGCCCTTTTACAAATTTATTGCCCCCAGAAACATCACAGTAGTTAACCAGTCTTGTTTAAGGTCCTTGTTGCCCCACAACACACATTGCCCATGCACAAAAAAAAAAAAAAAAAAAAAAAAATTAGCTTTTCCCTACCTCTGTGGCTTTGTGCTTCTCCTTCCTCTTAACTGTACCATTCCCATCTTTCAAGTTCTCTGCATTTGTCCTTAGAATCCTGTATTGTTATAGGTGGTAGGCCTAGGAGACCATCTAGTCCTCACTTTCTATTTTAGACTTGAGCCAACTAAAGCTGAGGGAGGTGGAATATAATTATCCAAGGTCTGAAATAAGACCCTGATGTTTTGGAGACTAGAACGCAGGTCCATTGCTTTTCCCACCTCCTTGGATGTATGCCCCCAATAACCCTCCTCTACTCCCTGCCATGGTTGCTGATGACACCTTCTTGAATGGGTTTACTTTGTACTAAGTTGTTATGTACCACTACTACTATACTACCCCTACTATTGTTATGCAATAAAATTGATTCACCAAATGTCTATTGTTTTTTTTTTCTCTTTGAGTAATGACTTTTTTGAGGTTTTGACAGATTAAATCATAAGACAATATTCAGCATATAATTGTGGCTTTAACATATTTAGCCAAAAATTTCTTGAAGCCCAAATGATGGATGCATTTTGATTGTGTGATCCATCATGGATGGTATGTGTGTGAGCACTTGGTAAATGATTTATAGTGATATGACACGGATGCTAAAAAACACAGTTCCTTGCTTTCATCCCCCCCCCCCAAAAAAGGAACTGTCAAAATAAATGACATATTAATAAGCAAGATGCTTTAACTATGAAGATAATTAGAATATTTCATTTGACCTTTCATATTACTTACCAGTGCAAAGCTTTTTACCAGGTACACTTATTAATTTAAAACTATAGTTTCACAGTTCATTAGATTCTATTTGAACTACTCCTCAAATGATATTATTTCAAAGGACTCATATCTCTTGACTTCCAAAGTCAGCTTTTATCAGGATATATTTTAAATCCATACGTGACCATTCTTTCACTCTCCCTTAGAAAATGAAGCTTAGTAATCTTAACATAAATGGAATTTAAGAAATGTCCTAGAATTAATCAATCATAGTATAGAGTTTCTGATTTTACAGTGACATTTACATTCATGAATTTATAGGAACTTTAGAGACAAAAATGAGGAAATTAACCCACTAAGACTTTCTTTTTAAATTTTGTGTTTTGAATCTGTCTAAAAATGCAATTAACTTGCCCTGACTCAGTGGTTGAGTGTCACCTTATGAATTAGGAGGCCATGGTTCCATTCCCCATCAGAGCACATGCCCAGGTTGCGGGCTCAATCCCCAATAAGGGGCATTCAGGAGGCAGTCAATCAATGATTCTTTCTCATCACTGATATTTCTGTTTCTCTCTCTCTCTCTCTCTCTCTCTCTCTCTCTCTCTCTCTCTCTCTCTCTCTCTCTCTCTCTCTCTCTCTCTCTCTCTCTCTCCCTCCCTCTCATTCCTCTCTGAAATCAATAAAAATATATTTTTAAATCTAATGAACTTGACATAAGGATGTCTTCTTGAGCATGCTACCCTCCAAAATAATTTCCTAAAGTAGTCACATTACTAACTCTAATACATTAATTAAACCAAAACCACAATGAGGTATCAAACTTGATAGGATGGGTAGTATCCAAAAGATGGGAGAAAACAAGTGCTGAAAAAGATATGGAAAAAAGGGAACCTTTGTGCACTGTTGGGGAGGATGTATTTGGTGCAACTACTACAAAAAAATAGTATGGAAGTTCCTCAAAAAATTAAAAATAGAACAACCATATGATTAAGCAATTCTACTCCTGAAAATATATCCAAAAGAAACAAAAGCACCATGTTGAAGAGATATCTGCACCCCCATGTTCAAGGCAGCATCCTATGTAATAAAGAGGAAATATGCAAATTGACTGTCACTCTGCCACAAATAAGAAAGCGCCCACAGTGGAGGCGGGGGTTTCCATAACACAAGATGGCTGCGCCCACAGCGGAGGCTGAATTCCTGAAACAAGCCTTAACAAGCAATCAGCAGGGACCTGAGGCTGTGCCCCGCCCCCCCACCCCCGTGGGGCTTGACAGGGGACCTCAGGAAGCACCCCCCACCCTGGCGCCAGGCCGGGGGACCTAAGGCCATGCCCCCCACCTAACAGGGCTTGATGGGGGACCTCAGGTTGTGCCCCTCGCCCAGCACTGGGCCAGGGGACCTGAGGCTGCAACCACCCCTGGTGGGGCTTGACAAGGGTGGGACCAGCTAGCTCTGGATCTAGCCCAATGGGGGTGGGGATGGCTGAGTCTGGGTTTCATGCAACTTTGAGGCACACATGGGTGGGCGGGGACTGACTCTGGGTCCTGTGGTGCACCCCAGACTCTGACAGGAGGAGGATTTTCATATACATTTTACTAATTTTCTTCCATCTCTGACACTTCTATTATAGAGAAAGGGCAAATAGCAATATTAAAATAGTTCCTCTAATTAATCCCTTTTTAATGTGCATGAATTTCATGTACAAGGCCACTAGTCTATATATATAGAAGGCTAATATGCAAAGTGTCCCCTCAGGAGTTTGACCAGGAGACCAGGAGTTCAATCGCTCACTATGACATGCGCCAACCACCAGGGGCCAGCGTGGAACAAAGGAAGGCCTGGTGGGCAGCCGGCAGCCAGGGAAGGAAGGCCCCGATTGACCCTGATCACTGGCCAGGCCTAGGTACACTACCCCTGCATGAATTTCGAGCACCAGGCCTCTAGTTATTGATAATAGCTAAGACCTGGGAACAATGTAAGTTTTCATCAAGGGATCAATGGATAAAAGTTGTGGTATACACACACACACACACACTCTCTAGAATATTCTAGAATGCTCTGGAGTCTAGGGGACTGTGTAGACGAGTTGGTGCAATGTGGTCATGGATTTGTTGTTGTGGTTTATTTCCTGTAAGTTTTATTTTTAGGTACTGAAGAAGACTCATCTGAGTTGAAAATTCTCCCAGAGAGTGATCTTACTGACATTTTAGTCTGTGGATGCTAGAGGCCAAACTCCTGTATTAGAAATAATCGATCTAATTAGACCCTGAACTTACCCTTGGCTTCTACTTTCTGATGTAATTGTTCTTGTCATTTCTGCTGAGACTACACAATGAGCCACTGACAAATCATATACCATGACATTTCAGACTCTGACCTCTACCTATGATCTCTTTGACTTCTTCCAGCTTTCTTTATATCTCAACCATGAATCATTTCTTCCATACACATTCTGATTCAGTTTATTCTCCTTGAAAATCCATTTCCCTGGAAGGCAAAATGCTGAGTGGTACTGAACTTTTGCTCTTTAGTTTGACATATCTGTCTTACCTCTAGGCCATTTTATTGTATTATATTTTCTTTTTCCTAACCTGCTGTCAAAAGCTTTTCAATACAAGAATCTTACCTAGGTTACAGAAAACCAAGGAGAAAATTCCGCAGTTTTGTGGGAGCAGTGGGAAGAAGACCGCCAGCTGTTTCAGGAGAGTTAGAACTGACATGAGCCATAAACCCCACATCCCCACAACCCATACCTCTTCTCTGGTCCTATGTTGTTCTCTACCTGCTCTTCTCTTCTCCTGCTCTACCTCCATTTTTACCGAACGCTCAGGCCCCCAGTCCACAGGTCAAGGACAGATATTGGCTGAATATAACTCATTTTTAAGCCCAAGGTGGACTGTGGCCTGCTAACCTTCCTTTGGGATTTGTACCTGCAGGCAGTACTATTTCCTTGGCCTTGGGCATGCTCTCCTGTTGTCAGCCTGGAGACTTTGAATGTTTTGTCATTAGCCACTCAACCCCAGAATTTCCTTCTTTAGGAAGCCAAGGAATGGAGAGTCGGCTGGGTCCAGCGAGGCTGTTCCCCCACCACTATCCATCTAGCCCAGTGATGGCGAACGTTTTGAGCTCGGCGTGTCAGCATTTTGAAAAACCCTAACTTAACTCTGGTGCCGTGTCACCTATAGAAATTTTTTGATCTTTGCAACCATAGTAAAACAAAGACTTATATTTTTGATATTTATTTTATATATTTAAATGCCATTTAACAAAGAAAAATCAACCCAAAAAATGAGTTGGCGTGTCATCTCTGACACGCGTGTCATAGGTTCGCCATCACTGATCTAGGCTCACAGTGCCAATCATACAATATACATGCCTTGGTAGGGTAACCCAGATAGGTGAGTGAACCAAACCAGCAGGATCCCAGGTTAAGTTGGCAGGTGATTCAGTCAAGGTTCTCTGGAGACTAGTCCAGTGGATTCAGGAGCCTAGGTCTTGGCAGGTGTATGAAAAGTCATATTTAGTTGCTATGGGGGCAAAGGGTAAGAGATTGACAGCACCTGGGTTCCAACTATATCCCTACCACATAGGGAGATGTAGTAAGAACAGCTTAGTTAAGGGGCCCTAATAGACATGCAGACTAATAGCCACGGACTGCATCTCAGCCCTCATCCTCTCACAAAGATGGGTCTGCCTGAGGGGGATAGGATAAGGCTCAGTGCCCCGTAGCCATCAGCATTCTCCTGGGAATTCCAGAAGAGGCCCAGTCTCTGCTCCTTGGGTGGGGGGCCTTCTTGCCTAAGCTTGAAAGTGTCCTGGATCCAGATGACCTGCTGTCACCCTTTGCCATACTCTGAAACACCCTGAAAACCCAGACTGAGGGTGGCTGGACTCTTGCATGGCTAACCCAACTTTCCCCCTGAACATTCCCTGACCACCTAGGCCAGCGGTTCTCAACCTGTGGGTCGCCACCCCTTTGGGGGTCGAACGACCCTTTCATAGGGGTCGCCTAAGACCATCGGAAAACACATATATAATTACATACTGTTTACAGTAGCAAAATTACAGTTATGAAGTAGCAACAAAAATAATTTTATGGTTGGGGGTCGCGGCATTAGGAAGGTTGAGAACCACTGACCTAGGCTATAGTTACCCTTTGCTCACCCTGCCTACCCAACTACATTGCATTGCCTATGCCCTAGGACAGTGGTCGGCAAACTGTGGCTCGCGAGCCACATGCGGCTCTTTGGCCCCTTGAGTGTGGCTCTTCCACAAAATACCACGTGCGGGCGCGCACGTACAGTGCGATTGAAACTTCATGGCCCGTGCGCAGAAGTGGGTTTTTGGCCTGGGCGAGTCTATTTTGAAGAAGTGCTGTTGATATTTGGCTCTGTTAACTAATGAGTTTGCCGACCACTGGCCTAGGAGACAGAATTGAGACAAGCATAGGCTCCTTTCTGTCTCACAGGGACTGACCACACAGACCCAGTTTTCCTAGACATTGATTCATGAAGGATGTTATCTGCCAAGTGCTTGAAATCACCCATCTAATGCTAAACAATCTTCATCTTTTCCCAATACTGTCTTCTCTTTACCTAACCTGAAATTTCTACTGTGGACAGATTTATATGGGTGGCTGAGTGGGAGGGGTGCAGGGGATGGAGGAGAAAGTTGGCCCAACTTTGAGAAGCCAGGGGTGTCCTTCCTGGGTGTGCCCAGTGTCAGTCCTAGCCCTTTAAGTGAGCCAGAGTGAGACTGGATTTCTTTCTTTCTGTGCTTGTTAATACTGATTTGTTAATTTTGTATTTCGCCCTGATCTCCAGCTTCCCCTTGAGACTGGGCATGCCATAAATGATCGAGTGAAATAAATAATGAATAAATGCTTCTCTCTTGGATTCCAATTTAAATCCAAGGAGCCCTGGTGAGATCTGAGGACTGGTCCTGTCAATTACTCCTTCCAGACTGACCTCTGGTTACTAATTGGCTCATTTACATTCCTTCTTTAGAGGACATGTTACAATGGGAGTAAAATAATTAAAGAGTAGCAAACCTGAATTTGTGGTTGGATACCTTTGAAGCTATGTCATTACCATTAGGATACCGGCCACTGTATGAAATTGTTGTTCAGGGAAATGACAGTAGATTTTAATTTTCTCCTACAAGTGATGTTTTATAGTAAGAGCAGAATATTAATAACGACCCTTGATCCTTATTTGCTAATATCTCCATGTGCACTAAAAATACTGGCTTAAGGCAGTGATTCCCCAGAAACAAACAGGATTTCATTTGTATGGCATAAAGGGTAACTGGAAGTGAGCAGTTTGGGGGCTCCAGCTACCAAAGACCCTGTACCTTTATCCAGAGAGCTATGGCCTCCAAATCTCCACACACATATAACCCCTTTGCAGTGGGGCCTATCATTTGGGGAGACATGAAATATCATTTAAACAAATATATACGGTATTAGTAGAGGAGAGAAGTAATTTAAGGTGTATTTTAGCAGTAGGAGTCATAGTAGACCACAAACTGATCTTGAATCCTTTTTAAGACCAACATTTATTGTTACTGACAGCTTTGCCTGCATTATCCTACTGAATGCTGAGGACAACTGCAGGCTCCACTTAACAGTTGAGACATCATATGTTTAAGACCAAGGTTCAAACCCAGGTCTAACTGACTTCAGAAACCTGAGCTCTTAACATGTATGCTCTTTTAGAAAGGAGCATGACAACAAAGAATCATCTGTTTCTAAAGAAAATTCTTAGGACTGACTAATGTAAATGTGGATGCAGCAATAATAAGTATTTTTAGCTCTGTGCTGAGCCTAAGAACTGAAGCCATCATACTTTCCTATCCCTGAGCTAAACAATATGGGAGCCAGTCAAAATAACTTGGCTACATGTACCAGGAAATACTTGCTTCCGGAATATAAAACTTTGAACTGACAAAACTTCATTATTTATCAAGACTAACTGCTTGCTCAAGACTCACTTCAAGACCCCGAGCTATTTACTATGGCATAGATTTTGCCAATCCCAACCAGTTTTCTGCCTCGCAAAACCGATCTTAAAAACCACC
Organism: Myotis myotis; assembly: GCF_014108235.1. Lineage (NCBI taxonomy): Eukaryota > Metazoa > Chordata > Mammalia > Chiroptera > Vespertilionidae > Myotis > Myotis myotis. The sequence continues at coordinate 3,796,199 of NW_023416346.1, read as the reverse complement.
CAGCCCAAGTTGAAACCTCATAAACCTATAAACCCTGTGCTAATTTCTCCTAATGTTTGAGCCACTATTAAAACTTGGTCAATGTGATGTTCCCTTTATTGCAGTAGCTTCCCTGGATCATGTTTCCTGGTAGTCTTTTGGGAGGTCAAGGATTAACCAGTGTCTGATAGGATACTTTACTTTGAGGCTCCGACTCCTAAAGGGGGAGCCTGAGAAGGTTCATATAAGAGCACAACATAGCCCTAACCGTTTGGCTCAGTGGACAGAGCGTCGGCCTGCGGACTGAAAGGTCCCAGGTTCGATTCCGGTCAGGGGCATGTACCTTGGTTGTGGGCACATCCCCAGTGGGAGTGTGCAGGAGGCAGCTGATCGATGTTTCTCTCTCATCGATGTTTCTAACTCTCTAGCCCTCTCCCTTCCTCTTTGTAAAAAACCAATAAAATATATATATATTTTTAAAAAAGAGCACAACATTCATGTACAGGGTGCCAAGGAATTTGGATTAGAGAATAGAAATTTCTGTTCTCTAGATGCAAATTTAGAGTCTCCTTTTTTGCTTATGTAAGACAAATACATTTGCTTCTGGGGATCAGATTTCAATCTTTTTGTATCTAGCAGACAAACTTAAAAAGGCTCTATTAAAGTGTGTGGTGGTAGAGGAGATGGGATTTATTGTTGGGAGCAGGGAAGAGCCTACATGGGTTTAAATAATTAAACATTATACTTATTGCTCCAAGTTTAGGTGCCTGTGACCACAGGGATTTGAGGACAGGCTGATACTGGCATTTAACTCTTGGTTTTCAAGAACATCAAGGCCTGAGTGATACGCTGAATAATGGTCCTGACACAGGTGTTCATGCCCTAACCCTGGAACCTATGAACATATTACTTGACATGACAAACAGGACTCTTCAGGATGATTAAGGAATATAAAATAGGGAGATGATCCTGGATTATCCAAATGGTCCAACATAATCACAAGTGTCATCATAAGAGGGAGGCAGAAGGGTCAAAGTGAGGAACAGGTGAGGCATCCATGGTAGCAAGAGACTGGAGTGATGTAGCCACAAGCCAACGAATGCCAGAACTTCTAGAAGCTGGAAGAGGCAAGAAATGAATTCTCCCCTGGGGCCTCCAGAAGGAACTGGCTTTGTTGCCACCTTGATTTTTAGACCTCCAGAAATAAAATACCAAAGTTTGTGTTGTTTTAAGCCACTATGTTTGTGATAATTTGTTACAAGGAGCAATAGGAAACTAATACAGCCCATACATTAAAATGGCTCACATAGCAGAAGTGGTTGGGCTGCTTGTGAAAGAAGCTGATCTGCCCTCACTCCCTTTGGCCTGTCTGAATTGTTTCCACCTGCCAGTAAACTTGCCTTTAGGACTGCAGCTCTGTCCAGTCTAAATACAAGGCCCATCTAACACTGGCAGCCTCACTGGGCCCATCTAAGGGCCCCACATCTGCATCTCCCATGTCCACTGGTTGATGCTGATAAAATGCTAGCTGGCTGAAGACACATACTGGACAAGCAGACCTCCTTTGCTCATTTTCTGAAAATAAATCAAATTCACTACCAGACCTATTTCGTGTCTATCCAGTTTGGGGCGCATGGTTTCCCAGATTAGATGCGGGTCTTTTAAGGGCAGAGTTGCAGAGGTCTTTTCTGCTTCGTTCCACTGAAATCCCTCAACTAATCTTACAGGACTCTTAGGCAGCATGGAAGATGCCAGGAACTATTAGCTATATGTTTCCGGAATTTGTCTAGCCCAGGATAACATAGGCTGCTTGCGGAACATCTACGATGGTCCCAGTACAATATAGCGTCTAAAAGAAATACAATGTTGACGCCCAAAGTTTAAAGAGTAGTGTAGACCTTTATTGCACCACATGCCTCCTAGCCAAACTTGCCTAAAATCCTCCTAACTTTCTGTCTCCCTATGCCAGTGGTGGCGAACCTTTTGAGCTCGGCATGTCAGCATTTTGAAAAACCCTAACTTAACTCTGGTGCCGTGTCACATATAGAAATATTTTGGTATGTGCAACCATAGTAAAACAAAAATTTGTATTTTTGATATTTATTTTATATATTTAAATGCCATTTAACAAAGAAAAATCAACCAAAAAAATGAGTTCGCGTGTCACCTCTGACACGCGTGTCATAGGTTCGCCATCACTGGAATAGACTGAGCATGTCAGATTCCCCCCTCACCCATCACCCAGCTGGATGCAACAGAAGCTGAGGAACCAAGCAGTTCTAACAACAAAAATCTTCCTGGGAGATTAGGGCAGAAGAAAATCTGTGGATATTAGATATTAAGGTTTTTATTTATGTTGCAACTGGAAAATAAGAAGGACAGGCAAATGTGTTTGGAGGAAATTCTGGGTGGAGGTGATACCTCTTCATTTCCTTCCCTCAAGGATGAAAGAGACTTGAATACTTCAGGATTTCCGTCATAAGGAAACAACAGTGTTTGGCCAGAAGATGGCGCTCTTTTAAAACAAATTTAGGCGGCTCCTTGGCACAAGAGGCTGGGAGATAGTCTCAGCTGATAAATCTCAGAAGGCAGAGAAGGGCTAAGTAGACAGGAACAATAGGAGACTAAAGGGGTGAACAAAGGTCAATGGAGCAAATGGCATTTAACATTCAGAACTGATGATGCTTGTGATTTTCTTTAACATTTAGCCATGCCATCTGATATGATCTGAATGTTTGTGTCCCTCGCCACAAATCTGTATGTTGAAATTCTAACCCCAAAGTTGATGGTATTAAGCCAGTGGTTCTCAACCTTCTGGCCCTTTAAGTACAGTTCCTCATGTTGTGACCCAACCATAATATTATTTTCGTTGCTACTTCATAACTGTAATGTTACTACTGTGATGAATCGTAATATAAATATCTGATATGCAGGATGGTCTTAGGCAACCCCTGTGAAAGGGTCGTTCAACAGCCAAAGGGGTCGCGACCCACAGGTTGAGAACCGCTGTATTAAGAGGTGGGGCCTTTGGGGGGTGATTAGAGGATGAGGGTGGAGCCATCATGAATGGGATCAGTGCCCTTATAACAGAGACCCCACAGAGATCCCCTGCCCCTTCCATCGTGTGATGGAAGCTAGAAGTCCATGAACCAGAAAGTGGGCCCTTACCAGACACCAAATCTGCTGGAGTTTATGGCATTTTGTTAATAGCAGCCCAAATGGATCAAGACACCATCTCACTTTTTATTTCCTTCCTCTGCCCTATGCAGTGTCCTTACCAACTTGCTACACAGTGACTTACAGAGGTCTGAGGACAGATCCTAGAAACCTCCTCTTAAATCTCATGTCCTTCTAGAAACTTCCCCTGCATTCATAGTATTTTATATTTGTGATAGCACTAGCCAGAGCCTAAACAAATTTGTTGCTTGGTATCTACAGTAGATTATGTGCTCCATGAGGTAAATTCTGTCTTTTCACTGCTGAATCTCAGTGGTACCTGCCAGTACATAGTAAGTGCTCAGTATTTGTTGAATGTTTGTAAAAATACAGGGCAATCACTGCTCACAAAAATGTAAAAGTACCTTCTTTCTGCTTCTATTCTAAAAGGTCAATGAATCAGAGCGACTGCTTGTTTGCTACAACCCAAATTACTTCATGTTCCCATCAACTAGATAAGGGCAAGTTCAGGTGTGTCCTATTTATTTTGGTGATAACAACCCATCAAATGTCTCATCATGTTGCTCTGTGGACATTTAAGCAACCCCCTCCCCAGCCATTTCCCTTCTCTTTTTCTTGCTCCCACCCCACCACCCAAGCATACGCCCACACCACTACACTGTGCCAGTTTCACCTACGGATCTTAGTGGTTCTTAGAAAACATCTGAGGCCCATTAAATAGGCAAACATGGTTCCCACTGAGGTGTGGCTGTAAAGGAGTATAAATAAATGTCTTGTATGAGTCATGCATGCACGGAGTGGAGTCTTGCTTGAGTGGCCTGCTCTACACCTTGAAGGAATTCCAAGTTCCCTCAAGCCAATTTGTTCACATGAGGCCCTTAAGCTGCCTTTCCAAACCTGGATCCAGGCAAAGACAACTAGTTCACACCAGCTGTTATTCTGAGACCTGCACTGTAATTCCGAAGAGAATGGCCTTGGTCAAGGGGGGAAACCAAGCCCTGCGCTCTGATAGAGGAAAGGGAGATTGTTCCTGTTACCCAATACCTTCCTTTGTTTCCTGCCAGTTCCTCCAATGACTCTAGGGCAGTGATGGCGAACCTTTTGAGCTCGGCGTGTCAGCATTTTGAAAAACCCTAACTTAACTCTGGTGCCGTGTCACATATAGAAATTTTTTGATCTTTGCCACCATAGTAAAACAAAGACTTATATTTTTGATATTTATTTTATATATTTAAATGCCATTTAACAAAGAAAAATCAACCCAAAAAATGAGTTCGTGTGTCACCTCTGACACGCGTGTCATAGGTTCGCCATCACTGCTCTATGCTAAGGCACATGCTTTGCATTTTATCGCCATCTCGGAGTAGTGATCAGTATAGTTTTAAAAAATTCATTCCATGTTGATGTCCTTCTTACTGGAATTATGTCATAGTCAACAGAGATTAAACACTAAGAGAGTTGTGATTTCTACCTCGTAGGGAGAACGCAGTTTTTCCAATAAACTTCGGCACTGCTCATCCATTCTGACATTGACATAGTAGGAGATAAGCATTGCCTTGGCAAGCACTGGGCGACAGGTTATTTCTTGAGGGAGATTTCGGATCTAAGAGGGCTTTTTTCCTGTCTCTCCCCCACTTCTCTTTTTGTCCTTTACCAGGCCTTTCTTACCTGCTCCAGGCAGTTTTACAAAATGCTTGCTGGTCTTGGCGCTGGTTTCTCAGGAAATCGAAGACATCCGAAAAGGCTTTATCATTCACATGATGTAAAAACAAGCCTTACATTTATTTATGAGATGAGAACAATTTGGACATGTGAGCAAAATCTTCAAATGTGTCTTGATTGGTTAGCAATCTTTGAAAGGAATTTGAATATAAATGATTTTCTGAGGGACAGATACTCTCCAGGTCAACCACAGTCCCCACTACTTCTTGATGTATCATGCCTGCTGCTCATTTTTGGCTGCCTAACTTCCAAAGACTTTAGATGTTGGACGCCTGCTTATGAATGCTTATTCTCCTCCCTCACCCACTTTAATCTTTCTACTAATACTAGTAGCCCTTCGCACGAATCCGTGAGCCAGTAGCTCGCTGCTGCCCTCCAGTAGCTCTCCGCCTGATGCCCCACCCTCCTGTAGCTCCCCTGCGTCTCCACCCCTCATAGCTTGCTGCCCCACCCTCCTGCTGATCTGTGATCCTGTCCTTACTTGGTCGGTCGTTATGTAATAACCATTTGCATATTACATCTTTATTATATAGGATATTGTAGAGGAGGGCTCCTTTATTGAGACAGAGTTTGAAACATTTTCAGAGTTCCTTCTGATTCTTTTTTTCTGTCACAAAAAGAATAGTGCAGAAATACAACCTTTTATTTTTATTTTTTGCCACCCATTTGTTTATTTATATATTTGTCCACACTCATTGAAGCCTCACACTGGCAAGAATCTTTTTTGACAGCCGTGACAAACTGAGGCTGAGGTCATGCTTTGCACATAGTACATGCTAAATAAATATCGGTGGCATGACCAGCTGAAGCTACTGATTTCTCCATGGAGCAAATTTCACGTTCCCCTTCTAGTCCTCCATCTCTCCAAACCTTTATCATCACTGGTTTGAGGGCCAGAGAAGAAGTGCAGGTTGGGGTGAGGCCCACCTCTTCCTTGATGCGAGAAATCTCGGTCTTTGGTGTGATCAGGAATGCTAGTTATACACCAATTGAAGCAATCTAGTGTTTTGACCCCCAGATGCCCTCGAAATGGGTCAGTGAGCAAGGGAGGCCTGAGGAAGGAGCATCTGCCGCCCCTCCTTGCCCAGAAGAGAATGTGAACTTGCTTCTGAGCAGGGCTGCAAGCTGCCGGGCCTTGCCATCAGCAGCTTGAAGGCTTGGGGGGCAATGGGGAAGGATTAGGAGCACGGCAACATTTCATTTCCTGTTCACCCCCACCCCCAAGTGAGGGAGAAACCACACAGCAAACTGAACAAAGAGGCTCCAGGAGGCAGCTGCAGCTGTGGGCTCTGCTGGCATTTCAGGCCCTGAGAAGTGAACTGGGTTCCTCCCGCCCAGCCAGGCCAGGGAGGGGCAAGGGAGCAGCTCCGGGCAGCCTTCGGCATCTGCTGCACCAAGGCCTGCAGGGAGCCTCTTCCCTTATTTGCTGGGCAGACGTGGATGGCGGTGGGTGTGGCTGGTCAGGGCTGTTCCTGGCATCACGGACTTCACCTCCCTGCACTAAGGTGAGTTCCTGACCCTCACTCACCCTGTGAGAGCAACGGCCTTGGGGCAACAGCAACTCCACCCCCATGGGCTGGGGCAGGCCTGGAGGTGAGGAAAGGTTTATTGCTCTGGACCGGCTCCTCTTGATTCTTATCCACTCAAAAGTTTGTTATCTCCAAAGGTCCCAGGAGGGGCACAAACTGCCATAGAGCTGAGGAGGGCGCCCCAGGGAAGTAGGAGTGAGCCTTCCCCAAAGTGGAGGCTGAAGCAGCCATCCGGAGAGGGAACATCCAAGCGTCCAGGGTAGTGGTTCTCAACCTGTGGGTCGCGACCCCTTTGGGGGTCGAACGACCCTTTCTCAGGGGTCACCGAAGACCATCGGAAAACACATATATCATTACATATTGTGTTTGTGATGAATCACTGTGCTTTGTGTTCAATGTGTAACAATGAAATTGGGGGTCACCACAACATGAGGAACTGTATTAAAGGGTCGCGGCATTAGGAAGGTTGAGAACCACTGGTCCAGGGCAAGGGGTCAGGCTGTAAGCACTGGGACTGCCCGGGTCTGAGTGGGCGCTAAGGAGTGTCCAGCGGGACCGGCCCTGCTGGGGAACTGGAAGAAAAGGCCCTGGGCCCTGGGTCCTTGGTGACATTTCTCACTTCCTCCAGTTTGTGCCCTCCGTCTGGGGTGTGTCCCAGCCCAGAACATTCCCTCCCCCTTCTGGTGTGCACTCAGGGCTAGGACAAGGCGGGGGGGGGAGGGCGGGGGGGCAGGAAGAAATGTCTGGCAAAGAGACCCCCGTAGCCCCGCGCCACCACTCCCTCCCTTCTCTACCCAGAGCCCCAGAAATACAACCTTTTAAAAGCAATTACCTTACCGTAAAAAAGAAAAAACCCTTACTATTTGCAACAGCATGGATGGAACTGGAGAGCATTATGCTAAGTGAAATAAGCCAGTCAGAGAAAGATAAGTATCACATGATCTCACTCATTTGTGGAATATAATGAACAACATAAACTGATGAACAAAAACAGACCCAGAGGCAGAGAAGCATCCATCAGACCGTCAAACCTCAGAGGGAAGGCAAGGGAGGGTGGGGTTAAGAGAGCAACCAAAGGACCTGTATGCATGCATATAAGCCTAACCAATGGACACAGACAACAGGGGGTGAGGGCATGAGTGGGGGGTGGGAATGGCAGGGGAGAAGTCAGTGGGGGGGGGGGGGAGGAGACATATGTAATACTTTCAACAATAAAGAATTTAAATTAAAAAAATAAAAGCAATTACCTTACCTAACAGGGACAGTTTCACGTTTTTTTGGGTTTTATTCTATGTATAAAACCCAAAGCTCAAGTCCACAACATCCTTTACATGAGAAAGGGCAACATACGTTCTCACAGCCAGTAAAGTGGATGCTGCGGGGGCCTCTCCCTGGGTCCCCAGCTGCTGGGAATACAAGGTGATCTCAGTTCACAGCTGCCGTTTCTCACCCAAAGTAGCACTCCCCCCCCCCCCCCCGCCCCCAGAGGATGGCTAAGGAAGGGATGTGGAGGCCAGACCCCCTCGCCTCAGTGGGGGAATCCGCTGAGGCCTCAGTTGCAACTGTTTTGAAGGTCAACTCCTGTCCAATTCCGCTTCCTCGCCCCTGTACTTGGGAGTTGTCCTCAATAAACTTTCTGCCCTGACTCTGTATCTCAGAGTCTATTTTCAGGAAACCTAACCTAAGACAAAGGAGTGAACCAAGATACAGAAAGGCAGAGTGACTTGCATAGTCGACTATAAATACTGGTAAGCAACAAATACATAAATCACATGATGCTGCTATGAAAAGAATCATTAGAAGTCAAGTACAACTCACCCTTTTCCAGATGGGGAAATTTAGACAGAGAACTAAATTATTATGAGCTAATTAGGTGAGAAAGCTTCTATCAGACTCTACACCAGTGGTTCTCAACCTTCCTAATGCCGCGACCCTTTAATACAGTTCCTCATGTTGTGGTGACCCCCACCCATAAAATTGTTTTCGTTGGTACTTCATAACTGTAATGTTGCTACTGTTATGAAGCGTCATGTAAATATCTGCTATGCAGGATGAATTTTCATTGTTACAAATTGAACATCATTAAAGCATAGTGATTCATCACAAAAACAATATGTAATGATAGATGTGTTTTCCGATGGTCTTAGGCAACCCCTGTGAAAGGGTCGCTCAACCCCCAAAGGGTCGCGACCCACAGGTTGAGAACCACTGCTCTACACTGACTGATTATAGCCCAGGCAGACAATATTCTAAAATTTAATCAGCCCCCAGGAAACCTAGATAAAACATGAGAGAAAACCAAACTATGAGAAGTTGTAATCAACACAAAGTGGCTTTTTTAAACCCATTATCCACGGACAATGCCTCATTGTAACCTCCTGCCATAAGAAGCCATTTAATCTTGAGACTATCCACTAAACAGAGAAGCCAGGTCTGAGTCAGGGTGGTAGTGCACTTTATTAAGAAATGAAACAGTACCATACAGGAAAAAGCATATTTCAATTGCAAAAAAACAACAACCCACACACACATATGCATAGCCCCACAGGTAGCAATGGGGCACATTTCAGACAGAACATTAGACATCAAGTTCACAACCAAACAAAATGTAGTTTATGATCTTGCAATACTTTTCTTCAGTGTAGTATAAATACTTATTTAATGGTTATGACAAAAAGGATAACATTTAAAATCTAATTATTGATCTTACAATGGAGTAAGGCCAACTCAAGTCTTCAGAACTGTGAAACAGACGCCTTAACAGGGCAACCCACTATCAGCTGCCTGAACTGACTAGTTTCTCTAGTCTCCTAAATTAGCTAAAACACTTTTCAAATGAAAGGCAAAGAGCAGCATAAAAACCCTGCTCTCTGCCCTTAGGATAGGCAAAACAAATACCTTAAGTCCTCACACCAGGGCCATTACTTAATTTTGGACTTATGATAAGGTTAATTATGTAATAAACTTGGGTTGGTTTCCTTTGGCAGTCTTTAATTCCCATTTAATAAAAACTAGATTAGGTTAAGGAGTGTTAGGAGATAACGAGAATATAGAATAAAATGCTGAATATGGGAGGAGAAACAGTCGACTCAACAGCTATAAAACAAACGTGATACTTTGTGGAGGGGCAAACACAATGGTATCACACTGCAATAAAAGCATAAAATAACTGAGGCATATAACTGACCTGATAAAAAATATCTTGAATCTAACTTGTTTAATGTGTGGAAGTATGTTCTTCGATATTTTTATTTAAAATTTTTGGCACATAAAAGAATGTCAGCTATCATTCACTGATGGGCAGGATGGGGTGTTACTGTATATCCATCACTTGCATACCTGAGTTCACTGAATCTTCTCAACTGCTTTATTTGATCACATGTGTATTGATATTTTCCCCAGATGTTTATACTAAGAAAAGAGGTGTCTTGTGGCTGAAACCTTTGGAAGAAGCTTTACATTTCTGACAGACTTTACATGGGAAAGACAAGAGGTAGGCACTAGTCTGGGCCCACACTACTCCTTAGAGAACTTAGTCTTCATATGTGAAATCACTCCATTTCATGCCTTTTATAAAATTTAATACCTAAGGCAAGTGAATTTATAATAGAGCCCTGATTTCCTTTCTGTATCTTATAGTCTAACAAAAAACAACAACAAAAATTCTAATGTCTATTTCAGTTATTTGAGAGAAATTATCATGCTAACATTTACTCTAAGCTAACTATGTTAAAGAGATATTTAAGTTAACAGATCTATAATTCTATTATGGTCATAGGAAAAAAGAAAAAAAATATGCCACTACGGGCCAGGGTCTACCTGAAAGAAAAAAAAAAGAAAAAGAAAAAGAAAAATACTGCTTTCTTGAAATTGGTAGAGAATGTTATCATCAAGGATGAGTAAAGTGATGTCTAGCCATCTTCCAGGAAGAAAAGATGCTTCATGCAGAGCTGTTCAGGGAGGCCACAAGGGGACAACCCTGTCACTAGTTCGCTCTGCTCACCTGGAGAGCTGCAGAAAAGTCACAGAAAGTCAATTTAATCATTATGCCTTGGTAAACACTCTCCTCTTTAAGAAGAAAAATGGGAAAATATACAGGCAAGCTAAGACTGAGGCTAGATGTCTAGAAACTCTGCAGGAATTAGAAGTGGTCAGGAGATTCCTGAGGCAACAACCCACAAAATGTATCCCCGCAACCACTGGTCTACCTCCACTGCGTTCATATCCTATTCCTTCATACTAAGTGGGAGCTGCTCACCCCAGGAAAGTTAAATGTTTCATTTCTGCAATTACCAGGCATTTTATGTTAAAGGGGAGAAAAACAGGTCATAGAAGTTGTTTCTGATGAGCACTTTAACTTGAAACTAAGAAACTGATCACAAGATCTAATACACCAATCAACATGAATTAATCTACACAAATAAGATGGAGCATATTCTCCACTGGCTATTAGGTGGGATTCTATAAGTTGTTTTTACTTTAACACAGACTAAACTAAGGTGTTACAACCAGTGCACTTAACAATAGTCTAATGAGACGCAGCCATTAATTTGTCAACATTTCCCTTCTGATGGTACTGGAAAAGCGTAAGCAGAGAGTGTGCTTCAGGACCGTTCTAGCAGCCTGCACTTGTACACCACAAAACACAGGGCAGACACTGATGTGGAAAACCCAATGAGCTTGAGCAGGCCTGGCACAGAGGGGAGGTTTCTTTCCCAGAAGGTGTGTGTGATTTCAATAGCTGGAACATCCTAGATGAAAGAACACCGTTCATTAGCAGAAGACTTCTGCACTAACAAAGAGGGGCAAAACAAATCTGTAAAATTAGTGCACGAATATGCTTTGGAGAGTGGCACCTACAATTACACCAGAAGCTAGAGGATGAAAGATGCATTTTTCATGTAGTCACTAGTCCAGGGGTGGGCAACCCCTGGCACGCGTGCCAAACATGGCACGCCAGTAACTTTTGCTGGCACGCAAAACCCTCTTATAACCTTCCATTTACAATTTTTTCCTTAATATCGACTTTTTTATTTTTCAGATAAATTCAGTGTAGGTGCATCTTAGATAAATAAATAATTTTACATAACAAGTTATCTTAAAGACCATAGACATGGATTGACGAGAGAGGGGAAGAGCAATTTCTATGCCTCGGCCTTAACTCTCCCTGCCTCCCTAGATCCGACCAGTGTTTTGGTTTCATCCACATACGCTTGTGAATCTTTGTTCTCAGTGATGAATTTTGTTAAATCTCGTAATAGGAGTAGCCTGACGGATGGAAGTAGTAGCTCGTGCATATCTCTGAAGGTCATGAAATATAAACCTGATGTAAAATCTCTGTCATCAGTGATGCAGCAGCAAAAGTCCCACTGATAATGTCAAACGGAGTCAGAAAGTTTTCTGTCGGACTGTCAGTGTACATGTATACATTAAAAAATAAATGTATTTTTCATCATCATAGACTGTGTTTCTGTCGCTCGAATGAATTTTATTATTTCTTCAAGGTTCTTCACATACGTGCACCTTAAGAGATATCAAGTAGGCGTAACATGTTCTCAAAAAATTAGGGTTGGCACGCAGAAGAATTTTGAGTCAGAGATTTTGCTGGTTCTGGCACGCACTCACAAAAAGGTTGCCCACCCCTGGCCTAGTCTCTGGTGATGAAGCTGACAAACTTACCTCTGACTCAGGCTCTTCGATGTCTTGATTTGTCTCTTTTCCCAGAGCATTCAAGATCTGAAAGAAAGTGGCAATGGTATTGTGAAATGAGGTTTTGTAGTGTTGACAGATTCAAGGCCTCCTGGCCACCGATGGGCCCCCTGAGTGGAGTAAGGGGCAGAGAAGTAAACACACAGATTCATCAGTGTCAAGATCCAGAGAGGCCAGATACCAAAATCACTGCTGGACTCAGGAGGGAGGCTCCCTTACCGATCTAGCTGCTCGCTCTCCAGCTTCAACAGCTCCTTCCATGTACCCGCTCCAATGTGTGGCTGTCTCCGTCCCAGCAAAATGAATTCTGTCCACTGGTTCTCGAATTATCCTTCAAGGGAACAGAAAGGTCACACAGTTACCTGAGAAGGCACTGAGGATGAATGAGTCAATTGCTGCCCTCATTTATCCCAGAGAAGGCAGGGTAACTCAAATTGTTTCAAAAAGTCCCATGTGACTCAGCCAAAGGTGAAAGGCTCTTCCTTATTTCCTGGGCCTGCACCCAAGGGTCTAAACTTTCAAGCCAGAGAGAATCAGGCTGTCAGATCACCAATCACTAGAGGTGAGGTTGACCTTTTCCTAGCCATGCAGAATTGGAATCTAAGAACATGCATTAAATCCAGTCAGATTTATTTGCTGTATGTTTTATGTCTGTAGTCCATTCTGCTCTCTACACCATCTTTCCAAAGGGGTGGATTCTGCATGGGATCACATCTGATGGCACACCTCAACCATGCAGGCACTGCCAGGTTGTCAGGAATAACTATACTGGCAAGTAGGAAGACAGGAAGGTTAAATGATTTCTGGCAAAGAAAAGACCTGAGGGGAGCCCGGCCGGCATGGCTCAGTAGTTGAGCATCGACCTATGAACCAGGAGGTCATGGTTTGATTCCTGGTCAGGGCACATGCCCAGGTTGCAGGCTCCATCCCCAGTGTGGGGCGTGCAGGAGGCAGCTGATCACTGATTCTCTCTCTCTCCCTCTCCCTTCCTCTCTGAAATCAATAAAAACACTTAAAAAAAAGACCTGAGGGATTATATGCATGTCTCCTTAAAAAAAAAGACACTCATAGACACACTGTACAGTTAGTGTCTATGAATTTATCTGTAGATTGGCTGAGGGCAGGGTAGCGGGCCTTCTCTTACAGAGAGAGGTCTTGCCAAAGAGAACCACGGAAGGGCAGGGTTGAATGGACAACTGTCCTCTCCGACCTTGTTGGCTTTGACTCCTACCATGTCTGCAGCCACTTTCAGAAAATCTCCCAAGCTGCCCATTTCTATCCCAAAGTCCTTCACCTCAACCTACTGCCATACCTTTTTCCAGCTTAGGAATCTTTTGCTTCATCTATTGCTGATCCTAGTCCCATCTTATAGACTTTAGAACCACTCCAGTTACTAAATCCTGCTATCACTACCAACGAGTATTTGATTCAATTAATAATAAAAAAAAACCCACAAATAATAATCTCATGTAAGGAAAGGGTTAATAAATTCTTCTTCCTCGTGACAAATGTGACCTTCAGTTAACTTTCTAGCTCTGTTCCTTTAAAAACCTGATGAAGGTATAATGCCATCTATGTTATCAGGCAATCCTGCCCTACAATGATAAATTGCATCTGGGCTGGGAAGATAGGCATGGATTGTAAATACCTCGCAGGAGGCTATCATTTTGAGCTTCATTGAGTGTGGTGCCCCTTGCAGGGACCCTGAACACCATGTCTATGAGGTTGAGACAATGGCTCCTATGGGGCTTCTAAGCCAAGATGGACTCCTCCACCTTGGGTGGCTATCACCTCTTCACACCTTAGCTGTATACAATGGGGATGCCTCCCCCTGAAGATGAATATGTCTGTGGCAAGACATGTTTAGCCCATGTCCTTCTATGTAGACTGGTGCCCAGGAACCTGGAGGGGTTGTGTGTGACTAAATGCCTAATTGAGCTCAAGAAGGCCTCTTGGAAGACACTGCAACTTGCAGAATTCTCGCATGTACTGCTGCCATGTGAAATCCTCACCAGTATTCTGCTATTGTTCTATGTGCTGACAGCTATTGTTCTATTGTACCAACATACTTGTTTTTCTATGGACATCTAGAAATATACAAATTGACTACTTAAGACATTAGAAATAGGAATGCTGACTCCTATTTCTAAAATTCCTGTTGAACTTTGCTTATATTGTAAGTTTAGTGTATGTCTTGTATTAATCGATATAGTGTGTGGGTAATACCTTCCATATCGAGTCATAATGCCAGGAGGAAAGTAGGCGGTGTAGCAGCCTCCAGAGTATTGTTCTTCGCACCAATTCTTTTCTTCATAATGCACTGGCTGAAGTTCAATGGGAAGAAAATTCCAAAGGAAAGAGAAAGCTGAAATTCTATCAGTCAACAATGAAGGCTCTTGTGTATTTTACTTGAACAAAAAGTTTACATTTTTTAAAAAGGTGGACCTGTTTTTCTAGCACATTAAGGGAAACATGACAGAACCAAGTAATGATCTTTTGTGAGGTACCATGTATACTTTTGACTTTCTCAACCTCTAGGGGAGACATGAAGCATTTCAATAGCTGGGCACGGGACATCTCCAGGCAGATTCTGAACTCTATACCTAAGTCTACAGGAAATCCCATCAATAATCAGGCCCTGGAAAAGTTTGCTCAAATTTCTAAATTCTCTAAATAGAACAGATGGATGCTTCCCCCTCCACCAGCGCATTACTGCTGGGGGGGGGGGAGGTGGATGGAGAAGGTAGAAGATAAACAGTGTCTGAGAAATACTTTTCTGGAACACTTCTCTAAGCTAGAAAAGTGAATGATAGGAATTCTGATAAAAAAGGGAGAATTAAAGATGAAGACGTTTCTCAAGGGACATAAGAGAACCGCCTATGATTTCCTAACACCTTCTGCAAATTTATTATTTGAACAGTTCAGAGATAATCTCCTAAAAGAGCCCTAAGCTATCTGCTAGGATCTTCAGAAAGAATTACATGCTCATACTTGCTTTCAGTGGTGGATTGAAAGCACTGAAATTCCAAAATGAACTGTGAACTGAGTCTACAAATGGGAAGACAAATTAGCATGACTTTGACCTGAGCAGAGTCTACATTCAGTTACACTGTCAAGTATATACTGCAGTATATAATAATATACAGGCCCTCAGTTCTGGGAACTGATCTGATCTACCCTGGAGATAATGCCTGCAGCTCCAGGCTCTGACTACAATTGGTTGCCAATTATTCAGTGAACATTTAAATACTCCAAGGTAGTGGTCGGCAAACTGCAGCTCGCGAGCCATATGCAGCTCTTTGGCCCCTTGAGTGTGGCTCTTCCACAAAATACCACGTGCGGGCACGCACATACAGTGCGATTGAAACTTCGTGGCCCATGCGCAGAAATCGGTATTTTGTGGGAGAGCCACACTCAAGGGGCCAAAAAGCCGCATGTGGCTCGCAAGCCACAGTTTGCCGACCACTGCTCCAAGGCATGACTACATCAGAAACTGCTTGCCCCTGACAGCAGCTTTTAATGAGCTTCTGTAATTGCTGAAGTGACTCCTCCAGTGAGCATATCCCTGTATACTCTCTCCATAAGACTGTCAGAAAACATGAATCTGCTTTGCTTATTCATTGGAGCAAACCGAGAACCACCTGCTGGGTGTTCTTACGTGTAAAGCTTCCTCACTTCCCAGCACTTTGGAGTACAACTCACAGATTATTTTCTTTCTATAAAAAAGAACCAAAATGTTAAGCAAGTAATA
Source organism: Myotis myotis (assembly GCF_014108235.1). Taxonomy (NCBI): domain Eukaryota; kingdom Metazoa; phylum Chordata; class Mammalia; order Chiroptera; family Vespertilionidae; genus Myotis; species Myotis myotis. Next base: position 3,780,332 of record NW_023416346.1, on the reverse strand, counting down.
GCGTATGGGCATAGAATAAACACTGTTAGTTCCAGGGCTCTTGCCAGCATTTTACCACGGAAGGTTTTAAGGGAGAGATGAATGCCAGTCCTGAGGTGATGTTATACAACATTAGGTGGCTATTTAAGTTCCAGTACAGGCAGGAAACGTTTGTTTTCCCTTTAAGGAGCTGTTTGTACTAATCACAAAGGAAAGGCAGAACTGGAAGTACTCTCAAAACTACTATTCTCTTGCCTGGTATGGTTCAGTGGTTGAGCTTCCACTCATGAATCAAGAGATCACAGTCAGGGCACATGCCTGAGTTGTGGGCTTGAACCCCAGTAGGAGGCGTGCAGGAGGCAGCTGATCAGTGATTCTCTCTCATTGATGTTTCTTTCTCTCCTTCTCCCGTCCTCTCTGAAATCAGTAAAAATATTTTTTTAAAAAACCTACTATGCTCTGTCTCTCTCTGTCTAATCCAGCAGTTCTGAACCTGTGGGTTGCGACCCCTTTGGTGCTGCTAGACCTCTTTCACAGGGGTCACCTAAGACCATCCTGCATATCAGATATTTACATGATGATTCATAACAGTAGCAACATTACGTTATGAAGTAGCAACAAAAATAATTTTATGGTTGGGTCACAACATGAGGAACTGTACTTAAAGGGCCAGAAGGTTGAGAACCACTGGTCTAATCCAAGCCCCTTATTTTAGAGATAAGAAGGTTGGGGCTCAGTGCACTGAAGAGAGTTGTTCCACATCACTCAGCTAATTAATGACAGGGCTGAGGTTCAACTCTCCTGAGTATCCCACCTGTAATAAGTGCTCAATAAAAATGTATTAAAACAAAATCCATCCTCAGCCTAGAATGGTACCCTCTATGATGTAGATATAGATGACTGATACTCACGTACTTCATATGAAGTTACAAGGAATAATGCCAACATTCTGAGTCGATTAGAAAGCAAAAGTATTGATCATCATTCTGAAAAACTTAATGAGGTTTAACTTATTTTTGGGACATATAATAAAATATTTATTAAAACAGCCCTAGCTGGTTTGGCTCAGTGGATAGAGCATCAGCCTGCAGACAGAAGGGTCCCGGGTTTGATTCTGGTCAAGGGAAACATGCTCGGATTGGGGGCTCGATCCTCAGTGGGGAGGTGTGCAGGAGGCAGCTGATCAATGATTCTCTCTCATCACTGATGTTTCTATCTCTCTCTCCCTCTTCCTTCCTCTCTGAAATCAATAAAAAATATTAAAAAATATTAAAACAGAGTGAAACCTAAAATCTAATCAACCTACGTTGCCTCTAATTTTTCATTCTTGAGTGATAAATCAGTTATAATAGAAATATGAGTCATTATTTACTGTATTTCATATTATTAGTTGAGTCAAGAATGAATTCAGACAAATATATCAGGAAATTATCTTCCCCATTCCTTGCTCCCATTAAAATTAAAAATTTTTGGAAAAGTATGTACTACAAGGATGTTGGAGCAATGCACTGACTGTTTGTTGGGCTCTAAAAATGAGAGAACATATTTTAATGATGGCCAAGAGAGTTTACTATGTAAATCACTTTGCAGTTGAATTCACCCACTGGTTTCTAAATCTGGCTGCTCATAGCAATTACTTGAAAAGCTTGTTAAAAAATACTCTGGCCCCACCTCTAACCTACCGAATCATAATCTATCATCCTCAGAAAAATATATTTTCCAAACATTTTTAAAAATTTAAGTATAGTTATTATATAATCTTATATTGGTTATATTAGTTTCAGGTGTACAATGTAGTGATTTGAAATTTTTATACCGTACAATGTGATCACCTCACTAATTCTAGTAATTATCTGTCATCATGTAAACTTATCACAATATTAGTGACTATATTCCCCTGCCCCTTTTTATCCATCCCACTGCAACCCTTCCCTCTGGCAACCACCCCTTTGTCCTCTGTTCCTATGAGTTTGTTTTGTTTTGTTTTAGATTTCACATATAAGGGAAAGCACATGGTATTTGTCTTTCTCTGTGTGACTTATTCCGCTTAGCATAATAGCCTTTAGGTCCATCCATATTGTCACAAATGGCAAGATTTCATTCTTTTTTATTGCTGTGTAATATTCGTGTGTGTGAGTTGTGTGTGTGCGGGCATACACACATCAAACATTCTAGGAAGATTTTGATACAGTGGGTTCTTGAACTGTTGCTCTAGTCAATGCCATATTCAGACTTATAAAGGTTTTGTCATATAAAAACTTTTGAGAAGTTCAGATACCATTTGGAATCACAGCCAAATGTCTACACTCAGACTGATGTTTATTTTACTATTAACAAAGAGGGGAAGCAGGAAATCCAAACGAAAATGTCAAGCTTAGTATGGCATTAGATGCCATTCCTGGCTTTGTGATAAGCTAGATATGCCTACGCCAAATCATTCCCCATCACTGGGCCCATAATTCTTTCTCTATTGAGTGAGTTGAAACAGGTTGAAACACATATGTATGGATTTTGCTTGTAAAGGGATAATGGTCTTGCAAGGTGATTGGGCCTGAGCCTCTAAAACTTTCTCCACAACTAACATCTTTATGAGTTTTCTCCATCTGTCTTATAGGAAAACCCTGACTTCTTAACTACTGTAAAGTCAACACAAATATGCAAACTAAATTAATATATGCTTATGGGTAAAGACTGTGTTGAGGCACTGTAGCAAAATACAAGAGGTTGATTTATTAAGATTTTGAGAATATTTGTGAATTATTGTTTTCCATAATGCTATGATATTGTTAGCAAACAAAGCACAATAAAAAGCTAACCTGCTGCATATATTTGAGAAGTAAAATCTTACCTTTGGTCTTTTTGGAGTTTAGCGAGGTGGATAGCTTTTCGAGCAAGAATGAAGCTGGAAAGAGAGGTTACATTTGAACAATTAGGTGAGAATGGTTTATCTTAAGAGTTGCCTCTTGTTTTTGCAGTGTTCTTGCCTCCATATACTCAGAATTAACGAAATCTCCCACATCCTCCTCCTATTTATCTCTACTAGAACAAATGCCATGCTGTCTTCAGTCTGCCTCTGTATCCAAAATCCCTCCTGCTAAGCTGTGGGCTTCTAAATGACAGGTGGTGTCCTATTCAATATTTACCCTGAAAGTCTTGCAGTTTTTGGCATACAGTAGGAAATCAAATGACAGAAAAATTAATGTTGCAATAAATTATTATCCTGGTAATAACTATTGCCTTCTGTTGAATACTTTATAAAAGCTGGAAAAATAAATGTAAATAAATTTTGTACTGGATGCCAGAGTGGGTCACCCAGATTCCTCTTCAGGACCAAGCACCCACTGCCTGCAGCTCACAGCTGATTCCACTCTGCAGCAGAAAACTGCCTGCCTCAAGAACCCCTGCCTCTCCCCAGAATGACTAGCTTGGGAGTGCAGTGGGTACCAAGGCCCACCCCCTTGCCTCAGTGCAGGACACCACTGAAGGGTCTTCCAGCTCCAGAGCTCACGGTGGGATGGCTTAGGCCTCCACCAGTTGTCAACATTAGACAACCGAAGGACTTGTATGCATGCATATAAGCATAACCAATGGACATAAGACTCGGGGGGGTAGCGGAGGCCGGGGGAATGTCAAGGGGGGGGGGAAGGAGACATATGTAATACTCTTTGTAATACTTTAAGCAATAAAAGAAAATAAAAAAATAAAAACAGCCTCTCCCTCTGCCTGATGCAGATTCCTTCCCTTCCCCACAGGTAGAAAGCCCCAGGGCACTTCCCAACACACCTCCTGCACCCAAATCTCCTTCTCTGAGTTGGCTTCCTGGGAAACTCACCTAGCACATTCTCCAAATTTAGTAACTTGGTAAAATTCAGTTACAATCTGTTTGCTTCCCTTTAACCAAACAGATTCTATTTATTATACTGATATTACTAATAGCATGTATATTTAAAAGAAGTGAATGGTGACAAGAACTTCCTAGTTATACTATTAGGAGAAAATAATTTTTTAAAAAACTCCAAATGAGTTAAGGGACAATGATATTATATCTCCATTTTAAAAGGTTTAAAATTGTATTTTGTTCTAGCCAAAAAGACAAATAGATCAGGACTTAAAATGCAAGGGCTAAAAACAAGTATTTTGCTCTCTCCCTCACCCCCTAATTAAATTGTTTCTCAATTTGATTGGCAATTCATTTAGAGCTATTATTTGAGATCATTCTGGGAAGCAAAGATACAAAAACATATTTGTGTTAATCCAGAGAATAGTATTTTAGAAGAAGCTGTAGACTGTTTAGGAAATTTGAACTATTGTACTTTATGGGATATAATCATAATTTTGCTTGACTTAACACTTTATGTTCTGTCTTGCTAGTAATGATTTTAGTTAAATTTTAAGTCTGCAAGAATCTATAATTTTAGACTTATGTAATTATTTCCGTGAAAATCACCAAAATCTGATGAAAAATGAAATCATTTAGCTGAAAAAACTGTTTAGATCTTGGGTGCTTTATAGTTTCTTTTTTAAAGGGCAGTTGGTGCTGGTTATTTCTGTTGAATCTCAGATTGAGAATGAAATAACCACTTCTTCGGTGCTTTATTGAGGAAGTTAAACACATTGGCTTTGGGTTGGGAACATTACACAGCTCTAAAGTACAAGTTCCTTTCTCCTTTCCAAAAGGCGCTAATGATCACAAACACAATAATGGGCAATGAATACTCCTATCTTCAAGGCTTTCCTTGCCCAGAGCAAAGAGCAGGGTGGAGGCAATATAGTTTCAAGGTAAGAACAGGGTGGAGGCAACAGTCCAGATAAAACCTTTTAGAAACTGCCTAAATAACCCCATTACCATCTGAGAATTGTCAGCTTCTGCTATACATGTCCTTGTTCAGGGGTCCTCAAACTACGGCCCGCGGGCCACATGCAAATACAAATATTGTATTTGTTCCCGTTTTGTTTTTTTACTTCAAAATAAGATATGTGCAGTGTGCATAGGAATTTTTTCATAGTTTTTTTTTAAACTATAGTCCGGCCCTCCAACGGTCTGAGGGACAGTGAACTGGCCCCCTGTTTAAAAAGTTTGAGGACCCCTGTACCTTGTTAATAAAGCTGAAGAAAGCCCAGAAGAGCAGATGCTACAATATCTAACTCCCAGGGCAAGAAGAAGACCAATGTTCTTCCATCCACAAGTGGACTAATCTTGACTGAGTCTCCTAAAATCTCTACGTCTACCTCCTGCTTTCCTTTGGCATACAGAAGGTGATGCCAAACTGCACAATGTGAAGATGTATTGTTACTGTGGTTATTACGTTGTGAGCACCTGCTGTTCCAAGAGAGGCTGATGCTGTTCCTTATATGTTACAGCCAGAGAACTACGAAATGTTTTGCTGGCAGTCTGGTAGCCCAGCCTGTTCTTTAAGTCCCTTGGATCATGGGTCTGGCTCCTTTTGTTTTTGTCATTTCCCTTCAAAGATGCAATATGCAGGAGCTCACCTCTCCCAGTGGTAAAGGGGAAAATCACTGGTCCCAAAAAGTCACTTGACTGCTATATGAGCTGTTTTCTTTTGTTGTCATGTGGTAGAATAAATAGCCTTCTTCTTTGTATAGCTTTGAAGAGGGCTAAAAGACATGGCAACTGGGAGACTGTGGCACTCCTTAGTGGTCTATGGCAACCCCCTTCCCTCTCTGGACCCCAAAGGGCAGAGCAGTGATGTATGGGATTGGGAGGAGAGGAGTAGAACTGTCCTCTTCCAGACACAGAACTTCTCCCTGGACCATCCTTGGTGAAGGACAGCCATGGTGTGACCTACTAGGAAAATTGCCATCTACTTGAGGCCTGGTTCTGCTTCAGACTGCACTTTCTAATTAGACATCCATTTTATATCCCAGGGAAACAATGAACATGTTAATAGTTTCTATGTAGCAATGCTTGCAATGGAGAAATGGAGAAATCCCAGAAACCCTAACTTTAGAAGATTTTACAGGATAAAACAGTTCTCATTCCAGAATGGTTGTGGACATTCTATCTCTAGGCAGGGCTGTTTACCATACCACCTATTTTGTTGCGTCTTCCACAGCCCCCAATATATGTTTTATGGAGGAAAAAATATATGGGCACAAATTCAAATGGTGTCAATTTGGGTAAAGCTTCCCAGTGTTCTTGTGCTAAGTACAAAATATTACTAGAACATTTTAATACATGGAAACATGATATATTTCTGTAGGGTTATTTATCATTGCTTGAGCTCAATTCCAAAACAATATGCTCTGCCAGTGTCCACAATAGTACACCAACACCATTTGGAAAATGCAGAACACCCAGCTCTAACTTACCCCATGATAGAAGGCAGTGATCCATCTGGCTTGGTGTCATCCAGGGTTATTGAAATTGGAGCCTCCTCATCTTCGATGATCATACAACCACAGTAGTCTTAACCAGAAGAAAATCAATAGGCTATTGAGACTCACCTCATCAGAGAATCAAGGGGAAATTTATATATATATACATATATATAAACTATTTTGCTAAGGGAAAGGCAAAGCTTAAACTATTGGGCTTTGCCCCAACCCTATAACCTATTTCCTATCAAATACACACACTTGACTATACAAGATGTCTGTTCACCAGACACATAGAAAATGATGCATCTTGATGGCCTTTACATAAAGGTTATGTATGATAAATGCATGACTAAAATTTTAAGATGATCTTGGAACCCTGGAATACATAGGGAGAGACAGGGGTGTGTTAGAGTGAATTACCCCAATGAACGCATGGAAGAAGTGGCAGTAAAGAATCCTTTGAGTATGAGCAGAAGGCTTATCAACATTAGCTACCATATCTGTCCAGAACCTGCCTCATTTAATCTTCACAATAATCTGACAGTAGGTTTCATTGTTAGCATTTTACATAAAGAGACTTATGCTAAGAGAGGTGAAGTGTCACACCAGAGGCCACACAGCTAGTAAGCAAGGGAAGCCTAGGAAAGTGAGATTTCAGAGCAGTGCTTTTCCTATGATGTCCCTTTGTCTCACTCTGCTCATGAAGAGTAAGTGGGAGGACATATGCCAGGAGTCAGGGTAATGGTGGCCATGCAACTAGAGGGATCTCTTCCTTCTCTTTCACTGCCAGCAAGTGTTCTTGGGGTCATTTTGCATTATGAGGAAATGAACAAACTGGGATTTCTGCTCCTTTCTCTATCAGTTTGAAACCACTTAGCTTTTTTTTCTATTTAGTGTTAAGTATAATGCTCCTTAAAAAATACAGTTTCTTCACTTAATACAATTTAAACATGAATAAATGCAGCCTACCCTTCTTCTTCCAAAAGGCTTCCTTGTAATACATCATACACTTAATAATAGCTCCCATTGGAAGACGCTGCACTAACTGGTTTCTCTCACATGGCAGCTCTGGAATAAAGTGAATCTTGCTCGTCAGAGTCGGAGGGATGGCACTAATAACATATTTGCACTAAAAGACACAAACACAAAATAACACCTCAAACGGAAGTCAGAATATTGCAGAGGGCGTGAAACATATTTATCATTTTGAATAATACGGAGCAGTAACAGCATACAAAATGAGGTTACTGTAAGAGAAGAACAACAAAGGCAGGTCAACCAAGGCTGGTCATTTGAAAGAGACTGAGTAGGAAACATGCCAGCTTTAATTATGCTACTGCTGGGATTATATTTGGTTAGAAGTTACAGAAGACATAAGACCTATTTAATATATGCTCCTTTTGACTAGACTGCATTACCTGATAAATTTCATTATTCAACGTCTGTATGATGATGTTGTCACCTGACTGGTCAACAAAGGTGACAGGATGATTTAACTTCACTCTGCCCCCGAGGCGCTCCATTATCCGTTCGCTCACTTGACCAGAGCCACCTACAAACTTCCGTTCCTACAGGAGAAGGCAGGCAGGACACTTTATAAAAACCCAAGGAAGGAACATCCTGTTTGCCACTGATTAGAAAACTTCCAGTAAGCCAGAAACCATACCTTCACCCTCTGTACACTTAAATGTTGGAAGAATTCATTAGGTCAGAGGCAAAGTCTAGCAAGAGACCTCTATTATCATGCTCTGCAGTTTCTGGCAATGAAAAGCAGATACTAGTTTATAAGGTCACAGAATCAAAAGAAATGTCCCCTTACACCAGTGGTCCCTTGACTGAATGCAAATATCAACAAGTCTGTGGGCTTCCAATGCCCGAGAGAGCAGTGCATGGAGGGAACCTTGGGAGGTGCTATGCTTCTCCCAAGTGATATGGGTTCTTTTATTTAAAAAATAGTATTTTTTTCTAGATTTATTGAAATGGGGATACAGTTTCTAACTCCCTTTGGTTTCTCAAAGCTCTAGCCAAGGGTTGTCCAGGCAGATTAAAATGTTCTCCCAGAGAACAGGCTCAGAGTGCTCTTGTAAATCATCTGGTCATCATCCAATGACACTCTAAGCATCTAAATCTCAGATTTTGAGTAACTGCTTGCAAAAATGCCTGGAAGTTTCCATGCAGGGGCAGAAAGGTGAAAGCTAAGCACCTGTCTGTTCCTCCAGACATTGTTAAGAAGTTCCCTTGAGCAGCCCTGTAAATGCTCTGCCTCACTGCGATCTGCTATACTCACCATGGAAATGGTGCCAGCTTAACCTAAGAAGGTAGGTCCTTAATACAATGCATTTTGTAAGAAGCAGGGGACTATCCTTAGAAGATTCCCTAAGTGTACATGTAGGTAGAAATACATGTAGGTAGACTGAGGCTTGGCCCAACATCTGACAGATACCTCATTCATGTTCCTCTACAAAACTTTGCATGAGCAGCCACACCGTGATTTTTATGCTTTTATAATTAGCTATTGTTTAAATGATACCACTAAAGTTCTTTATAAAAATTTGCCCATAGTAGTTCAGATCTAAATTCATGATATGTCTTTCCTCAAGAAACTGGGACCATTTAATTTATAATTTGACCTCTGTTTTCCAAGACTTACTTTGAATTTTACTATTGTAGAAATGAAAAGACCATAGACTATTTTCAGCTTGTTCACGGCCTACCTCTCCATGTCTACTATTGGTTGAATTAAATTATTAAGTAATAAATCTAAGTTCTTTATACTGTAAACATATTATGATAATTGTTTGAGAATCATAATATGAATTGTGCTTTCCAAAAGGTTGTGTAGCATTTGGCTAGAAGTTTCTTGGCTCCTCTGAATTAAGATATCCCAGAAAGTAAGATATAGGTTTATAGGAGTAATGTGTTATTTCTGCCCATAAATAAAGACACACAAAAATGCAACTGTCTTGCATTTGCTAAAACTAAGGGTCAAATGGACAATAACTCTTGGGGCCACAAGAACAACTTGGGGGCTTCTGAATATTTCCTAAGGAGAGGAATAATGCACTTAGCAGAGACTCTAAACCTTGCACTATGGAACAGAGCAAAGTTAGAAGTAAACTGTTCTTAATTTAAACTCATCCCATTGAGGCATAACATTCCTAGGAAGGAGAGACCCATTTTCTTTGAATAAGGGAGAACCTTGAAACAATCTCAGAGGCTGAAAAACTGGGGAATTAGGATTCTGGCCTCACTACTAGTTTGCTGTGAGTCCAGCCAATCAGCTAAAGGAGTCCATAATGGAAGTGGTATGGAGCCAGGCAAATTCTAGTTGGCAGTAGATTTTTAGAATCTAAAATGTAGAATTTACTATTGAAAGAGTGGCCAAAATCCCTATGAAAATTAGAAGAAAGAACAGTCACTTCCATTCTATAACAGTTAACATAAAAGAATAAGATACAGAATGGGACACAAAAGCTTTATGTCTGGAGCTAAGATGACTTTAAGTACAATAATTTTACAAGTACAGTAATCCCCTCCTTGTCTGTGTGGGGTATGTTCTAAGACCCACAGATGCCTGAAACCGTAGATGGAACCAAACCATATATATAGTATGTTTTTCTTATACATATATATACACCCTTTGTGACTTCTCTTTGGCATATATGCATTGCCAGCATCAGTACTCTTGCACTTTGGAGCCATTACTAAGTAAAATAAGATTATCTGAACAAAAACATTGTGATACCACAGCAGATGAGGTGGCTACTAAGTGATCAACAGGCAGGGAGCATCTAGATCAGTGATGGCGAACCTATGACACGCGTGTCAGAGGTGACACGCGAACTCATTTTTTTGGTTGATTTTTCTTTGTTAAATGGCATTTAAATATATAAAATAAATATCAAAATATAAGTCTTTGTTTTACTATGGTTGCAAAGATCAAAAAATTTCTATATGTGACACGGCACCAGAGTTAAGTTAGGGTTTTTCAAAATGCTGACACACCGAGCTCAAAAGGTTCGCCATCACTGATCTACAGTGTGGAGGCCCTAGACAAAGGGACAGTTCAAGTCCCAGGCAGAATACAGTAGGAGGATGTGAAATTGCACCTTGCTTCTTAGAACACTGCACAATTTAAATTTATTAGTTGGTTATTTCTGGAATTTTCCATGTAATATTTTCAGACTGCAATTAACTGCAGCTAACTGAAATCACTAAGAGAAAAACCGTGGATGGGGAGGGGGAAGGAGGGAACAGCTGTACTATAAATTTTTGGAAATTAGTTATTACAGTAATTTAGCTCCCCCTTACATAAATAGCCTAATTTTACCTACCTCCAAAAGGAAAGAAATTAATTCCCAAGACCTAATTAATTCAAAATGAAAATTCTTAAGCTGTAAATTTATTTTCAGGAATAAGAAAAAGAGTGAGAAATTTTGTTTTCAGAAAATATTTTTGGGATTATTTCAAGCTTCTAATTATTTGTATTCAAAATGTAGAAGCAATTATTAAGACACTAGAGGCCCGACGCACGAAATGCGTGCAAGAGTAGGCCTTCCTTCCCCCGGCTGCCAGCACTGGCTTCCCTCCGGCACCCGGACCTGGGCTTCCCTCACAGCCCCAGCTTCGTCCGGAAGGACATCTGGTCTAATTAGCATATTATGCTTTTATTATTATAGATTGATCTGGGTGAGGGCAAAACTCTCAAATTAAGTTATATTTGCAAAAGAACATTCCATACCTGGCCCCCATTGGTAACCGAGAATATCCGAGTAGTGCCACCACACTGCTTCACATACCACAAGAACCACAGGGCAGACACCTCGTGAGGCTCAGAGGTCACATTGATGTTCACAAAGAGAGATGCAAACCGCCTAGCTGTCCTGGTCACAGAACAAGAGCAGATATTAGAGGTAAATACAGATATGCTTCACAGGATATCATGGTTTTAAAGCACAGTGCAGTATGGTTACAAAACATTTCTATGGCTATAAAAAACACTCATGAATTCAATATATGAAGGAATGCATATTTTAACTCTTCGGAAAAATAAACTTTCCCCTTGTTTTTAGGAATTATGGGTTAACTCTAAATATGCTAATCCCAGTGGAGTCTAAAGGATCAATATGCTTCTCAAGGATAACTAAGGATATCTGTTCTCACATATTTGAATAACCATCCTCTACTCTCCACCTCCACAGCCCCCACCCTGGTCCAGGCTACCAATGACTATCACCTGGGTTACAATGGTGGCTGCTCATGGTTATCCCTAAATGGTACTCTTATATTCCCCCTTGATGCCTCTCTGAATTATAGCCAACGAATTTTTTTTTTTTGAGAGAGAGAGAGAGAGAGAGAGAGAGAGAGAGAGAGAGAGAGAGAGGATGGGAGAGGGAGGGAGAGAGGAATATTGATGTGAGAGTGGACCATCCATCAGCTGCTTCCCGAAACCGAGGCATGTGACCTGGTCAGTGTGGCTCAGTTGGTTGGGCATCGTCTTATGAACCAAAGGTTTGCACAGCCTTTATAAAAGCTGTTTGCTGTTCTCTTCACCTGGAAGATAACTTCTCCAAACCATCTACCCTTCATAACTCCCACCATTCACTGTGGCTCATTCCTGGAATACACCATGCATCCTTTCAGGTCTGTACCCATCCACAGTATATAATTCTTAGAGTATACCATCCCCTTACACCATCCATGTTTCCCCCACCATACCCCAACTACTGTGGTTCATTCCTGGAAGATACCATCAACAAGCACCATCCATCTTTTATGTCTCCCCTTAGTGCACTGACTCATTCTTGGAATATATAACCCCTCTGCACCATCCTTTCCTGCCTCCCTCATGCACTGTGGCTCATTCCTGGAAGATATCATCCCGCTCAGAATCCCACCTTCTTGTATACCCCCATAAAGTGTGGTTTCTAGCTGGAAGATACCATCCTTCTACATCATATATCCTTCCTGTCTCCCTGCACAGCGACTGCAATCTTTAAACAGAATACCGCCTTTATTCTCTAACATTTCAAGTTCACTGTTACACTCTCCTAGCACTATGTAACTTTTTCCATACTGCCAGTCTCCTGCTAAAAGAGGGTAGGGGCCTTGTTTGACAAATTCACCACCCTTCCTCAATGATCGGTACAGTGCCATCACATAGCAGGCCCACATGGTGACTGAATAATCTGTAAGTAACCTGGGTAATAACAGATTTTTACTGAAAAAATTATATAGTTTATATTATTTGTTAAATATACTAGTGTCCCTCTAGTTTCACATTTTTATATCTCTGTGGAATTACTTTAACATCTTTCCAAATTGCTTCTGTACTCTTATATAATCTGAAAACATTAGTACTTGTTTTATTGCAAATCACAGAACCTTTTTATTTAAAAAAGTTCTACTTCATTCACCTAACTTTCTACTTATGTTTTAGGTTCATTTTATGTTCAAACCTGCTCTGAAATCCCTTAGGGCCCTCAGTGTTGCTACTGACTGGAGAATCATTAGGTTTCCTCTTAACTCTTTCCCAATAACTTTTAAAGAAAAACGCTGCAGTTCAAGATAAGAGAGAAAGAATCAGAATGGAATATAGAAGTAAATTTTAAATAATCAAGATTACTGTGTCCAGCAGATTTTATCAATGAGTTCTTTCATCGTAATTCTGTCCCATTCTTCGGCATGTGGGGCATCCCATGGTGCATCCGCTGGAATCTACAGAGAAAGGAGGGCTCATGCAGGTGTGATGGTTACTGCCCACTGCTCTGCCAAGATGCCCTAAGAAAAACCTCTGAAAACTGCTAAGTTTGGGATGGATACCCCTTTGGACTCTATGCCCTAATGCGGTTTCAATAATAATAACCACAACAACAATAACCAGAATAATAGCTGCATATACATGCATGTATAAATATGTAATAAGTTAATATGTAATACATATATAAAATTAATAAATTTTGATGATAATTATTATTTAAAGTTAACACCCATTTTTAAGTCCCCAATTTAAGTTTGACAGAGTGATGTTACAAAGCCTGAGACTAAGGCAAAAACCTTTAGAGAAACAAGTATTTCTCTCCTTTACTACTAAAGTGGCATCATATATGGGTAAGACAACTATAAGCAGGATACCTGGTGAACATAAATCACTAGGTTCTCAGTGACATAGAGTGCAAAGAACACAGGCATTAGCACTAGATGGATGTGGGTTTGAATCCTGGTTCCCTTGCTGTGTGGTCTTGGGGAAATTACATAACCCCTTGGAACTAATTTCCCTCGTTTATAAAGTGGAAATACTACCAACTGTGCAGAGCTGCTGGGTGTATTGGAAATGATCTGTATCATTATCCAGAGTAATGTTCCCTGTACTGTGGAAGGATATTAAAGAGCTGCTATTGTTATTTTAGAAACAGGTCATGTGCTGGCTGAACACACAGCTTACCTCCTTTCCCATGTTATCCATTGTCCGCCACAGATTGTTGTAATCCAGATATGCAATGGGGTTCCAGACTGGAGGGAAGGCACCGCGGAATGGGTAAGTTTTCCCCTATAACATAAAAACAAAAGGATAATGCGTTAAGTGAGGCCAGCATTTTAAAAACTCAAACCAACCAACCTAAGAGCCATTTTCAAAGTAACAGGATCCTCAAAAATAACAGGTCTAGGTAGTTTTTAAGGCCTTATTTCTTAATTCAATTCTTTTTTTCTTTAAAAACAAACATCTTGTAAATCTGCATAAGATCGCAATATCTACTAGTAAAATTTTGCATGAGATATTGATTTTTTTAATCAAATAAAAACATTAGATATTTGTAGAAGGCCTACTGTGTGCACTTTATAACATTAATAGCTGTGTTAGATTTTTTAAAAAGGAATAAAGCAAAACTCTTGACAGGGACACAAAACATATCAGCATTTGCATTCATGTGTGCACACTTGCAAGTGTGTGCACACACACTCCAACTGAGTAAAAATATATGCAGCCAGTAAGTGGACAAAGAAATAATTTTCTCCTCCACAATAACAAATTCAAATAACCTTGGCAGATTACATGATCTGATTTCTTATCTGAAAATACTATGTTGTTATGCTGTAATACTTTTCAAGACTCCAAATTCTTTATCATCATTGCTAACATTTATTAAGATCTTTCTCCATGCCTGGCACTGGCCTAAGCTCTTCATATGCATTATATTATGTAATGTTTACCCCAACCCTGAAGAGGCAAGCCCTATTAATATTCCAATTTTATAAATGAGAAAATTAAATCCTGGGGATATTAGCTAGAAAATAGGAGAAAGGAAATTCCCTGTTCCCAAAGCATTTGCTCATAAACATTAAGTTTTCCGGCTTCCCATGAGGTTGATGAAATGTTGAGATAGGCTTGTTCTAGAGACATCTTAAACTTCCCAAGAGAGAACTTTGAAATGTGAAACTTATAAACCTTCCATTCATATTTTTTATAATTCTAAAGACTCAAAATGGAGACTAAAAAGCTCTGGGGTAAAAGACGATGCTGAGGAAACAAGGTCATCTTTGGAAAATGCCCAACTATATTCTGAGAGAAATGGGCAGAGACATTTTACCCAGAACACAAAAATAGCCATGAAAAGGGGAGAGAATGAGATTAAGTAAGCTCACAGGCAATCTTCACAACAGCTGGTTCTTGTTATAATTCTTCCCTTAATTAAAATTGGGAAATTTACATTTTCCTCTATAAGATGAATTTATATTCAAGTTAATAGTCTCATAAAAACTGATCTTTGCTTTGTAAAATTATTTTTAAAAAATCAAATATGCTCAATCGTCTGAGGACATTAAGAAGAGTATTACAAATATAATTCAACAAAACAGGTCCCACATTCCTAATGAAGTTCTTCTCAGGGCAATGCCAACCACAGTATGATTTCATGCAAGGTCCTAAAGGCCCCATGAGCTTAACATTATTGAACAGAAGTGGCAGAAATTAAGAGTTCAGTGAGAGAGAAGAGTCTAGCTTGGCAATCTTTTTAGGAATGGGTGCCATGGAATATTCTAAGAAGATCATAAAGACCCACCATTACATTAATTTTTATCCTGCTGACAGAGGCACCAAGTTGATAAAGGGATTTTGTTAATTTCACTCAGCATTTTCTAGCTTCTCTGCTATTTATTCCACAGAATAGCAAAATCTGCTAAAGAAATGCATATATGTAGAAACAGTCACCTACATATCACCTCTGACAAGGCCCTGGAAGACTTATTTCCTCCATGGCCTGCTTCTACACTAGATAACTCTTGAGACTACTTTGCGCATGTTTGAATCTCCAAAGTAGTGCAGTGGGAGGGCTCAGAGATGTCTGTTAGCTGAGAACTGCCTGCTAATCCGATTTACTCAGCCTCTTAAATGTAATGTATAGTTTTCTCACAAAGGTATTAGCAGTTGCTCAATCCTAAATCACTTATCAGCAGAAATGCCTTTACAACCTAAAAGAGTGAGGCAGGAACTTCAGGAATACTTCCATATGTCTGCTGCTCTTTAAACATAAAAGGAAAAAGTCGAACAAAGGTCAAGTTCATTTTGTGCCTGTACTGTACTCTGAAACACTCAGACCCTTCCAAAGTAGCCTTTAATCTTTAAAGGATAATATCTTTGATGCCGCAGAAATTGTTGATGTCCAGTAGAACACAGTGTCCTGGAAATTGTGCCCAAAACACTTCAGTCCCTTTGAGAAACCACAACCTCAATCTACCAACATTCATAATAACAGGAGACTGTTGCCAGATGACGGGAGTTTATGGCTCCCACGTTATTTTTTATTGTTGTTCATATAAGATAAGCCAAGTTTATAATAAGTAAGTAACATTTACTGATTGGCATGTTAGAGTTTCATCTCTCTTTATTTTTATATTTTAGTTAAACAAAAGGAAGTGAGTGTTATTAAAGAGTATCATAGGCCACTGAGGAAAGCTGCCAACTATTTTTCTTTAATCATTTTGAAAATAAACAGATATATTCTGGATTGGTTTAGGAACATGTCCGTCCAACCCATTTGAATTACTTGGCTCCCTTCTAGTCCCACTGTTTTGTGACAACACTATAAGGGAAATCTTTTAGTGGTTTCTTTTCTATAGTTCACAATAATGCTCTAAATAAAGAAATAATCTAAAAAGAGATGCATTAAATAGGATGACAGTACTGTGTTGTATTAATAATTAATGCAGGTAGCCAAGGTCTCTTCAAACATGCATAGTTCTTCTCTACCTTGAAAAAGCCATCATGGTAGATAAGGAAGAAATCTATCCCATTGGAATGTGCTGGTTCTCCCAAGTCTTCACCTGGTTCCCATTCTTTGCAATACCCTGACTCCCATCTACTGACTCCCCCAGAGCCCAATCCCCAGCTTTTTCCTTTTCCTCCGCCCAGCTGTTTCCCCAGGAACTCACCCACCATCTGGGTTTGTTATTATATTTGCACAACTGTTATGCTTTGCATTTTTCATGCCTCTGCTCCCTCTATGTTTATGAGTGCTGCCAAATTGTTATCTACAACCTTATACACACTTCAAGGGCTGGGAGCATGTTCCTGATGTTTGTTCATGCCCTGGTATTTCATCTTATTCTCAGCCCCTCAGCTAACACAGTGGGCACTTGAGTTGTACAGTCCCATCTTTGGGAAAAGATAACATTAAGCTCAGGTATAAATTATGATACATTGTCAAGAACAAAAGGTTTCAAGTAAATGGTTATGCCATCTTTCCCAAGAGATCCCAGTTATATAGAGAAATTACAAATAAAGGAATTACAATATAAATAATATGAGTTCTTCTGGAGGCTGTTGGGTAGGTAAAGATAATTGACAGAGCATTTTAACAGCTTTAAGTTATCATTCACATGCTCTATAGATCATCCATTTAAACTGCACAATGCAATGGTTTGGGGTATATTCAGAGCTGTGTAACCATCACATCTAATTTTACAACATTTTGTCGTAGGAAGAAATCCTTACTCATTAATAATCACTCTCCATTCTCCCCCACCACATTTGAAGAACTTCCAAACTATTTTCCAAGGCAGCTGCACCACTTTACATTACCACCAGCAGTGTGTGAGGCTTCTAATTTCTCCTAATCCTTATAACACTAGTTACGGTCTATCTTTTTTTATTACAGCCATCCTGGTGGGTGCAAAGCAGTATCTTATCATTTTGACTTGCATTTCCCTATGACTAACGATGGCCAAAGTTAAATCAGGCTCAATGAGTGGAACGTCAGGCTGTTGAGCCCACCCTTGCTGTCATGACACTTTGTGTGTGGACCCACTGAGAAAGTGAGAGTGGAAAGCGATGGTGTGATGGCTTTATACTGTGTCAACTTATTCAGGCTGAACTGGATTTCCCAGAATTTTATTTCCTATATATTTCTGGTTAGGGTAGGTCACAAGATAGATTACGGGAGATTTAGAGAGCAAAAGTGAAGCAGTATTCATTTTGTAGTTCCATTGTTCCTTGTCGCACAAGGTGGCCTATGGCACCTCGCCATTTTATACACTGTATTAAACTGACTTTCCTGACTAGTCTCAATGTACCTGAGAAGGACTATGCCTCACACATGTTTATCTCCTACAGTGTCTTGTAAATAGCAAGGTTCCAATAAATGCCCCTTAAATGAAGAAATAAAATGGGAGTATGGAATTCTTGCTTTTATAAGCCATCTCATATCACATTTAGCTCTCCCGTTTATGGGTACTACCAAATCGTTACCTACAACCTTTTACATACTTCAAGGGCTAGGAGGACATTCCCAGATGTTTGTATGTTCCTGGATGTTATTCTCAGCCCCCTTTCTCAAGACTTGCACAGCTAACAAAGTGGGCACTTGAGTGATGCAGTCCAATCCTATTTTTTCCTACACAAATGACTTTCTCTTTTCCCAACTCACACAAGACCTTCTAATGAATGCCAATTTAACACTACTTTTTATATCAGTTCCACACACATACTTTTTCTACAACAGCCATAATCAATATTACCTTAAAATTTAGAATTCACTGTGTGCAAGATGCCGAAGGGAAAAGAAACAGCTGGAAGACTCGGTTCCCTAGGGAACCTAAACTCTGAAAACATTTCCTATGTTAGCATTTCTCACTCTGATCTTTATGGAGATTATATAAAAACAGGTTCCATGGTCATACATTTGGGAATCCTGGCTTATAGTTAAATAGCTTAAACAAATTTTTTAACTGCCAATCCTCATAGGACTCCTAATTTGCTAATGAACATCTTGGCCCTCAAAGACAGAATATGGAGTACTTCCAAAATTTATGTGACCAACAAAACCCTTCTTTGGCAAAGAACTTTTGGGATTAATGTTGCTAAGAAAATATTCCCTTAAGCATTCTTTCTTCCTATTCTGGCTGGCGCTGGCTGCAGCCTGGGAGAACATGGGAAAACATGGGCTAGAAAGAGGAGCTGCTATAACCAGAAGACTTATTTTCCAAATGCTATACATGGAAATATATTCTCATGTGTATCTCTCCTGGACAAGAGTGTACATCATCCCACAACAAGGAGTTGAATAAGAGACATAAAATGAAATCACCTGTATATTTGCCTAAAACTGAGAGTGCTCTGTGCTGGGTCTCTGGCCTGGACTTCTGCCCCTTGGCACTAGAGCTGGGCAGTACAGAGAGTGAGTGCGTCAGAACAGGTCAAGAGGGTCAAGGGGTGTTAACTGAGTGCCTTCGTCTTGTGCATCCTGGTGACGGGGCAGATGCAGCCCTGACCCTCTACTGGATGGAGTTATCTCAGACATGGCTCCTGTGATCGTGATGGTGAAGACAAGATGAGGATTTGCAGTGGGAAGGAGGGTGGACCAGGAGCCATCAGATTCTTAGCACAGTCTTTCCAACATTTATACATCAGAAAAATATTTATTTTTAAATCTATAGATTGGGAAAAGTCACAGATACTCATGACTTCTTTGGTGGGTGCCCAAATAATTATGTAGATTAGCAATTTCACCCAAGTCTGTGCTATTTTTATAAACCACTGCTGGTCAGCAAGTGTGAGCCAATAGTGATTTTTTTCCCCATCGTCTCTGAAGCCTGATGCTTTTACAGAGACATTTATCTGCTGAATATGGCAGTGGAACTAGGCCATGGGGTACTTTGGCAAACAGACAAAATTAAATCTCAGCCTGATGTTTACTGGGTATAATTTGAGCCTGACAAATTACATGAGAGCTATGGGAATGAAATGAAATAGTGGTTCAGTAATTGTTGTGTTTGTTTGAAAAATCTAACAGGCAAAGTCTTTTAAATGGAAAGGACTCAGTTCCACAGCTTTCAGGATCAAAGTGTTCATTACATTTAAGTATAATTTACACTAACAATTTCTGTGATCCCATCTAGAATTATTTTCTTCTGGTTGCATTAAGCTCAAACACAAAGCAAAAACAAAATGATTGCACCAGTCTGCATTCCCACCAGCAGTGCAGAAGGGTTCCTTTTTCTCTGCATTCTCGCCAGCACTTGTCCTTTATTGATTTGTTGATGATAGCCATTCTGGCAGGTATGAGATGGTACCTCATTGTTGTTTTGATTTGCATCTCTCTGATGATTAGTGACTTTGAGCATGTTTTCATATGTCTCTTGGCATTCCTTATGTCCTCTTTTGAAAAGAGTCTATTTAGGTCCTTCGCCCATTTTTTGACTGGGTTATCTTCCTTTTGTTAAGTTGTGTGAGTTCCTAGTAAATGCTGGAGATTAAACCCTTATCGGTGATAACATTGGCAAATATGTTCTCCCATACAGTGGACTTTCTTGTTGTTTAGTTGATGGTTTCTTTTGCTGTGCAGAAGCCTTTTATTTTGATGTAGCCCCACTTGTTTATTTTCTCTTTAGTTTCCATTGCCCTAGGACAGTGGTTGGCAAACTGCGGCCCCTTGAGTGTGGCTATTCCACAAAATACCACGTGTGGGAGCGCATGTACAGTGCAATTGAAACTTCATGACCACACTCAGGGGGCCAAAGAGCCGCATGTGGCTCGCGAGCCACAGTTTGCCAACCACTGCCCTAGGAGGTGTATCAGTAAAGATATTGCTCTGGCATATGTCTGAGATTTTGCTGCCTGTGGATTCCTCTAATATTTTTATGGTTTCCCATCTTCTGTTTAAGTCCTTTATCCATTTTGAGTTTATTTTTGTGTATGGTGTAAGTTGGTGGTCTGGTTTCATTTTTTTTGCATGTATCTGTCCAATGTTCCCAGCATCATTTATTGAAGAGACTGTCTTGACTCCATTGTGCACTGCTGGTGGGAATGCAGACTGGTGCAGCCACTGTGGAGAACAGCATGGAGTTTCCTCAAAACTCTAAAAATGGAACTCCCATTTGACCCAGTGATCGCACTTCTGGGAATATGTCCCAAGAAACTAGAAACACCAATCAGAAAGGATATATGCACCCCTATGTTCACTGCAGCACAATTCACCATAGCTAAGATTTGGAAACAGCCTAAGTGCTCATCAACAGATGAATGGATTAGAAACTGTGGTACATCTACACAATGGAATACTATGCTGCGGTAAAAAAGAAGGAATTCTTACCATTTGCAACAGCATGGATGGAACTGGAGAGCATTATGCTAAGTGAAATAAGCCAGTCAGAGAAAGATAAATATCACATGATCTCACTCACTTGTGGAATATAATGAACAATATACACTGATGAACAAAAACAGACCCAGAGACAGTGAAGAATCGATCAGACTGTCAAACCTCAGAGGGAAGGTAGGGGAGGGTGGAGGTAAGGGGGAGAGATCAACCAAATGACTTGTATATAAGCCTAACCAATGTACACAGACACTGGGGGGGGAGGGGTATGAGTGGTGGGGGGTGGGGGCAATGGGGGGATAAGGACACATATGTAATACCTTAATGAATAAAGAAAAAAATAAAAATAAAACAAAATGAAATGCTATGAAAAAGTACTGGACTGTTCAAATACAAGGTACCAACATTATTATCATTATTTGTCTCTTTGGTTTCAAGTTCTGTGTTCGCTAAGGTTAGTTATCAACTGAATTATCTATCTGTCTGTCTCTCTCACACACACTTCTATAGGACCATAAACCAAATACTTGTACTCCAATAATGTTCTCCCATCTCTAAAGTAAGGATAACTGTCACTTACTGAAACTCTGTGGTCCACTAGATTTTCAAGTTATTTGTTCATTGAGTTTGACACAGTAGTGAAAACCCTTGGAATCTATACCTGAGAGAGAAGGCTATATAGCAGCATCGATCCTGTGAAGTGGCAGGACGGGACTATGACAAAAAAAGATGTTCTGGTTGTGTCAGAGTGAGCTCATAGGACCATGGAACTTCCCTTCTTCCGGAAGTGCCCAGCATGGAGCAGGTATGGAATTCATGGGACATGATACGTTTTTTAAGGTTTCAACAGTTAGAAGGCTATTCTGCAAAAGTTGGAACATTCTGGACCAATGATTAAGCCTTTTGGTTGAGGTAGTGGGTGCATACTGTGGTAGAGATAGTGGCTTCAGAATAGGGAGGAAGTAGAAAGCAAGACGTGGGGAGGAAGGAGGAGATGTCAACTTCAAACTGACAACTACATTCCAACCTGAAAGGTCAAAACCTCCAGAAGTTGGGTTATCATGGAAACTAGAGCAACTATTTCTCTTGAGGAACCTGCTTATGTAATGTTTCATTCTGTTCACAAGGTTCTTTTTGCCATTAGCCAAAATGTTGAAGCTCCAGTTGAGGAGGTGATTGCAAAGTTCCACAGCCCAGTGCAGTGATGGCGAACCTATGACACGCGCGTCAGAGGTGACACACGAACTCAATTTTTGTGGTTGACTTTTCTTTGTTAAATGGCATTTAAATATATAAAATAAATATCAAAAATATAAGTCTTTGTTTTACTATGGTTGCAAATATCAAACAATTTCTATATGTGACAGGGCACCAGAGTTAAGTTAGGGTTTTTCAAAATGCTGACACGCCGAGCTCAAAAAGTTCGCCATCACTGGCCTAGTAAGAGAAAACCTTTGTCTGGCTTAAACCAAGGCAGGAGGGGGTATTCTAAACTACTACTCAATTTCTGCAGTAATTAACCCCCTATTAAAAATGAATGGCAAAGAGAACCAAGATGGCGACATAGGTTAACGCCGGAGTTTGCTGCCTTGAACAACTACTTCAAAAGTGAAACCAAAAAACGGAAGGGACATCACCCAGAACCACAGGAACGCTGGCTGAGTGGAAGTCCTACAACTAGGAGGAAAGAGAAACGCATACGGACACTCAGAGGAGGCGCAGTGCTGAAGTCAAATTCTGAGGTGCAGAGTGCGCGGAGCGGGCTGGCGGCGGAGGGCGTGGTTGGCGTTTTCAATCGGGAGGGAGTCGCAGAATCTGAGTTCCAGATCCGGGCGAGTCTTTAGGGTCCCAGACTCAAGCGGGAGAAGCGGGACTGTCTGGCTTCGGTCAGAGGGAGTGCAGCTTTCTCTCTGAGCTTTGCAGCGGGTGCTGGGACTCAGAGAGGCAGAGCCCCTGGGGACAGGACTGAGAGCCGCCATAACTGCTCTCTCCCCCAACCCTGTTGATCCTGTGCGACCCGCCCCGCCCAAGCCCTGCACACAGGCATTTGCCGGATAGCCTCAGGCAAAGGCTAGATTAGCACCTCCCTAGAGGACAGAAGTTCTCTCACTGCTGACACAGCTGATTCTCATAGCCACTTGGCCTGGAGGTCAAACCCTCCCTGGAATTAGCTACAGCAATCAAGATTTAACTATAAGACTGCGCACAAAGACCACTAGGGGGTGCACCAAGGAAGCATAACAAAATGCGGAGACAAAGAAACAGGACAAAATTGTCAATGGAAGATATAGAGTTCAGAACCACACTTTTAAGGTCTCTCAAGAACTGTTTAGAAGCCGCCGATAAACTTAATGAGATCTACAAGAAAACTAATGAGACCCTCGATGTTATATTGGGGAACCAACTAGAAATTAAGCATACACGGACTGAAATAACGAATATTATACAGACTCCCGACAGCAGACCAGAGGAGCGCAAGAATCAAGTCAATGATTTGAAATGCGAGGAAGCAAAAAACACCCAACCGGAAAAGCAAAATGAAAAAAGAATCCAAAAATGCGAGGATAGTGTAAGGAGCCTCTGGGACAGCTTCAAGCGTACCAACATCAGAATTATAGGGGTGCCAGAAGATGAGAGAGAGCAAGATATTGAAAACCTATTTGAAGAAATAATGACAGAAAACTTCCCCCACCTGGTGAAAGAAATGGACTTACAGGTCCAAGAAGCACGGAGAATCCCAAACAAAAGGAATCCAAAGAGGACCACACCAAGACACATCATAATTAAAATGCCAAGAGCAAAAGATAAAGAGAGAATCTTAAAAACAGCAAGAGAAAGAAACTCAGTTACCTACAAGGGAATACCCATACGACTGTCAGCTGATTTCTCAACAGAAACTTTGCAGGCCAGAAGGGAGTGGCAAGAAATATTCAAAGTGATGAATACCAAGAACCTACAACCAAGATTACTTTATCCAGCAAAGCTATCATTCAGAATTGAAGGTCAGATAAAGAGCTTCACAGATAAGGAAAAGCTAAAGGAGTTCATCACCACCAAACCAGGATTATATGAAATGCTGAAAGGTATCCTTTAAGAAGAGGAAGAGGAAGAAAAAGGTAAAGATACAAATTATGAACAACAAATATGCATCTATCAACAAGTGAATCTAAGAATCAAGTGAATAAATAATCTGATGAACAGAATGAACTGTTGATTATAATAGAATCAGGGACATAGAAAGGGAATGGACTGACTATTCCTGGGGGGGAAAGGGGTGTGGGAGATGCGGGAAGAGACTGGACAAAAATCGTGCACCTATGGATGAGGACAGTGGGTGGGGAGTGAGGGCGGAGGGTGGGGCGGGAACTGGGAGGAGGGTAGTTATGGGGGGAAAAAAAGAGGAACAAATGTAATAATCTGAACAATAAAGATTTAATAAAAAAAAAATGAATGGCAGATGAAAAGAGTTCTGTGGACTGATTATGGTAGTACAACAGTGTGAATGTACTTAATGTCATTGAAATTTACACCTAAACATGGTTCAGATGGTAACTTTTTTGTGTACGATGTGCCACAATTATTTAAAAATTAATGGAAGGAAAATCCTATATAATAAAAGGGTAATATACAAATTGATCGAACAGCAGAATGACTGGTCGCTATGACATGCACTGACCACCAGGGGCAGATGCTCAACACAGGAGCTGCCCCCTGGTGGTCAGTGCACTCCCATAGGGGGAGCACCGCTGAGCCACAAGCCAGGCTGAGGGCTGGTGAGCGCAGTGGGGTGGTGGGAGCTTCTCCTGCCTCCGTGGCAGCGCTAAGGGTGTCCGACTGAGGGCTCCCGGACTGAGAAAGGGCTCAGGCCGGGCTGAGGAACTCCTCCCCCCCACCTCCACCCCCAGTGCACAAATGTCATGCACTGGGCTTCTAGTATTTAATAATTAAGCTGAGTTTGCTACATATTGGGCTGTCACTTCAACTGAATAGAAACTTTATTCTCTTGGAAACTAAATCAGAGGCTTATCCCTAAAAGTTTATAGGGGAATAAAAAAAGTCTTTGAGAGAAAATGGCTAACGCTGACCGAACTTTCTAAAGAAGGCTTTAAGACTAATTTCTGTCACTAAGCTTTCCTGTGACTACAAGAAGTAAATGAAGTCTTTTAAAAATGGAGGTGAAAAACAAGCTTTTTTACAAGCTACATCAATATACCTTTATACTGAATACTTGATAGATCAAAATGAAAATACATAAACATTTTTAGTCTCTCTGATTTTGAAAACCTACATACAATTGTAATTTAGAGAGAAAACAATCCTTCTTGCATTACCTCATTTCTACAATCAAAATTTCTTATCACGAGCACAAGCCCATTACCTTTTGCCTATCCTTACCTAATTGTCCTTTTTCCATCTTTTACCCTGATTTATAAAAATTACTTTAAATCCACTTTTTCTTTTTTTTTAAACAAGGCAGAGTATAATGGCATACAATAAAATACTATTATCTTGAATACTAGAGGCCCAGTGCACAAAAATTTTTGCACTGGGGGGGGTTCCCTCAGCCCGGCCTGTGCCCTCTCGCAGTCTGGGACTGCTCCCCAGGGGAATGGGCCTAAGCTGGCAATCAGAGATCCCTCTGGCAGCCTGGGAGCCCTCAGGGGATGTCCACTTGCCAGCGGGGAGCAGACCTAAGCTGCAGTTGGACATCCTTAGTGCTGCTGAGGAGGCAGGAGAGGTTCCCACCACCACCGCTGTACTGGCAGCCATCAGCCTGGCTTGTGGCTGAGCAGAGCTCCCCCTGTGGGAGCACACTGACCACCAGGGGGCAGCTCCTGCATTGAGCGTCTGCCCCCTGGTGGTGTGTGTCATAGTGACCAGTCATTCCCAGTTGTTCTGCTGTTAGGGTCAGTTTGCATATTACCCTTTTATTATATAGGATAGAGGCCTGGTGCATGGGTGGGGGCCAGCTGGTTTGCCCTGAAGAGTGTCCGGATCAGGGTGGGGGTCCCACTGGGGTACCTGGCCAGCCTGGGTGAGGGGCTGATGGCTGTTTGCAGCTGGTCACACCCCCTTCAGGGCAATCCATCTGGTAGTCTTCAGCCTGTGAAGTGTAACTGCTCACTGAAGGCCAGTGGGGCTCCAGATCTGGAACTCAGGAACTTCTCAAGAAAAGAGAAGAAGCCTCTCTGGTGAATGGCACCACATAAGGCTCCCAGGCACACATGTCATGCCTCAGGAGCCCCTGCTGCCAAAATGGCAGGTCATTTTTGTCATGTCTTAGAACAGTTCATTAGAGGAGTTCACAAGTTGACTTTCTGCCCATTGAATAAAGGGAAAAGTGGTGTAGCCCACAGAACCCTAAGCTTAAGAGCTGGAAAGCCTCATTTTGGCTCCTAAATTCCCTGAGCCTCTGTTTTCTTATCTTTAATATCGGGAGGGGGGTAGATTATGTTTATTACTTGGGAAGCTCAAATGAGGTAACTCAGAAGGGGTGAATTTAGGTGATGAATAAAAAGGAGACAAAGACATAAGTAGCATCTCTACAAGTACCTAAACACCTTTAAATTCTTGTGTTCCCTACTGAGAGGGATTGAAAGTAAAAGTATAACTTTCTTTAAAGACAAAACAAACACATTCTGTGAACTGGTATGGAAAGGTGGTAAAAGCAGCTTTAAAATAAATGTCCCTAGCCCTGGCCATGTGGCTCAGTTGGGTAGAGCGTTGTCCCATACACCAAAAGGTTGTGGATTTGATTCCTGGTCAGGGCTCATACCTAGGTTGCAGGTTTGATTCTGGTCAGGATGTGTATGGGAGGCAACCAATGGATGTTTCTCTCTCACATTTCTCTCTCACATTTCTCTCTCACATTTCTCTCTCTCTCTCTCTCTCTCTCTCTCTCTCTCTCTCTCTCTCTCTCCCTTCTCAGGTGAGGATTAAAAATAATAATTAATAAATAGATAAATAGCTAAATGTCCCTAATCCAAAAGAAACACTATTGTAAGCAAGGGGTCCAACACATACGTGGCAAACATTAAAACAAACAACAACAACAAAAAATCTTCTGCTTTCAACACAGCCTACTGACTAAACCAAAGTTCACCTCTTAGCAATAACAACAAGAAATTACTTAGCATTCCACATTCTGAAAAGCCTTTGATTACAGTTGTTGGCATAGAAACCTGGAGTAAATAGCTATGGGAAGAGCAGATTAAGTGCAAGGAAAAAATGCTTGCTGAGCTGTTACTATCAGGAAAGCATACGTTGTTTCAAATAATCTTTATCACACCATTCTCTAAAAAAGACTGTGTGGTATACATTTATAGTCTCTAATTTTACTTGGAGAGGATGTGAAAAGCAGAGAGAAAGTCAGAATGCACGAATATGCCAATTTATCCTTCAAATCACCTCTGAAAAACGTGTTGCTCCTCCTCCGGTAGTGTTCTCCATCTCCACCCCCGACCTGCACTATAATGACCTGAAGGATCCGATGGGGAAAAAATCAAGCATTTCCTCCTTTCTCCCCAAGACCTGGCAGTGCAAAACTTAACAGAAAGGTTCCACAACCCAATGAAACTCACTTGTAAAACAATCATAATAATGTGCATTTTATTTACTAATACAAATAATGAATGAATCAATCCAAGAGGTATTCAAGTCCATCTGCTCCCCTTATAACATCCAAAGAAAAAGAATCATTACAGAGGACATTTTAAACCTATCTAGCTAATGCCACTTCAAATCCACATTTTAGGTTAAACATACATGATTAATTTATATTAATTTCACAAATCAGAACTAATCTCCCAAATAAAGCCATATCCAATTCATAATATTCATAAAACCTGTTCACTGTCAATACCAGTCAAGAACCTTTTATATAATAACTAGGAGCCCAGCACACGATTCAAAATCGTGCGGCATCGCCCACCCTCTAGTCAGGCCCTGACTCGCTCTCTGGTCCCTGCAGCAGCAGCAGCCGCTGCTGGTCCAGCCCTGCCTCCCTCTCCAGCCCTTGAAGCAGCCATGGCCATGGCCGCTGCTGATCAGGCCCTCCCCCAGAGCAGACACACAGAGGCCCCTGCCGCCCCACCCCCAACGCTGCACGCGCAACCTCCTCCTGTCTGGTCGACCGGTTACATTATGGCATCCCGGTTAATTAGTGTGTGTGTGTGTGTGTGTGTATGTAGGAACTACTAAACCAAAATTAGAATATGGGTTCTCTTCACAAGATTCATGAAGGACAAAGGCAGAAATGTTGGGTATAATTTTTTTAACCCTCACCTGGGGATATGTTTTTATTGACTTTTAGATGGCCAGCTCCATGTGAGCAGCAACTTAAATCATGTGCCCACCACTGTGGTTCCAGCCTGGAACGATATCTGGGCCAGAGTAGACTGCTTCAGGGAACCACATGGTGAGATACCTTCCAATGGACTTGTGTTCAGCCCAAAAATATTGGAAGGCCAGTACACTTCATTCAGGACCCTCAGTGTCATTTCCTAAGCCACATATTGGAATCACAAAGAGTGTGCAGTCAGGTGGTAGGCAGACTGTTACTAGTTATATAGCCTGTCAAGTCACTTTACCTGTCTGAGCCTCTGTTTTCTCCTGTGTAAAAAGTAGATAACCATGTCTGCCCAGCAGGGTGGATGCAAGTGTTTAAGGAGTTGATGTATAAAAAACACTTAAGTGTTTATTGTGAGGCTCCCAGAAAAAAAAATATCTCTCAGCACCTGAAAGTTAGGGAGGAAGAAATTATGAGCATGAATCTGCTGCTCAGGTTCTAGGACAGCGGTTCTCGACCTGTGTGTCGCGACCCCTTTGGCGGTCGAACGACCCTTTCACAGGGGTCGCCTAAGACCATCCTGCCTATCAGATATTTACATGAAGATTCATAACAGTAGCAACATTACAGTTATGAAGTAGCAATGAAAATAATTTTATGGTTGGGTCACAACATGGGGAACTGTATTTAAAGGGCCAGAAGATTGAGAACCACTGTTCTAGGATAACCATTAGCTTCATTTGCTTCCCAACTGGACTGGAGAGTAAATGTACATGACTACTTAACTAGTAGTTAAGTGCAAAGGATTTGGTCTCTCTTTCTATATTAAATGTACTAATACATATAAAAGTACTCAATATGTTAGCTGCTATTATTCTTACCATTGTCATTACTTACCAGCCCAGAGAAAAGCCATGCCCTGCAGAAAAGAGGAAGTGGAAAGCAACAGGGTTTTTTCCTTCTTGATTGTGGCCTATTGAAGCCAGTTTTCCTAAACACTTTTTATACGTTTTTTACTCCTTTGTTGACCTCTGAACCCACAGTTTTTCTAAAAGCTACTGGTTTGTTTGTTTTTCCCATATGTCACTGCCAAGACTCTCCCAAGCATCCCAAACCATGTGGCTATCAGTTTCCCAAGGTTCCTGACCTACGTGATTGGGCACTGGTGCGCATACATCACAAGCATCCCTAACTCCTAGCCCCAAAAGGCCTGGGAGACACTAGACTCACCTAATTGCCTGGAGTTTAGTGGGGGGACAGCTGTGTATATTGAGAAGTGATGTGGATGCTGGCATGGGAATCCTGATTTTAGAATGAGTAAGCAACCCCTGCCCTAGCGATGCTAGTTCCAGGATGTGGGCTGCAATGTCAGATTGGAAACCTGCCTTCTCAAGACACAGTTCCAGGCTCCAGCTGCTCTGTTTGGCTTCACTAAGACAGAAAAACACTGGCGACAGCTGCTGCCTCTTGAGTGGATATCAGCATTTAGAGTTTAAACAATCATGTGTTTAAACAGCAGGGAGCTGCACAGCCAAGCTAGACTTTGCCAGAGTCAAGCCTAGGTACGGAGGAAATTATCAAGGTGTGTAAAGAAATGCCAGATAAGAAGAAAAATAAAGCCCCAGCCTAGCTGGTTTGGCACAGTGGATAGAGCGTTGGCCTGCAGACCAAAGGGTCCCAGGTTCAATTCCGGTCAAGGGCACATGCCTGGGTTGCAGCCTCGATGCCCCTGATCCTGCAGGAGGCAGCCAATCAATGATTCTCTCTCATCATTGATGTTTTTATCTCTCCCTTTCCCTTCCTCTCTGAAATCAATAAAAAATATATTTTAAAAAAGAAGAAGAATGAATAACCTAGTCAAAGTCTTAAAAAGTGGCCTCTGCCAGGCCAATGTGGCTCAGTGGATTGAGCATCATCCCATGCCCCAAGAGGTCACTGGTTCAATTCCCAGTTAGGGCACATGCCCCAATAGGAGCATGCAGGAGGCAACCGATTGATGTTTCTCTCTCATCAATGTTTTTCTCTCTCCCTCTCCCTTCGCCTCTGTCTAAAAAAACTATTAAAAACATATTTTTAAAAAGTGACCCCAAACTATTGTGTTTCTTGGGGCCTTAGAATTGCATCACAGGTGCCTCAAGGGCTTCCAGGGGCTGCGAGTGTATGTGTGTGTGTGTGTGTGTGTGTGTCTATCACAGGCACCCCCATACTCCAGAGAGGGGAGGACAGGAAACTGAGAGGTCGGACTGGGGTGGGGGTGAAGCCTTCCCGGGCCACACTGGGTGATGTGGAAGAGAGCCAAGCTGAGACAGCACCTCTTGCAGTAACTCCAGGAGTTCACAGACATTTTTTTAAGGTAAAGAAAAAAGAAAAGAAAGGCAGAATACTACTTGAAAGCCAACAACCTATTTTTATGAATGCTTTTAGAAAAAAAGTCAAAAACCAAACCAAACATCTTCCCAAATACAATACTCCCCCATTGGTCCCTTGAGTAAAATATCAGGCTTACCTTGACATATTGTACAACACATTCGTTTACGTTCACTTTGTAAGTTTTTAAGCCCAGCTCCTTAGACAACCTCAGGATCCTGTTCTGGGTGGGTCCCACATAAGCCCCGCCAACATCTACGTAATCAACATGTTTATTCTGCAAAGAGAAAAAAGTGTTCAGAAGACTTTAGTTAAAACTTGAAAAAGAAAGTTTGTCTTAAGATAATAAAGCATTTATTTTTTATAACTTAAATGTGCCTGACATCTCTCTGATAAATTGCAACTCAAAAATAGCAGTCCTTTCTCTTCCACTCATAAATCCTGTATGATATTTATCACCAATCAAACCCATTTGCATAGTTATTGGTGAGGCCAATTCAACAATGACATACATAAAGAACAAAGAACACTGTAATATATCCTGCCAATCTAGGATCTTTTTAAAGTGTTCAGGTTATTTTATATGCTTTTCTTCGGGGTATGTTGCTGGAGGAGTCACCCAAGGATTTATTAGGCCCAGTTCTCTGATTTCCAAAGATGAAATCTTAAATCAGCATACGCTGATGGGCTCTTTAGCTGATTTTAAAACACTTGCAGGGAAGAATGCATCATAGGAAAAAGGGTACAAAAAGGTATTAAAAAGATTCATATACCTTACAAATGAGTTTATAAGTAGGCAAGGGCTCTTTCTTAAACTGAATTTTACTTTACTCCTCTTAAATGCAGTTCTCCATTTTCCCAGCTTCTTTTTTATTCACACATTCCCCAATGATTTAATCAGTAAATTAAATATTGGTGAGTTATAAGTCCTTCATGTTTTTGTAATAACTTCATATGTGTCTTACTTCTTTGTTGTTTATACCAGTTCTTATTCATGTTGCCTCTTCTCCTTGTTTGCCTAATTATATTTTATTGCATGCCAGTCATTGAGTTTGAAAAACATGGACATACTTTTAATCCTAGGAGATGATATCTTTCTTATAAACGATTCATGTCTGCTTCTGCCCAACACCTAGGTTTGCTAACAATACCAGGTAACTTTATTGCATTTTCTGTCCTGAAGGATTTGAAGCTGGGATGAAATGCACACACGGGCTAATACTTGTGCAATTTGCCCTTAGTCCTAGGACACAGTCCAGCCCAAAGCACAAGGAGTTTGCCAACACTTCCCTCCACACACAAACACTTTTCTGAACTGTGGACTTGACCTTCAGTTGCCCTAGCTTTGTAAGACTTTTGAAAGTACTATTCAGCCTCTCACTTGCTTCTTCATTGGTCAGCAAACTCCTCCCTCTCCACCATACTGGTAGGGGGATAAGTAGGTCAGTCTTTTCCTTCTGGATGTAGAAGGGTTGGGACAATTTACCTACTCTATTATTTCCATAATATTGTCAAGTATTATTCAACCTTGACTTCCTAAAGTAACCCAATCTCATATTATCTTATTATTGCAGGAAATGCTTTGCTAACTTTTTGTTCAAGCTTTTTGTTTATGTTCATAAATGAGATTGGGATCCCTCATGATTTTTTCTTCTACAGCCCTTGTCTATTTTAATATACAAAATTAATTAATATACAAAATTAATTAAATGATCTCTTTGAACATTAGGTAGGACACACCTATAGAGCTATCTAGGGTTAGTGTTTTCATTGTGGGAAAATAAACTAAAAATTCAATTTATTTTGAGGCAAAAGCACTACTCATACTTTCTATGTCTTCTTAACTCAGTGTTAATTTTAATAAATTATATTTTTCTTGTGATGTATGCATTTTGTGTATGCTTCAAAACTATTGGTTTAAAGTTCATGACATCTTTTCATTTATTTATTCTTTATTACATCAGTAGTTATATCTTCATTTTTATCCCTTTCATTATTTTTTGATGTCTCTTTTGTCTTTAAAAATATTATGAATTATCTCTTTTCCATAAATCTCTTCAAAGAATCAACCTTTGTGTCACTGATCCTCTTTAATAGGTATTTATTTTCTTATCATTTATCTATGCTATTTTTTCCCTCTTTAGGATTTATTAGACTCTGAATTTTCTACTTGTATGCTTAATTTATTCATACTGAGCTTTTTCCCCCATTTCTTTTTAGGCTATAAATTTTCCTCTAAGTATTGTTTTAGTTATATCCATAACTTTATTCTATTATTTCCATTATTGTGCAGTTCTAAGTATTTTCAAATTTCTATTACACTTTCTCTCTAAATCCATGTTTCTAAAAGTCCTATTGTATTTTAATTTCCATAGACGAAACGGTTTTTAATTATGTTTCTGTCATAACTGTATTGTGGTCAAAGAATGTGGTTTATATGATAACAATTCTTGAGGCTCACTTTATGACAATCACATGGTCAATTTTCAAAGATTTTCCCACTTTTACACAACATACAGTCCATAAGCTTTATGCATATTCTATACACATTCATTAGAATAACATTGTGTTCAGCCTTTTTTGTTTGCTTACTTTATTATTTAGAAATGTGTGCTTAAAATCTCTTCTATAGGGCATTTATAATTTATTTTATTTTACTTAATCCCTACACATATTTCACCTAGCCCCGCAACCTTCCACCCCACCCCCCAACCCCCGTCCCTCTGACAGCTATAAGCTATAGTCTGTTATCTATCTACTAGGGGCCCGGTGCACGAAATTCGTGCACTGGGTGGGCGGGGGGGGGAGTGTCCCTCAGCCCAGCCTGCCCCCTCTCACATACTGGGAGCCCTCAGGCGTTGACCCCCATCACCCTCCAGTCGCAGGATTGGCCCCTTGCCCAGGCCTGACGCCTCTGCCAGAGGTGTCAGGCCTGGGCAGGGGACCCCCCTCTCCCCCACATCACCGGCTCTGCCCTTGCCCAGGCCTGATGCCTCCACCAGAGGCGTCGACCCCCATCACCCTCCGATCACCTGATCGGCCCCTTGCCCAGGCCTGACGCCTCTGCCAGAGGTGTCAGGCTTGGACAGGGGACCCCCAACTCCCCCCATCACTGGCTCTGATGCCCGCCCAGGCCTGATGCCTCTGGCCCTGGAATCATGCCTGGGCAGGGGACCCCCATCTCCCTCTGATCGCTTGCTCCACCCCCACGCCCAAGCCTGACGCCTCTGACCCAGGCTTCAGGCCTGGGCAAGGGGACCATCATATCCCCCCAATCCCTGGCTCCGCCCCCCCCCCCAGGCCTGATGCCTCTGGCCCAGGCATCAGGCCTGGGCAGGGGACCCCTAGCCCCCTCCGATTGCTGGCTCCGCCCCCCGCCCAGGCCTGATGCCTCGGCCAGAGGAGTTGACCCTCATCACTCTCTGATCACCGATCACCAGATCGGCCCCTTGCCCAGGCCTGAGGCCTCCAGCAGAGGTGTCAGGCCTGGGCAGGGGACCCCCAGCTCCCCGCGATCTCCCGCTCTGCCCCTGCCCAGGCCTAATGCCTCTGTCCGAGGGTTAGGCCTGGGCAGGGCACCCCCAGCTCCCCACGGTTGCAGGCTCCGCCCCTGCCCAGGCCTAACGCCTCTGGCCAAGGCATTAGGCCTGGGCAGGGGACTCCCAGCTCCCCGCGATCTCCTGCTCTGCCCCTGCCCAGCTCCCCGCAGTTGCAGGCTCCGCCCCTGCCCAGGCCTAACGCCTCTGGCGGAGGCGTCCGGCCCGGGCAACGGGACCCGCAGCGGCCCGCGATCACTGGCTCCGCTTTAGGCCCAGGCAAGGGACTGCCAGCTTCCACCGTGCCCAGCTCCCATCGCTGGCTCCACCCCTACTTCCTGCTATCACTGGCCAGGGCGGCAAAGGCGCCCGATTCTCCGATCATGGCTGGGGGGCAGGGCAAAGGCGGCCCGGGAAGAGTCTGCCCCCCGACTCTTAGCTCCTCCCTGGGTTTCCGATCACTGTCAGTGGCAGGGGGCTTCTTCCTGCTTTCCCTTTCGCCTCCCTGCATTGTGCCTACATATGCAAATTAACCACCATCTTGTTGGCAGTTAATTTGCATATAGCCCTGATTAGCCAAGGAAAAGGGTAGCGGTCGTACGCCAATTACCATGTTTTTCTTTTATTAGTATAGATAAGTCTGCATCTATTTTGTTAGTTTATTTTGTTCATTGACTTCCAAATGTAAGCAAAATAATATGGTATTTGCCTTTCTCTCACTGGCTTATTTCACTCAGCAGGGCATTGTAAGGACACTGGCTTTTACTCTGAGTGAGGAGAGCCATTGAAAGGTCTTCACCAGAAAAGTACCAAGGTCTGATTTAGATTAGGAAGGCTCATTCTAGATGCTGCAATAGGACTTGATTATAAGAAGCAATTGTGAAAGCAGGGAAATCAGTTAGAAGGCTATTGTAGTAATTTGCCCTAGAGATGAATTCTGGGTATATTCTAGATCTATTCTGAAGGCAGAGCTAAAAGAATTTCCTGACAGAATGAATGCTGAGCATGAATCCACATTTTTTAAAAATTTGCCATCCTCTGATATGAGGAAGGCTGCTGGAATAGCGATGTTGATGAAAACGATCAAAAGCTCAATTTAGATACGTTAAATTTGAGATATCTGTTCAACGTCTAGGAGACCTGCAAATTTCTAACTTCCTCGACAGAGCAGCATATATATTTTATTCAGCATTTTACTTACTTCAATGGGGAGTTAATTGCGGTTTCCATTAACTCAGTGGTTCTCAACCTTCTGGCCCTTTAAATACAGTTCCTCATGTTGTGACCCAACCATAAAATTATTTTTGTTGCTACTTCATAACTGTAATGTTGCTACTGTTATGAATCGTAATGTAAATATCTGATATGCAGGATGGTCTTAGGAGACCCCTGTGAAAGGGTCGTTTGACTGGCAAAGGGGTCGCGACCCACAGATTGAGAACCGTTGCATTAACCAGAAATGAAGTGTTCCTCTGACCTTTTATTCTGTCCCTCATATAACTCGTACGTCCCCTTTACTAACTATTGGTGCTTTCATCCAAACTCTCTCTAATCTCCAACATCTTTTTTAAGAGATGAAGGAAACTGGCATCAGTGCTCCAATAAATTTCTAGTCTTCAACAAAGACTGCAAGAGAACTCTGAAATATGATGGCTTTAAAACAGATACTATCCTTACAGTAAATAACTCTAAATGAAGCAGTAAAAAAATATGAAACACTAACAGAATGTTTCTTTATAAAGTTGAAACATTCTAAAGGAGGTGCCCGATTCAGTCTGAAGATACTAGTATTATAATACCACATTCTGCCATGTCGTACCTCAGTCTTTTGGATTTTGATTTCAATATCATTACTGTCTTTGAAGAGGACATGAACATGTAACCCTATTAGAAAACAAGTGTTGTAGCCCTGTAGGCATTTCAACTTCATTAATTTTGTTCTGAAGAGTTATACACGTGTCACTCTAGAAAAAATTGGGAAGTTCTGAATGAATAGAAAATCTATCTTAACCCAGCTGCCAAATGACAATATAAAATTTGACATTTCAGTACTTAAAGATCCAGAGTAATTTTTATGACACCTTCTCACCAAGTAATCCTAATTGATTATGCTATTAGAAAAATTATAATAATATTCAATTCAGTTTCTTATTAAATGCCATTTCTGTCCCTGTTTCCTAAATCCCTTTTTTCTCCTATTCATTTGAAATCTTATAAATGTTAAATACTAGTTTCCAAGCATTTCAGAGTTACTTTCCCATATACCTAAAGGGAGTTATAATATCATGATCAATACACAATAGTTCTTGTACAGTATTGATATATATAAATTATGCAGCATGAAAAAGCAGGCTGGGGCAATAACATGTTAGAATTCTCATTTCCCTTATACAAATACATTTGTTCTTAACTGAAAATCTCCAGCATGGCTGATGCTCCTATTTAATAACCAAAAGGTTTTAGAGATAAGAAAAGTAGGGCTAAGGGACAACTTAATAACTAGCTCTAAAATGAAGAAATAGTTTCCAGAAAATGACACTGGAATCATATCTAATAAGGTCGTACAGGCAGAATATGCAAATCTTTTGAACTACAAACACTTGCCTTCAATTAGAATTTGAGTTAGAAGGGAACTCCAAATACATATAAATTATATCTCAGTGCTCAGATGAGAAAACTTAGATGTAAAGTACTAATAGGACTTACCCAGGGTAAGACAATGTATCAAGCCAGTACAGGGGCCAGAATCCCAGCCTCTTAACTCTGAGACCAATAGCCTCCCAGTGGGCTACACCTGAGGAAGCACTCAGAAATTCTCCAGATACAATTAATCTGGATTTATAGTAACTTGAAGCAAGCAAGCCAGCAGACATGTATCAGAGAGCAGCACTTCTGTAGTATTTCTTGGCAAAATGCAGATTCAGCTTCAGCAGGCCTGAGATTCTGCATTTCTATCAAGTGTCCTGCTGGTCTACAGGACACTTTGAGTAGCAAGGCTATAGAGCAGCCGTGGGCAAACTACGGCCCGCGGGCTAAATCCGGCCCGTTTGAAATGAATAAAACTATTGAAAAAAAAGACCGTACCCTTTTATGCAATGATGTTTACTTTGAATTTATATTAGTTCACACAAACACTCCATCCATGCTTTTGTTCCGGCCCTCCGGTCCAGTTTAAGAACCCATTGTGGCCCTCGAGTCAAAAAGTTTGCCCACCCCTGCTCTAGAGCACTCGTAGAGCTGAGCAAAGTGGAAATGAGCCCATGATACATCCCTGTATATCTAAAAAGGTAGGAAGTGAATGACTGAGGGGAGCATAGCATGGTGTGGCAAACTGCTGGTGTAATATCCTAGTTTAGATGTTCTTGGGTGGCTATTCCATATCCATTCATAGTCCCTTTCCCATGCCTGCTTTTATTATGCATCCTGAAAATGTTAAATACGTTCCCAGACTCCCTAGCAGCCGAGGATATCTATGTGCCCCAACTCTGGCTGATGGGACTCAAGCAAATGTCTGCTGGGGTCTTCTGGTAAAGGAAGAACTTAGTTGCAGGTAAGATTTGGACCACCTCTTCCTGCTCTTTCCTGCCTTAAAAGAGAATCTGATGCTTAGAGAGGCAGCCCCCATTTGGTTACCATGAGGCAATAAGCCAACATACAAAGAAAGACTGAGTTGAAAGACTGAAAGAGCATAGGCTGGCTGACAAAGCTGAACCCCTGCAGTAGCCTGGACTACCTACCACCAGACTTCTTCTTATGTAGAATAACTGAATGTTTGTATTGCTTAAGCCATTCTTAATATCACTGTATAGATATTCTTTATATGCCAGATACATATTCTAATTAGGATGCTTCCTCTCTCCTTCCAGTCATTTCAACAGTTCAGTTTTGTCCTTACAGCCAACCCCCAGCCTTTAACACTGTGTGCTCTAACAAAGAGTCTCATAAATGCTCTTCTAACTGACAAACCCAAGGGTCCTTTCAGTCTTCATCGTATATCCAATGCTTATGCTATTTGGCTATCATCCCTTCCTCTTTCCTCTACTGATTTGCATGGCACTGCTCTAGTCTGGTCCTCTTCCTCTGCCTCTACTGCTTTCCTCTGACTCCTCTGCCTCTGCCCCCCCGCCCCCGACTTAAATCTGCATGCTCCCCAAATTTCCATGTTTGGCCCTATTTCCTTCCCACCCGATGTCCTCCCACTGTGTACTTTCATCAGCTCCCACAGATTCAACCACCTGCAACCATTTCACTGAATTAGTCGTAAACAAGTTAGTGTTCATTTTTCCAGAATGGTGCTAGAAGCCCGAGTACAGGCATACCCTGGAGAGACTGTACGTTTGGCTCCAGACCACAGCAATAAAGTGAATATCCAATAAAAGGAGTCACACAATATTTTTGGTATCTCAGTGCATATCAAAGTTATGTTTATACTATACTGCAGTCTATGAAGTGTATAACAGCATTATGTCTAAAAAACAATGTATACACCTTCATTTAAAAAAATGTATTGCTAAAGAAATGCTAACCATCATCTGAGCCTTCAGCAAGTCATAATCTTTTTGCTGGTAGAGAGTTCTACCTTCAATTTGTAAAATATGCAATGTCTGCAAAGGGCCATAAATCAATGAGCAATAAGACACAGTGTGCCTGTATGAAGAGCAGTGATGTAATGAAAACTGGGTTTCTTCTCATGTCTAGCTGACCCCACCTGAGCAAAAAGTGCCTCTGGCAGCAGCACACCTCTAAGGGAACAAGGACCAAGAAAAAGTTGCGCAAAAATATGTTGCATTTGTTTCTCCTTATTGTAGCTACACTTCTTTTAAGTTGTGAACCCTTGGATAAATAAATAAGGAACCTATACTAAGTGCGCATGTGTGTGTATGTGTGTGTGTGCGCGCGCATGCATGTGTGTTGTGCTGTATAGTTACTTTGAGTCCAGTCAAACCATAACCTCCCCCAAGACACTACAGATTCTATTTAGATCTTTAGGGTGGAAATTATGACGCTGTACTAAAGTTATTTGTCCTCCTTTGTGTTCTTCATTAGAATGCAAGCTCCTGAGGGTCAGAGGCTGTTACTCTTTTGGTGAGTGCTTGTTGAAAAGAAGGGACACTGATTTGATGGAGTACTTTAGGGCTATGGAGGACAAATGGCTTTGCTGCATGGACTCTTGAGATCTCTTCTAGCTCTGTGTATTCTAATGACCCCACTTCTAGTTTGTGTGAGATACTATATATAAGTATTTAAACCACTTACTCTTATAGTGTACGTTCTACCTCCAACTCTGTCCCGGGCTTCTAAAACCAAAACATCAACTTCATGTTCAGCTAACAGTTTAGCAGCAGACAATCCTTAAAGGGAAAAAAAAAGAAAAACAAAATCAAAGAACATATTAACATGTAAACATGAAACATACAAAATTTAACCAGGTCTACACATAAAATTAATGCAGGGCACAATACACAACCCATTGATTTTGCTGTCTTTCAATAAATTCTGACCACACTGTGATTAATTGGACCACCAATTTTATAATCTGTCATATATATTATACTATCTATCAAACTTTTATTATCTATCATAAGGTTGGTTGAAAAAGTATAATAATTTTAAAAGTACATATTTTTTGTTTTTTGATGATAATCAAATCACATTTAAGAGGACTTAGTGCGAGGTGGGTACTGGAAATATCGGGGTGAGGAGGAATCACTTTGATTTTCTAACCACTATGCTGTACACCTAAACTAATACAAAATAATACTGAATAAAGACTGTAATTGAAAAATAAAATAAAAAAAGAAGTGGGGAGTTATGTCCCACTTCCTTGAGGGTGAAATATGGACATGAATTATTTAGAATTCTTCAGCTCAGGAGATATTTATTTATTTATTTGCTTATTTATTTATTTATATTAGTATGGACTCATAAATGGCTATTTTATACTTTGAGTTATAATCCAACTAGAGGCCTGGAGCATGACATTCATGCACTGGGGGCTGGGGGTCCCTCAGCCCAGCCTGCACCCTCTTGCAGTCTGGGACCCCTCGGGGGATGTCTGCCTGCCGGCTTACATCTGCAATGAAACCTTCAAGAAAAAGGTTCTTTGCTTCCTGGGATATAAATCTCAATTATCTTGTCACTGTGAAATCTAGTTTGGCGCTTACTCCTGCCTTCTTTACCTCACTAAGGTTTTTCCTTTACCTTGCATCTTTAAGCATAATCACAATGCTCTCTTTCAAAAAAAAAAAAAAAAGAAAGAAATTGGCCCATTTCAGTCATGCCACCCTTTCCAGTTAAATTTCTGGTTTTCCTTCCACAACAGGCAATCTAGTACCTCCACCTCCTCACCAGAACAAACCTTGAAAAGTAGCATAGTCCTCACAAAAAAATGTCCGGTGACCCTACTATTAATATAGATAAGTGATATAATCATCAGTCACACCATCCCTGTTATCCTGTTTTATTTTTCTTCTTAGCACACATTGCCACCTGGCACATTATAAATATTAGAAGTCAGCAGAGTCTAAATACTGATAGTACATTTTCTGATCTTTGGACCAGTATTGAACTTTTTAGCAAAAAACAAGAGAGCATCATGTACACACACATTTATTTGGTCCATTCAACCTTTTCTATCTATCTATCTATCTATCTATCTATCTATCTATCTATCTATCTATCTATCTCAGTGGTTCTCAACCTTCCTAATGCCGCGACCCTTTAATACAGTTCCTCATGTTGTGGTGACCCCCAATTTCATTGTTACAAATGGAACATAATTAAAGCATAGTGATTAATCACAAAAACAATATGTAATGATATATGTGTTTTCCAATGGTCTTAGGCGACCCCTGTGAAAGGGTCGTTTGACCCCCAAAGGGATCACGACCCACAGGTTGAGAACCGCTGCTCTATCTATTCACCCATCCATACATTCACCCATCCATTCATTCTTACATATATACATACATCTATCTGTATATCCATCTATATTTTCTGCTTCCTTTCAGAAATAATCTCTGCTTTTGAAAACACCAAATCTTCTAATCCCTTTGATAAGCTCAAAGACAGTGTTGTCTCAAATGATAAATAGATAAAAACTAACAATTAATTTCAATTTGTACTGAATTGGACAGACTGTCTAGACAGCCCTAATCTATTTAATTATTGTTCAGCATTCGTCTTCACTTTAGATAAATGGATCTCACCCAAGTTGGGGAATGCAATTACCCTTTAATTCATTATTTGCTCTATTCTTTCATTGAAACTTAAAATACACCAAGGGTGCTCCACACTGCTCTCCTCAGATTCTGCACACTAAGATGCACTGGGGTTTAAAGCAGTAGATTCCAAAATGTTTTATGGAACACTAGTCTTCAAGATGCTCAAGGGAAAGTATCAATATTCATGGAAGCTGGAATATCTCATGCTGTTTCTCCTTCTGGGAAATGTGTGGTGTGCACTAGCATATTAAAGGCCCTGATAAGTCCTACAGTGAAGACACCTGTTTAACTTAGCATTTCTCTACCCTCTGCCTTTAAAAGAAATAAAAAACAAAAAACTACACCTCAAAACATACTTTTCAAAAGCTGATTTCATATTGTAAAACGTTGTTCACATATTTACAGTAATAAAGTCCCCTGAGCAGGTTTTCAGATGAACAATGCCTAGAGCAAAAGCTAAGAGTATTGAAACAAAGTTTTAATGTAGCTCTGGCTTATGCTCTGCTGACTCTCCTAGTTCTTTCTGTTTATTCTTAAAAGTGACACATTTCTTTAACTTTGACATTTGTTACCACTTAGGAATGTGTATAATATGCATCATATTGAAATTTTAAAGTTAATGTTCTATTATTCAGTGAAATTGTCTCTGGTCAACAAAATTCTTACATAACTACATATTTGGATTCTTGGACCGAATACTCTGAGGACAATAAAAAATATACTCAAACATCAGCTCATACTGAAGTTTTAGAAGCAATATTCCTTAAGCGGGAAAATAGAGAGTAAAAACCATAAATTTTGTTCAAGACACATAGTGACCACTCAATCAAGAAATATTTATCAAGTGAATAAACGAATGAACAGATACATGCAAGAAAAAAAGGGCTTTAATTTAAGCCACATGTCACAGTGAATTTGCTTAATCTGGAAATGGTTATATTAAAGGTCATTTTCATTACATTTCAGGATGCACCCAAAATCCATACCACTTCCGTCAAGAATTGTTTCCTCCATGAAATCCTTTCCTTGTCACTCATTTACTGCTCCCTTCTCTGCATCACCAATGAACCCCTGAACCAACCTCAAGCACCTATGTTTCACATGGTCCCTGGAGAGACAAACGAACTGACAGATAAACTAGAGAACTGAACTCTTCCATTTGGGTCTGAATTTTGTCAAATGCTTCAATGACCAATGATCTTTATAAGTTATTACAAATGCATATTAAATCAGGAATGTATAGTCATGCACGGTATAATGCCATTTTAAAGGTCAATGACAGGCAGCATATACAATGATGGTATACCATAGTCTAGGTGTGTAGTGAGCTATACCATCCAGGTTTGTATAAGTACACTCCACAGTATTTGCACAATGACATAATTACCTAAGAATGCATTTCTCAGAACATATCCCCATCCTTAAGCAGCAAATGACTGTATTTAACATCAATGGCTTCACTTCAATATGTAAGATCTGCCAATACCAGTCTTAGAAAACTACTAAAAAAATCACATCAATCACCAAAGCCTTCCATTTTGTTCACCAGATTATTTCGTTTCAAACCATGTCAGGTTCACTGTTCTATTTATTATGGTTTTAATGTAGAAAATGCAGATGCCTTATATTTCAACCAGTATGTCTTGACTTTTTGTCACTGTCTATTTATAAATTCATTCCTAGTAACTGTCTAATGACCTAATAAATCCTTTGAATTCTTGTTTTTCACAGCTTCTGTGAAGTCTCGGTATGAACCCCAAATATTTACACTACAGGGGCAATAACACTGAAAAGGTTTCTATAACATCAGATGTTGGCCTGGTATAAAAATACGCATATTTTTTGGTGAAAAGGTCCAATAGCTTTCATCAGATACAAAGGGACATTTGCTCCCAAAGGTTAAGAACCTCTTACCTAAAGTATTCAATCATTATGCATTATCTTACACATACTAGGAATGACTTTTTTTAAAAAAAGAAGTAAATTCTTTATATAAAGGCCATTTGACTGGATAGGATGCCCCATATTTTAATTTAAATGTTCATGAATCAGTAACACTTCATGTAATATATTTTAAAGTATAAGTTACTGTGTAACAACAGTCACTACTAGGTTTTAGACCAGTGGTTCTCAACCTTCTGGCCCTTTAAATACAGTTCCTCATGTTGTGACCCAATCACAAAATTATTTTCGTTGCTACTTCATAACTGTAATGTTCCTACTGTTATGAATCATAATGTAAATATCTGATATGCAGGATGGTCTTAGGCGATCCCTGTGAAAGGGTCATTCGACCGCCAAAGGGGTCGCGACCCACAGGTTGAGAACTGCTGTTTTAGAACATCAAACATCAAAGGAAAGCAATAATAAGGTTTACTACAGCTCTATGAATGACCCTATAGCAGTGATGGCAAACCTATGACACGAGTGTCAGAGGTGACAGGCGAACTCATTTTTTTGGTTGATTTTTCTTTGTTAAATGGCATTTACATATATAAAATAAGTATCAAAAATATAAACCTTTGTTTTACTATGG
The DNA here is from genome assembly GCF_014108235.1 of Myotis myotis. NCBI lineage: Eukaryota > Metazoa > Chordata > Mammalia > Chiroptera > Vespertilionidae > Myotis > Myotis myotis. Next base: position 3,736,473 of record NW_023416346.1, on the reverse strand, counting down.
TTGCAAAGATCAAAAAATTTCTATATGTGACACGGCACCAGAGTTAAGTTAGGGTTTTTCAAAATGCTGACACGCCGAGCTCAAAAGGTTCGCCATCACTGCCCTAGAGAGTACAGGAGCACTGTCCTGACAGTCAATATTTTAGGGGTCCAAAGTGAAGTTATACCACTAAGAATTTTGTGGCATGTGGTAGTTGACCCTCTGAGTCTCAGTTTTGGTACTTTTGAGCTTTTATAGGCTGCAATTGTGTGACCCTTGAGCACGGTTAATATGTAAATGATCTCTGAAAGCTTATTATCTGGTTTTCATGTTCTTACTGACACTCTTACCTAATCAATTGATTAAATATTACTACAAAATGGGGTTTTAATTACTCTGGCCTAGCAACAACTAGAATAGGGCTTTTAACTAAGGCTCAAAGGAACTGTGGGGAAAGTGTGAATGAGCACCTGTAAGAAAGACCCAGACACTGATTTAAGTTAGTGTAGGATGTCAAAAATGAGACATGATTCAAACCATTTCCAGAATACCACATGGAAGAAAAAAATGTTGAGAAGGAGTCTGAAAGAGAAAGCTGAAGACTCAGACCTTTAGGAAGCTGCTAATTACTAAAACAATACTGGCAGATATATCACATATAACGAAATCCAATGTTTAATTTTACAAAATGGAAAAACTCTCTTAAGATTTCAAGCAGCCTTAATTCATAATTTTAGACAACATAATGAGGAATACATTAGCTAAGGAAAATACAAATTACTAGTAAAATTATGAAACGTTTTTCAAAATAAACAAACAGTCCTAATAATCAACTTGTCTCAAACCTTACAATATTTCAAAATGTAACTGAACTTCTTTTGATTCATTGTGTGGAGTTCTGAATAACTCAAAGTTAAAATGAAAAGTAACTGTCATTATGAAATCAATTCATTTTATATATATGAAAGTATAGCCTTCAAACAAGTGCTGGCTAGATGTCTACACTCTTGCAAACCCCTGTATGTGATATAAAACTTATAACTTCATTTTTTCTGGGAGACCCGAATCCAAACACTGGAAAGATTTGTCATATGTAAAATATGTTTGTCACACCTGCACAAAGATTGTATGACCCAATATTTGCCAATAGCAGGCTTCTACATTTCTTTTTCTCAATAATTTGTCTCTGTGATTCAATTACACTACAGTTATACAATTATACTATTGTTAAATGTATTTTTCATATTAGCTGAGAATTATGTATAAATTAAAATCAATTAGCATTGGCAAAATGCTAAAAGTGCCCAATAAATGTCAGATCAACCCCAAAGCTCATTCAATCATGAAAATATCAAAATATCAGAACCCAAATAAATGTATTTCTTGTATTCTTTGTTCAACATAAAAATGTTCATAGAGTTAAAGTATCTTAGTTTATTTTTGAGAAAAACTACAAAATAGGGGCAACAAAGTATCCTAAAAGACAGAAAGTTAATGCTCAGCCTGCAGGGAACCTCAGAGTATCTAAGTAACTAAAGCACCAAAAAGAAGCTGCATTTTTAAAATGTAAGCTTTTCCTTAACACTACAAAATCACAGGTATGTGCTACCAAGTTCTGGGTTAAAATGCCTAAAATGCTCTTAGCAGAAATGATTCTTCAGGCTGGAATATTTCAGCAAAAAGGGAAATTGTGGTATGTTGTTGACTCAATTGTCAAAATTCAAAACATTATCAGCAATCTTCTTGCAAAACAGCTTTTCTGCCTCATGACAGAAAGCTTTAATCCCTGCTGACTTTATGTAGCACCAAGTTCAGGGTGACTAGTGCTCTCAAATCTTTTAGTTGAATAGGTTCATAGATAAAAATCTAGGTGAGTTCTCTAGCGCTTAGACCAGTGGTTCTCAACCTTGGCTGCACATTAGAATCACCTGGGAATCTTTTTAAAATCCTGATTTCTGGGCCTCATCCTCCAGAAATTCTGTCTTTGTTACTCATGTTGTGGCCTCACCTCATCACAAAGAAACAGAATTTCCAGAGGATGAGGCCCAGAAATCAAGATTTTAAAAAGATTCCCAGGTGATTCTAATGTGCAGCCAAGGTTGAGAACCACTGGCTTAGACACTATTTGAAAATACTTTCTATATGACACTTGGGATTTCCTTTCCAAATATATGGAGAGAAAAAAACACAACACACTTTTTAACCAGCCAGGAGTTTACAGCCTTAGGACTACAGTGTTTTCACTGTGCACTCACTAACCATTCACAACTCACCCAGGTAAAACAAAACAAAACAAAACAAAACATGGGCAGATGTGGCACACAGGGGTGAGCTCAATGGCTACCAGGATCACATTCCTAGAGACACAATAGGCAATTACTTTCCATCCCTGAAACTCTTGCCATGGGCTTAAAATTAAACACTGCTCATGTATGGATCACAGTCTCATGACTCAGTATCTGAGCTCCTCTGGTCTCTCCTTTCTGGTATATCTTTTTTTTCATCCTCCTATCTCTAACTGTTAAAGTCCTACTTACCTTTCCAGGTCCTAGCACTTTGTTCATATTCGCAACATTAATATTTCTCTCACTGGCCGAAACTGGTTTGGCTCAGTGGATAGAGCGTCGGCCTGCGGACTGAAAGGTCCCAGGTTCGATTCCGGTCAAGGGCATGTACCTGGGTTGCGGGCACATCCCCAGTAGGAGATGTGCAGGAGGCAGCTGATCGATGTTTCTCTCTCATCGATGTTTCTGACTGTCTATCTCTCTCCCTTCCTCTCTGTAAAAAATCAATAAAATATATTTAAAAAAAAAATATTTCTCTCACTGAATTAATGCCGATTATTTTCCCACCTGATTACTTCTTGCAAGAGGATGGGGCAGGACACTACTTACCCATTTTTATACACCTCTTTTGTTGTGATCTAACATATGGTAGAGGCTTCCAAATGCTTGGCCTAGTTTAGGCACCAGAGCCACCTCTGCTCATAATGAGCTGCTGTGAGGGATAGACCAGAATCCCCTTTCCTAGATGTATTCAAAGCTACAGACAGAGGATTAAAATTTCAGGTGACTGGACTGAATAAAAACCCCTTTGGCCCAAAGATCTAAAGTATGCAATGTCCCCTGACAGTGAGCTTTTTTACTCTCTCCCTAAAGAGAGCCAATTCAGAAATTCTCAGTTAATGGCAGGTTTTTAAATCTTATGTCACTGGGTTTCTGTCATGTGTTGTTACATTTGCATCAACTCATGAGTAAGAACTAGCATCTAAAGTCAGTGACTGACCCATTATACTTAAAATAACATCAAGAAATAGAGATCGAAAATAAGTGTGACTTATTAGATATAGATTATAAGCACTACAAAAGGAGAGAAAAATCAAGGGGGAGCCAGAATTATCAAGGAAAGGATTCTTAATCAGGTACTGAATAACAGATAGAATATAAATGGTCAGAGAAGCATTTCCATGTTAAGAAAAATAAAACCAAGAAATGAAGGGACAAAATAAACCTGGGGTAGCTCTGAGGACAGGAGAACAATGTGATTAAAGCTCAAGTCAGTGTTGGGGATAGTAGAATATGCTACTTGTCCAACAATGTGGGGCCAGATAATTGGAGGTGTGGAGGAGAGTTGAAGAGCTGGTAAGAGGCCATTGAAGGTCTTGTAGAAGAGCGAGGTGATGAAGTGTTTTAAAAATTAAATCAGAGAGAACAATGCAGGATGGACATGAGGGGAGAACCCAAAGTAAACAGCAGCCCCTAGGAAGATGGGGACAGAGGTGTCACTGGGAATGGGAAAAAGGAAAAGCCCAAGAGGAGCTAGAAGGATCTGTTGAATAGGTACAGAAGTTATAGAAAAGGATGCGTCAAAAATGATGGAATGGCCCTGGCCGGTTTGGCTCAGTGGATAGAGCGTTGGCCTGCGGACTCGAGGGTCCCAGGTTTGAATCCGGTCAAGGGCATGTACCTTGGTTGCGGGCACATCCCCAGTAGGGAGTGTGCAGGAGGCAGCTGATCGAGTATGCAGGAGGCCGCTGATTGATGTTTCTCTCTCATCGATGTTTCTAACTCTCTATCCCTCTCCCTTCCTCTCTGTAAAAAATCAATAAAATATATTTTTTTAAAAAATGATGGAATGGATATGGTGGTGCCAAAGAGACTGTCAAGGAATTGAAGAAGAGAAGCTGGGTTGGAGAGCAAGGAGGCTTTAGGGCATGTTAAATATGAAGTAAGAACAAGACACTCAACTGTGAAATAGCCAGGAGTATATAAGCTATGAGACTGGAATTTGGAGGAAGAAAGATTCAAACTGGAGACTTGAGAGCTTTCTATAGATAAGGGAAGGCTGAAGTCTTGAAAGGAGAAAGGGGGGGCACAAGAGCCCAAAGGTGACCAGCTGAACCTTGAGGCCATTTCAGAAGTAGAAGTTCCCATCACAAGAATATGGGCACAATGAAAGAAGTAGAAAAGGAGCAATTAGTGTGGGAAAACAACTCAGGGTCCAACAGTGTCACAGAAAACATGAAAGGAGTTTCAAAAAGGACTTGATGACAGATGATGGGTGATGGATAAGGGCCAGAGCATGTAAAAGATACCATCATGCTGCTTACAAATGAGCAGGGGTGTTCCCCCTCTCAACTACTAACATACTATATAATATTATTGAATTGGTGAGTGGACAGAAAAAGAAATTTTGTGGCAGTGAGCTACACTCTGTTTTATGTATCTTAATGACAAAAGAGAGATATATTAATTTGTTGCTATTCTTTGTGCAATCAAAGATATACAAAATGAAAGATAATTCTGCTAATATGGAGTTGATTTTGAGGAATGTCATTGAGAAACTGTACTCTCCTGGGAGCGATTTTGTTATATAATAGGAGTAATAGTGCAGATGAGAAGTACTGGCCATACATTATAAGGGTGTGAGTAATGTATTAAAATATAAGACCTGTCCTGGCCAGTTTCTCAGTGGTTAGAGCATCAGCCCGCAGACCAAAAGGTTGAGGGTTTAATTCCAAGTCAAGGTCATGTACCTTGGTTGCAGGCTCAATCCCTGGGCCCGGTTGGGGCACATGTGGGAGGCAACCAATGGATGTGTCTCTCTTTTATCGATGTTTCTATCTCTCTCTCTGTCTCTCCCTCCTCCCTCCTTTCCACTTTCTCCTCTAAGAAAAAAAGAAAAAATTCAATGGAAAAAATATCCTCGGGTGAGGATAAAAAAAATGTACAAGTCTTGACAAAAGTTACAATAAATATCCAAAAGCATTTACAACTGATATAGGGAATATAAAGTCACTCATGAGATACTGCTAAACACACACAAAGAAGATGTGTTTGATTTCTCAGGAACCCTTGGGAAGTAATGCCTCTCTCATTTGCTTATGAAACACCCATTCTGTGTGCAAAGTTTATCAAGAGCCAAACTTGCAGCTGTGAACTATCTGGGTAGACACAACAGCCACAAGGCAATGTTTCTAGTCAGTTTTGGCATTAAAAAAATCACCCAAATCTGATAGAGATAATATGAGAGGAAGCCCAGTGCCTTTTCCATTGTCACTGATGGACTGAAACTTGGCTTCTGGAATAGGAATCCTGTGCAAGAAATGCCCTTTACTTCCCCTGAATGGAAAAAAAACCACCCAAATTAATAATAGCAACCATGGACAGATCCAGGTTTCAAAGAATGTGGGTTTTATAGAATGTGGGTGCCGGTCTTAAGAGAAAAGAATGCAAAATTAAAAATATAAGATGCAGCCGAAACCGGTTTGGCTCAGTGGATAGAGTGTCGGCCTGCGGACTGAAGGGTCCCGGGTTCGATTCCGGTCAAGGGCATGTACCTGGGTTGCAGGCATATCCCCAGTGGGGGATGTGCAGGAGGCAGCTGATCGATGTTTCTCTCTCATCGATGTTTCTAACTCTCTATCTCTCTCCCTTCCTCTCTGTAAAAAATCAATAAAATATATTAAAAAATATATATATAAGATGCAGTATGAAGCTGGTTATTTATTTAGAATGAGAACCAAAAGGGACCTGCAGTTGTAAGGCCATAAAGCATAAGGGTCATGAGCTGCATGGTAAAGGGAAAAGAGCAGGTAATCAGGCAGAGGAAAAATAAAAAAAAATATATTCCTGAAGAAATACTGGAGCACAGAACAGTGAAAAGACAAGAACAATATCTCAGAAAGAACCCTGAATTGTGAAATATGGATGATATGGAGATCGGAGAAGAAACAGAACTAATCAATTTACATTACACATTCTCATATTTGTTTTCCAGTGATCAACAATCATATTGCTTTAGGATTTTGGAAAAGCAGTCTATTGCAGGCACTCAACAAATGTTTGCTGTGTGAGTGAATGAATGAATGAATGAATGAAAGCAAGAGAACTACTCCTTTTTAAATTTTTGTTTATTAATTTGAGAGAGAGAGAGATTTGTTGTTCCATGAATAGATGCATTGATTGGTTGGTTCTTCTGGGATGTAGCCTGACCAGGGATCAAACCGGCAACCTTGATTTATCGGGATGACTCTCTAACTAACTGAGCTACCTGTCCAGAGCTGGGAAATATTTCTTTTTCTTACTGTCCACCAGGATCTGCTTTCCTGTGATGCTCCAACATACCTGCATGTTTTTGCTGGCACTGGCTGGAGTTGTCAAAGCAACAGCTTATGTCAATCTCTTTTCCGGTGATTAAGACTGTTTATCCTCAACAGGCTAAGTAAAAAGCTATCTTCACCCAAAATTAATTTGTAAGCATGTTGAGAGTCTCCTCAAAAGGCGTATACATAAAAATGGTTTCTGTGGGCCAGCATACTTACTCCCTGCCTTGCTCCCTCTTTCTAAATCAGACCCTGCAGGTATACTTCAGAATTATCAACACCCTTCTGAGTTGTGGACAGATTAGTGTGGGATTCTTGCTAAAGCTGAAACATAATTTGTAAATTTCAAACATGTATACGAATTATGACAACATAAGTGACAATTTAATATATCAGTCATGATGGGGTTTCCAGGACAATAGTGAAAGGCCTCATGCACCACTCCATTGGTCAGCTACAAACCTAAGATAGGACCAGGGGAACACAGGCCCATCAGCTGGCTCAACACAGGACATGATTGGGAGGAGGGGGAGCTCTTATTAAAAGACACAATAGGGCATACCCTGAGTTGACCTTGATCCCAGCTTCACAAAGAGATTCTCTGGGCAATAAATGCCCTACATCTTCCTGCAAGCTCTAAAAAAATACAGTGGGAGTAGGTTAAAACTAAGAGCCTGCCCCTCTTTTTCTATTTTTATTAATCTTTCTCATTGAGGTAACATAGGTTAATATTGCATAAGTTTCAGGTATACAGCATTCTAATTTGAAATCTGTATACACTATATTGTGCTCACCACCTAAATTCTAGTTTTCGTCTCTCTGCATATATTTGAACCTTTTTCTTTAGCAATTCTTCCTCCTTCCTGTTCACTTACCAAATTTTCTAAGGAAAGGCACTTTAAAAAGAGGACTGGAATAACACTATTACTACATCAACACTACAAAAATCCGGATACTGATGTCCTTTGCCTGTTGAGGGCAAATGACATGAAATTAGTGAGGCAAAGCAGCCACCTCAGGAATTAGAAGTGAGACCGTTAAATGGGAGAATATCATTTAGCTGCTTCCCCGCTAGGTAATTTGACTCTAAACACCTCAGTTTCTTGGTTTTGTAAAATGGAGGCGACTCTATCAACCCCCTGTCAGGCTGCTCAGGATTGAGAAAATCCACATAAAGTGCTAAATAGAACTGCACAGCAAGAGCTAACTGTTAGCATTTAATAGTAGTAACAAATTATTGTTCCAGCTTCTCCCCATGCACACCACCACCAAAACTGGCACAACCCCCAGTTCTGCACTGCTTGGTCTGGGGGCAGCCACTATTGCACTCTTTCAAATGCACCAAAGAGAACCCCCTCCCCAAATGCCAGGGCGCTACTGAAAAGCCCCTACTCCAGAGCAACCAGGGACCCTCGGGCTACCTGTAAGGTTCACACTAACCTGAGATGCCACCTCCTATCACGACTACGTCGAACAGGTGGCCGGAGACACTCGCCCTCTCCCGACTCGCCATGCTCTGGTTGACAGTCTCCCAGGGAGAGAGGCTGAGGGTGGCCCAGGGTGCGGAGCTCTCTTCTACCCACTCTTCCTCGGAGCCCGGGGGTGGAGCCAGTTCATCCAGGGATTGCCAAGCAGCGTCCCGCCCTGAGGGCGGAGCGGATACTTGTACTGACACCCCGCGGGAGTCCCGGGGCGGGTCTGATGCTTCCATTGGCATTCGACTGACACTGGGCAGCACGCGCTGGGCGGACATTCTTGCCAACAGTTGGGAGGAGTCTACAGGAAAAGAAGACTGTGGTCCAGAATGCCGAAGGGGGCGGGACTCCGAGGCCAACCCTCTGGAAGAGCCATGCGTCGTGACAGCTTCTTGTGACCAACTACGTGGGGTGCTGAGCACTGAGGACGGGTGGGACCCCTGATTGGCCACTTGCGAGGAGGTCATGGACATGAGCCGTTCTTGTGCTGAGCTCCTGGCCGAGCTCAACAACGAGGACGGGGGCGACCCCTGCTCGGCCTCTAGCGAGAAGTTCGAGGAGTTGGTGTCTTCTTGCACCGAACTCCTTTCACTGCTGATTGTTGTTTGCGAGGGGGACCCCTGAATCGACTCTAGGAAAGAGCCCTGGAACGGGATAAGTCTTGGTGCAGTTACTTTTGGGGTGTGGATTATTACGGATGACAGGGATTCTTCTGACGACCCCTGGGGGGTGTTATGCGGTACCGTAGGCATTGACCCTGAGTCCTCGATGAAGCCGAGCGATGCGCGCAGGGCGGCCCCGCGTATAGATACTTCAGAATTGCTACTGGGCTCAGGAGATGTCGCCCCTTCTGATTCTCGGAGGAGGCTGGGCGAAGGGGACCGGATGGCTTCTTCCACCGATACTGATACTCTTTTGAGGGTGCTACTGCATGGAGGAGGCTCAATCTCAGTGGCTGTTACCCCGAGGTTGTCGGGGTCATTCCCCTCCGGGCTGCTGGAGCCACTGTCTGAACTGGAGACCCCGCTGGTCTGGTCCAAGGCGAGCGAGCCCGGGAGGCCGGTGTTAGACGCGGTGGCGGGTCTCTGGCCCGAACAGGGAGTGACCTGGGAAAACATGCTAGAGCTCAAGGAGTCGTCGGCGTCGGGCGTGGAAATGACCGACTGGGTGGTGCTGGAAGGCAAATAAGACACAGTTCGCCACTCAGACACGGTACTGGAGCCCGTGACGGAGGCCGCGGCAGGGTGCTGGGCCGAGGCGGCCATGACACCTGGCGCTGCCGCGGCCTCCGGCCCGCTCCCTCGGCCGCCCGGGCCGCCTCTGCCGCCGCCTCGGCCGCCGCCCTGGGAGGCGTCGGAGGGCTGTGAGCTCATCGTTCACCGTCACGCTGGGGGGGTGATGTCCTCCTCAACTTCGCTCCGCCCCTGAGAGCGCCCGCCTCTCTGACGCAGCCGCCAGCAATCCGCCGCCGCCGAGGCCGCTCCCGGAAATGAGGCGCGCGATTTCCGGGCGGGCAAGCGGCTGTGGGCGAAACCACCGAGGGAGCGGGGGGGTTACCGAGATGGCGCCGGCGGCCGGGTGAGAATACGGGCGTGGCCGCGTGGGAGGGGGCTTCAACCCGGGGCTGTGATTCTTACACTTTAACTGAACAGAGACCGGGGGCCAAGGTCGACTTCAGAAAGCGGGGACTTTAAGGAAGGGAACCTGGATGGTAGTGTCGCCGGCCCCCCCTCCCCACTTGGTTTGGCTCGTTCTGACGTCACAAAGGGCCTGGCGTGGTCGCGCGGCCTGGCGCCCTCCCTAGAGAGGGGGCGGGGTGAAGCGCCAACGGTCACTTGGTGACGTCGATGATTGGTTTTTCTCTGAGTTTTTCCAAGCCCAGGTGCTTAACCGAAATTGAAGCAAGTAGTCGAGAAAATAACTCGGAGATCACAGATTAAGTGGGGTCTGCAGTTTAAAATCGAAGGTCAGGGGATGGCTACGGTGCAGAAATAAAACAAAGTAAAAAAAAAATACACGTGCCCCCCCCCCGCCCCCCCCCCCACACACACACCCCTTACTGAAGAGAGGACTGTCTCTACAGCATATATTTTACTACGCAGTCAGGCTACTTTTATCCCTTAAATTTACACTTTTCCCAACAGAGCTGAATTTGTCATCACTAACCCCTCAAAGACAGATGTAATGATGACATGGATTCAAAGTAGATAATGAGAACTCTAGGAACTTAACTAGTATCCGTTCCCGCCTATAAACAGATTTAATACTCACCCCTCACCCCATTCTGTGTCAAACAATATCCTATTGAAGAAACTGTAAGGAAATATAGATTTAGTGTTTTCTTTATCCAGTTTTAATAGCTTTTACTACTAAATAGTTATCATTTTTATCTTGTTAGACTTTGAAGCAGAAGAAATTGATATAAATTCAGCCCTTTGGCCAGCCAGCATGGCTCAGTGATTGAGCATTGGCCCATAACCAGGAGGGCATAGTTCCATTCCCAGTCAGGACACATTCCTGGGTCATGGGCTTGATCCCCAGTGTGGGGCATGCAAGAGGCAGCTGATCAATGATTCTCTCTCATCATTGATGTTTCTATCTCTCTCCCTCTCTCTCCCTCTCTCTCTTTCTCCCTTCCTTTCTGAAATCAATAAAAAAAAATATATATATATATATATATATATATATATTAAATATGTTTTATTGATTTTTTACAGAGAGGAAGGGAGAGAGATAGAGAGTTAGAAACATCGATGAGAGAGAAACATCGACCAGCTGCCTCCTGCACATCTCCCACTGAGGATGTGCCCGCAACCCAGGTACATGCCCTTGACCGGAATCGAACCTGGGACCTTTCAGTCCGCAGGCCGACGCTCTATCCACTGAGCCAAACCGGTTTCAACAAAAATATATATTTTTAAAAAATTAAAAAACAAAAAAGAGAGAAAAAATAAATAAAAAGTTAAAAAATTAAAAAAATTAAAAAATAAAATAAAATATATATTTAAAAGAAGAATTCAGCCCTTTAAAATATGATCCTGTCCAAATTTCTCCTTATTCCTGTTGTTTTCATTGAAATATTTTATTTCATACTCTATGCTAGCTACGGGGCAGGGTACAGAGGATACAGAGGTGACACAAGACAGTTGGAGGCTTTCATCAATCATGTAGTCATTAGCAGAGCCAACACAAGAAAATAGACAACCACAAGCTTTATTGTCAATCCAAACTCTAATCAATCTTATTTTTGGAAAGGTCTATAGTACTAAGAAAGAGTTAGGGTGTCCTGACCACTCTCAAGGTTAACTTTGGGAAGAAGGCTTTAAAAATGTTCCAGAAAGAGGGAACAATGTGGACAAAGGTCCTGGGGTAGCTAGAAGCATTGTTTACTGAAGCCACTGACAGCCAGCCAATGGAGCTATAGCAAGGGGAGAAGCCAGAAACAAAGTTACCGAGATCTGCTGGCCCCAATACGATCTTGGTATATATTCTTTTATATATATTCATATATATTTTAGAGAGAGAAGAAGGGAGAAAGACAGAGAGATAGAAACATTGATAGAGAACCATGGGTCAGCTGCCTCCAGCAAGCCCCCAACTGGGAATGGAGCCTGCAACCAGGGCATGTGCCCTGACTGGGAATCGAACCGGTCACCTCTTGGTTCATGGGTCTATGTGCTCAATCATGAGCCACACTGGTCAGGCTTGGTATGTATTCTAAAACAACGCAACGCAAGCCACTGCAATTTTTTAAGCAGAGAGCAATGTGACTAGATTGCATTTAGAAAAAGTCTATCTGCCTGCAGTCTGACTAATGGATTGAAGGAGACAAAAATAGAGGGAAACCAAACTTTGGAATACTTTAAAGAAGAGGTGATCGTTAAGGTGGATGGCAGCAGTGGAACTGGACAGATGTGGAACATTAGAGACATTTGCATGTCAAATTGACAGGACTTGGTCATGGCTAGGATTTAAAAGATCTTGACCATGTTGAGTTTCAAGTGACTTTGAAACCGCCAGATGAAGGTATAGAGTATTTTTATGGAAATAAAAATATGGAAGTCTCATTAAATGAATGATGGATAAAATTGATGGGTAGAAATAGGAGTGTTTTCTCTATTCATTTTATTGTTTGTATTGTATATTTTGTATGTCTATTGTAATGAAAATAATAAAAATAATTTTAAAATAGATTAATCAAGAAATAATTATGACATCGTACAAGTATTATTTCTTCCCTTATGTGACCTGGGAAAACTTACTTAACTTCTCTGTGCCTATCTCCTCCCCATACAGTCTCATAAATTGTTCTGTCAGGATTCCAGCAGGAAACAGCAAACCGCAGATCATTTGAAGAGAGTTATCATAAAGGAAGTGTTTTAAAAGATGTGGGTAAAATGGAGAGAAACCACAAGGAATTGTGCTGTTATCCAGACTGGGGACAGCAAGAAAGCATTACTATAGGGGAGAGAGCAGTAATCAGAACCTGGCAATACTGGTTTTTGGAAAGGGCTGCCTGATTCAAGCTGTGTTCTTTAGTTCAGAGAGGCAGTCAGCCCCCAGGAAACCCTCAGGGAGGGAGCCAGGACAGATAAACACCCAATCTTCCTCTCCTCCCTCCCTCCAATCTCCTGCTGGTCCTCTTGACTGACTTCACCAGAAGCTGGAAGGCAAGGGAGCCTGTAAATAAGTCCTGAGAGGTCAACCTTCAGGGGACAGAACAGGCTAGAGCAGGGGTTCTCAACCTGTGGGTCGAGACCCCTTGGGGGGTCGAATGACCCTTTCACAGGGGTCGCCTAAGACCATCGGAAAACACATATACAATTACATATTGTTTTTGTGATTAACCACAATGCTTTAATTATGTTCAATGTGTCACAATGAAAATATATCCTGCAAATCAGATATTTACATGACGATTCATAGCAGTAGCAGCATTACAGTTATGAAGTAGCAACGAAAATAATTTTATGGTTGGGGGTCACCACAACATGAGGAACTGTATTAAAGGGTCGCGGCATGAGGAAGGTTGAGAACCACTGCACTAGAGAATAGTGTTGGGTGCACCTGGAAGGATCAAGGAAAAATATCCAGTATCATTGTAGTGAGGATTCAATGAGCAAATAAATATAAAATACTTAAGTAATTACACAATACAGACATTTGAATTTAGAAAAACTACATTTTATCCATGTCATGAACTATAATTTACTTAACCATTATCTTCTAACATTAAACATTTAGTACTTTCCATTTTTTATATAATACATAACATGGCATGAACATTTTTGTGCAGAAAATATTGTACATAGTTCTCAGAATTCCTTTGAGATAGAATCCTAAAAATAGAATTATTGAGTAAGAAAGTAGGAACATTTTTAAACTCTTTGAAATTACCAATTTATAGTATTTGCCCAAAAGATCATACAAATTTATACCTCACCAGCAATGTCTAAGAATGACTGTCTTCTTACTGCCCTCACTCCAACATTAAGCAAGTTAACTTCTTTTTACCTTTCTTACCTTGACAGGTGAACAATCAGCATGGTGTTGCTCTTCTAGTCAGTGTTTCCTTGATTACTAGTGAAATACTTTATCAGTAATCAATATGTTTATCAGTAATATATTTATTAACCATTTCACTTTCTTCTGTTGTGAATGATCAGTTTATACCTTTCTGTAGTTGATTTCTGTAAGTGCTTTAATAATAAGATGTTAACCCCTCATTTGGTATTTTCACTGCAAATAGTTTGTTCCAATTTATATTTAGTCTCATTTGTGGCATTTTAGGTATATAGAAATTTTAAGTTTATGTGCTTATATTTATCCTTCAGTGCTTTCTCCCATTTTTTTTTAAACTTAGAAACCTGACCGGTAAAATCTAATCTCCTTTTGTTTTTTTGATGGTTTGATATTTGAAAATTTAATTATTTAATCTGAATCTACTGGTTTGTATTTTGCTATGGGCTCTACTGTGAGGATCTGAATAGTCACCCCCTCACAAACCCAAATATTAACCAATCACAAAACTGTTGAAAATCATTCCATTCTCCACAGATGTGTTTGACCTTATCTAATAGAAATACTGAGATCTGGTTTTGAACCATCTCTTCTGTTATATTGACCTGCTTATTCTTGCCACTTTGCCACTGATGCCACATTGACTTACTTATTGTTGTTTTACAGTAAACATTATCAGATGAAAGGATTAGTCACTTCCCAAAACTCTTTACAAATTATTTATAATATTGTTACATATTCTTTCTGTAAATATATTTTTATATATTTAAATGATTTTTAGAATCATTTCACCAATTAAAAACTGTCTTGGTTAATTTAATTAGGGTGATAACTATTCCTAAATATTTATCTAGAAAGTTTATATTTGGCAGTTTTATTCACCATCTTTAAAAGAGATATCTTTATTTCCAGAATACTTGCAGGAAATAGTTTAATTTATCCCTAACTTACACAATTTTGTGTGGATAATATGAGTCTGTGTGTGCATGCAGACACACACACACACAAATATATATATAGAATCCTTTCAATTTGTGGAGTTTTAATTTTGGGTTTTTATTAATCCCCATGTGCTGGAAGCCGATCCACCCTTGCTGCTTGACGCAGTCGCTGCAGGGAAGAAACATCTGCACAGCTTATGTTTCAAGGGACCTGGTGTATATGACATATGTTTGCTCCCTCTCGTAAGCGCTATGTGTTTTAACCAGGACCACCTCCCCGAGAAAGGTTGTTTCCCCAGGTTAGGGGTTAACAGGACTAAGGAAGAGAATAAATCAGTAAATCCCCCTAGTGTTACAGAAATACCATGTACTACTCATGAAGAACTTGGACTAAGACTGTTGGCAATAAATTTGGGACTTGTTGGGCCCACATCCCCAGGGGTCTGCCCACCAGGGAAAGCACCAAAGCCTATACCCCTGGAGACCCACCGACACAGGGCAGTCCCAGGGAAGGCAAGCAGTAAGGCTGGGAGGACATGACCTTTACTGGGTAGGATAATCTCCTTCAGTCACTTTTTTGTAGCCTATCAGTAGAGCAATAGAATAGTGACCTTGGAATAGCCCTTATAATGGAACACAGAGATTAACCTAGACAAGATTAAAATCCACAGAACTAGATAGAGACAGGATTATGGAAATGAAACTAGGAACTGTAGAAGGTTCCCTGAAACATACCATCATGTAATTATAGAGGCATGCTTATGGGATCAAATACTATAAATATAGATGTAATAGAACAATAAAAAGAGAACCCAACCATGCTGATCAACTGAATGCTGCCTCTGTGTCATTCATTCTTCTCTGACTCCGTCCACACCTTTGGGAACCCCTGGACCTGCTGGGGCTGGACCCCAACACCCATGTTAAGAAAGTTTTCTTCTACTCTAACATGGATTATCATGTCTATTTTTTAATTCTTATTTTTTCCTTAAATGAGTTAATATTTATTCTGCTTTGTTCCACCCCTTTCCCTTGAGTCTGTTTTAAGAGGTTCTTCCTGAGAAATACCTATAATTATGTTATTAGAGCATCTTTCTATGTCGTTTATCATCTTTTCCTTTTTCCTCTGAATTCTGAGAGAGCTAATCAAATTTGTCCTTCATATTTCTGGTTTAATTTTTGGCAACTCTAATTCAATTCTTTACTGCTTCTACAGCAGATTTTGATTATGCCTTTTCAGTTTAGGATTGGAACTTTAAGTTCTTTTTTTCCAACTCACTTTTCATTTATGACATGTATAGCTCTATGTATTTTCCCCTGTGACTTTCTAATTTTACTTTACACTTAGTTTTAAGCATTTTCTGGGGACAACAGCTTCTGTTTTTTAAAATGCTCTTCTTTGTCGACAGACATGCATCACCCTCTCATACACTGCTAGCTCAAGTGGAAAATGGTGCAACTTTTTTTGAGAGGAATTTGATAATATCCAACAAAATCACTTATACATTCACCCTTTGACCCAGCAGTCCTACTTCTAGGAATTTAACCTAATGATACACTTCCACAAAAAGGAAAAACACATGGGCAAGGTTATTTGTTTTGGAATTATTTTTAATAGCAAAATATTCTAAACAATTTGCATGCCCATCCATAGGAAAATGTTTGCATAAACTTTGATATGTCTATACAGTGGAACACTATGCAGCCATATAAAACAATGAAGATGATCTCTATGAACTGATATGAGTGATGTTTCAGAATATAAGTGATAAAAGCAAGGTATAAAAGAATATATAACACATATGTATATTTATTTGTGTGTGTCTCTGCCTTCATATAAGAAAAATATGTACTTTTATTTGCAAAAAGAAACAGGAAGGATAAATATTTGGAAATCGGTTGCATTTTTAAAAATTGATTTCAGAGAGAGAGAGAGAGAAACATTGAAGGTTGTCGCCCACACGAGTCCCCACTGGGATCCAACCAGCAACCTGGGTAAGTGCCCTGACTGAGAATCAAACCCAGCACATTTAGGGGCAACGATCCAAACAACTGAGCCACACCAGCCAAGGCTTGGTTGTATTTTTATATACCAACTAGAGTCTGGATGCATGAAATCTGTGCAAGAGTAGGGCTTCCTTCCCCCTGCTGCCTGCAACTGGGACCTGGGCAGCTGGCAGGCACCCAGGACCCCTGCTTCCCTCGCAGCCCCGGCTTCGTCCAGAAGGTTGTCCTGAAGGACCATTCTAATTAGCATATTATGCTTTTTTTTTTTACTATTAAATGCATTTTTTTTATTGCTTAAAGTATTACAAAGAGTATTACATATGTCTCCTTTTTTTCCCCCGCCCTTGACAATCCCCTGGCCTCCCCTACCCCCCAGTGTCTTATGTCCATTGGTTATGCTTATATGCATGCATACAAGTCCTTCGGTTGATCTCTTACCCGCCCCCCTCCTGCCCTCCCACCCTCCCCGGCCTTCTGCTGTAGTTTGACAGTCTGTTCGAGGCAGCTCTGCCTCTGTATCTATTTTTGTTCATAAGTTTATAATGGTCTTTATTATCCAGAAATGAGTGACATCATGTGGTATTTTTCCTTCATTGACTGGTTTATTTCACTTAGCATAATGCTCTCCAGTTCCATCCATGCTGTTGCAAATGGTAAGAGTTCCTTCTTTTTTGCCGAAACCGGTTTGGCTCAGTGGATAAAGCGTCAGCCTGTGGACTGAAAGGTCCCAGGTTCGATTCCGGTCAAGGGCATGTACCTTGGTTGCGGGCGCACCCCCGGTGGGGAGTGTGCAGGAGGCAGCTGGTCGATGTTTCTCTCTCATCGATGTTTCTAACTCTCTATCTCTCTCCCTTCCTCTCTGTAAAAACTCAATAAAATATATTTAAAAAAAAAAAAGAGTTCCTTCTTTTTTACAGCAGCATAGTATTCCATCGTGTACATGTACCACAGTTTTCTAATCCACTCATCTACAGATGGGCACTTAGGCTGTTTCCAGATCTTAGCTATGGTGAATTGTGCTGCTATGAACATAGGGGTGCATATATCCTTTCTGATTGGTGTTTCTGGTTTCCTGGGATATATTCCTAGAAGTGGGATCACAGGGTCAAATGGGAGTTCCATTTGTAGTTTTTTGAGGAAACTCCATACTGTCTTCCATAGTGGCTGCACCAGTCTGCATTCCCACCAGCAGTGCACAAGTGTTCCTTTTCCTCCACATCCTCTCCAGCACTTGTCGTTTGTTGATTTGTTGATGATAGCCAGTCTGACAGGTGTGAGATGGTACCTCATTATTGTTTTGATTTGCATCTCTCGGATGACTAGTGACTTTGAGCATGTTTTCATATGTCTCTTGGCTTTCTGAATGTCCTCTTTTGAAAGGTGTCTATTTAGATCCTTTGCCCATTTTTTGATTGGATTGTTTATCTTCCTTTTGTTAAGTTGTATGAGTTCCCTATGAATTTTGGAGATTAAGCCCTTGTCAGATATGACATTGGCAAATATGTTTTCCCACGCAGTGGGTTTTCTTGTTGTTTTGTTGATGGTTTCTTTTGCTGTGCAGAAGCTTTTTATTTTGATGTAGTCCCATTTGTTTATTTTCTCTTTAGTTTCCAATGCCCTAGGAGCTGTATCGGTGAAGAAATTGCTTCGGCATATGTCTGAGATTTTGTTGCCTTTGGATTCTTCTAGTATTTGTATGGTTTCCCGTCGTATATTTAAGTCCTTTATCCATTTTGAGTTTATTTTTGTGTATGGTGTAAGTTGGTGGTCTAGTTTCATTTTCTTGCATGTATCTGTCCAATTTTCCCAACACCATTTATTGAAGAGACTATCTTGACTCCATTGTATGTTCTTGCCTCCTTTGTCAAATATTAATTGAGTGTATTGGTTGGGGCTGATTTCTGGGCTCTCTATTCTATTCCATTGATCTATATGTCTGTACTTGTGCCAGTACCAGGCAGTTTTGAGAACAGTGGCTTTGTAATACAGCTTGATATCTGGTATTGAAATCCCACCTACTTTGTTCTTTCTCAGGATCACTGCAGCTATTCGGGGTCGTTTTTTATTCCAGATGAATTTTTGAAGAGTATGTTCTAGGTCTGTGAAATATGCCATTGGTATTTTAATGGGAAGTTCGTTGAATTTATAGATTGCTTTGGGCAGTATGGACATTTTAATGATGTTGATTCTACCAATCCAAGAACATGGTATGTTCTTCCATCTCTTTATGTCTTCCTCGATCTCTTTTTTCAACGTCCTGTAGTTTTCTGAGAAGAGGTCTTTTACCTCTTTAGTTAAGTTTATTCCTAGGTAGCTTAATTTTTTTGGTGCGATGGTAAATGGGATTGCTTTTTTAGTCTCTCTTTCTGGACATCCACTATTGGTGTATAGAAATGCCATAGATTTCTTGGCGTTAATTTTGTATCCTGCTACATTGCTGAATTCTTTTATTAAGTCTAATAGTTTATTGATGGAGTCTTTAGGGTTTTTTAAGTATAATATCATGTCATCTGCAAATAAGGACAGTTTTACTTCTTCTTTTCCAATTTGGATGCCTTTTATTTCTTCTTCTTGCCTAATTGCAATGGCTAATACTTCCAGTACTATGTCGAACAGGAGTGGTGAGAGTGGGCATCCCTGTCTTGTTCCTGTTCTTAGGGGAAATGGTGTTAGTTTTTGTCCATTGAGTATGATGTTGGCTGTGGGTTTGTCATATATGGCTTTTATTATGTTGAGGTATGATCCTTCAATTCCCACCTTGCTGAGAGTTTTTATCAAAAATGGGTGTTGAATTTTGTCAAATGCTTTTTCTGCATCAATTGGTATGACTATGTGGTTTTTTTCTTTCAATTTGTTTATGCAATGTATCACATTTATTGATTTGCGGATATTGTACCATCCTTGCATCCCTGGGATAAATCCTACTTGGTCGTGGTGTATGATCTTTCTGATGTACTGCTGGATCCGATTTGCTAAGATTTTGTTGAGGATTTTGGCATCTATGTTCATGAGGGATATTGGCCTGTAATTCTCTTTCATTGTGTTGTCTTTACCTGGTTTTGGTATTAGGGTGATGCTGGCTTCATAGAATGAGCTTGGAAGTGTTCCATCCTCTTGGATTTTTTGTAGTAGTCTGAGGAGGATAGATTTTAGTTCTTCCTTGAATGTTTGGTAAAACTCCCCTGTGAAGCTGTCTGGTCCTGGGCTTTTGTTTGCTGGAAGCTTTTTGATGACTGCTTCAATTTCTTCCATAGTTATTGGCCTATTGAGATTTTTAGATTCTTCCTGATTAAGTTTTGGAATGTTGTATTTTTCTAGGAATATGTCCATTTCCTCCAGGTTGTATAGTTTGTTGGAGTAGAGCTGTCCATAGTATTTTTTTAACAATTGTTTGTATTTCTGTGGGGTCTGTTGTTATTTTGCCTCTTTCATTTCTGATTTTGTTGATTTGGGTCCTCTCTCTTTGCTTCTTGGTGAGCCTGGCTAGAGATTTGTCAATGTTGTTTATCCTTTCAAAGAACCAGCTCTTTGTTTCATTGATTTTCTGTATTTTTTTTTTGGTCTCTATGTCATTTATTTCTGCTCTAATCTTTATTATCTCCTTCCTTCTGCTCACTCTGGGCTTTTCTTGTTGCTCTCTTTCTAATTCTTTGAGCTGTAGATTTAGATGATTTACTACCATTTTTTCTTGTTTGTTGAGATAGGCCTGTAGAGCTATAAACTTCCCTCTCAGGACCGCTTTCATTGCGTCCCAAAGGTTTTGGATCGTTGTGTTTTCATTGTCATTAGTTTCTAGGATGTTTTTAATTTCTTCTTTGATCTCATTGGTAACCCAATCAATATTTAATAACGTGCTATTCAGCTTCCAAGTGTTTGAGTATTTTGAGTTGTTTTTATTGTAGTTTATTTCTAATATTATGGCCTTGTGGTCTGAGAAGATGCTTGGTATGATTTCAAGCTTCTTGAATTTGGGGAGACTTTGTTTGTGACCCAATATGTGGTCTATTTTTGAAGATGTCCCATGAGCACTTGAGAAGAACGTATATTTTGTGGCTTTGGGGTGAAGTGTTCTGAAGATGTCAATTAAATCCATCTGATCTAGTGAGTCATTTAGGATTGCTGTTTCTTTGCTGAGTTTTTGTCTAGCGGATTTATCCAGTGATGTTAGTGGTGTATTAAAGTCCCCTACTATGATTGTATTGTTGTCGATCTCTCCCCTGCTATCTTCCAGGAGTTTTCTTATGTATGTGGGTGCTCCTGCATTGGGTGCATATATGTTTATCAGGGTTATATCCTCTTGTTGTATTGATCCCTTTAGTATTATGAAGTGGCCTTCCTTATCTCTTGTTATGGCCTTCACTTTGAGGTCTATTTTGTCTGATATAAGTATTGCTACCCCAGCTTTTTTTTCATTTCCATTTGCCTGAAAGATATTTTTCCATCCCTTCACTTTCAGTCTGTGTGAGTCCCTTCTAATGAGGTGGGTCTCTTGTAGACAGCAAATATATGGGTCATGTTTTTTTATCCATTCAGCCACTCGATGTCTTTTGATTGGACCATTTAGTCCATTTACGTTTAAAGTTATTATTGAAAGGTACTTGTTTGTAGCCATTTCTATTTTTTTTTTTTGTGGCTGCTTTCTTTCTGGGCTTTTTAGTTCTTCTTTTTACACCAGTCCCTTTAGCATTTCTTGCATTGCTGGCTTGGTGGTGATAAACTCCCTTAGCCTTTTTTTGTCTGTGAAGCTTCTTATTTCCCCTTCAATTTTGAATGATAGCCTTGCTGGATAGAGTATTCTTGGATTCAGTCCTTTGCTTTGCATCACTTTGTAAATTTCTGTCCATTCTTTTCTGGCCTGATGTGTTTTTGTTGAGAAATCATTTGATAATCTGATGGGGGATCCTTTGTAGGTAACTCTCTGTTTCTCTCTTGCAGCCTTTAAGATTCTGTCTTTGTCTTGTACATTTGCCATCGTTATTATGACGTGTCTTGGTGTGGGTCTTTTGGGGTTTATCTTGCCTGGGACTCTCTGTACTTGTGTAACTTTTTTCTTCCCCATATCTGGGAAGTTTTCTGACATTATTTCTTCAAATAGATTTTCTAATCCTTGCTGCTCTTCTTGTCCTTCTTGCAGCCCTATTATGCGTATGTTACTTCGTTTCATGTTGTGCC
Organism: Myotis myotis; assembly: GCF_014108235.1. NCBI lineage: Eukaryota > Metazoa > Chordata > Mammalia > Chiroptera > Vespertilionidae > Myotis > Myotis myotis. The sequence goes on along the minus strand of NW_023416346.1, from coordinate 3,714,775 downwards.
GAAGCTCCCTTAGGCTCTCCTCCTGCTTTTTAATTCTTTTCTCCAGTTGCTGTTCAGATTGAGCTTGTTTCTCTGCCTTATCTTCTAATTCACTAATTCGGTCCTCTGTTTCTTCTAGTCTGCTGTTGAAACTTTCCATGGTGTTTTTGATTGTAGCTATATCACTTTTCATTTCTTCCTGATTCTTGCATAGGTTGTTGATTTTCTCATCCATCCAGTGAATGAATTGTACAACCATTATTCTGAATTCTTTTTCTGTCATGTTGCATGCTTCAACTTCATTAATGTCCTTTCTTGGTGACTCCTCATTGTCTTTCCTCTGGGTGTTGTTTCGTCTCTTCATTCTGATTATCTCCCGATGGTTCAAACGTCGAGTTGCGTGGGCCTGGGCCGTGTGCAGTGGGAGCCTCCCACCACCCTAGTGTCACTGAAGAGCTCTGACACTAAGATGTGTGGTTGTTGTGGGTTGGTGGGAACCAGGCTCGCTCAGAGTCAGTGTTGTCAGCGCTCAATGTGGCCTCGTACACGCCCTTAGAATCAGGGACCCTGCCTGCACCGTGCTGAAACAGAGACCCCCCTGAAGCGTGTTGAAAACCAGAGCCCCCTAGTGTGCGCCAGGAGTCAGAGTTCCCCAGAATCCAGTATCAGAGTCTCTGTTGCTTCGCGCGACCTTGCCTTGAGAATCAGGGTCCCTATGTGCCCTTGCACCAGGAATTGGAGTCACTGGCTCTTAGTATGAATGCACAGGAAATCAGGATCTCAGGCGCAGGTGAAAAGAAACACAGTCAAGTCACTGGTGCTTGGTGCTGTCTCCTGCCCAGAGAATCGGGGTCCCTGGGCCTGTGATACGTGGGACAAATTCCCGGTGTTCGAGTGATTGCTCCCAGCCCAGGGCTCAGAAGCTGGCAGTGTGAGTAGGATCAGTTCCAAGGTGTTCGCGCACTGCCAGGCTAAATTTCCTGGAGCACTGAGGCCCTGGCAAGGGGTGGGTCTATCAGTTAGTTACTCTGGTGCTGCCCGCAAGCCTGCGGGAAGGGGGGATGGGCTTTGTTACTCACGGATCTGCTGCAGGGATTTCTGAACTTTTGGTGTCCGCAGGTCTGTAGCTGTGAGCGCTGGTCTCTGTCCCCGGTGGCTGCAGGGTCCTGGTATGCATCTGAGATCAGCCTGGGTGGTGCTGAGGCCAGGATCCTAGTCTCAAGCAGCTCTGTTTCCCAAGATGGCGTGGTCGCCATGCCTGTGCTGGTCGCCCAGGAGTGTCCACGCAGGGAGCGGGACTCCGCCGCCTAAGACTGCTCGGTTTAGCAGCCCCTTAGAAGACCTGCAGAATCTAACTGTCCCTAGCTCATACACACACACTACACGCATCCACACACTCCTCTATCACTTCCTTGCGCTCTCACACTCTCTCCCTCCCTGCCTTCCTGCTGGTCGCCATTTTGGAAGTCCCCAGCATATTACGCTTTTATTAGCATAGATAATGAACTATCATAAAGTGAAACTAAACAAAATCCAATTTACAATTGCATCCAAAAAAATAAAATAACTAGGAATAAATTTAAACAAGGAGGTAAAAGCACTATACTTGGAAAATTATAAGATACTGAAGAAATTGAAAAAGATACAAATAAATGGAAGCATATACCATACTCATGGATAAGAAGAATTATTGGAAACATCAGAGGATGGCAGTGACCATACAGATCTTTGAGACAAAAAAGAAAAAAGGGAAGAAAAGAAAACAAAAGACAAAAGATATAAATATAATCATTTTAAGAGAAAAAGAAATATAAGTTCATACACAAACACACACCCCTTACCTAAATGGTTTTTCTTCCTTTACATAATTGGTAATATAAATGATCATTTTTTATTACATGGTAATTAGTTATAAACAAAAGTTATTCATGAAAAATATGTCCATACTGCCCTAGCTGGTTTGGCTCTGTGGATAGAGCGTCGGCCTGCAGACTGAAGGGTTCAGGGTTTGATTCCAGTCAAGGACACATGCCTGGGTTGTGGCTTGATCCCCAGTAGGGGACATGCAGGAGGCAGCTGATCAATGGTTCTTTCTCATCATTGATGTTTCTAACTCTCTCTTCCTCTCCCTTCCTCTCCGAAATCAATAAAAATATATTTAAAAATAAAATAAACCAAACTTTTGATATAAAAATGTACCTTTATGCATGAAAAAGCAAGAAAATACATTTTAAGGACAGACAAGTTAAAGTTTAAATAATTAAGTATAAAAACTGCTTAGCTTGAATCAGAGTATTAAATTGAGGTTGTCTTTGGGCAAGACAATATACATATCATATTAGACATCCAATCAGTTCTGATTTTGTTTGCTTAATGGATACAAGTTGAAAAATTCCAGTTTCACAAATATAGTTTCAAAAGGAATTAAAACTTCCCTAATTCACATTGCAAGGAAAAAACACTTATTCTCCAAGGTTTTTTGAATTCCAGTTGTATTACAGTATTCATGCTAAGGTTCATAGGCTATTTTATAACTCAACAACAGAGAAATAACCCAAATTTAAAAATAGGCAAAAGATTTGAATAGGCACTTCTCCCAAGAAGATATACAAATGGCCTGGCCGGCATGGCTCAGTGGTTGAGTATTGACCTAGGAACCAGGAGGTCACTATTCAATTCCCGGTCAGGGCACATGCCCGGGTTGCAGGCTCAATCACTAGTGGGAGGTGTGCAGGAGGCAGTCAATAAATGATTCTCTCTCAACAATGATGTTTCTATCTCTTTGTCCCTCTCCCTTCCTCTCTGAAATCAATAAAAATATATTTTTTAAAAATTATATGGAACCCCAAAAGACACCAAATAGCTACAGCAATACTGAAAAATAACAAATTGGGGCATCACGTTACCTGATATCAAACTGTACTGCAAGGCCATAGTAGTCAAAACAGCATGGTGTTAGCATAAATACAGACATGGATCAATGGAACAGAATAGAGAGCCAAAAAATAAGCCTATATGATCAATTAATATATGACAAAGGAGTCAAGAACATACAATGGGGTAAAGATAGTCTATTAAATAAATGATGTTGGGAAAATTGGATCGATATAAGCAAAAAAATGAAACTAGACCCTCTTATACCACATATAAGAATAAACTCAAAATGGATTAAAGATATACATGCAAGACTCAAAACCATAAAATTCTTAGTAGAAAACATAGGCATTAAATCTCAGACATTTCTCTTAGTAGTATGTTTTTCTGATATATCTCCTCAGGCAAGGAAAACAAAAGAAAAAAATAAATAAATGGGACTACATCAAACTAAAAAGCTTTTGCACAACAAAAGGAACCATCAACAAAATGAAAAGACAACCCACTGAATGGGAGAACATATTAGTCCATGATACATTTGATAAAGTGTTATTATTCAAAATTTATAAAGAACTCATACAATTAAACACACACAAAACAATCCAACTAAAATGGGTAAAGGACCTGAATAGACAGTTCTCTGAAGAGGACATACAGATGGCCAAGAAACATGTGAAAAGATGCTCAATGTCACCTCACACCTCTCAGAATGGCTACCATCAATAAATCAACAAAAAACAAATGTGGCCAAGGATGTGGAGAAAAGGGAACCCTAGTACACTGTTGGTAAGAATGCAGACAATAAGCAATTAATAGGAATATGTCACAAATATACCAATGGAGATCATGCCGTCTTCAAAGATTATATGTTTCTAAGGAAGTTTGAATAGCATGTGGTCTCAATAAAGCAAAATGTATAGGATGGAGAATCACTGAAACATTAAGCTACAACTTTAAGTTTTTATAGACTCACAGGAAGTTCCAGGCAAAATAATGATAGACTCACAGAGAAGTCCAATGTACCCTTCCCCCAGCTTCCCCCAACAGTACAGTTATCAAGACCAGGGAATGTACACATATAGATTGGTACATGCTCACCAGCATCCCTGAAGTTCTTTCTGAATGATAATCCATATAGGCCCTTAGCAATCACACTTGACTTATATGCATATCACAATTGAAGTGCTACCACTTTTGTTTTTAAAATACCATCATTTGGTAGACTCCAAGGAAGAGCTGTTATCTAGTGAATTGTATTGCCAATGTCAATTTCCAGGTTTGGTTCTCCAGTCCCCTCTCTACTCCACCTCCCCCCAATATCAACACACGCATTCTCTGCACCATCAAGAACAGCACAATGGCCCTAGCCGGTTTGGCTCAGTGGATAGAGCGTCAGCCTGTGGACTGAAGGGTCTTAGTTCTATTCCGGCCAAGGGCACATGCCCGGGTTGTGGGCTCAATCCGCAGTAGGGGGCATGCAGGAGGCAACCAATCAATGATTCTCTCTTATCATTGATGTTTCTATCTTTCTCTCCTTCCTTCCTCTCTGAAATCAATAAAGAAATATATTTTTTTTAAAAAAGAGCAGCACAATGTTTCATGATTTTTCACTATGCTGCTTCCTGGGCTTCATTTTCCTCTATATGAATTTTTGCCGGGTAGCTCTCTAGTCATTCTTCTAGAACAAATCACTACCTCCTAATGAAGATGGTACAGATTGGGTTTTCGGGGATGCAGGCATTGAGATGAAACTAGGAATACAAAAGGTTTATTGGGAGTTAGACCTGTGGGAGGGAAAATGCAGAAGCAAGATTGGGCAGCAACTGGCAGGAGGCAAAGAAGTCTCTGCCCTCCCAGTGGGCAAAGGATGCCCATTAAAGAGTCCCGAGTTGGGTGGAAATGGCCAGCTCCGAGTACCAGTATCTTGGTCATTTCCTGGGAGTTGCCCTAAGAAGACTGCTTTGCTTAGTCATTGGCATGCACTTCCCCAGGGGTATTGTGATGTTGGCTCTAAAGCTGAGAAAGATCCTGAAGAAAATCACAGCCAGGGGGCTGTCAGCTAACCACACTCCTCACTTCTTGGCCTCGTCCAGTGATGGCGCACCTTTTGAGCTCGGCGTGTCAGCATTTTGAAAAACCCTAACTTAACTCTGGTGCCGTGTCACAGATAGAAATTTTTTGATATTTGCAACCATAGTAAAACAAAGGTTTATATTTTTGATACTTATTTTATATATTTAAATGCCATTTAACAAAGAAAAATCAACCAAAAAAATGAGTTGGCATGTCCCTTCTGACATGCGTGTCATAGGTTCGCCATCACTGGCCCTAGTCCATGGTCGGCAAACTGCGGCTCGCAAGCCACATGCGGCTCTTTGGCCCCTTGAGTGTGGCTCTTCCTAAGCCTGAGGAGTACCCTAATCTACACTAATAAAAGAGAAACATGGTAATTGGCGTACGTACTACCGCTACCCTTTTCATTGGCTAATCAGCGAGATATGCAAATTAACTGTCAGCCAAGATGGCATCCGGCAGCCAGGCAGCTTGAAACTAACATGAGGCTTGCTTGCTTCAGTGACAGAGGAAACCAACGTTCCCCACCTGCCGCTGCAGGCCTCTGAGCCTGCAGTTTCAAACATTGTAACAAATACCGCCGGACTTCAGCCAGCAGATTTGCAACATTGTAAGCAAAGGCCAGAAATCTACTTTCAGAAGCAGAGGCCTAAGGGCTGGAGCCAAGCCTCGAGGTAAAGCTGGCCCAGAATAAAAAAAAAAGGAAAAAAAGGAGCAGTTGGGAGCTTCAGTCACCTGCCAGCCTGAAAACAGCCCTCAGCCCCTCACCCAGACTGGCCAGGCACCCCAGTGGGGACCCCCACCCTGAAGGGTGTGTGACCAGCTGCAAACAGCCATCATCCCCTCACCCAGGCTGGCCAGGCACCCCAGTGGGGACCCCCACCCTGATCCGGGACACCCTTCAGGGCAAACCAGCTGGCCCCACCCGTGCACCAGGCCTCTACCCTATATAGTAAAAGGGTAATATGCCTCCCAGCACCGGGATCAGCAGAGCCGAGAGGCCTCCCAGCACCGGGATCAACCTGACAGGGGGCAGCGCCCAAACACCCTGATTAGCCCTGCTCTGTGTGTGATGGGGTAGAGCCATAACCTCCCCATCGGCCCTTCCCTGAGTGTGAGAGTGGCGGCACCCCAACCCCCTGATTGGCCCTGCTCTGTGGGTGATAGAGGGTGGCGCCCCAACCCCCTCCCCCCCCCCCACGGGCCCTGCTCTGTGTGTGACAGGGTAGAGCCATAACCTCCCCATCGGCCCTGCCCTGAGTGTGACAGTGGCGGTGCCCCAACCCCCTGATTGGCCCTTCTCTGTGGGTGATAGAGGGCGGCGCCCCAACCCACTGATCCGCCCTGCTCTGTGTGTGACAGGGGGGAGCTCCCCAACCCCCCAATCGGCTCTGCTCTGAGCCCGAACAGGGGCTGCACCTAGGGATTGTGCCTGCCCTCTGCGACCCTGGATCAGGCCTAAGCCAGCAGGGCGTTATGTCCCGAGGGGTCCCAGACTGCAAGAGGGCACAGGCTGGGCTAAGGGACCCCCCTTTCCCCCCGAGTGCACAAATTTTTGTGCACCGGGCCTTTAGTTAAGTTAATAACAATGTACCTACCTATATAGTTTAAGTTTAAAATATTTGGCTCTCAAAAGAAATTTCAACCATTGCACTGTTGATATTTGGCTCTGTTGACTAATGAGTTTGCCAACCACTGGTAGGGTCCTTGCCTGAAGGGGGAAAGGAGTGGTATATCCCCGTGCCTGCCACAGCTCCAGGGCTAACTCCATGTGCAGTTCCACAGGGCTCCACACTCAGAAGGGCCTCACCCTTGTTTTAAAACCCTGCTGTCACTGTCTTGGAATTCTTCATAATTTTGTCTTTGAACTTGTTATTTCTAAGTAAAGCCCAATGAGATAATGGAGTATGCTTATGAACTGAAGAGATAAGCCCAAAATACCTGTACTCACTTTTTTTTCATTTTCAAAACACTTTATTAAGGAGTTTACACACAATATTGAAAGCTCAGTGGTATTATTAAATAATCAGTGGTCTTCAAACTACCAGTATGTTTCCAATGCTTTCCAATATGTATCTTGAACACTGCATATCTTTAACTTATCTTGAATCTTCTGGTAGTTTGGCACAACTTCTTTTCACTGTACATCTTAATGAAACTCCTTGGGTTTTTGTTGAAATAGTTTTGATTTGTTTCCTGTGTCTCTATTTTGTTCACCTAACTTGTATTTTTTGGCCATTGTTACAAGAGCTTCTGGGATACTTTGATTTGATCTTTCCAGAATTTTAATCAATTCAGGGGCAGTCTTCCAATCATTTTTAGTCATAAGGGTAATGGAGATTCCAGTCTTCCCTGCTCTTCCAGTACGCCCTACTCTGTGTACATATTCTTCGATGTTTCTTGGGAAATCGTAATTATACACATGTGTGATATCATCAACATCAAGACCTCGGGATGCTAAGTCAGTAGAAATCAGTATTTTCACATTTCCACTTCTAAAGTCATCTAATGCCTGCTCACGGTCACTCTGTTCTCTGTTTCCATGCAAGGATTGTACAGGTAGGCCTTGGAGGCTTAAATCGCTGGATAAGTCGTCAGCGACAATTTTTCTACTGACAAACACGATGACTTTGTCTTTGGGTGACAGGCTGCGTAGGAATTCTTTTATAAGAGATCGTTTTTCTTCCTCTGTGGTAATAATTATAGTTTGCTTCACTGTATTTACAGCAACTAGATCCAGAGTACCAACATAAACGATCATAGGCTCTTTCAAATAAGTTTGTGAAAGGCGACGAATGGCATCTGGCCAAGTTGCACTTGTCATGATCATTTGCCGATCTGGGCGCACATCTAATAAAATCTTCATTATCTGAGGTTGAAATCCCATGTCTAGCATCTTATCAGCTTCATCTAAGACTAAGTAGGTTATGCTTCTAAGGTTGACAAAATTATTCATTTGCAGATCATTCAGTCGCCCAGGAGTTGCAATAATGATGTCTATGTCTTTGGCAACGTCTTTTATTTGTTGTTGTCTACTTCCACCACCGTATATGCAAATACTTTTAAGATTTTTATATGAATACTTAGAACATTCATTTGCTACCTGGAGAGCTAATTCTCTAGTCGGTGCAAGGACTAGCATGCCGGGACCATTCCTCTGTTCTCTGGGTGTTGGTTGAGAATTGATGTGAATAAGCCCAGGCAATAAATAAGACAAAGTTTTGCCTGTTCCAGTCTGGGAGACTCCTACAAGATCTATCCCTTGTAGAACAATCGGCCACACCTGTGATTGAATTGGCGTTGGCTTTTGAAACCCTGCTTTTTGAATGTTTTTCATTATTTCAGGATAATTCTGGAAAGCGTCCTCAAATTTAATAGTTGGGTTGGGGATAGACCGTTTTTCACCATCTTTCAAATCATCACAAATTACATTGAAGTGTTCCTTCCTCCAAAGGTCTGCCTGCATTTGAGACAGAGAACTTGTTGCTTTGGATTCTATGTAAAAGTCTTTTTTAATTGGTGCTAAGTCTTCCCATCTTCTTGTTTCCCAGTCTGTCGCTTTTGCCCTAATTCGATCCCAGTCTATCAACGGTCGAACTTCTCTAACAGTGTTATCTGTGGTTAAGTCTCTTGCAACAGCTGGTTGGGGTGCAGCGTTATTAACAGTGCATTCTGAATATTGGTAGTTGCTTCCTTGTCTTTCAATAATAGTCTCTATAACTGCTTTGGCCTTTGCTTGCATTTCCTTGCTGCCAAAAATGTTTACGTCTGCTTCGGAATCACCCTGTACCGGGAAGATCTGTATTTTCGTGTTTGTTGTACTCTGGATGTCTCTTATTTTTGATCCTCCATGACCAATCACTGCACCAATCAGACTGTTTTTTATTTTAAAAACAAGAGGAGGGCCTCGGGGGCCAGGAGCCCTAGGCTCCAGGTAGCTGGAGGAGCTGCCCCAGCCTTGGCCTCTGCCACGTCTGCCTCCCCTGCCATCTCTGTAGGCCCTTCCAGCCCTGGGATCCCTTAGGTTTGGCTCTGCCCACTTCTGCTTTGGGGCCCAGGCCATTGCTACATGGTAGAATTGATACAGACTTATCGCCTACCTCCAGTTGGGAGATGTGGCCTCAGGTCTCTTTCTCTTCAGGCTCTGGAGAAACAGACCATACTGACTGGTAGATAGGTAGTTATATAGCCGTTACCTAGGGAAACATTTAATGTGATGTCACAGAGGGATGACCCGACCAATCACAGGCCTGGGACTAGGGTGAGGTAAGCAGATATCTCTGAAGAAAATTTAAAGTGACACTCACTCTCAGAGGTTGAGTGTTTAGGCCTTTATAGGACCTTGAGAGTGAGTGTTTCCGCAACATGGGTGTCATAGGTGCCTCCATTGCTCACTTCATGCTAATTCTGGCTCAGTTTGGGAGCAGATTTGAAGCAAGCCATTAACTTATCCACATAGTTGTGATTTTTTTAAATAAGTCAATTATTTCCACAGGAGAAAAAATAGTGGATTTGTTTGTTTCCTTAGATCCTCCTTCTTTTGCCAGTTACATGTTCACGGCATTTTTCTCTCTTCAGCAAAAGTTGAAGTTACACAGAATAGGTTTAATTCTCTTTGTATCCTTGTATATGTAAGGAACACTGTCAAATCCCCTTAAGGTTTCTGTTCATTAGGGTTAAATTCCTAGTTTTCTAAAATATTTCTTGATATGTCATGGTTTCCAAGATGCACTTCATCCTGTTCCTTCTCCTTTGGGAATGATTCATTGAGGAGCTTTTGTGATATGGCACATAGAACTACACAAATCAGCAGAAATGGCCTTAACTTTATACGTATTCATTACTAAGCATGGCAGTTGTACTCATTCTACCTATGAAGTCAAGACACAAAGCCCCTCACTGGAACATGATGGGCATTTGAGTCCATTCTTCCTCATCCTGTACTTACATGATTGATTTTTTATTTCTTTATTTAACTAAAAGTAGGCTATATATTTATCATTTATAGTCACCCTATGGTCAATTGCAGCAGCCCATTAATATAACCTTAATGAGGATTCTCTCATTCATCATAGTATCTTCTAGTTTTAAGTCTTTTGCCAGTTACATATTCATGTAATTTTTCTCTCTTCAGCAAAAGTTGCTGATTAAAATTTGAACCTGATCAGATATTGGGTGAAAGTCTGTGCAACATCGGGAAAAACCTTCTCTGTGTCAGCACTTTTCTGGAAAACTACTTTCTAAAGAAAGAATAGGTAGCTGGCCAAATATGTTGGTAAATATAACATCCTATATCTCTTATAATCACAATGCATATTAGGTATCTCAGAAAACTTTGATAATTACAGGAATTGAGAAACTCAATTGGGCATTCTTTACTCCAAAGTTTCCAAAGGAATTTGCCAGTAGAACCTCGTCTCAATATTTTAATTAAACTTTGTGTGTGGAAGAATTTTAGACTTATGGAAAAGTTACACAGATTGTACAAGGGGTTCCCATATTCTACTGAACAAGTTTGTTTCCTCCAATCTTATCTCACACTACTATGGCACATTTGTCCAATATAAGAAACACACACTGGTGTGTTACTATTAACTAATCTCCAGACTTTATACCATCAGTTTTCTGTTAATGTATTTTTTTTGTTTCAGGATCCAGTCTTGGACATTGCATTGAATTTAGTTGTCATGCATGATTTGTGACAGTTTTTCAGCCTTTCCTTATTTTTCATGGCCTTGTCAGTTTTGAGGAGTAATGGTCAGGTATTTTTGTAGAATATCCTTCCAATTAGGTACGCCTGATGTAATTTCTCATGATTACACTTGGGTTGTGGGGTTTTTTTAGAGCAAGTTTTGAGCTTCTTATACCTTGGCGCTGCTATCTGTAGACTGACATAGTAATACCTATCTTATACACACAGACACAAACTCATAGTTACACTACTTGGTTCATAGTAGGAACTTTTTTTTTTTCTTTTTACAGCTGGGGCACGGTGGATCTCCTGTGCCTGAATGAGGACAGAAAAGACCCAGCCTGCAAGCCATTGCTTTATTTTATAATCTGATTAAAACAAGAGTAGATTAGCATGCATACAAATGTTCTTGTTTTGTTTTTTTTTGTGTGTGTGTGTTTTTATTAAATCTTTATTGTTCAGATTATTACAGTTGTTCCTATTTTTTTCCCCCATAGCTCCCCTCCACCCGGTTCCCACCCCACCCTCTGCCCTTACCTCCCACCCCCACTGTCCTCATCCATAGGTGTATGATTTTTGTCCAGTCTCTTCCCGCATCCCCCACACCCCTTTCCTCCCATAGAATAGTCAGTCCATTCCCTTTCTATGCCCCTGATTCTATTATATTCACCAGTTTATTCTGTTCATCAAATTTTTATTCACTTGATTTTTAGATTCACTTGTTGATAGATGTGTATTTGTTGTTCATAATTTGTATCTTTACCTTTTTCTTCTTCTTCCTCTTCTTAAAGGATACCTTTCAGCATTTCATATAATACTGGTTTGGTGGTGATGAACTCCTTTAGCTTTTCCTTATCTGTGAAGCGCTTTATCTGACCTTCTATTCTGAATGATAGCTTTGCTGGATAAAGTAATCTTGGTTGTAGGTTCTTGCTATTCATCACTTTGAATATTTCTTGCCACTCCCTTCTGGCCTGCATAGGGAAATCAGCTGATAGTCATATGGGTACTCCCTTGTAAGTAACTAACTGTTTTTATCTTGTTGCTTTTAAGATACTCTCTTTGTCTTTTGCTCTTGGCATTTTCATTATGATGTGTCTTGGTGTGGTCCTCTTTGGATTCCTTTTGTTTGGGGTTCTCTGCGATTCCTGGATTTGTAAGTCTATTTCTTTCACCAGGTAGGGGAAGTTTTCTGTCATTATTTCTTCAAATAGGTTTTCAATATCTTGCCCTCTCTCTTCTTCTGGCACCCCTATAATTCAGATGTTGGTACACTTGAAGTTGTCCCAGAGGCCCCTTACACTATCTTCATATTTTTGGATTCTTTTTTCTTTTTGTTTTTCCGGTTGGGCTTTTTTTGCTTCTTCATATTTCAAATCTTTGACTTGATTCTTGGGATCCTTTAGTCTGCTGTTGGATCTCTGTATAATATTTTTTATTTCAGTCAGTGTATGCTTAATTTCTAGTTGGTCCTTTTTCATATCCTCGAGGGTCTCACTAGATTTATTGGCGGTTTCTATAAAATTCTTGAAAAACCGTATATCCATGGTTTTGAACTCTATATCCAGTAGTTTGCTTTCCTCCATTTCTGTCATTTGTGACCTATTTCTTTGTCTCCGCATTTTGGCTGCTTCCCTGTGTTTGTAGAGTGGCTTTGTGTGCTAGGTGTCCTATAGGACCCAGTGGCTCAGCCTCCCCAATTACTTGAGGTGGACACTCTTGGTGCACCCCTTTGTGGTCTTTGTGCACAGTCTTGTTTGTAGTTAAGCTGTGGTTGTTGTAGGTATCACTGGGAGGAATTGACCTCCAGGCCAATTGGCTGTGAGAATCAGCTGTGGTTATGGTGGGAGAACTTCTGTGCTAAAGACACCCTTCTGGGCTAAGACTTGCTTCAGTGGGACTTTGGTGCTCACTGAATCTGCCCCCTGAGTGTGTCCCTTATGGATCTGAGGAGTTCTAATCTGGATGGTCCACTCTGACCACTGGGTATACTGGCTCTTGGATCTCTAAGGAGGTGGTAATTTAGCCTCTGCCTGAGGCTACCCAGCAGGAGCTATGGAGAGATCTGCAGATTCCTCTTCTTTGTTTGGGGTTTGGAGGTGCCCTGATGAGGCCCAGCTGTGAAGCAATGCAAGCTGCTGTAGGGCCTTGGGCCTTCTTTTGTAAGTTATGGGTCTCTTTGTCCCAGCTGCAGTTAGTTAGGTAATTTTCAGATTGCAAAGGGCCAGGCCTTTCATGTGCAAAAGCCTCTGCACACAGCTTGGGTGGGGCAGGGTCTCAGGGAATCAACAGGGCAGAGCAAACAGCTATGGCTGATCCTTAGCCCTGCCCTAAGACGCCCGGGGTCTCACTGTTCTGCGGTAATGGCTGCAAGCACCTCTGAGAGAAAGCCGCCCTCAAGTTCTGCCCGATGCCAGACAGTCAAGTTTCTCCCTGTATAAGTCTGGGTCCCCAGAGACTCACCCGGAAATGGCGTTCAGAGCAGTCAGGAGCTTGTGTCTCCCTCCCAACTGAAAAAGACAACCGTGTCCTCAGTTGCCAGCCCTTGCTGCGTGCACCTCCCTACCTCTGCACTTTACTTCCGCACCTCCTCTGAGTCTCAGTGTGCTTTTCTCTTTCCTTCTAGTTGTAGAATTTCCACTCAGCCAGCCTTCCTGTGGTTCTGGATGATGTCCGTTTTGTCTTTTCGTTGTATTTTTGAAGTGGTTGTGTGAGGCAGCAATTTCCGATGTTTACCTATGCCGCCATCTTGGTTCCCTGTACTCCCTTTTGTTGCCTCATTTGCATACAGCATTGGTGATGCCCTTTTCAAACAAGGTAATTATTAAGCTGGTTCTGACAGCAGCCCTCCTTGACTTGACTCCAATCCTGAATGAAGGATTATTCCCTGATCTTACATCTTCTATTGCAAGTATTACATTTTTTACTGCAAGTAATGGAACTATTAAAATTTCCTGTTCATAGGCTAGCAGAGAAATAAATGGAAGGAGATTTAGACTTCTTTTACAGATACACTTCTTTGTTGCCACCTTATGTGGGTACTGATTTTTTTATACTCCACTCTTAAAAAGCCTAAATGCCAAGAACTTTGCATTGTTTCTGTTCTTTTATCTGTCTTTCTTCCTCTAATCTTCTATCCATATTCTACTCCATTGTAAATTGTTAAAAAACAAAATTCAACTGAGTGAATTTTAAAGATCTTATTGGCTTTATTCAACAACATGAATTGGGCAGCATCTTATCTAGCAGACAGAAGGGAGCTCTGAGGAGCTGTGCAAAATGGAAAACTTTTATAGGCAGAAGGGAGCAGGCAAAAGGAAGTTGTGCTAGGGGCAAAAAGTGGACTGACTATTGCAAGGGTAGTTTTCTTTAGGGGATGACAGGAATCTATATGGCAGATTGCCCAACTAGTGCTGCTCAGACAATTTTTTTGATTGTTTTGTGTAAGATTCCATTTGTGGGAATGCCAGAATTATAATAAAGTCTCAGTGTAGTGGCATGGGATTTAGCAGAAGTGATTCCATTTGGGGCCTGTTGTCTTGTTTTTAACAAAATGAAAGATCCCTCTGATTATCTCCTAATATCTGTTTCCCATTTCTTCCTGAGAAATAGAACCCATGATTTTTGCTGCTCAGAATAAAGGCCATAATTTCCCAGCTTCTCTTGCAGCTACCTGTGATCAATTTCTGGTAAATAGATATAATTGGAAATGTCATGTGAAACTCATAGGAAGTTTTCTTAGAGGGAGGGATTGTCCCTTTTCTTTCCTTCCTCCTACTGGAATATAGACTTGAAGGCTAGAATTTATGTTGTCATCTGGGACCATGAGATATAAAGAGGCTGGCAGAGTAATAAATGGAAGGAGATTTAGACTTCTTTTACAGATACACTTCTTTGTTGTTCACACCACTACTATTTGGGGTTTTCTGTAACAAGCAGCTAAACTTAATCCTTGCTATAGTTCTTTAAATAAATGTGGAACAGTAAATGTGTCTTCTGTTGCCCTGCTTGAGAAGGACACTTCCAACTGTCCCTATTTAGTTCCACTTACCAAGGGCTGACATTCTCCTTTTATGTCTCCCATCCCCACCTATTAGCCAATAGTAGTGGGGGAAGGGGACTTATAAATGTCCACTATGATTGAAAGGTGGGTTGTTCACAGGTTATGAGCTGGCAGGGGTAAGAGGAGGGGAATCCCTCTTACTTTGCACTCTAGTTATTGTGACAGAATATTCATTCCTCACATCCTTCTGTCCTCCTATTTGAGTCTCTATTTGGTTATATCTTTACACTCTGTCTAGACTCTGTCTCATCTACTCCCTGGGACAGGAAAAGCTGACACACACGTTTCTGAGACTCTTTATTTAACACAAAAGTTAAAAGATTATTTGAATATTTTTATGTACCTTTATTTCAACTTCAATGTAGACTGAAAGAATGAAATTGGCCCAGCGAGAATGAAGAGGGGACTGGGGAAAAACAAAACACAATCAGAATAATAGCTTGAAATATAGCTCCGTTGTGAGAAGGAACCACACTGATTATTATGGTGATAACCAGTGATAGTATCACTGAGATATGATATGGTTGGATTGAATTAAAGCGTCAGAAGAGACTGTCAGATACAAGAACACATATGAATGTATGCGGTTGAGTTCCCTAATAAGTCACAGGTGGCTAAAGTTCAGAGCAAGTACTGAATGTCGAGATGTGAAATGGGAGCATCATCCCAGCTGCTCAGTAGCTGCAGTTGCAATGTCTATGCTCAGACCACAGGAGCAGCTGGCTCCACTGAAGAGGTTCTGCAGTGGCGGAGGATCAGGGAAAGATACAGTCTTCTAAGCACATCAAAATGATTTCTTTCCCAGACTTCTGGTCAGCAATGATATTGAACCAAGCCCTTTGAATAATTGTTTAATGCTGGCTCTGGCTGTCTGCATCAGTAGCCCCCCCAGGGGCCATGTCTGACATTTATAAATGCGTTTACTTGTCCCTTTACCTAAGACAGTCAGAGAACCCTCTGATTCACATGGCTCTAGGCAATTTGAAGTCCAGGCTCTTCTTTAAATCATCCCTTTAACTTTCAATATTTCAAGACAAAGTTTGAACAACAGGAATGATTTTTTTAAAAAGCAGGCAGTGCTCTCATTTGAGCAGATAAACAATTAAGTTCAAAGGAGCCTCACTTAAGAGATGCAGCTCCAGGCATTCCCACTGCCTGGTACCAGGCAGGCAAAGTAAAATGGTAAGGTAAACAAGCAATTATCTACACAATTTGATCGATATAGAACCCGAAAGCCAGGCAGACAAGACCTTCCTTAAAAGCATCATCTTAACAAAAAAAGCATTATCTTAAAAGGGACTTGAATCATATACCGGATAACTACTTTCAATTTCCTCAACTTGTTTTTGTATAAACACTATTCAAAAAGAGCTGAGTACATGTGCAGATTATTCTCCACTTCTTGCTTCTCCACATTGATTTTCCACTCTTCTCTGCTCTGCTAGGACTCCCATGGAATACATGGCCTTGGTACCCCTGCCTTTTAGCTTCTGGTTGGGTTGTGCCTTGGGTGTATGGGTTGACTGGAGATGAAGGGCAGGAGAGAAAGGTCAGGGCAATTACATCATCAACATCAACATCCCTCCCCCCCCCCCACTTAGATAATGTCCTGTCAAGGTTGCCTTTCTCTAATTCCTGTCCTGCCATCTTCCACAGCTCCAGTTCTCATCCAGGATCCCTTAACATAATTTCTTTCCCATGCTTCCCACCATTACTAAACCCTGCATTCTTCTGCATCCTTTGTTGGTTTCATTAACTCAACTCATAGCTTTGTAAATATTCCCTTCTTTAAAGATCTAGTCCAAAATCCTGTGCTTGTCATGTGTTTTTAATCAGAATCCTTATTAATGGTCACTGTCCCCTGAGGATAGAGGAATTTATTCTCTATTAAAGGCCTGGTGCATGGATTTGTGCACTGGTGGGGTCCCTAGGCCTGGTCTGTGATGATCGGCCAAAACCCAGCAGTCCTACATCCCCCAAGGGATATAGTAGTGCATGAAGTGGCAGGCGGCTGGGGAGGAGCCTGAGCCAGCCTTGTGTAGCTCCGTTTTCGCTCATCCCAGCCCCACTGTGCCTACTGTGGCCACCACTCTGTAGGCTCATAGGCTCGCTGCCGCTGTGCTGTGGTCTCCGCACGTCTGTCCTAGGGTGATATCGGTGCACCCGTGACCAAGAAGTGGCCGTGGGCTCGCGTCCAGTCAGTGGGATCCCGGTCTCAGTCCAGATGGGGGAGGGGGGCGCAGGGGGAGTGTGGGTGGGAGAGGTTTGTGCAGCTGCAGCTGTGCTGGCCAGCCATGAGCTTGGCTTGTGGCACCTGTTGGTCAGCTGAGTGGTACTCCCGCTGTGGGAGCGCACTGACCACCAGGGGGCAGCTCCTGCATTGAGAGTCTGCCTCCTTGTGGTCAGTGCGCTTCATATATACCGCTTAGCAGTTGAGCGGCCAAGCAGTTGCTTAGGCTTTTATATATATAGATTACTTTTCCTGTTCCCATTAAAGGGTAGCAGAATATGCCACACCAAAAATAAAAATAAAATAAAAAATAAAAAAAATAAAAAGAATATGCCACACCAAAATATGCCACTTTGGCATACAGATTACTTTGAGCTTGAGGCAAATGAGAATCAACAGATGTAAAATGAAACCTTCCAGAGCTTTCCACAGCTGACTAAAAGCAGAAACTTCTGAGAAATGAGAACTGCCATAAATCCTTTCTGCCATGCAAACTTGATGACCATGAAGAAGATGGAAAATTAGCATTAAATGGACCTGTACAAATAATCCTTATTTTCCCTTAGTTTTTGCCATATATCTACCTTCCCACAGTTTGCTGCCCTTGGGAACCTAAGCCCCCTTTCTGTTGTCTTGTCACATAAATAAATACAAATTTATTTATTCTTTTGTTAAGGTATTATATAAACCCAAGTTTTAACCACTCCTTTGAGTTACTCACCACTAAATGCTCCTATGTGTATGCATTATGCATATTTTAATAAATGTCTGCTTGTTTTTTTCTTATTAATTTTTTGTTAGTTTAATTTACAGGGCCCCAGCCAGACAACCCAAAATGGGTAAAGGAAAGTCTTTCTCTCCCAACAGCATTTTGAAAACCTCACTTGCCCACAATTGAGGAGCAAATGACAAAATGGACCAGTTTAATTGGTAAAAGTTATGGTTGGCATATAAGTACCTGCTGTCCCAGCGGAAGCAGAAATCAGCCATTTCAACACTTAGACTACATTTTTTGTACCTTATTAACTTTGGGTTCCATGTAGTCACAACTGAAGGAAAATTTCCAGTTGTTACAACAAAACTGCTTTCTCCTTGAACTTTTATTAACAATGGGGGTTGTGTATTTACCTCTATTTGTATTGTCCAGCTTCTCAACTGGATTGCACACTTCTCTATGATGGGCACTGTCTGTGTCTCATACCAGGAAATGTACTTACATATGTTGTTGATACTCCTCTTCACCTGCCCTACCCCCCAACACACACACACACACACACACACACACACACACACACACACACACACCATTCTATGCACTAGCAACAGCAGCATGAGGTTTCATAATGTCATCCCTTTGTTTGTCCTGCATCCTGGGCTTTATTCTCCTTCTATATGAATTTCTGCCCAGATTATCTCTATTTATTCTTCTAGGCTAAATTAATCATTATCTCCTGATGAAGCTGTATCTGTTATGTCATGGGGTCCTGGTTGTTTCAAGGGTCTACCTTTCTAGGCAATTCACTTTCCTTTCTTTCCCCAGATGCTCAAATAATCATATGGAGGGTCTTTCTTCCCTCCTCTTACCTCTTTTTGTATTCTTTATCTTTATCCTCATTTTCTTGCCTGTTTCATACTTGTGCTACTTTCCAAAACTTGCCACTGTCTGTGCCAGAACGTTTAAATGTGAGCCTATCCTTTCTATTTACCTGAAGGTCAGTAAAGACAAGAGCCAAAGCTCATTTCCATCACGGCATCTCAAAGCCATTTGCCAAGAGGATCCAGAGAATATGTAGGGTGAAATAGCAGTTCCAAAGCAGCCGCAGGGAGAAGATAGAGTTAATAGGATTAATCCCTTGCTTCGAGGAGTACGGCAGATCCAATAGTCCTAACTCACTTAGGATATCTGTTTCCGTAGTTGGCACATCAAATCAGGAATGGCAGAGCCCTCAGGCCTCTGGCCTTTGTTTGCTATCACGGTCTCTCTTTCTCTCTCTCTATTTGGCTCTAACCTAAGTGAAATTCAAAATCTTTCAATTGGGTTTAAGTTTTAAATACTAATGGATGTCTTAAGAAATTGGTCATTGGTGGAGTTTTATTAACAGAAGAGATTCTGCAGGATGATATGTGTCCTCACATGTACTTCCTAGCCACCCTTTCTTGCCTACTTAACTATCTGCAATTTGTCAGGTGGGTCCCTACTGTGTATTCTAGGGGCTTTGAAATGCTTTATAGCTCTCTGTTTTGGGTGGAGAATTTTAGGTTATATTTGAACCAGGATTTTATTTGCTCGGTAGTCTCTGTTCCCCCAAAATCTCCGAGGAAGAGATTGTATTGTTGTTGATATTTTTACAGAATATCTCTATCTCTCTCATGGCTGTTATGACCTAGTGAATAGAAAGTTAACTTAGTGACTGTCCCTTCCAAAGGATTCTTCCAACTCCACTGCTACTCCCAGAGCTATTCTTTAAGAAAACGGGATGCCGAAACCGGTTTGGCTCAGTGGATAGAGCGTCGGCCTGCAGACTCAAGGGTCCCTGGTTCGATTCCGGTCAAGGGCATGTACCTGGGTTGCGGGCACATCCCCAGTGGGAGATGTGCAGGAGGCAGCTGATCGATGTTTCTCTCTCATCGATGTTTCTAACTCTCTATCTCTCTCCCTTCCTCTCTGTAAAAAATCAATAAAATATATTAAAAAAGAAAAAGAAAACGGGATATGTAAGTTTTATATCCCTTTTTAAAGAAACTCGGCATATATATATATATATATATATAAAATTATTGTTGATAGTATTACTCACATCTTATTTTTAAACACCCTTTGTTCTATTGAATATTGTTCCTTTTATCTCATTTATTTATTTTTAAGGGTGTTAATGAGGTATAACTAATATACAACAAACTGCACATATTAAAGAGTATAATTTGATACATTTTCACATACATCTACACACCTGAAACCATCACCACACTTAAGGAAATGAATATATCCATCCCAAAGTTATTTTGAGCCACTTTGCTATTTTTTTGTCCTGCTCCTCCCTACCCTGAATTCCCAGGCAGCCACTGATCTGCTTCCTGGCACTCTAGATGAGTTTGCATTATCTAGAATGGTGTATACATGGAGTCAAACAGAATGTTTGTTTCTTTTAGTCTGGCTTCTTTCACCCAGCATATTATTTTGAAATTTACCCAAGTTGTGTGTGTATCAACAATTCATTCTTTTTTTAATGCCGATATATGGCCTTTGTGGATAATAGACAATTGTAGATATACCACAATTTGTTTATCCACTCATCTCCTGATGGACATTTGAGTTGATTCTCATTTTGAGCTGTTAAAAATATAGCTGCTCTGAACATTCACATACAAGTCTTTGTATGGGCATATATTCACATATAAGTCTTTGTATGGGCATCATTTCTCTTGGATAATACCTGTTAGGTTAGGTGGCTCAGGAGGCGGTGCAAGAAATAGAGACCAGTGAATCCGAAAAGAAAGGAAAGGAAAAGGTTTATTCTGCGTCCCCGGGAGACCCACGTACCCCCAGGACAGGGCACGTGGATTCACGCCAACAGGGAGGGGGGCGCTTTTTTTATACTGCGGTTGGGTGAGGGGCGGAGACATGAGCTGAGGTATTCAGTTGAGGAAGTTTCAGCTGCAGGGGTCAGCCAGGTATTCAGGAATAAGTCAGTATCTGTGTGGGGGTCATGGAGAAGCCAGTATCTGTGTCTGGCACCCTGATCTGTGAGAAATTCCAGGGGAAGTCCATTGTCTCATCACATGTCTGCATGTATCTGATCCTGGGCTCTCTCCGACCTAACAATACCTACAAGTAAAATGGCTGTATCTTGCAGCAGAAATATATTTAACTTTTTTTAAAATATATTTTAATGATTTTTTACAGAGAGGAAGGGAGAGGGATAGAGAGTTAGAAACATCGATGAGAGAGAAGCATCGATCAGCTGCCTCCTGCACACTCCCCACTGGGGATGTGCCTGCAACCAAGGTACATGCCCTTGACCGGAATCAAACCCGGGACCCTTGAGTCTGCAGGCCGACGCTCTATCCACTGAGCCAAACCAGTCAGGGCATATTTAACTTTTTAAGAAATGGCCAAACTACCCAACCAGCATGGCTCAGTGATTGAGCATCTACCCATGAACCAGGGGATCATAGTTCAATTCCCGGTCAGGGCACATGCCCTGGTTGCAGGCTCCATCCCCAGTGGGAGGAGTGCAGGGGGCAGCCAATCAATGATTCTCTCACATCATTGATGTTTCTCTCTCTCTCCCTTCCTCTCTGAAATCAATAAAAATATATTTTAAAAAATAAATGGCCAAACTGTTTTATGAGTGGTTGTACTGTTTACATCCCTACCACTAATATATGAGAGTTCTAGTTCCTCCATATCCTTGCTATATTCTATTGAATATTAAGACTATCTCTTTGGCAAAATGGACTTGCTATAATTGGACCTACAGAGAACAGATTAAAGGCTTTATTTTTTGGTAGAAGAGTGCATGTAAATCTGTATGTGAGACAACTAATAATTTTGTTCTAATAAATGTTACATGTTTTTAAAATTCATTTTCCTATTACCCTCATATAAAAAAATAATATCCCATTGAGAAGAAATAAAGGAATAAAGTTCAAGTATAAAAATAAGAAAACCATTGACTTCACATTTCAATAGCTAAGGTATTTTAACACATATTAACATATTAGGAATTTTTTTGCAAGTGGATATGACAAAAGTACATATGAAACATTTCTCACCACACATTTTGGTTCGAAATGTAAAAATAAGCATTCAAAGTATGTGAAGATAAATACATTTCTTGGTAATATGTAAGTAATTTTTCAAGTTCTCCTCTACTAAAGGGATCAATTTTTATATGTCTCAAACTCATCCAAGGCAATAAGGCTTAGGAAGTAAGTCACAGACCAAGCTATCTGATGAGCATTTCTTCCCTCAATAACTGTTGTTCAAAAAAAAAAAAAATTCAGAGAAATACAAAAGAAACATTTTTATGTTTTTATTACCTCACTGGAGAATTTACTCCATCATAGTCGTACAAAACGTAAAACCATTACCTTCACATAGCTCAAATACCATGGACTAACTGGTTTATGACAAAGTGTAGCTCTTCCCAACAGAGCTAACACCAGGAGGACACACTCTCCCTGCCAAAAAGTCCCCAGGCTTTCCGGTTAATGGCTTTATGGGTCTAGTCACCTTGAGGCAAAATTCCTTCGGTAGTCTTGTAAGTGAAGTATTTTTACTGCTTTTGCTAGAGCAAATAGAGTAAGGGAAATGATCCAGGGCTTTGGACTGTTTAAACGCTCTAAGTTTCTTGGATGCCATTCCAGAGTGAAAGTTTCAATGAACCATTCTTTTGGATTTCTAGAGCGAACTGATGTGAATGAATCAGGCCCAACATGATAGGGATCATATTAAAATTAAGTAAAACTGATATAGATGATATCTTTTCAGTATCTCAA
This sequence comes from Myotis myotis, assembly GCF_014108235.1. Taxonomy (NCBI): domain Eukaryota; kingdom Metazoa; phylum Chordata; class Mammalia; order Chiroptera; family Vespertilionidae; genus Myotis; species Myotis myotis. The sequence continues at coordinate 3,692,362 of NW_023416346.1, read as the reverse complement.
ATTGTTGAGAGAAAAAATATTTCAATGTAGAATACAATTATTGAAAAGCAGTATCAGATGAAGAGAAAATGGCTACTTAATAGCCAACAGGAAATACAGAATGTATGGGTTTTCTTTCACTTAGCATTAAGTTATAAGAATTTTCCACATTTTCACTAATTCTTTGTAATCACTTTTTATGATTGTATAACATCCCATCAAATGTATATATTAAGTTATTTAATAAGTTTCACATATATTTGTTTTCTTGTTTTTGAAAATTGATTTAATACTGTGATGAAAAATTCGGTAGAACAAAGGTCTTCCCATATTTGGAATTGTGGTGTTTTGTTTGTTTGTTTGTTGTTTTTTTTAGAATAGATTTCAAGAAATGAAATTAACAAAGAATATTAATCTCTCCATTTTAATATGAAATGCTGAAGTATTTTCCAAAAAGACTGTGCCAATTTGTACCACATTGGCAGTAAGTAGAATGTCTTTCAATAAAATCTCAGTAGGGTTAGGCATTTTATAATTTTTTAATGTATGCTAACTTAATAGGGAAAATATTGCTTAGTTTTAATTGCATTTTATATTACTAGAGATCATCTGTTCTTAATATTTGCTTGCTTTTGAGTTATATACTTATGCAATTAAACATTTATATCTTTTAAAGCACCCATGCTTTTATTTATTTTTGTATACAAGCTTCTTGGACATTACAAATATCAACCTTTGTTGTATCCATGCAAAATTTACCAAAACAAAATTTTAACACTTCTGTGTGGGTCTCCAGTTCCAAAATAACCATACACTGAAACATCCCTAAAACTAAAACTAAGTCTAAGTTAAATCATTACTTAAATTGCAGTTTTATATTAACCTCTTTTTAACGTTTTTCATTGTATCACTCCTACAATAATACTCTAAGGAAGACACTTTTCTGCTACACTCATATTTTAGCTATCTGCACTCAAGGCCTGTCTGTCTCCCAAACTTATAATCTATACCAATAATAGGGTAATATGCAAATTGGTAGGGACGCCATCACAGTAATGACCAATCAGCAGGCTGCATGCGCAGCAGGCACAGGTGGGTGGGGATTTGCATCATCGGGATGGGGGCAGAGCCGCAGCAGAGAGGCCTCTGCCATGGGCCCAGCCAGGGGTCTGCAGGCGCTTGGAGAGGCCTCTCCACCGTGGGCTCAGCCCCAGCTGGGGGTCCGCAGGTGTGTGGAGGTCCACAGGCCTCTGCCACGGCCCAGACTTCTTCTCTGCCATATCTGCTCGTCCACGGGCCTGAGAGGTTGAGTGTGGCTTTGCTCAACCTAATCTGGTCTCAGGTCTTCTCTGAATTCTGAGTCTTAACTAGTGCTTTACCTTAGAACTTTGGAATAAGTTTAGGGTCTTCCTTGGGCTTAGAATCCCCATTTATGAGACTCACATGGGAGCTCTGTAATTATGTAGGCTTTATCTGAATTACACATACCTTATTGACCCAATAAGAGGCCTGCACCAAGTCCTCCAAATCTGATATGATCCTGGGAAAACTGGCTTTCCCAAGACAGCTATATACCAAACTGGGTCTTTTCCTCTAATATCCCATATCCTCACTCAATCTGGACCAGATAGTCCTTGATCATGTCATAAATCAATTAGTCTTGAATTTGGATATTGAAGGAGTGGTTAACCAGGCATTAGCTTAAATGCTCTGTCAGCCCTTAGCCAGTTTTGCTCAGTGAGTCCTGGGTTCGATTCCAGTCAAGCCCAGGTACCTCGGTTGCGGGCCCTGGTCGGGGCATGTGCAGGAGGCAACCAGTTGATGTGTTTCTCTCACATCGATACTTCTCTCTGTTTTTCCCTCTCTTCCACTTTCTCCAAAAATCAATGGAAAAGTAGCCTCAAGTGAGGATTTAAAAAATGCTTCTGTCAGCTCTGAGGGGAAATTTCTAGGCCCCAAAAGAAGATAGTCATTTTTCAGGATAATTTCTGTTTATATTTGTTACTATCTACAACCAGGAAACAGATATACAGAGGTCCCTAGAAATAACAGATGGCTCTACTCATAGCCTAGCTATACCTATGGTAACACTCAGTGAACACCCGTTGAAGAATCATAATTTCATTGCTCAAAAGAATGCCAAGTGCCCCTCAGAGGAGGTGAGGAAGAGTGATGGGAGATGTTAAGGAGAGTCTTGAAACTGGAACCACTCACAGAACCTCTTCTTAGCAGATCCTTCTCTCTGAAATGGCCCAACTGCATTGGCTCTTCCTTATGGATTGTCATTTGCTCATACAAAGAGTAATAAGAATGCTGTACTGCTCCTGGAGTCAGAATAACTTGACTCTGGGACCTTTCCATGTGCAACTATAAAGAAATCAGGTCACTTCCCTGAGTCTCAGAGTTTTATTCTGAAAAATGGGGCAGTAGTCCTGACCTGGTTCTTGTGGTTGTTCTAATAGCATTAATGTATTGATAGCTTATTTTTTGTGTGTGTGCATCATTGAAGCCCCAGGTGTTCTGGTGAAGTCAATTTTTCAGATAATAGACCCACCTAGGTTACATAATGTTAACTATTTTTAGTGAAAATATGTTTAAAACTACTATATTATACACTTGAAGTTTTTAAAAATAATTCACAATGAACATAATCTTTTTGATGACTTAGGCCACCATTATGAACATCAGTTATTATACTTTGATGTGAAATGGTCCATATTTTTCACAATTTTTAAATATTTATTAAAATATAAATCCAGAGATGTGCACAAATCACACAATTGGATAATTGGCATAGAAATAAAGAAAGAGAACATTGCCCAGCTGGCATGGCTCAGTGGTTGAGTGTCATCCTATAAACTAGGATGTCATGGTTCAATTCTTGGTCAGGACATATGCCTGGGTTACAGGCTCAGTCCCCAGTGTGGGGCATGCAGTTGGCAGCAATCAATTAATGATTCTTTTTCATCATTGATGTTTATATCTCTCTCTCCCTCTCCCTTCCTCTCTGAAATCAATATAAATATGTTTTTCAAAAGAAAAAAAATAAAGAGAACATTACCAGCACCTAGAAGTCTGACTCATGCTCCCCTCTAGTCTCTATCTGCACCCTCCAAAAGAAACTATCATTTTGATTTCTAGTAACCTAGTTTTGCCTTAAATGCAATCTCACTGTAATTATTTTATTTTACAAGAACTTATCATCTCTTTTTATATGCTCTCATAACTTTATCTTATTGTAATTCAGTACACGTTCATTCTGCTTTGTTTATTGGTTAGTTATTTTGATCATTTCATTTATACAAGCTACATTTATGAACACCTGCCATATGCCAGGTATCATTTTAAAAACTGGAGACAATACACACCTAGTACCTGCCCTCATGGAATTTATGTTCCAGAGAAAACAGACAAAAAAATAAACACATAAAATTACTAGAGATTGCCTTAAGTGTTATGATAAAAATCAATAATGTGCTATGATAGGGAATAAAGTAAAATCACTTTTGATAGAATTGCCAAGAAAGGTCATTTTCAGGAGTGACATTGAAATTGAATAAGAGCCAGTCATGCAAAAAATTCAAGGAAGGCATGTTCTATGGAGAAGAAAAGCATGCTCAAAGGTCCTGAGTTGATGAGAGTTTAGCACATTTTAGTAACTAAGATAGGACCTATATGGAGGAGGTGTTTTCAACAAGAGATGAATTTGGAAAGGGAAGCAGGAGAATATTCATGTAAGGTGTTTCAGGGCATGGTGGAGTTATTAGATTTTATTATGTGAGAAATTGGAAGATTTTACCTATGAGAGCATAATGATCTGATCTACTATGTGGAGAATGGAGGGAAACAGATTAGAGTGAATATGGGGAGGAGACAAATTGGGAGACATCAAAGACTAGACAACAGGCACCAAATGGAGTCAATTCTGCTAATACCCACATCACCAAACTGAGACTTAATTTCAGTTTTTGCTCTCCCAGAAATGGAATCTTAAACTGGCCAATCATGAATCTCTTAATCAGAATTTAGTTAGTTCTTCTGCCTGATAAATCCATGCCATCTCCTATAAGGAAAGTAACTTTGCATAACCAATCTGCTCTTTGCCTAGTACAACTTCCTGGTTACTGCTCCTCTGCCTATAAAATTTCTTGTCCTGTATAGCTCTTCTAGCTCCTTTCTATCTGCTCGTTAGGGTGCTTCCCAATTCATGATTCACTGAATAAAGCTAATAAGATCTTTAAAATGTACTCAATTGAAGCTTCATTATTTCACCAGAGCTACTGCAATAGTCCAAGTGAAATGTGCTAGTGGCTTGAATCAGGTTGAGGCAGTGGAGATAGAAATAGCAGTCAAATTCCAGACCTGTCTTGGAAATAGAGTTGGCATAGCTTCCCAGTGAGTTGGATATGGTGTGGTGTGGTGTGTGTGTGTGTGTGTGTGTGTGTGTGTGTGTGTGTGTGTGTGTGTGTGTGTGTGTGTTCCCATGCTGGGGAGAAGGAGGGGGTGAAAGATAGGTGAGGGAAAGAAAGAAGTTAAGGTTGATTCCTGGGTTTCTTCTAGAAGCAGCTAGATGAATCATAGAATGGTGAGGCCAGCATTTATTGAGAGCGGGGGGACTTGTTTTTTCACTTGCACCTTTTCATAAAATTAAGACAATGTTTTTCTTTTTAAAAATATTTTTATTAAAAATGTTTATTGTTGACATTAATTGTAGGTGTCCCCTTTTTCCCTGCCCATTGCCCACCTTCACCCACCCCCGCCTCCCCCTCCCTTGGCCTTCTCCAAACAATTGTCTGTGTCCATGGGGTATGCATATATGTTCTTTAGCTAATCCCTTCACATTACATATCCTCATAAAACCTATTATAGCACTAGGTGAATGTTTGTTTAAAAAATGAATATCCTTTAAGATCAACTGTTACTTTTATTACTGTCAATGTACTTTTCCCTAATTAATCCACACCTTCTAATCTTATGCAGCCTGGGAAACCAAATAACAAAATCCTCTCAACTCCCTGCAATTAAATCTACAAACCTTGGCTATCATCAACAAATCAACAAACAACAAGTGCTGGAGAGGATGTGGAGAAAAAGGAACCCTTCTGCACTGCTGGTGGGAATGCAGACTGGTGCAGCCACTGTGGAGAACAGTATGGAGCTACCTCAGAAGACTAAAAATGGAACTCCCATTTGACCCAGTGATCCCACTACTAGGAATATATCCCAAGAAACCAGAAACGCCAATCAGAAAGGACATATGCACCCCTATGTTCATAGCAGCACAATTCACCATAGCTAAGATTTGGAAACAGCCTAAGTGCCCATTAGCAGATGAGTGGATTAGAAAACTGTGGTACATATACACAATGGAATACTATGCTGAGGTAAAAAAAAAAAAAAAAGGGAACTCTTGCCTTTTGCAACAGCATGGATGGAACTGGAGAGCATTATGCTAAGTGAAATAAGCCAGTCAGAGAAAGATAAATACCACATGATCTCACTCATTTGTGGATTATAGAGAACAACATAGACTGATGAACAGGGACAGACCCAAAGACTGAGAAACAGCAATCAGGCTATCAATCCCCAGAAGGAAAGTAGGGGAAGAGATCAACCGAAGGCCTTGTATACATGTATATAAGCCAAACCAATGGACATGGACAACAGGGGGATGGGAGCATGAGTGTGTGTGTGTGGGGGGGGAGGTTGGGGGTTAATGGGGGGGATGAGGACACATTTGTAATACCTTAACTAATAATAAATAAATAAATAAATAAATAAATAAATAAATAAATAAATAAAATCTACAAACCTTTATTAGCATTCGGACCAGTCCTTTCCTCATTCCTTCCAGCTGCAGTAGAACCCATGCTCTCCTTTATCTCCTTTAGTATTTATATCATTTCTGGCTATTTTCATCCCAGCTCTCTTCCTTTTCTTCTTTGCCTCTCCCTCCCTTTTTATTTTTAACCCCTTCTTTTCTATAGTCATTTTCTCATCACACTGTAAAGGTGACCATTACTCCCATTAAAAAGACAAAAAGGAAAAGCCTTGATGTCCCATCCTGATTAATTTATTGTTTATTCCATTCTCATTTTTTTTGCTCTCCCTCTAGTTCTGTCAAGTCCCTTTCACAACCTAACTTCTAAAATGAGTTCCTATCCTTGATATTTCTCCTAATTTAGCTCCCACTCTTTAGCAATCTATATTCTGTCTCTGCCACTCTGCTCAAACTGGTTTTGCCAAGTTTATCAATAAATTGCTTGTTGCGAATCTAATGAGCATTTCTTACTTGTAATTTTATTTGGCTTTCAACAGTGCTCAGTGCTCTCTCTCTCTCCGTGGAACCTTCTTCCTTTCACTTCTGGAGCTCTAGGATTTCTATTTAATTTTCTGGCATTTCCCTCTTTCTCTCTGATTTTTTTCTACATGTTCCTGGACAGTTTTTCTTTCATATTGCCCTACACATCCTCTCTTTTACTCCATGTCCTCTGACTATGTGAGCACCAGACAAAATTCATTCATCTGTCACCAAAATAGCATAATGTGTGTAGGCGCAATAAGCTTACTCAACAGGTCTAGAATAAAATTCTCTATTTTTACTGCCACAGTTTCCCTATTTCCTTATCTTAATAAATGGCATCATCTTTTACCAGGATGAAAAATCACCTCCTACTTTCTGAAAGCTTTCTCAAATTCATTCACTAGTTTAGGTGTCCTTCCATTATGTTACTTAATTCTTCTCCAATAATGGCACTTACACCATTTTACTAGTCATGTGTCTAATTATCTATATCTCCATATACAATGTAAGATTCATGAGGGCAGAAGCTGTTTCTGTTTTGTTTTTGTAACAAAACAGCATAAAGATCTGACATATAGTACATGCTCATTATTTGTTTAAAGAATGAATGAGCTCTAGCTGGTTTGACTCAGTAGATAGAGCAACGGCCTGCGGACTGAAGCATCCCGGGTTCGATTTCGGTCAAGGGCAAGTACCTCGGTTGCAGGCTCCTGGCCTTAGTCAGGGGCATGAGGAGGACAACCAATTGATGTGTCTCTCTCACATTGGTGTTTATCTCTATTTCTCCCTCTCCCTTCCACTCTCTCTAAAAATCAATGGAAAAATATCCTCTGGTGAGGATAAAAAAAAAGAACGAATGAATAAAATATGTTAAAATTATACATAAACTCAGTGATAGTTGGGTGCTCTCTGGTATGAATAAATTACATGGGATTTAGTGCATGAACTTCCTTTTTTTGTTGTTGAATCCCAGTTTTATATGTTTAAAATTTCTTTATTGATTAAGGTATTACATATGCATCCTTATTGCCCCATTGCTCCCCCCACCCTCCCACTCATGCCCTCACCCCCCCATGGTGTCTGTGTCCATTGGTTAGGCCTATATGCATGCATGAAAGTCCTTTGGTTGATCTCTCCCCCTTACCCCCGCCCTGCCCTGGCTTCCCTCTGAGGTTTGACGGTCTGATCGATGCTTCTCTGTCTCTGGATCTGTTTTTGTTCATCAGTTTATGTTGTTCATTATATTCCACAAATGAGTGAGATCCTGTGGTATTTATCTTTAAGTGATTTAAAAGAAGGTGGGGGAAAATTCAGAACTTAGGTTAGAATGAGATTCTGGTTCTTAGGCAAACATTTCAGAAAAAGCTACTTTACTTAACAATGTGGAAAGTTGGCAAGAAAATCAGGAGTGGTTGTGGTCCCTAGAATTCAGAGGCCTGGTGCTTCCTGCACCTTTTGGGATGCTTTCCAGGGCCAGAAATCACCGCTGTGTTCTCTCTCAGAGATATGGGGTTATCCTCTGGCTACCCTAACCCTAAAGGTATAAAGCATTTTTAGGAAGAGAAATCGGGAGTGGAGATAGAATTTATAAAGTTGTTTCATTTGACTTTTCTTTCCATCGCCTGAAAAATGCACCCAGAAACGTAGGTCTTCCTTTGAAGACGGTCCCCCTTCACCAGCTCCTCCTAATAGGCTTTCTACCCTTAGGTTAGATTTTTCCTGTTTCCCAAGAACACTTTCTTTTGAGTCCCTCAGTCTGAGTACTCTATCCTCCCTGCAAGGAAAACCATATCCTACCCCACAGGAAAAAAATCGATCAGGCTCTGTGATCGACACAGAGATGCAGGACTTGGATCCTTCTTCAAAAAAAGATATGCTACCCAGCTGTGAAGAGTGCAGTCAGCAGGCAGCCTCTAGCTGTCAGTGCTTTCAGGATCTGCCTCAACTGAAGGCATGGGGCAGCTCACATCTAATGACTGAGGAAGGCAGAGATATAAAGGCCCTGATATTTTAGCCTGATTGGAGAAAACTCTAGTAGGCAGTCCTATCTTCAGGGATCTCCATTGACTTGAACGAGGCTGTATTGAGCCTGCACTGTAGTTCAGCTTCTCCCTCTGACCTTCCTTCTTTTCAAACATGTTGATCTCTAATAAGCATCTTGTAGCCCAAACTCTATCATAGCATCTGCTTCTAGAGAACTCGGCCTGCAAGAGGCTCTCTGGTTCCTGAAGCCATCACTAACTCTCCTACATTTTTTTCTGAGTAGACCTTGATGTTTGTCACTTGTTCAGCAGGCAGTAATGGAAAAAGGTATGTGTGTGGGTGGAGACCTACTATTGTCTAAGAGAGCTGCCAGCTATTGTAGTTCTATTACTCAGAGGCCTAATCACCTCTTTTAAATGCCCCTAAAATTAGCAAAGGCTGCCTTTGCTTTTAGGAACAGTGTAAAATGAGATTTTTTTTTTTAGTATTAATTGAGAATAATACAACTGCTATAATTTATATTTCTGCTATAATTCAATAATTCAATTCTGATATAGAAAAGAAAATTAAATGTGATAGATGAGTCATAAGAAGTGTTAAGCATAAATAGTAAGCTAGATGCTCATAAGATAAAGGCAAAATTCATAGGGTATATTAAGTACAAACAATGAGTAAGCATATAGCTTGTGAGACAGGCAGAATATATAAGAAATTTCACATTTAGATAATAAGGTAATAACCTAAACGATATGTTATAAGACAGATAGAATAAATGAAATATATAATAGAACAGACAAGAGTGTTCTTATGGATAGAAAGTTATCATGCTACCTCTAGTTATGCCACCTGTAAATTGGCCAGACAATGATGACATCTTTTAGGATACAATTATGGCTTCATATGTGCTGTACCCAAGAAAAATAAATAAACCTCATAGCTGTTTTACAGACTTATTGACAAAATACATCTGTGTCTAAGTGTGCTTGTCCCTGCATCTCTCCAGTAGAGTAATTGTATGCCATTGGTCTTAGGAATTTACACTGTGTGTTGGGAACCCACACTAAGTAGTTTTATAACTATACCATTATTGGAGGAGGGTTGATGTGGGAGAGAGAGAGATGATGGGGGAAAGAGAGAAAACATTCTAAGGATTCAGGTATGTGGTCCTTCTACCCTGTTTGCACCCTATCCTAAGTGTATTAAGCTATTGCATCTTTTCCCTCTTGCTTCTCACTGTGTTTTAATAACCTGTGTTTATTTTCATCATAATTTGGTTTGTGAACTTTGTTTTGAACCCTCTGGGATCATTGGATAGCTTGTCTGATAGTGGTGATGTCCACCATCAAGCAGCCCTGTGGTATGACTGATCTGGAGAAGAACTGAAGCCTCAGGCAAAGAGCCATGTGAATAATTCTGGAGTTGGACCTTCCAGCCCCAGGCTTTTCTTCTCTTCGAGTACAGGATGACATCAGCCCCGGCCATCATCTTGATTATGACCTCATGGCAGACCTTGACTCAAAACCACCCACTAAGCCACTCTCAAATGACTTTACCACTAGCCAACGTCTTGATTATGACTACTTCGTAGACCCTGAATCAGAACATCCTACTAAGTCACTCTCAAATTGTTTACTCACAGAAACTGTTAGATAAATATTTATTGTTTTAGGCCACAAAGTTTTGGGGGATAAGTGGTTACTCAGCCATAGGTGACTAATACAACCATCCACTGTGATGTGTAGCTGAGGGTGAGGAGTTCTTACATATAAATATTAAAGAGAAAGAGATCCTTCATTTCCTTCAAAAAGCCTGACTTTATCTTGTGACCACAGAGAGCAAAGAAGCCAGCAATTTGTAGAAAATAATCAAAATTTCTAAATTTTGTGGAAAGAATTACAGGAAACTCTACATTGTTTAATCTTTATAAGACTGTTCCACTTTTATGATATTAAAACTTGGAGTAATTTGCTTTACCCTTTCTGTGTTGGAATGATGAATGATATCTCCAAGGGAGTCAATACCTCATCATGAGCAAAAACCTCATATGGATGTCTTATCATTGTTCCTCAGATTTGTTTTTCACCTAAAATGTACTTAACAAATCAAAACCCAAACCTACCCTTCTTTTTCCATGGGAAAATATGTTTGCTGAATTTAATAGTAGGCTTTAGTCAAGGTTCAGGGAACCTCAGAGATTCAACACTTGCAGCAAAATTGATTCATAGTCCTGCAGCAGGTGTACTTCACAACACAATCAAGTATTATATGCACTTCATGTTACCATCACTTGCCTATCTTCTGGTAATGCCAAAGTCACATTTTTTTCCCGTGGACGTGATAATAGATCTGAATGCTTGGAGGAAGAAATATTTGGGCTTTCAGCAACTCTCACAGTTTTACTTTCCTATCAAGGATTAGCTGAAAATTTTGAAGGATGAATGTACATTGATTTTCTCTACCAATGCACCCATTGGTTCATTTTAGAACTTTATTTATATACTAGAAGCCAGGTGCACAAAATTTGTGCACAGGGGGTTGTGGGGGGCCCCTCAGCCCGGCCTGTGCCCTCTCACAATCTGGGACCACTCACCCCTAACCGCTCACCTACCTGCCTACTTAGTGCGTGTCATAGCGACTGGTCGTTCCTGTCATTCCACCGTAATGGTAACTTAGGCTTTTATATATATAGATTTTATAGTCCTTATGAACTTAACAATATATATGTATTGCTAAGGTTCTAATATCCTCACTGGTTTTTAAACCATGTGTGCTATGAAGAGCAAAGAAGAAAGCACAGAAAGGCTTTAGAACCAGACAGATATGAGCTTCAATTTTGGTTCTACTGCTTACTAGCAGCATGACTCAGGTGTGGTACATTATGTCTTTAAACTTTGATTTTCCTCATAATTAATATTAACATAAGGATTTTAGTCTCATGGTGGTCTTGCAAGGGCTCAGTGAAAAAATGTATGCTAAAAATACTGTCACAGGGTAGGCAAACTTTCTTTTTCCACCTTTATTCATCACTGTAAACCATTACTCATGCTTCCCACCCATACAGACTCCATAACATCTTATGGTGCCTACTGTAGTGTTTCTCGGTGAATATTTATTGAATTTATTATTATTTTATTAATAAAATCAATAACACTTTGAAATACTATAAACTCTGACAATATCAAAAATGTCTGTCACTGACTAACCAAATTATTGTCTGTATGTGTGTATGTGTTTGTATAATTATACTCCTGGATGCATTGTTACCAACATAAAACAAATCAGTCCAGAAAGAGAATCATAGAAATAGATAATTTTCACTTAGAAACTGCTCCTTGTCTTTCCTCTCCCAAGTCATCTGACTTATCTTTTAGAAACATATGTTATTAGAATATTCATGAGTTCTTTAGCACTGTTATCTGAATACTATTTTTATGTTAAGCAGAAATATAGTGGCTTTAGTGACCTTGTAGGTAAATCTGATTCATTGTCTATTTCTTAAAAGAATTTGCTATGCTTGTGCAGCTCATGCTTTTCTCCTTAAACCAGTGAGTCTCAAACTTGTACATGAGAATCCTGAAGGGTTTGTTATAAAAGCAGATGCCTGGACCCTTTGTCCTACTATTTTGATTCAGTACGGGCTGGAGTGGGGCCCAAGCACCTGTATTTTAAGCAAAGAAAGAAGCCTACAAGGGATTCTAAGGCACATCAAAGTTTGAAACCCAAATACACAAAACTTTATTTTTAAGAGTTGAGATTATGATCTCTTGAAAAATTAAAATCCAATTTTAAAAACTTTACTTTGTAATGATAATGTGATTGACCCTACTATTGATCAAAATTTGGAGTTATTTTGGTGTCCTTCCTTCCCTCCGTCCATACATCTAGTCAACAAGAGAATCTAGTACTTTCTTTCTCTAAGATATACCCTGAATCTGCCTCCTTTTGTCCCTCACCTTTGGCATCATCTTAGTCCAGGTATGGAACACTGCAACAGGCAATAACTGGCTTCTCTGGTCCACCCTTAATTGGCTTTAGTTCATCATTTCAAGTAGCAGCAAAAGTAATCTTCCTAAAGTCTAAAACAAATCATGTCGCCCCCTAACTTAAAGCTCTTTCTTGGCTTCTCTCTGTACCTGGAATAAAGACCAACCTTCCTCCCATGACCTACAAGGCCCTGAATCATTTGTCCCTCTCCAACCCCATGGTGGACCACTTCCTCAAGCTCAGTGGGCTGCAGCCCTCCTCGTTTCCACTTGCTCTAACGTGTCCAGCTTTCCCATCCCGGGGATTTACATAAGTTGCCGCAGTGCTCTCCCCCTCCAATCTTTGTGGTGCTGGGTCCTTCTTTGTTTAGGTCTTGGCTCAAGTGTCATCTCCCCAGAGTAGCCTCCCCTGACAACCCATTTCAAGGTAGATTTCCCTTTCCTTATCCTCTATCACAGCCGTGGGCAAACTACGGCCCGCGGGCCGGATCCAGCCCGTTTGAAATGAATAAAACTAAAAAAAAAAAAGACCATAACCTTTTATGTAATGATGTTTACTTTGAATTTATATTAGTTCACACAAACACTCCAGCCATGCTTTTGTTCCGGCCCTCTGGTCCAGTTTAAGAACCCACTGTGGCCCTCGAGTCAAAAAGTTTGCCCACCCCTGCTCTATCACAACCCTTATTCTGTATCACAACCTTATTCTCTATCACAACCCTTTATTGATCTCTTGTATAGCATCTATGACAAGTTATAATTATCTTCATATTATCTTTTTTCCATCTATACAGTATATGATAGATAAAGAATGGTATAAAGTTTTTGATAGATTGAGAACAGTTTATTGATTTAGTCTGAGATATTTATGTTTTCAGTAAAAAAGCTTTCACTGAGTCACCTGGATAGCGTAGTAAGGGAGCTTACAAATAAGTAAAGCTTAATCAAGAGGCTTTAAAGCTCCTTAGAAAATGAAGAAAATCTACAGACTATATTGAGGCAGGGGAGCAGAGAATGTTAGCTTTAATACTATATCCCAAAACTGAGGGCAGAAACCCTACAACACGAGAGGGTAAATAATTTTACCATCTGGAGGGAGTTAGCTGAAAGTCATCTAGCACAAAACATCCCAACCTAGTAAAATATTCACAAAGCTCTTTTACGGGATCCTCTCCTTAGATTATCATTATAGATCCTCAGCAGGCGCATTTTAATACAAGGGTATTAAATATGTTATTAAGAACTCCTAGGTCTGCCAGTGAAGCAGACTGCCAATATGTGTCAATGGAGAACTGCCTACAAATCAAACTGGCAGCATTTGTCCCACATGCCAGTGGAATAGCAGATGAGCTTTCTTAATGTTGTTTTTTAATTGATTTCAGAAAGAGGCGAGGGAGAGTGGGAGAGGGGATAGAAACATCAATGGTGAGAGAGAATCATCGGTTGGCTGCCTCCTGCATGCCCCCTACTGAGGATTGAGCCAGAAGCCCAGGCATGTGCCCTGGACCAGGAATCTAACCATGACCTCCTTGTTTATAGGTTGACGCTCAACCACTGAGCCACACAAGCCAGGTGCAGATTAGCTTTCTTGAAAGGAGAATTTGCAAGAGGATAGAAAGTGTTAACACTTCTGCCCTGTAGTAATAGTTTCTCTGATGTTCTTCCTGAGGTCCTCTAGGTAGATTTCAGAATCCAGGTGATGCTAGAGGGGGCTGGGGTAAGACAGGCAGTGACAAGTCCCTCAGAGCTCTTTGTTCCCCTTACCTCCTGGCAGAGCTCTGCTCCTAGAAATATTCCTCTTCATCATCAAAGAAGCCATTTTCCAGAGCATAAGAGCAGTCTGGGTTGGATACTGCCTTACATTCCTGAATTGACTTGTAGAGTCTGTGCAGGTAGGTGACAGCAAAGACATACCCAGCAGCTGGAGGCCAACCATCATCTTATGGAGGACAGTGCTGGTAAACAGTAGACTTTTTGTTGTTAATATATTAAAATATTTTTTGAAATAACTTTATATTTAGAGAAGAGTTGGGAGGATAACACAAAGAATTCCCATATACATATTCTTTACCTAGCTACCTATAATGTTAACATTTTACATAACCATGTACATTTATCAAAACTAAAAAATCAAACTGAATATAATATTAACTAAACTATAGACTTTATTAGGATTTCCACAGAAGGCTATGGATGGCTATGATTTTGTAATAAGAATACATCTAAGCAAAATTTAAAAGGGAGTGTCTGATAAGGTCAAAAATGAGTTCCAAGTGTCAATATTCAACACGCAGTTCTGGAAGCCAGTGTATATAAAGAGAGTAGCCAAGCATCATTTAAGTTTTCTGACTGTTGTCAAGGTAGGTGTTTCTTTTGTTTTCATTGCATTGGTCTTTTGTTTAGGCACTGTAGCTCTTTATCTAGTTAACTTCTGTTTGATGTTTTCTTCTCCTGTCAACCCTGCTTTGTGGGAATTAGTGGCCCAGTGGAGTAACAAAGTGGTTTGTTAAGCATGAATTAGAGCAGAGGTTAAGTTGAAACATGTAAGTTTTGAAATGTAGTTACTATGTGGGAATTGTAACAAATAATTGGAAGTAAGTACTAGTAAAGTGATTTAACAGAGACAACATTTAATCCAGGGTCTTGATTTTTTTCCTACTGGAAATGATCTTATTCTTAAATGAAGTTAAGTTTCTACATCTAAATCAGGCATCAGTTACTCAGTTCTAAACTGAAAGCTCTGGCTGATATTTACTAGTAACTATTGGGACAGATAAGAAACCAGCATAAAAATTTGATTTGAGGTAACTTGTTTTTTAGAGATTACACTGCACGGGACAACCATAGAGCAATGATTTAAGGCACTCTACATTTTTGTTCATCTCTCTTTTTGGTTCTCTCACATGTTAATTCTCTTCTGAATACAATTAACTTTCAGTGCTGGAGCTGTGATTTTAATCAAAAGAATTTCTCAGGAAACTCTCTAACGAATTTTAAAAGTGGTTTATTACTATTTGGAAATTATCCCTGTCATGGTAGGACTTATCTTGAAATTGGTACTACCTGGTTTTCTTCTTGGCATTAAGACTTGCCTGAAAGAAATTAGAGTCTTCGCCCATCAGCAATTATAACTTTACTAGTAGCCCTACGCACAAATTAGTGCACCAGTAGCTCGCCAGTGGCTCGCTGCCACTCTCCTGTAGCTCCCCTTACCCCTCCTCTCCCCCGACACCCCTCATACTTGCTGCCCTGCCCCCCTGTAGCTCTCTGATGCCCGCTTGTAGCCAGTAGCTTGATGCCACCCTCCTGTTGCTCCCTCCGCCCCCCCCACCCCGTCCCCTCCTTCATAGCTTGCTGCCCTGCCCCCTCCTATAGCTCTCCGCTGCCCATTGGTAGCTCACTGCCCCAGCCTCCTGCTGATCCGTGATCTGGTCATTAAGCTTCACGGTGTAACAACCATTTGCATATTACATCTTTATTATATAAGATACTTTGCTATATAAATAAACCGAGAGTCTCATCCCAACTTAGTTACTTACTGGCCCTGTGTCAGTAAGTCATTGTAGCTCAAAAGCTTTTCCATGCCCAGCTGGTGTGGCTCAGTGGTGGATCATCCACCTATGAACCAGGAGGTCGTGGTTCAATTCCTGGTCAGGGCACATGCCCGGGTGGTGGGCTTGATCCCCAGGATGGGGCGTGCAGGAGGCAGCCAATCAATGATTCTCTCTCATCATTGATGTTTCTATCTCTCTCTCCCTCTCCCTTCCTCTCTGAAATCAATAAAATATATATATATTTTTTAGAAAAAGCTTTTCCACTTTTGTTCTCATTTCATCTTTAGGCAGAACTTCATGACTCAAACAACTGAAACTTTGCATGTGTCGTTGCACAAGGACACAGGGCCAGTAAGCGACTAAGTTGGGATGAGACTCTAGATTTATTTATGTTTCCTAACCAAGCAAGTTTTTGATCTTTACTCTAAGGAAGCCTAAGATACTGCAGTACTACCCTTCATGCTCCAGGATTTTTTTGTGTGCTTGCTTATCTCTAACAGTAGAAATGACCTCAGATTTCAATAATGTTCAAATGTCAGTGACTCTCAAATGTAATTTGTCTGTGGTTCTGAGATCAGCTGGCCAAAACTAATCTAATAACATGGGGCTCTCTTTATTTAATTAAATCATAAGAGAGAGAGAGTAATAAAGGACTTTCTCAAATTGTCAGCAGGGGTTGTCACTTTTTATTACTTTAGCTGTTTCTAGTGAATTATTTTTCTGCTGTAGAATAACTAGAAAGTCTAGTTCTGTTCTAGTATGACTGACCTTGCCTTTTATGGGCTTTTGGCTTACTAACTCTCCCCTAGTCTAGCTTCTGTTCATTTATGAGTTTGCCTTTCTAATATGGTTAGGACTCAAGAGAGAGCTTTTTATATTGGGTTTCCTCATTTGCAAAGCACTAATGATGGCAGTTTTTCCTGCTCTTATTGCTTTTAGGACTCTTATGACCTAATCAGAGTTAGACAAAGTCTTTTATGAAAACACTTGGAAGACAAATCATGGGCAATGGATAGGCCTTCTTAGATGTACAGTAAAAATTAGCCTAGAACGAGAAAGCAAAAATCTGCCTTGCCATTCGTCAAATCATGATAACAGATACAGATAAAGCCAGATGCAAATTATCAGGAAACAATATTTCTCTCCAGGTCATCACAGCTGTAACGTATCATAAAAACCTCCTTTTTAAAGAAAGCAAAATATGAAAAATTCTCCAGTTTATTTTATGATTCTAACATTAATATGAAAACCTGACAATCCCATATAATAAAAGGGGAATATACAAATTACCCTAATGGGGGAACAACTTCCCGGTCGCTATGACATGCCCTGACCACCAGGGGGCAAACGCTTAAGGCGGGAGCTGCCCCCTAGTGGTCAGTGCGCTCCCACAGGGGGAGCTCCGCTCAGTCACAAGCCTGGCTGAAGGCTGTGAGTGCAGTGGGGGTGGCAAGAGCCTCTTCCGCCTTCTCAGCAGCGCTAAGGATGTCCAGCTGTGGCTTAGGCCTACTCCCTGCTGGCAAGTGGACATCCCCCGAGGGCTCCTGGGCTGCCAGAGGGATGTCTGACTGCCAGCTTGGCCCAATCCCCAAGGAGTGGGCCTAAGCTGGCAAATGGACATCCCCCAAGAGGTCCTGGACTGTGAGAGGGCACAGGCCAGGCTGGGCACATGCCTGGGTTGTGGGCTTGGTCCCCAGTAGGGGGCATGCAGGAGGCAGCCGATCCATGACTCTCTCTCATCATTGATGTTTCTATATCTCTCTCCCTCTCCCTTCCTCTCTGAAATCAATAAAAATATATTTTTAAAAAGAATGGGCAACACTCTGATCTTGGTGACATGGCAGAGGTTGAACTCGCCACTAGTTAAGTCCTGGAACAACCCCTGCTATAAGCTGGTATTGGCAAACATAGTCTGTCTGGCTTCCAAAAGGTTGTCTCCTTTTGCCATGGGCTAGCTCCTGGTAACTAGGCCAGTTGTACAAGTATGTAAAGCTTAGATACAACTTCCTTATCTCTGTGTTTGAAATATTTGTAGAGATGGAGCTCTTATGACATGAATATGAGGAGCAAGGCACTGTGGGACACATGGAAAGGTGTGGTGACACAGTGGAGAAAATAATTGCTGGATCAGGTTAACAGCTTGAAGAATCCGAATGTGTAAGGCTCAGTAAGGTCAATAAAGTAAAACAGAAGTCTGTTTCACAGGGCTGGTCTTATGAGATATTGCCCCACCCCTAGCATGGGCTATCCATCCACAGGTGGCTTACATTTTCTGCTGAACCAAGTCTTAGTCCACAAATCTGTGAATTTTCTTTAATACACCATCACATAAGACTGGAGACAGGTTTACTTAGCCACACTGTTCAGAGGCAAGAAATGAGCATGGGAATGGAAAATATAATGTAGGATCCTGCTGGTCAATGCCTACTACTGGGCCAGGGTGCTTCCTAACAACAGGGGCAAAAGCTTTCTGAACCTGGGGCACCACAGTGTGGCAGCCTATCTGTAGGCGTGTCCCTTCTGTGGGTGCTAGTGTTAATGTGGCTGGCTGCAAGATCCCATTTCTGGTTCAGTGGAAGTAATATGTGTGGGGAGGTGAATGTACCTGACCTCCAGCCATTCTCAAATCTACATATTTAGAGGCTGGGCAACCCATTGGGTTTGGTCACTGCCTTACACATCTTCATGAACCTTTTCCTGGGCTTCATAATTGCTTATGTATGCATATGCATGAAGCACATGTCTTACAATGAAAAAGCCCATGGCTTTTCTATGGTTTACCAGATTTTGCTACTAGAGCTATGGATCTGCCTTATTTCCCCCCCTCTGTGGTAAGCTGAGACCTGAAGAATGTTGTTGTTCTGTTCTCCATGAATTTTGAATTCTGAGTTTCTATATTTAGTTATAACTGAATAGAACAGTTGGACAAGTCGGTGGACTTAATGGGAAATTGTCTGGCACAGTAGCAACGTGGGCACTACAACATCAGACTGGTCACTACTTAAGATTATGGGCCTGGTGTTTCTGGCCTGGTGGATTCTCTGCCTTCATAGTTTTTTAGAGACAGCTGAGTTGCAAAGCTGTACTGTCTTCATAGGAGCCCTAGAATCCGAGAGGTTGGTTCAATCTGACCCAACAGATCAATGAAGGGGCCCTGTAATGGGAAAGGAAACTGTTTCCTAAAGTTGCAACCTTCCTTCAACTCTAATTTGCTCACCAACCAGGGGAAGCTTGTAGAGTTGGAGCTATCTGGGAGGAAGGAGTTTTGGCATCCTGCTCAGACCCTGAGCCTAGGAAATGGCCTGGTCAGTATAATCAGCCTGGACATGAACCAGACTTTGGGTTTAATGGACCATTGTTTGACTATCTCTTGAATTCTTCACTTGATTGACACGACTCCAGCGTCTGTCCCCAGAGCAAATCTGCCCTTTGGAAGGTGTGTTCCTCTCTGCAGTTGTAGGTGGGGACTCTGTGGGTGTTTTGTGTTTTTTCCCTGCATGGATCATTTTGGTAGTCTGAAATGTGTAGAAAGGTCTAAAATAAAACAGATGAGAGTTCCAAGAAAAGAACTTGAAAGGTATCCATTTAAAAACAAACGTTTGATATAAAAAGTACCTCAATGCATTAAATAACAAGAAAATACATTTTAAGCACAGACAAGCTAAAGTTGAAATACTTAAGTGTAAAAACTGCTTAGCTTGAATCACACAGGGTCCCAACAGAAAGGAGAGAGCACACAAATTAGGATCATTTAAGGAGGGTTTCTTTACAAACGGTTTCATTATAATATAGGTGGAGTAAAGAAGACTTGATACAGTGTAGAATCCCTGGAATAGATGCTACTGTTAGTATTATTAGATCAAAAGAGATGAAGGAAAGGAGCTGTTACTGGAAACTAGAATGACAGCGAGTCCTCTAGGGCAGACCCCTTAGGACAGCGGTTCTCAACCTGTGGGTCGCGACCCCTTTGGGGGTTGAAGGACCCTTTCAGAGGGGTCGCCTAAGACCATCGGAAAACACATCTATAATTACATATTGTTTTTGTGATGAATCACTATGCTTTAATTCTGTTCAATTTGTAACAATGAAGTTGGGGGTCACCACCACATGAGGAACTGTATGAAAGGGTCGCGGCATCAGGAAGGTTGAGAACCACTGTCTTAGGAGAAACAGTGACCTCCTACAACAGAGAAAGCCCAAGGCAACCTCGCAGGGAGGGGGTCATGGGAATAAAAGTCTGAGGGCACTCACCTTTTTCCTTCTGATCTTTCCTCTGAATTCACAGGCTTCTGTGTCCTCCGGCTTCCTGTCTATACAGATCACATTCTGGGGGCAAAAAGCAGTAAGGGAAATGGTAGAACATTCATACGGAAGGCAAAGAAAATATCCAGCACAGGTATCATTCCAAAACCTTGGGCACTGGTCTGCCTTTTGTTTTTCCTCATGAATCCATGCATGTCTGGTGTATATGTCTCACTAGACCAGCGGTTCTCAACCTGTGGGTCGCGACCCCTTTGGGGGTCAAATGACCCTTTCACAGGGGTTGCCTAAGACCATCAGAAAACACATACATAATTACATATTGTGTTTGTGATGAATCACTATGCTTTAATCATGTTCAATTTGTAACCATGAAAATACATCCTGCATATCAGATATTTACATTACGATTCATAACAGTAACAAAATTACAGTTATGAGGTAGCAACCAAAATAATTTTATGGTTGGGGGTCACCACCACATGAGGAACTGTATTAAAGGGTCGCGGCATTAGGAAGGTTGAGAACCAGTGCACTAGACTGAATGTTTCAGAGGAAAAGATTGCTTCACCCAGCTGTGGATCCAGCAAGCCTAGAAACTAGAAGTTTTCAATGAATTTAAGGGAGCAGGTTTACCTTTATCTTCCCCTCTCCTCCCCTTGGCTTTGGAGGTGCCCTTTCTTGAATGGTTGCATCTTGAGGACCCTGTTCCTGGTGTCTCTTCCTTGGCCCCAGGCATGTTACTATAAGTGACAAAACACTAAGCTTAGCCCTCTGTTTCTATCTCATTCTTCAGTTTATTTTATTGAGGTGAGGTCCTAGCAATCAGAGCTAACATATACCTCATGGGGCTGTCATGCACAGCATCATGACTATAGTCAATAATATTGTATTGCATATTTGACAGTTGCTAAGAGAGTAATTCTTAAAGGTTCTCACCACAAGAGAATTTTTGTAAGTTTGTATGTGACAGATGGTAACTAGATTTATTGTGGTAATCATTTTGCAGTGTGTACACATATTGAATCATTATGTTGTACACCTAAGACTAATATATTATTTGTCAATTATACCTCAATAAAAAAGATTTTTGAAATTTTTTTTAATTTTTATTGTTGACACTACAGATATCTGTGGTCCCCCTCTTTGCCCACCCAGCCCACACCCCTCCCCTTCCTCTGGCCATCACCACACTCTTGTCTGTATCTATTGGTTATGCATGTATGTTCTTTGGCTAATCCCTTCACCTTCTTTCATCTGTACTCCCTCCACTCTGACAGCTGTCAGCCTGATCCATCTGTCCATGTTGCTGTTTCTATTTCGTTCATCAGTTTATTTTGTTCCTTAGATTCTACATATCAGTGAGATCAGGTGATATTTGTCTTTCTCTGACTGGCTTATTTCACTTAAGAATAATAATAATAATCTCCAGGTACATGCATGCTGTCACAAAATGTTAGATTTCCTTCTTTTTAATATTTCAAAATTGATTTTAGAGAGAGAAAGGGAGAGGGGTAGAGGGATAGAAACATTGATGAGAGAGAAACATCTATTGGCTGCCTGCTGCACGCCCCACCTTCGGGGATCAAGCTTGCAACCCAGCATGTGCCCTGGCCAGGAACCAAATGGGTGACCTTCTGGCTCATGGGTCGATGCTCAGCCACTGAGCCACGGCTGGGAAGATTTCTTTCTTTCTTTCTTTCTTTCTTTCTTTCTTTCTTTCTTTCTTTCTTTCTTTCTTTCTTTCTTTCTTTCTTTCTTCTTTCTTTCTTCTTTCGGCTATATACTAGTAGTATTGCAGAAAAAAACACCTTTTTAAATGCTAAGCGCATGGTACTTAGCACACTGAATGCTCTCATAAAAATGTTGACTGTTCTTATCAGGGGGGGAATCAATATAAAAGGTGGAGTCATGGTCAGAAAAGGTCCTTGTGTTTAAGGCTTTACTAGGCAGAGAGAGAAAAAAAAACACTAAATAAATGTTTCTTGTATAAAAATTTAAACAAGCTAACTTATGCCTTCTTTGGGCAGCTGGCAGACGGACTTTCCCACTAGATGGTCCTTTGCTGCCATCTTCTGGTATCCTGTCACCACAAGCAGGACTCCTCAGAAAACTGAATACAGAGGCACCTCCACTGCTGAAGTTGGGTCCAGAAGGAGAAAAGTAGACCTTATTCATGAACAAGCTGACCCTGTTGGCCCTAGTCCCTTCTTCATCATAAAGCAGGAAAAGCAAGAATTCTTTTTTCTTAATATATATTTTTAAATTTATTTCAGAGAGGAAGGGAGAGGGAGAGAGAGACAATCATTGATTGACTGCCTCCTGCATGCCCCTCACCGGGGATGGAGCCCGCAACTCAGGCATGTGTCCTGACCTGGAATTGAATTCTGACCTCCAGGTTCATAGGTGGAGGCTCAACCACTGAGCAACACCAGCCAGGTAGAAAAGCAAGTATTCTAAGATGCAGTAAAATAAAATTGTTCTAGTCTTTAATTACAAACCCTAAATCTTGATTTATCTTGTTGTATATAGTATATTTTACACTATAGATTTAATGAAAGACTAAAGCACTAGCTACAGCCATCTTTTCTCCTCTCTACTGATTACTGTTCTATGACTGCAAGCACAGATATACCACACTTCTCTGCCACACTCAAGTGGTGGCCAAAAGAGCAAGATCTGGCTTATGCTTATTTTTTAATTTTTTATTGTGGTAAAATATACATAACACAAAATCCACCTTCTTAACCATTTTTCAACTGTATAATTCAGTGGCATTTAGTACATTCACATTGTTGTGCAACCATTACTCCATCTACAGAATTTTTTTCATCTCCCCAAACAGAAATTCTGTACCCACTGAACACTAACTCCTCATTCTCTCCTCCCACCAGCCCCTGACAAGCACCATTCTACCTTCCGTCTCTATGAGTCTAACTACTCTAGGCACCTCATGTAAATAGGATCATACAGTGTTTGTTCTTTTTTGACAAGCTTGCTTATTTCACTTCACATAACGTCTCTGTTGGGAAGTGGGGGAGAATTCCCCTCTCTACCCTCTAATTCAGTGGTTCTCAATCTTCCTCATGCCGCGACCCTTTAATACAGTCCCTCATGTTGTGGTGACCCCCAACCATAAAATTGTTTTCGTTGCTACTTCATAACTGTAATGTTGCTACCGTTATGAATCGTCATGTAAATATCTGATATGCAGGATGTATTTTCATTGTTACAAATTGAACATAATGAAAGCATAGTGATTCATCACAAAACAATATGTAATTATATATGTGTTTTCCGATGGTCTTAGGCGACCCCTGTGAAAGGGGGTCACGACCCACAGGTTGGCAACCCCCAGGTTGAGAACCGCTGCTCTAATGCTTATAGCCAACTTAGTTATAAAGTAATAAAATTGATACAAGACCAGATTAACAGGAGAAAAAATTTAATATGTGTGCATGGGGGAATCACAATATGATGCTCAGATCATAAAATGGGGCTCAAAGAAGTGATGGAACTAGGCACCTTCTAATACTGTTAGATCAAGAAACAAATGTGTGAGACATGGACAAGACAAAAAAGGTTAGTGCTTATTGGAAAGGAATCTAAGCAGGTTTGGATATTCGTTAGTGAGGAATCTAAACAAAATGTGTGCTTGGGTTGTAAATTAGTAAAGGCGTGACAAAATTTGTTTACGGATGTTTTTTTGACTCTGGATTTTATAACTCTCAGATAAGGTTGATCTCAGTCCTTCAGAAGCAGGGAGGGCACCTATCATGAAGATTTATTCCAGCTTCTAGGGAGACAGAGGAGAGAAACTCTTCATGCTCTTGCTACTTCTCAGGTGATTTTAGTGCAAAATAATCAATATGCCATTGTAGAGTATTTGGGGCAGCCTTCCCTGGGCCCTGATATCCTACAAGGTTCAGCCATGTCGCAGCATGTGTTAGAATCTTATTCCTTTTAGTGGCTGAATAATATTCTATTGTATGCAGAAAATAGAGAGGAATGTGGTCAATTATTATTATTTTGTTTATTTGTTTATTATTTTTAATGTATATTTTTATTGTTGATAGTATTACAGATATCTCCCATGTACCCCCCTTTACGTGATTACTTTTATGTATATAAAAATCCCAGCCCTAGCCGGTTTGGCTCAGTGGATAGAGTGTCGGCCTGCAGACTGAAAGGTTCCAGGTTCGATTCTGGTCAAGGGCATGTACCTTGGTTGCGGGCACATCCCCAGTAGGAGGTGTGCAAGAGGCAGCTGGTCGATGTTTCTCTCTCATCGATGTTTCTAACTCTCTATCCCTCTCCCTTCCTCTCTGTAAAAAAATCAATAAAATATATATATTTAAAAAAAGAAAGAAAGAAATGATGCTTTGGCCCTAGCCAGTTTTGCTCAGTGGATAGAGCGGCCGGAAGGGTCCTGGGTTCGATTAGGGTCAAGGGCACGCATGTACCTGAGTTGCAGCAGCTCCTCCTGGTCGGGGCGCGTGCAGGAGGCAGCCAATCAATGTGTTTTTCTCACATCGATATTTCTCTCTGTCTTTCCCTCTCTCTTCCACTCTCTCTAAAAATCAATGGGAAAATATCCTCGGGTGAGGATTAAAAAGATAAATAAAAATAAAATAAAGGAAAAATTAAAAAAAATAAAAATCCCAAAGAAAACAGGCAATACTAAGAAGTGCAACACTGCAGGCATAGTTCAACTCCCTTTATCCTCCTTCTCAATACCATTCTCTTTCTTCCTTTCCACAGGCAACACTGTGCTGAGGTTGGTGGGTTTTCTTCCACTGTATCTTTTCATAGTTTATTATATACTTAGTTTTCCAGAAACAAAATATGGTATCGTGCTTTTATGTTCACATAAATAGTTTACTGAGGGCATCACTCTGAAGTTTGCTTACTAGTATTTCACTCGATTGGCTTCAGGATTCATTCATGTTACTATATGTAGCTCTTGTCCATTTAGTTTTAATGCTTTATGCTATTTAAGCATATGCATGTGACAAATTACCACCCTCTTATTGCTGAACATTTAGGATGCTTCCAGTTTTTGTTGCTGTTACAAATAATGCTACCATGCCCTAGCCAGCTTGGCTCAGTGGATATAGTGTTGGACTGCGAACCAAAGGGTCCCAGGTTTGATTCCGGTCAAGGGCACGTACCTCAGTTGCAGGCTCCTCCCTGGCCCAGGCCCTGGTCCTGATGCAACCAATCGATGTGTTTCTCTCACATCGATATTTCTCTCTGTTTTTCCCTCTCTCTAAAAAACAAAAATCAATGGGAAATTATCCTGGGTGAGGATTTAAAAAGAAATAATCAGAAATAAAAACAACAACAAATAATGCTGCCATGAACCGCCTTGGAACATGTTTTCTTGAGCGTAGACATTTCCTTAGGTCTCTAGCATATATACCCTGGTTCAGAATTGCTGAGCTGTAGACCATACAATTCATCACTTTTACTAGATATTATTAAAATGCTCTTGGTATAGAAAAATATCACTTCAAATTGCAACAGTTTTTGCGATTTCCCATTTTTCCATACTCTTGCCACCAATTGGTATCAGACTTTTTAATATTTGGCAATCTGTTGGGAAGTAAATGTGACCTCATTATTTTCATTTTCATGATGCTTAAGGACGATAAGCACCTTTTCGCATGTTTATTAGTCATTTGGGTTTCTTTGCTATTATACAAATCCTAGGACTGGTTTATATTTTAGAATTGAAAGGGTTCTAAAGCGTAGCAGACCTCTGAAAGCTTGTTTGTGATGGGTGTTGACCTGTTCACTCTCCGCAGCATTGAATAAGAGCACCACAATTCTGTTTAATAGCTTGCTGCCACCAGATGGCAGCACTGCACCGCGGTCTTTAATTTCTGCTTTTCCTGAAACATTTTCTGTAAGATTCAAGATGGTGGGTCTTAATCACAAGGTAACTGGCTTTCTGGACATTTATGTAAACAGCGTGTAAGAATCAAATATACTTAAGCAAAGGCTATTATCTTTGGAACAAAATTTGAAAGCAACTTAAGCTCTAAGTATCTAAGTAAATATTAGATTTGTTTTCTCCTGTGCCAGCCTTAAACGTAGATGATAAAACATCAAAAGCAAACATCCTTTGAGTGATTATGTACCAGGAACTGTGCCAAGCACTTTTCACATGTTTCCATGTAATTCTTACTACAGTTGTGTCGGGGGTCAAGTAAATTGCTCACTAGAACACACATAGTGAAATGTCCCAACAGGAGCAGGCTGGTTCCACAGTTTGTATTCCCTGCTATTATGCTACTCTGCATCTTAACATATGCAATTCTGAAATCAACTCATGTCCGAATCCCCTAAGGCAGTGGTTCTCAACCTTCCTCATGCCGCGACCCTTTCATACAGTTCCTCATGTTGTGGTGACCCCCAACCATCAAATTATTTTCGTTGCTACCTCACAATTGTAATGTTGCTACTGTTACGAATCGTCATGTAATATCTGATATGCAGGATGTATTTTCATTGTTACAAATTGAACATAATGAAAGCATAGTGATTCATCACAAAAACAATATGGAATTATAGATGTGTTTTCCCATGGTCTTAGGCGACCCCTGTGAAAGGGTCGTTCGACCCCCAAAGGGGTCGCGACCCACAGGTAGAGAACCGCTGCCCTAAGGAATCTGTGCTTAGGGTAAAAACAAACCGGAACTAGCAAGGGGGAATCCTTTCTAAAGCTGTTATCTCATGGTATTGACACATCTGCTTATTTCTGAGGTCAGCTGTATCTTCTAGTAGCAAGCCTTTAAAAAAAAGATCTTCCTCCTTTCAAAATCAGTTTCTGAAAAGAAATAAACCATGGTTGTCACTCTGCCTCTTTGCAAACTTGCTATGAATGTTGCAGCATCCAGGAAGAAAACACCTGGTTGCTAATGCTGCGTGTAGTTCCAGCAACTCTGTCCCCCTTTTACTCCCCAAAGACTCCAAGTCCTCATTTCTATTCTTTTACTGGATCTGGATCTTTAGCTTATAATCATTGTTGCTAATTTTCACTAGTGAATAGGCTTCCTTTAGAAATGTTGTGCTGCTGTGTAGGGGTGGGGGGAGTAATAGTCCCTCTATCCTTCTGAGTGCTTGGCTGAGACCTCCGTAATCAAAGGCAGATGTACAAGAAAATAGCAAACAGAAATGTATTGACCTGTAAACCTCATGTATACATGGGAGATACCCAGGAAAAATTACTAACTCCCTGAGGTGGCTTAGAATTTAGGCTTAAATCCATCTTTAAAGACTAAAGCAGGGGTGGGCAAACTTTTTGACTCGAGGGCCACAATGGGTTCTTAAACTGGGCCGGAGGGCCAGAACAAAAGCATGGATGGAGTGTTTGTGTGAACTAATATAAATTCAAAGTAAACATCATTACATAAAAGGGTACGGTCTTTTTTTTTTTTTTTTTTTTTTTTTATTCATTTCAAACGGCTGGACTAAAGGAATGAAAGGCATGGAGGGGAGGCCAGTGCTGGGGAGGTGACCCAGAAAAGCACAGTAAATAAGGGTAAGTTTGAGTCCATGTGGACTTAAGACTCTTGTGATTTAGCATCATCCTTCTCCTCCTGGTACAGACAGGGAGACACTGTCACAAATGGAAATTTCCTTTATAAATGTAAATGCCCCTTAAGGAAGAGTAACTTCTCTATTTTCAGTTTTTCTTGTGTCTGCTGCTGCTTAAAATAATCAGCTCAAATTAATCCTTACGCTAAAGAGGCATATTTTGAGGTGGCCTATTCTGCTCCCCTTCAGCTGTTTTGACAGACTGCTAATACTACTTCTCGCAGTGAAACTGAAATTTGCCACAAAAGAGACTTCTTGGGCATCACTGTAAATGGTCTTGGCTCTACATCTGGTTCCAGTTACTGTTGTGGTGGCCAGTCCTGACCAGGCTTTGGCTACTTTGCCCAGAGGCACCAGACAACTCCTGGCCCTGAGCACACACTGAGTCCTTGCTTTCTGCTCTGGGGCTTTCTGGCTCTGATTCTTATCTGACAAGAGACTTAATACCAGTAGAATGTCTCTTGATCAAAGGAAAAGAACTAATGGGCAAATGGTTTTCTTCCTTAGACAGATAAGTCTTAGACACGTTTTGTAAGGTTCCTCAGAAGATCCTGAAGATTAGTCTTCAGTCACCCACTGAGTCACTACTATGTCATCAGTAGTAGTGGCCAACTTGATAATGTATCCTAATACTTTTTTAAAATATATTTTATTGATTTTTTACAGAGAGGAAGAGAGAGGGATAGAGAGTTAGAAACATCGATGAGAGAGAAACATCGATCAGCTGCCTCCTGCACACCCCCCACTGGGGATGTGCCCACAACCAAGGTACATGCCCTTGGCTGGAATCGAACCTGGGACCTTTCAGTCCACAGGCTGACGCTCTATCCACTGAGCCAAACCAGTTAGGGCTGTATCCTAATATTGAATTGCCCTCCTTCCAACCCTTCACCTCTGCTCCTTCACTCCTATTCCTGCATAGTATTTCCAAATAAACTGCTGTTAGAAGCCATGACCAAATACCACTAGGCATATATCTTCAATAATAATTTTAAAAGACAGGTTTGTTTATCTTGCAGAGACAAGGGAGAAAGCACTCCAGGAACATCTTGGTAAGAGGGACTAGGGAAAGACTTCTTAAAGGATGTGGGGTTATGTTGGATGATCCTAGGGAGGGTTTAACAAAGTGGGGACCAGTTCTGATTTGGATGTCATGAAGAAGCAGGGTGCAATTCAATTGTTGGTTACTTGTTGGGGAGCACAGGAGACTTGGTTGGAAAGTTTGTAAGGAGGACATTCTGAGAGAAGGGAAGTGTGTGGAAGGCCATCTGCCCTGTTTATCAGAACTCCACCTTAGGGGAATGCAGAAGGCGGTGCCCCTAATTATTCCTTGATCTTTCCAAACAAGTCTGTGCATGAGCAGACGCCCGGGTGTTTACTGGAATCCTCATGCTTAATCTTTAGGTGTCCTTGCTTAAAAGACACAAAAACACATGTGTCCTCCCAAGAGTACTTACCCTACTGATTATATCTAAAAGATAAACTTTATTTCAAACTGCTGTTACAATAAAAGCCTAACGAAGCAGGCAATTGAGGCTGTCTGGTTACTTTAGCCAGGCAGTCCCTTAGCCCTCTCTTTCACAGCAAACATTGTGTCAGAGTAATCATTCATCCATTGCTTGGGATCTTCTGGTCGGCCCCGGCAGTTACTTTTCATAATTTTTATTCAGAGGGAGGGTGACTAAAGTGGGGCTAGAGTTGTCATTAAAAAGAAGCATCAGTCATTCATGTTAGTCAGAAAAGGGATGTTAACTCATGATGTGTGCATGTGTGTGTATGTACGTGCATTGTAGAGTGGCCTTGTCCCTATCACACTCCAAATATGTGACTACAGAGTACTTGTGTGTACATTGTTTGAATTTTGCAATCATTGCTTATATTTAGTTAGGAACATTATGGTCTAACCATTAGCAGGTGGTTTTTCACTTTCTCATTACCTACTTACAAACCTTAGCCCAGGTCCCTCCAAATCAGAGCCCAAGAAAATGTAAAACAGGCATTAAGATGGGACTAGTTCCCTTTCTAATCAAGCAATCCTGCTTTCCTCGTAGGCCTGGTCTGCCTTTGCACAGATTATTTCTTCTGAGAATGTCGTTTTCTTGTGCCTAGTGAAAGACTGCCTACTCTTCAGTATTTAGCCTAGACATTCTTTGATCCATGTTGCCCTGCTGGATTCCACCAGCCACAACAATGATAAAGAGATTCCACTCTATGCCCAGAAAATGCCATGTCTACCTCTCTGATAGCACTTTTGACATTGTTTTGTAATTTGGGATTCTGTAACAAGGCACGAGAAACAAAGCTGTTTGAGATCAGAGTATATGTCTAGGTCATTTGTGTGTCAAAATTAAATTGGAAAATCATGTAAACAAATATTCATCAAAATAGGCATTTAATATTTACGAAGTACTAGATATGAATGGTTGTAGGAACCTGACTACAAACTGGACTGTTTGGTTGGGAATCCTGTAAATAAAGATAACATCAAATTTAAATTCAGTAG
The DNA here is from genome assembly GCF_014108235.1 of Myotis myotis. Lineage (NCBI taxonomy): Eukaryota > Metazoa > Chordata > Mammalia > Chiroptera > Vespertilionidae > Myotis > Myotis myotis. The sequence goes on along the minus strand of NW_023416346.1, from coordinate 3,662,194 downwards.
CTTCGTAGTCAAGAACATCTACCACTTGCCCACAAATTATAATTCTTGGGAAAATTCTTCTATACTTTTCTTATAAGATTATTCTGTGTCACTTCAGCTGGTCAGCCTACTGTCCCTTCAGCATATTTGTCACCTTCTCATGTCAGTACTGTGCTTACAATAGCCCCTTCACTGAGAAAGAAGGCATTTCCCTATCTCTCTTCCTCTTACCTTCTCTAGACAAAACAGATTAGTGCCATGCAGATAACAGATATGAAAGAATGTGGTCTAAATGCTAAGCAGAGAGAGCCATCTGATCCCAGCTCTCAGATGCGGGGACACTCAGCCCTCACTTTTCACTTCCCATTGTCCAGGCACTGTACTTCATGAAATATGGGACATTGTGATCTGTGCATGTGTAGTGATAATCGCTCTGTGAGCTTCATGCCTCTGCTCAGTGGAGCTATGAGTCACCAAGTTTCTTATTCAGTGAGGGACATAGAAGTCTCTTGAGAAATAACCCCGCAGAAGAAACTGGATTGTCTTAAGTATCCTTTTAAAGAACTGCACCCCTGACTTGAATGGTTGGAATGATTCTGAATATCAACCTGGCTTGCCACTCAGCCAGTCCTCCAGCCCCAACTAATCAACACCTGAGTCCTGAGGTGGTGAGGCAGCAGGTAAAAATGGGCAAAATAGTCACATTGAAATTCCTGGCACTTGGGACTTAAAACAATGCAGCTTTAATTACAAATTAATGTTTAATGCAAAGGTGAGGGGAGAGGAATTGTCTTCTGAGAAAAATATAGCCATGTACAGTGGAACAGAGGTGCTATATAACCTAATGAGTTACCCCATTAAGTTCTTTCAAGGGATGGCAATACCAGGGCCTTCACCAATGATGGCAGGTTTTTATAATCTGAAGGACATTGCCTATTGAGGACATGAGAAGGCAGACATCTCAGCTACCGGGAAGCACAGCAGAAAGAAAGAGAAATGTCTGATGTCATGGAGTGGCAAAGAGAAATACATTTATCAGGCGGGGTGTCCCTGAAGACTCCCAGAATAGTGCCTCCCTCTTTTTCTCTACCTCCGCTCAAGCCTGAAGATCCTGTTTTAGCAGGCGTGGGGGAAAGATTTGGCGAAATATTATTGATGATTGTGACTTGTACAATTCTATCTTATATAATAAAAGCCTAATATGCTAAGTATCTGGCCATTTGTTCAACTGTTTGACCAGTCGCTATGACGTGCACTGACCACCAGGGAGCAGATGCTCTGACCAGTAGGTTAGCTTGCTCCTGGGGTCCAGCCAATCAGGACTGGGCAAGAGGGGCCAGACATGCACTGGAGCCTTCCCGAGGTCCCTTCCCAACTCTGATCTTACACTGGTGGGGTCCCTCGGCCTGGCCTGCACCCTCTTGCAACCTGGGACCCGTCGGGGGATGTCGGAGAGCTGGTTTTGGCCTGATCCCTGCAGGCCAGGCTGAGGGACCCCACTGGTGCATGAATCTATGCACTGAGCCTCTAGTATTTAAATAGAATCCTCAGGAATGAGAACAGGTCATTTGAATACAAAATCTGCCTTCAGGGATTATTATTGGGGTACAAAAACACAGTTTTATATATTAATGTTTTCTGAATCACATTATAGGCAGGGGGAAAAATAATGTCCCAAAACACAATGCCCTGAGATTCTCTTGTCTTTCTATATTCATATTAGCAAAGAGCTCAGCCTTTCTCTCTAGATTCCCTTTTTTTGTAGTAACCCCAAGAGCAGTGGTTTAGTTAGTGTTAATGGTCCATCTTATTGTTATTCCTTGAATAATAAAAAAGCAAAGAACCTGCTTGGGACTCTTAAAGGTATCACATGTCTTGCCATGAAATTCAGTTCTGTCTCTATCAAGTGACCTTTGGTGATTGAAGTCTTATTCTTGATCAGATGATAGTACCTCCCATGTTACCCATGGTTATAGACCATCCTAGACTTGCCTAAGTCTCCAAGTTATAGTTCTTTATCTACAACTAGGAGCCCAGCGCACGATTTCACGCGGCGCCGCCCACCCACCTGCAGCCCTGTCTTGACACCCGAACCTGTCCACGCAGAGCTCCAGTGTGCCTGGCCCAGCCCCCAAACCCTCTGGCCTTCTCTGGCCACTTCAAGCCCCAACCTCAGTCCCTCCAGTTGCCTCGGGCCGGTCCCGCCTCCTCCGGGCACCTCCTCGCTTCCATCCATCTCCGGAGCAACGCCCCAGCTAATATGCTAATGACTGGTCATTACCTGTTATGGTGTCCCACTCATTAGCATATTAGCTCTTTATTAATATAGATGTTTTTGTTATTTCGTATAGGCACTGCCTTGGATCAAATTCCAGAACCAGAAGGAGCTTTAAGGTAGAATCTTCAATTAGCCTTTTCATAAACCCACAACCATAATTCCTTGCAGTGTTTTATATCCCGGCATAGACATCACCATCCTGGTTCAGTCTTTTTCTGCTTGCGTGAAGGTTTTACCATCAAGGTGTGACCATCTTTTCTATCATCGGGTCTTAGCCAAAAACACCTCCAATCACCAAATAGGTTTCAATAATGTTGAGTCTCAGGAAATAGTTTGTAGTCTCAACCTTTTCCCTCACAGAAAGTTTCTAGAAAATTTCTCCATGGCTTTCTCAGAAAACATCAAGTTTTATAATTAATGAGAATGGACAGGAATGGGGGTACAGCTGGGTGATTCTATCCCAACTATCAGAAGAACTCCAAATCTTCTTTCCCAAACACAGAGTTTCTATCTACCTTGCTACTATTCAGCCAGAAGGAAATATTTAATTTATTCTCTACAAATCAAGGAGGGTCTGCTCCAAGGCCATTAATGTCTCCATTACAATACATAGGATTCTTAGAGAAATAATTACTTATGAATTATCAGCAAAAATTTGGCCCTATTAAGTACCCCACAAATTTTTTCTTTATTGTTTATGTAGAATAAAGGAGTCTTGGGAAATTTATGAATTAGTTCACTTTTTAAAAATATATATATATTTTATTGATTTTTTACAGAGAGGAAGGGAGAGGGATAGAGAGTTAGAAACATCAATGAGAGAGAAACATAGATCAGCTGCCTCCTGCACACCCCCTGCTGGGGATGTGTCTGCAACCAAGGTGCATGCCCTTGACCGGAATTGAACCTGGAACCCTTCAGTCCCTAGGTTGACGCTCTATCCAGTGAACCAAACCAGCTAGGGCTGAATTCACTTTTTGTGTTCATTAGAGTTGTTCATTTCAGGCTGCCCACTTTCCAGACACATGGTAGGATTGGACTTCCTGTATCTTTGTGGGTAGGTCGGACCATGTAACCTATTTTGGCCAAAGAATTATAGTTATTGGTGTGAAACCTACTAGAGCTATCCTTCTACCACAGCTACTGAGAATGCTCCAAATGGTGGCTTCTTTCTTAAACTTGAGGACAAAATAGAACAACAACCAAAGATTTAATGCGATTGAACAATGACACTTTGCTATTTTTATCATGGCCCCGATAGGTTTGGTTATCGGGGCAATCATGGAGGTATGTTACTTGGATCTCCCTTAAATAAAGAACTTGCTGATCAACTGTGAGGTGAGGGGTGCAGCTCGCTGAAAGCCTCCAGCTGTAGCACCTTTAGGATCCATTGCAGCATTCGAGCCAAGGCTGTGCTCTTTTCCAGTAGCCCCCAGACAGTGACTGAGCGTGGTGGGGACATATTCGGGCTTGGCTATTTCTTCCCAATGTGAGACTCTGCTAAAGGGCAGTCTGCTTCAGTGCTCTCCATTGTGTTAGTCAGACTTGTCACAGGTGCATTGCATTCTGAGGTTCTGTCTACCGGATTCCACTTTCTTCCTTCTTTCCTTTCACAGGAGTCTTACTGGCATCAGGATCTGAAGTCTTTTTAGGTCTAATCCTGCCTTCTCCCCATTCATCTTTCACAGACATTACTACCCAACACACATCTTATTCTCTGAACTCATGCTCAGTGTCTTTGTACCATAACTAATACCATTATACTCTGGTTAAAGCTAGCTATTTTGTGTACAGTGATTAGGGCACAGGTACATGTATTATAGCATAGACCAGCGGTTCTCAACCTGTGGGTCGCGACCCCTTTGGCAGTCGAATGACCCTTTCACAGGGGTCGCCTAAGACCATCCTGCATATCAGATATTTACATGATGATTCATAACAGTAGCAACATTACAGTTATGAAGTAGCAACGAAAATAATTTTATGGTTGGGTCACAACATGAGGAACTGTATTTAAAGGGCCAGAAGGTTGAGAACCACTGGCATAGACGATGCTAGGGAAAGGAAGCTATGAGAAATGGGCGGGGATGAAGCAATATCCTTTAGGGGTAACTGAGAGTTACCATTAAACCATCAGTGCCTGAAACTAGCAGAGCAGCTTAAAAAGACTGAAATTGTTGGTTAGATAGTTGCCCTGTTCCCGAATGTGTTTCCCCCTTTATTTGAAGGGGATTGCTCTACTTTTTCTTATCAAGGTCAAAACAAACCTCTTATCGTGTAATTATTAATGCCTGTTCTGTCTGTGGACTGAACAGTGTGGGTGTCCGCCACTTTCCCCTAACTCTAAGTATGAAGGAGAATCATTTTCACAGTTAAAACAGAGAATAAAGGAGAAAACCTCCTGTCCTAAAAGTTTCCTATTTCGAAAGACATACTGTGGACATGTAATGTTTCTTAATAATGAGAAGAATAATTTATTTCCTCCACTCCTGAATAGTTATTATTTAGCTGGGAATGAGACCACAAAATAGGTCAAAAGGACATAATCTGCAGCTTCTGCACACGGTGATAAAAATAATATGCTTTGGGTTTTTATAATCGTCTTAGGTAGCTACTGACTTGTTAAGTATGATATGCCCTACAGGTTGTCCTTACTGACACTGAACCAGAAGTTATGGCCCCGAGTTTAAGTGTTCCACAATTACCTTCCTTGGGATGTTAATTATCAACTTGGATTTCTCTCTCCTGGATGACTCAGTGGGCTATAATAGCCGTGATGGTAAATACCTATGGCAGGGTTGCAAAGCAATCATCTCCATAAAGAGGGACTGGATCACTAAGACAGAAATGGTCCCATAAATCCTAGTGCCTTACAGGTCTCAGGGAGGCACTCCCTCCAGCTAAGAGAAGTCATTTGGCAGATTCAGCACAATCTGCTTTACTGAACTAGAATTATATTGCTTTACCACAGCTGACTTATCTGTAGGAAAATATGTATTGGAAAGAATGATTTTCCCTTGAATTCTGCTTCTCTTGCTCCTTCTCTTACTGTTTAGTGTTTCAGTTGTGTCTTCCAGAAAGCAGAAACTGAGATGGAATTAAAAGTGCAGGTCCTCAAATAACGTGGTCTTGTTTAATGTCGTTTCATTATAACATTGATGAGATGCCATAGGAACTTAACACTTGTTTATATCAATTAACCTACGGTAAAATTGTTTTTGTTATGTCATTTTGCTTAAAGTCACAGAATCTATCGATGATGTCAAGTGAGGACTTCTGTAGTTTGCGGGGGGAATAAATGCCCATAGGAGGTAAGACAGAGGAAGCAGGATTGGGTATGTGAGAATCAACAAGTAATCTTTTCTATCAGAGAAGGGAATTTAGGCAGCTGCCATTTTGGCTCGAGTGACTTGCAGCTCACCTGGGGGCTGTCATTTTGAAACAGCAAAGGTCAATCCCTTCCTTGAAATTAGCCAATCACACAAGAGCTCTATGACCAATCAAGAGTGAGGGACAGATCACGTGCATCAGAAATAAAAGCCTGAGAAGACTGCCCGCTCAGTGTACATGCTGCCAGACTCTGTGTTGGTGCGTGCCCTCCTGCAGGAGTAAAGATACTGGCCTTGCTGTCTGGCTCCCGAGTACCCTTTGTGTTCTACCAGGACCCCTGATTTAGGGGGCTTACCTTATTCTAACAGGTAGGATGCTGAGTTGATTCCTGGGGACTGAGAAGCAGGACTGAGTAGAAGAGCTTCAGACCATGATGCATGTATGACAAAGTTTGGGCCAACCTAGTGGGGACGTCCAGAGCAAAGGTAGCTCATTAAAGGAGTCTCACATTGGACAGAAATGACCAGCTCTATTGCCCCTGCCATGCTCATTTGGCAGTTGCAGCTTCCTGGGAAGCCTGGCTTTGGCTCAAAAGAGGGAAACGGTCAGCTAATTGCAGTTCTTGCAGCTGAATGACATCCATTGAAAGGGGATCTAAGTGATGCACCTCCATGATTGCTACATGGGGTGTCATCCTTTCCAGGAGTGCAAAATGGATTCATTTTTGGGTTCCTCTCGTGGAATACTTAATGCAAAAATAACGACAGGGTGGTAAATATGACCTCACAGAGTCTTACGGTCAGGGGTTGAGATAAATGACACTTGGGGGAAGCCTAGTGCTTCGGGATCCTATGTGCTCTACCAGTACTAGTTGGGTAACCGTTCACAAGTCATTTCTTAATGTCTCTGAGACTTGGATTCCTGATCAATGAAATGGAAAAAAATTATATTGAAATATAATTGGGAGGGTTAAATTTTTGTTTTAAAAATTCTCTTTGTAAAGCACCTGCCATCATTTTTTAGTGCATCCTATTTCTCTTTTTTTAGGTGAAAGATGACCTTTAAAAATAGCTCAATTAGCTTGATTAAGACCAGTTTGGGAGCTGGTGGTTCAAGACGAGAAATGCCTGATTATTTTAGGGTTATTAAAATCAGGTGTTTTAATAACTATTCCCATATTGGGTTTCTTCCACTTGCAACCAAAAATTAGATAAGGCACAAGAGGAGTTTACTGGCTTATGTAAGCAATCTGTAAGGCCAGAGTTAATAATGGATTTAGAAATAATTAGAACCAGGGGTTAAGATGCCAGAGAACCCTCACTCTTCACCTTCCTTCTCTGCTTCTTTGTTTCAGCTTTATTCTCTCAGGATATCATTCTTTCCAAGGCAAAAAAGCAAGGCTCCTATTTCTGTTGGTGAAGCTGGAAAGATGTATTTATGTGAATCATGGAACTGTGAGTGTGTCTCCTTAATTATAATTTAGAAAATCCTGTTAAGGGCAATTCCCACCCAAATCAGGTAGACGCGGGGGGGGGGGGGTAGAGAAGTTTATCAAAGAATAGTTTACCCAAAGCCACTGCCTTCAAGGTCAGCACCTCTGAACTAGAGATCTTCACGATACCAGACTGAAGATGAAGCAGGCATAGCTTCTGCATCATCAATTTTCTTTTTCTTTTTTCATTCTAACCTTTAGCAATGAGCTGTAGAATTTATGGTGGTGAGGTGTACAGTTGGACTAGAAGCTATTATGTGATTAAGAACAGTCACATTGTCTTTTAAAAAGACTTTTTTTTCTTAATTTCTTTCTCCACATATTTTTCTTCCTCCCATAATTTTATTCTGTTTTAACAGAAAGGATGAGGCTCAATGACCTGGTGATATCTTAGGTTGGATTACCCCAGCAGCAGATGGTGAGGCGAGGATTCATTTGGGAGATGATCCCAGTGCTCACAGGAAGGGGAGTGGAGAAGGAAGATGGAGATGGCCTGGAAGCCAACGAAGTGTGCATTAATGGCCAGGTTACTTACCTGTGAGCAGCTGGGTTTCAGCTCTGTTGGGAACCTCTGGAACATGGTGTTCTATATTAAGGGGCACAGAGATTGGAATGTTGACCTAACAAACTCTGTCAGTTATTGAAGGAGGGCTACTTCTGTGGATGTTGACTCTATTGAAGGAGGGCTACTCCAGGAGGAGTGGGTTTCAGCAGCCAGAGAAATTTCTTAGGCACAGAGTTACAGGTTCCTTCAGTTGGTAGCTGTTGGCTTGACATGCATTAGAATAGCGAATATATTATTTATCTATTGTCACATAAACTATCCCCATACTTTGTGAATGAATAAATGTCTATTATTTTTTCAGTTTTATTAAAATATAACTGGCATATAGCACTGTGTATGTTTAAGTAATAGCATGATGGCTTCATTTACATATATTGTGAAATAATTACCCAACTAAGTTAATATCCATCATCTCATCTGAATATGAAAAACGTATTTTTTTCCTTGCTTTGAGAACTTCTAGGATTTACTTAACAAACTTTCAAATATACTATACAGTACAGCAATATTAACTATAGGGATCATACTATATATTACATCCCAGTACTTATTTATTTTATAGCTGGGAGTTAGTACCTTTTGACCCCCTTCATCCAACTTCCCAACTCCTGCTTCTGATAACCACAAATATTCTCTACTTTCTAAGTTTTTTTTTTTTTAAGATTCCACATTTCAGTAAAATCATACACTGTCTTTTTCTGTCTGACTTATTTCATTTAGCATAATGCCCTCAAGGTCTAGCCATGTTGTCACAAATGGCAAGATTTCCTTCTTTAGTATAGCCAAATGGCATGCTCTTGTGTGCGTGTGTGTGTATCACAACTTTATCCATTCATCTGTTATGAGCACTTAGGTTGTTGTAATTAATGCTGCTGTGAACATGGGGTGCAAATCTCTCTCTGACAGAGTGATTTTGTTTCCTTTAGATATATACCCAGTAGTTGAATTGCTAGATCATATGGTAGTTCTATTTTCAGTTTTTTTGAGGGCCCTCCATACTGTTCTCCATAGTGGCTGTACCAATTTACAGTTTCATCAACAGGCACAAAGTTTCCCTTTCCTCCATATCTTCACATCTGTTTTCTCTTTTTTTAAAAAAATATATTTTTATTGATTTCAGAGAGTAAGGGAGAGGGAAAGAGAGATAGAAACATCAATGATGAGTGGGAATCATGGATCGGCTGCCCCCTGTACGCCCCACACTGGGGATCAAGCCCGCAATCTGGTCATGTGCCCTTGGCCAGAATCAAACCCGGGACCTTTCAGTCGGCAGGCCCACGCTCTATCCACTGAGTCGAACTGGCTGGGGCTCTTATCTTTTTTATGATAGCCATTCTAAGAGGTAATATGTCATCGTGGATTTGATTTGCATTTCCCCAGCGGTTCTCAACCTGTGGGTCGCGACCCCTTTGGTGGTCAAACGACCCTTTCACAGGGGTCGCCTAAGACCATCCTGCATATCAGATATTTACATTATGATTCATCACAGTAGCAACATGACAGTTATGAAGTAGCAACGAAAATAATTTTATGGTTGGGTCACAACATGAGGAACTGTATTTAAAGGGCCAGACGGTTGAGAACCACTGCTCTAGAGGCAACTGCAAATTTGCTGTCATCAGCATTTCATGTACCTGTTGGCCATTAGTACATCTTCTTTGACAATATGTCTATTGAGGTAGTTTTCCCATTGTTTTATTGGTACTTATTATTATTATTATTATTGTTATTTTGATATTGAGTTGTAAGGGTTCTTTGTATATTTTGGATATTAACCCGTTATCAGATATATGATTTACAAATATTTTCTCCCATTCTGCTTGGCATTGTGACTAGAGAATTTGCTTTTAAGATAACTTATTTGCATGGCTGTTGGCAGGAGGCTTCAGTTCCTTGCTGGCTGTTGGCAAAAGGCTGCTTATGTCCTTGCCACATGGGTCATTCCTCATAGCTACTTGAGTAGCCTCAAGACATAGTAACTGACTTCTTCACAGGTAGTGATCAAGAGAGCGCAAGGAGGAAGCCGTAATGTCTTTTATGACCTGGTCTTGGGCAGTCACACACCAAAATCTATTTCTGCCATATTCTGTTTTGGTTAGAATCAAATTCCTAATTTAAATCCATACTCAAGAGGAGGGTCATCAGTCTCCACTTTCTGGTATGAAGTGTGTCAAAGAATTTGTGGGCATATTGGAAAACCACCACAGTGAGTATGAAAGGATATGGGCTGAGCAACAATAGCATCTGCTAATGATGGGCCTACATCCTATTTTCTGTCACTAATTTGGGTTCTTACAATTCCTGGCAGAAGGTACTCAGGATCAATTAATCTGTCAACTGCCTATTAACACTCACGTCATCCCTTCCCAAATACATATACTCTTCCTGACTCTCTCTTCTTTAACTTCTGTTCCCCTGAAAAGGTTAATAGTTGATTATTTTCCACTAGACTAATGGATCTAAACCAACTTACTTATCCATGTAAAAGTCTCTATAATATACTACTCCAGAGGCACCATCACATTATAATTTAAAGATTGTAATGCTGAGTACCTTTGTGGCATGCCCCCCCCCGTAATCCTTTGCCTAAGAGCTCTAAGTTTATGTATGTGGCCTGCCTGAAAATTGATCCTTTATCTTAAATGATGTTGACAACTTGGGCCTCAGACTTTTCATCCACATATAACACTCCTAGTTGTGATGAACATCAACACGCCTCTATTTTAATACTACCTCATTGATCTCTATACCCCTCCTTTCTTCCTCTTAAATGTTTGATATTGTTTGGAATATTTTGGAAAGAAAGTCATTTTAGAAGAGAATGTGAAGCATACTATATGACTATCTTAGACTCTGCCTTGGGGGAATCCAAACTGAGACGGTCTTGAATACAGGTGATTCATTTGGGAGATGATTGCATGAAACAAGAGTGGAAAAGTGGGGAAATAAGGCAGGGAAGGTGAAAAACCCAATATAAGGGTACAGATTTGAGGTCATTGTTATGAGGAACAGGGTCTTGATTCCACCTGGGCCTCCTTAGAAGTGTAAAGAAACTGATGGAAGGTCAGAGCTTTTATCTATTTACCCATCACTCCCTACCCCCTACTGTTTGAGAATTGTCCCTGAGGATATTAATTTCCCGTACTTAGGGTCATGCTTACATGCAAGCAGAGCAAACTGTATTAAAGAAGGCCCTAGAGCAGAAAGCTAAGAGGTGTGTTTTGAGGTGCAATGAAGGTAGAAAAAGTGGGTCTTTGCACAGAACTGTCCACCATAGCCTTGGCTAAGATCAGAGAAAGGCCCAGGGGATATGATTAGGGTACCAGAAGCATCAGATACAATGGCCAAACTGAGACACCTCTTGGGCTAAATGGAAAAACCCTAATGGCAGATGACTGCCAGGAATTAATATTGATGAAGCAGATGAGGCTATGAATTTACTTGGAAGGCTGGAAGTCAAAGTCTTTTTTTTAAAAGAAATTCATGACTTGATTGAGATAGGAGCATGAATAGACAGGCAGGGAGAACTGGAAGGCAGATCTTAACAAGACATAGGTCAGCAAAATTATATATATATATATATATATATATATACACACACACACATATATTTACATATATATTTACATATATATTTACATATATATATATATAATTTGCTACAAGAGTTGGTGTATAAATATGGTTCCCCAGGAGGCCAGGCAGCACACACACACACACACACACACACACACACACACACACATGCACTCACACACTTGCACATCACAAGCTAAGCCAGGCCGCCAAATCTGATCACTATCCTCCCCCCACCCCCCTCTTTACTTCTCCATTAGATTTACTTTCATAAGTCAGTACAGTGCTCCTGTGCCCACTATTGATTAATCAATTAGGAATGTCTGCCTAGGCCTTGAGATGAGGAAGGGGATCGAGGTTGCACCTGTCAGTTACAAGGTCATACCCATGTAGGTAAAATGGACCTCATCTAGAACAAAGGCCTCAGATAAATAAATACTTGAGATGATAGCATGACATTTTTCTCTTATTTAGGACTACTTGCTCTTTCATCTTCACTTAAATTCCCCTAGACCAGTGATGGTGAACCTATGACACGCATGTCAGAGGTGACACGCAAACTCATTTTTTTGGTTGATTTTTCTTTGTTAAATGGCATTTAAATATATAAAATAAATATCAAAAATATAAATATTTGTTTTACTATGGTTGCAAATATCAAAAAAATTCTGTATGTGACACGGCACCAGAGTTAAGTTAGGGTTTTTCAAAATGCTGACATGCCGAGCTCAAAAGGTTCGCCATCACTGCCCTAGATGTTTGATTAATATGTAAATTCTGATTCAGTCAGCCTGGGCTGAGGTCCCATTTCTGCATTTCTAACCAGCTCCCAGATGATGCTGATACTGTGGGTCCTCAGATATTAGTACCAAGCCCCTAACTTTTCTTTACCCACCTTATTTTTTGTGATTTACTGCCAAAATATTATGTTTAGAAAAAAATAAAACACTATGCCATTTACAAATAAAAATACCAAACAAAATGATAGCTGGTTAAAAAACAAAACAAAACAAAAAACCCCAAAACACTGTGAAGGGCAATGAACTGCAGAATCTGAGTGCGCTTGGCCTGCAGTGTTCAGTAACAGCTCCTGTGCCCCTGCCTCTGACAGACTTGCACTGCAGCACTGCAAGGAATCCCAGGAACCTTCTCTTCCCACCTTTATTGCTGTTTGCCCCATCATATTGTTTTCTACTTTTGGTTCAATACAAGGTGGGAGCCAAGACGGTAAACAACCTTTGATGACTGATGTCTTTTCCTTGTATCCTTTCTCTCCTTAATAAAATCTACCCTCTGTCAATTGCTGAATGCTTCAAGGCAGGAATAGAAATGTCACTAACATCAGTCAGCAATACTTTGGAACCTGTTCTATGAGGGATTCCCTTGGATTACAGCAATAATAAATTTAAATCTGCATCGTCCTCTCCTTCAATCCTTGACTTCCTCTACCTGTGTCTTCCTGCCCTCGGGTTGCCTCTATTCAGTCTTTTCCTAAAAGATGCTCAGTCACCATGGAGTACAGTCAGGTGCAGCAGTGGCAACTCAAACCTACTTTGCATTAAGAAATAACAAACAAAAGCAGCCCTTTGCTTTACTGTTTTTCTTCTCCAAAGAATCCAGCTCATAAAATAAATGATGGAACACATTTCTTTCTTCTCTCTCTCTCCTCGTCCTCCCTCTGTTCTCTCTTCTTTCCCCCTCACAACTTACCCTCTCCTCTTACCCTTCCTGAGTCACTCTCTTTTTTCCTCCTCCTGCTCCCAGTTCTCTTCCTCTCACCCTCTGGTTTTTCCTTCTCTCTCTCTCTCCTCTTCTTTCTTTGTCCACTTCTTTCCCTTCCTCTCTTTTGCCTTCCCCTATTAATGTTTCTGAATGTGTAGGGGTTATAAAAATCTCTCTGCCCATGAAGTTGATGGGTATATCCAAAGCACGTCATGGTGGAGTTCCCTGATCTCGAGCTCCGTGAAGCCTAAAAGGGCTATTTCAGGCTCCGCCTTCAGTAACCAACCTTCAAATGAATGCCCCAATTGTTGGTTTTAAATTAATGAATTGTTACTAACCAACGACCTGAAATCCAATTACAAAATAGAGTGTCCATTAATGTGAAACAAACACAGTATGTTTAAGGTAGCAGGGTGTTTATTGCTTTTTATTTGAAGGGATTAGGTAATGAGGTGGGACATACAGCATCTGCCATTTCTGTTTACAGCTCCCATCCTGTGATGTGAGGCCAAGTGGCTCTGGTCAAGCCAGGAGTGCAGACATTAGCCTCATGTTCACCACCTGGAATGTCTTATTAATATGATGAAAGTGTGAGCTAACGCTTCCTTGACAAATATCCTGAGCCTCTGGGAGCTGCATGAGAGTGTGCATGATGTTATCACAACCCATCTAGACCTGGACTTCTACCAGGTCCGGGACTCTGAAGCCATTGGGCTATATTTTAGCAATACAATGGAGGAGAAACGAAGGAGAGCTGTCAGAAACATTCAGTGCCTTCCAACCCTCCCTTACATTCTTTGTCCTCCTCCTACCCTCTTGGCTGGGCTTTCTCCTCCTAAGCTTGCTAGAAGCACTGCCCAGCGCTTTTCTGATTGCATGTGGCTTTAGAGCTACTGTCAGTTGACCAGGAGAAATTACACTTTGTAATCACAGGCTGACTAGAACAGTGGGCGGCAAACTCATTAGTCAACAGAGCCAAATATCAACAGTACAACGATTGAAATTTCTTTGGAGAGCCACATTTTTTAAACTTAAACTACATAGGTAGGTGCATTGTTATTAACTTCATTAGGGTCCTCCTAAGGCTTAGGAAGAGCCACACTCAAGGGGCCAAAGAGCCGCATGTGGCTCGCGAGCCGCAGTTTGCTGACCACGGGACTAGAAGCAACACATGGGCAGGAAAGCTGACCAATGTACAATCCTTTGTTCCTTATCATCCACTTTTTTTTTTCATTACATTTATGAGTCCTTTTGGAAATCTATACACCTTGCCTCATATTATATACAATGCCCTGGCCTTATATGCACATTTAACATACACAAATGTTCCTGTGTGAGTGTGCAGCAAAGAGAGATGGAGAACAATTTAAACACTTCAAGAAGAGATTCTGTTCATCCTTCACTCAATGGGCTTGTACCCGAGATTGAGACTTCCCAAGGGGATAACAGATTCCAGGCTTCCATCTGATGTTCCTTACAACTTTTCTACCCTCACTTAGTATGATTCTAGTATTTAAAATCTTGGTATTTATTTCGGATACAATGTGGACCCCATGTGAAACTGGGCTATATGATAGAATTCTGTTTCTCAACTAGAGTTGTAGTAGAATAATTAAGAAAGAGCATAAGGAGAAACTAAGATGGCGGCATAGATAAACACCGGGAAATTGCTGCTTCCCACAACAATCGATAAATGCATCAAAAACACAAGGTGGACATCATCCAGAGCTACAGGAGGGCTGGCTGAGTGTAAATTCTACAACTAGAAGGAGAGAAAAGCACACTGCGAGCGGGAGGAGCTGCGGAGGTGGAGTGCAGAGGTACGGGGGCTCGCGCGCGCGGAAAGGGTCTGGCACCTGAGGACGCGGCTGTCTTTTTGAATCCGGAGGGAGACACAAGCTCCCGACGGCTCTGAAATCCAGTTCTGGGAAGTCGCTGGGGACCCAGGACTCATACGGGGAGATACTGGACTGTCTGGCAGTGGGCGAGCTTGAGAGCGGCTTTCCCTCAGAGGTGCTTGCAGCCATTGCCGGGACACTGGGACTCGGACTCCTTAGGGCGGGGCTGAGAATCCGCCATAGCTGCTTTCTCCGCCCTTTGATTCCTTGAGACCCCGCCCCGCCCAGGCTGCGGCAGAGGCTTTTGCATATGAATGCCCCGGCCATTTGCAACCTGTAATTACCTAACCGCAGCCGGGCCAGATAGACCCAGAGCTTCCAAGAGAAGGCCCAAGGCCCCACAGCGGCTTGCATTGCTACACAGCTGAGCATCATCAGGGCACTTCCAAACTCAAAAAAAAAAAAGGAAGGGGAATCTGCAGTTCTCTTCATAGTTCCTGCTGTGTAGCCTCAGGCAGAGGCTAAATTAGCACCTCCTTAGATCCAAGAGCCACTGTACCCAGTGGTCAGAGGGGGACCATCCAGATCACAACTCCTCAGATCCATAAGGGACACACTCAGGGTGCAGTCTCAGTGAGCACCAAAGCCCCACTGAAGCAAGTCTTGCCCCAGAAGGGTGTCTCCAGCACAGAAGTTCTCCCACTGCAGACACAGCTGATTCTCGCTGCCAATTGCCCTGGAGGTCAATTCCTCCCAGTGATCCTACAACAACCAAGGCATAGCTACAACAAGACTGTGCACAAAGCCCACGAGGGGGTGCACCAAGAGTGTCCACCTCAGGTAACTGGGGAGGCTGAGCCACTGGGCCCTACAGGACACCTAGCACACAAAGCCACTCTATCAACACAGGGAAGCAGCCAAAATGCGGAGACAAAGAAACAGGTCACAAATGGCAGAAATGGAGGAAAGCAAACGACTGGATACAGAGTTCAAGGCCACGTTTATAAGGTTTTTCAAGAATTTTATGGAAACCGCCGATAAATTTAATGAGTCCCTCAATAAGTATAGTGAGACCATGGAGGACATGAAAAAGGACCAACTAGAAATTAAGCATACACTGACTGAAATAAAGAATAATCTACGGAGATCCAACAGCAGACAAGAGGATCCCAAAAATCAAGTCAAAGATTTGAAATACAAAGAAACAAAAAATACCCAACCGAAAAAGAAAAAAGAAAAGAGATTCCAAAAATATGAAGATAATGTAAGGAGCCTCTGGGACAACTTCAAGCGTACCAACATCAGAATTATAGGGGTACCAGAAGAAGAGAGAGGGCAAGATATTGAAAACGTATTTGAAGAAATAATGACAGAAAACTTCCCCCACCTGGTGAAAGAAATAGACTTCCAAGTCCAGGAAGCGCAGAGAACCCCAAACAAAAGGAATCCAAAGAGGACCACACCAAGACACATCATAATTAAAATGCCAAGAGCAAAAGACAAAGAGAGAATCTTAAAAGCAGCAAGAGAAAGACAGTCAGTTACCTACAAGGGAGCACCCATACGACTGTCAGCTGATTTCTCAACAGAAACCATGCAGGCCAGAAGAGAGTGGCAAGAAATATTCAAAGTGATGAATACCAAGAACCTACAACCAAGATTACTTTATCCAGCAAAGCTATCATTCAGAATAGAAGGTCAGATAAAGAGCTTCACGGATAAGAAAAAGCTAAAGGAGTTCATCACCACCAAACCAGCATTATATGAAATGCTGAAAGGTATTCTTTAAGAAGAGGAAGAAGAAAAAGGAACTCTTACCATTTGCCACAGCATCGATGGAACTGGAGAGCGGGTAAATACCACAGGATCTCACTCATTTGTGGAATATAATGAACAACATAAACTGATGAACAAGGACTGATCCAGAGACGGAGAGGCATTGATTGGACTGTCGGGCTTTGGAGGGAGGGTAGGGGAGGGTGGGGGTAAGGGGGAAAGATCAACCAAAGGACTTACATGCAGGCATATAGGCCTAACCAATGGACACGGACAACGGGGGGGGGGGTGAGGGCATGAGCGGGGGGTGGGGGGGGGTAGAGGGTAACGTGGGGACAAGGACACATATGTAATATCTTAATCAATAAAAATATATTTAAAAAAAAAAAAAGAAAGAGCATAAGGACTGGAATCAGACTGGCTCTACATCTTGATACTAGTTACTAGCTGTTATTCCCTTAATTTCTCTGTGACTGAATTTCCCATGTGAAAAATGAGGTTGGTGTTGTGGGGGAGGAAAAACTTTTCTTCTCCCCTCATAGGTTGAGTAACTGGGACCTGTGAATTACATTGGCAAAAGACAAATTGACAGGAGAAAATATTTAGTTTGCATGCACTCAAGAGCTTCACAGAAAAGAAGTGAAAATGCAAACCTAGAAGTGTCTCGGTTTGAGAGTTTACATACCATTTTTAACAAAAGGCAATACATTGCAGAGATGTGACTACACACTGGAAAAAGGGTTTGGACCTCTAGGGGCTGTAAATTGTGGGAAGGTACATAGTATATGGAGGGAACTAATGAAATATATGGGTTATTTATTTAGTAAGGTTTGGTATGCAGACTCAGCTTGGTGCCATCTCTCTGATGATTAAGAGTCTTCTCTTCCTGGTATGGGAGAGGGGAGGGTGACACCTTCACAAAGAGTAATTTATGCTCTGCTTTCAGGCAGAAAGGAAGAGGGCAGAGAGCCCCTTTTATGTCCACCCTTTCTTAATGCCTTCAGCTCAAAATAATCCTTATGCTAAAGTGGCATATTTTGGGGTGGCTTATTCAGATCTCCTTCAGTGTAAAGTGTAAAAAGTAAAAAACTCATAGTGTTGAGAAGTAACTATAGTAAGCATTTTATAAATGTTCTTTTTCCCTCTCAGGGAGATAGTTGATGAGGCTTTACTAGTATGTGCCGAACCAGCTATCCAGGTTCGGTGAGCCTGAGGAGGGCCCGTGAAGGATTAAAGAAAAGCCAGACAAAGAGACTATAGCTAGGGCTTGGTGGATCTCTCAGGCCTGGATGAGGACACAGGAAGACCCAGCCTACAAGCCAAGGCTTTATTTTATAGTGAGATCAAAACAAGGGTAGTTGTCAATATGCTTACAATATTCTTGTGAATTTCACCTTGTTTTGGCAGCACTTGCTGCACCTCCCACAGCCCTTTAGCTACCTAGGAAGGAACTAGGGAGGGCTATAAGGTCAAGCTTAATTATGCTAGGAGGGCTCTGCCCTTCAAGCTGGAACTTGTTTGTGGCCCTGCCACTGGTCAGTCCAAGGCTTAACCCCATAGCTCAGTGGTTCTCAACCTTCCTAATGCCGCAAGCCTTTAATACAGTTCCTCATGTGGTGGTGATCCCCAATTTCATTGTTACAAATTGAACATAATTACAGCATAGTGATTAATCACAAAAACAATATATAATTATAGATGTGTTTTCTGATGGTCTTAGGTGACCCCTGTGAAAGGGTCATTCTACCCCCAAAGGGGTCGCGACCCACAGGTTGAGAACCATTGCTATAGCTGTTCCCTACACTAGTAAACTACATAGCTGGAGAAGTACATATATGTTTTTTGGGGACCACTGGAGAATGGGAGTGCCTTCACCAACCAGCTCCCCACAGAAGCCAAGGAGGGGAATCAAACATGTATGTAGAGCAAGACCTGGCCTTACTGAAGACCTTCTCTTTGCCATAAGGGCTTGAAGTGGGCTGGTGGTGAGAGGGCTTGGCTAAAGGTTAGGCTGATAAGATATGGAAGGCTGGTTTACTAAGTAAGCTCTAATACCCAGTTCTCCTATCCTCCCTGTAGGTATTTCATCATAATATGCATGTATTCTAAAGACTTCCTCCCACAACTGGTTCTTGAGCTAGTCAAGCTAAGGCTCAGGGTCAGCCATAGGCAAAACTGGTTTTCTTTACAGTACTCTATTTTGCTCTCCAGTCAATATTTTCTCCACCCAACCCCAAATATATGCTTCACTTATCAGCATTTTCATGGTAGTCCTACGCCTCCCAGAAAACTCCTCTTTCAGGTTGGATCCATCTGGAATTCCTTCCCTAGGGGCTCAGCTCTAAATCCAGCCAATATGACAAACTAAGGCCTGCTGAGATGTTAATGGGGGTTAATGAGTTATTCTCACTCAGGCCCAGCTTGAGGTGATATAGTTAACGGTCTACTAAATGATTCCATGGCATAATTTCCCCCTTCTCTTCCTCACCATTCCCACTGGCCTGCTGTAATTCTGAAAAAGTCCAGCATGAATCATTTATTTGAGTTAATAAATGAGTATGTGGCCTGAAAGTTAAGTTCTTAAGCAAGAATGTGCTAAAACAACAAGGCGATCTTAGCAAGAACCCCGTGTTCAGACAAAAGCTACCAGTTTGGGTGTCCCCTCTGTACTTAAACAAAGTAACTTGTTTTATTTTTCCCTGAAGCTCATTCCTCTCAAAGCTGCCTATTCATATCAGATCTGGAACATTTGCCAAGTACCCTACCCCAGGGCATATGCTCATGTGAAATATTTGAAATAACTAAGAATGTAACTTGTCAACTGGACTGTTAACATTTAGTCTGTTTTATACTCCTAAAAATTAAAAGATCTTTCTTAAATCTTGTTGGTGTGCTCAGCCTGTCGCGCTTTTTTCCCTGGACCTGCTGTATACCTAGCTGTGTCTTAAAAGCAAGTTGGTGTATTCATGGTTCTGAATACTTATTCTGTACAGCAAAAAATAAAAATTAAAAAAAATTGGATGGCTTTCAGAAACGTCAGGTTTGGGTCCAAATGCCTCGGGATGAGACAAATTGTCCTTTCACTGAGATCATCTTCACAGTGGAGGCTGTGTTGTGTGGAAATCAACAAAGACCACCCGTATGAGAACAAAGGCTATTTATTTCAAAGCTTGCTATGCTAGTAGCAAGGGAGTCAACTGCAATCACCTGTGTTTTGGCAGACTCAAAGTCAGGCAGATGAATGGGAAAGCTTCATAGTGGAAAAAGAGAAAGGCTTTAGGTGTACTCTCATTGGAGGCTGTTGGCATGGGGGAGCTGGAGGTGGGTTAACTGGCAGTAGGGCATTCTATGTGATGGTTAGTGTGCATGTCTGACTTTCTCTGGCTGGTCCTAAGTTGACAGTGGAGACATAAGTTAGGGAAACTGTCAGTTATGAATCACGTCCTGGCCATTGGGGGCTGATTGTTATAAGAGTTATTATTTGGCTTTTTGTATTTTTGCAGAGATAGCAACCTGATTTTCTACAAGTCTGACTTATAGATATCAGGTTGGGCTGGTTACTATAGGTAATGATTTTGTTTCATGGGCTGGTTGCTGTAGGTTGTGGGTGAGAATTCTATTTTTATATATGGTCTGGCCATGTTTTCCATGTAGAATTTTAAAATTCTTATGTAGTTAGATGTGTCAATATTTTTCTGTTTGTTTTTTTTTAAGAAAAGAAATCATAGAGGAAGAAAAACAGATTTTCCAATTCTATTATGGTAGCTTTCACCTGTATTTTTCTTTAGCACATCTCTTCTAAATAATTGAAAATGTGTTATAACAAAAACTAAGAAAGTTTAAAAATAAAGAATATATATTTTATTTCTAGTCCATCCAAGTTTTAATATTTATAACATATAAGGAGTAGTATAAATCAATAAAAAGACAAAGAACCCAACAGATATATGGACAAAGTATATATACAGGCAATTTACAGAATATGAATAACCAAATAAACATATGAAAAGATGAGTAACCTCACTAATAATGCAAAAATGCAAATTAAAACAAAAATAAGACCTTTGGCAGCTATTGTTTTGGAAAAAGTTAAAGGAAATGAGGGAACAAGATTCCTGTACTCCTTACCCCATACTTTGCTCCATACTACCTCTAGTATTTTGGAAGCTATATTTCTTATATTCATGCTAATGTTTGCTTTTTGGTTATGAATTAATGTTTTTCTAGCAACATCTAAAATTTCAGTGTCGGTAACCTACCTTTAATCTTTCATTTTCTGTCTTTTTTCTCCCAATATCCTTTGGCTGAATTAAGTAGTGTACTGGAAGATGGAACAGAGTGATTCTCTCAGGTAATTTTTTCAACTATGTCTATTCTGTTACTCAAACTATTTATTTTTATTACCATAAATCATGTTTTCAATTTCTAGGAACTGGTATTATCTTTTTCATAGCAATCTGTTTTGCTTTTCTGGGTTAGTTTTTTTCCTTTTTTTGAATCTCATGAGGTGTGGATTTTAAGACACCCCTTTATATTTCAGATGAATCCTCCTGTTTTATTTGCAATTGAAATAATGCTTTACCATGACAGAAGTCTTGAAGATTGTAAGTGGGAAACATCACACCTAGTTAGTTGAATCAGAAAAGGCTTTATGTAGTGGTTTATAACAATTGCTTTTTCAGATGGGTAAGATTTGAACTACCAAAAATGGGTGAAGCGTTCCTGGTTGAAGGAAGAGCAGTAACAAATGCAGGCCAGTACAACCTTTTCAGAAAACAAGAAGCTGTATAGTTTGGTTGGAATATAGGATAGTAGGATGAGGGAGGAGTAAGTGGGAATGCTAGAAAGGTGTTTGGGGGGCATCATTTGGAGGGCCTGACCTTGAGTGCCAGGGAGAAGACTTTGAACCTAGTCTGACATTGAGGAGATGCTCAAAGGATTTGAATGAAAGCATAGTATAACCGAAGATGTTGTTCTGAAAGATTAATCTGGCTACAGTGTGCAGAATGGATTTGAGTGGAGACTGTAGCAGAAGGACAAGTCAGGGAGACTACTAAATTACTTCAAGTAAGGTGTAATGAGGGTTTGAACATGTGGAAATTGAAATATTTCACACTCTATGAAGGATTTGGGTATCTAGATTAGAAAGTATCTTATGCAAAGAAATAGTTGTATTTTTATGTTCTAAGAATCAAACATAACAGAATATGGTGATAAAATGCAGAGTGGCCAAAAATGTGAACTCTTGCTATAGTAACAAGAAATTCACTCTTTCCTCTCTTGAAACATTCATTGAAGTGTTTCTCATATTTCAACAAATGACATTGACAATATGTATGAAATGAGAACTGCATCGTTTGATGAGTTCTTCCAAGACCTAATCTTTAGAAATGTGCTTCTTAAAATGAATTTTTAATTTTTCCTCTGGAATTCTTAACTAAACAGTATTTCTCTTTTACTTTTAGCATGTTTCAGAATAATTGTATCGATCTTGTTTCTTGAGTAGTTTCCAGGAAAATCTGCACTCTGAAGCTTTTCTTAACTTTAGAGACCCAAGGGAACAGAGGCATAGAGAGCTTCAATGTAGCCAGCCCCTCCCCTGCTCCCCTCCCAATAAAGCAAGCTGAAGTGAGACTAGGATAAAAGAGTTTAATTTGCTGGGTTATAGCACATCTAACTGAATTTGTTTTACCTCCTGGGGCTAAATATCAGTACTGCAAGAGCTGGAGGTGAGGATTGGAAAAATACATAGATTTTCAGAGTACATTGTATTCCACCGTGTACCTCCCAGACCCATCTCCTCATCCTTCCAGGACTTACGCACTAATTGCCTTAGCCCCTGGGAGTGCTGTCAGCCCTCGCTGGGAAAACTTCCTTGCTCAATGTCATACCTTTTCCTAAGACAAATATGCATCTAGTGGTTTGTCTATTTGAGGGTATGAATGCCCAGCCCATCAGTTCAGTTTGGGACAATTTTGAATGGCCATCCTGACTTCAGAGTTCCTCATGGAATTGGCTGAGGCCTTTTGTATGAGTGTCCTATTACTAACTATAACAAATTAATATAAATTTAGGGGCTTAAAACAACCAAAATTTGTTATGTTACAGTTCTGGAGGTCAGAAGTCTGAAATTAAACTCACTGGGTTAAAATTAAAATGTCAGCAGAGCTGCCTTCCTTCTGAAAGCTCTTGGGGTAGAATCCATTCCCTTGCCCTTTTCAGCTCTTAGAGGTTTCCTGCATTCTTTGGTCCATGACCCCCTTCTTTCATCTTCAAAGCAGCAGCATAGCATTTTCTCTCCTCTCTGACCTCTGCTTCCATCCTTACTTCTTTTCCAACTCTTAGCCTCCTATCTACTTCTTTTCCTTATAAGGATCCTAGTGATTACATTGGACCCAACTGAATAATCCAGGTTGATCTTCCCATTTCAGGATCCTCAATTACACATGTAAAGCCCCTTTGGCCATCTAAGGTAACATTCACAGGCTACAGGGATCAGATTGTACATATCTTTGGGGAGGGGTCATTCTGCCAGCCACAACTTTTTGTGGCTGCACCACAGGCAGACTTCTCTTCTGCCCTCAAATGTCCACAGGTGTCGATCCTAAGAGCATTCCCACTAAACTACCTGCACACAAATATCCATCTGTAGTCTGCTCCTCAGTAGACCTAATGCCAGTGGTCAGCAAACTCATTAGTCAACAGAGCCAAATATCAACAGTACAACGATTGAAATTTCTTTGGAGAGCCACATTTTTTAAACTTAAACTATATAGGTAGGGACATTGTTATTCACTTAATTAGGGTGCTCCTAAGGCTTAGGAAGAGCCACACTCAAGGGGCCAAAGAGCCGCATGTGGCTCTCAAGCCACAGTTTGCCGACCACGGATTATGGCAATATGGGGGTGGGGGGTGGGGGGGGACAGGGGGAGAGTGGGACATCTGTAATACTTTCAACAATAAAGATAATTTTTTAAAAATGTAGTGGATGATGTTACGGCTGTTGACTAGCTCCCTATACAGACTGTCCAAACCCCACCTTCTGTGCGTTTTCCTCTTCATGATTTATGCCTGCAGCCTTCCTTATAGAAGTCCCCTTGAACTGTTAGCGTTGCCTCATCTGGAGACATTGAGAGCCTGGCAGGTTATGTGCCCACCAGTGGCCCATAGCTAAGGGCTGACTGGCCCAGCAGTGCAAAAAGCCACCCCCCACCCCCCGCCTTGAGGTGGGGCAAACTTTGGTGTGATTTACATTCCAGAATCCCCCAAGACTGTGATTACCTAGAATCTCACTCTTGGTTTGTTTCTTCCCCAACCCTGCTCCACTTGCCTTACTCCCTGATTGCTTCCTACTGGGAGCATTTCCTTCCAGGATAGATCACTGACACATGAATCTTCATCTCAGGTTCTGCTTCTGGGGCCAGGACTAAAATCTGAGGATGTGTCATCAAGGTTGCCTCTGTAGGCAACAAGACTCTCATTCTCCTGGACTTTACAGGAGCACAGGGTGGCGTGGAGGGGAATGAAGAAACCATGCCTTATTTCACCCAGTCGATAACTCATAACAAGGTTTCATACTTTGTCTCTCTAAGAATATGAATATTCAAAAAATTATAAAGCATTATGGGAAACATTAATCTTTTACAAAGCTCATTTCCTCTGTGCTTTACATTCTCAATAATGAGAATGAGACTGTCTTAGTGTATGTTTTCAGCTATAGGTTTTAGTGAAAACAGTATTTAATTTATGTGATAAATAAAAGCAGTATTTAATATATATGATAAAATAACAACAATGTTTTAATTTCCCCAATCCTTTCTGGGTATGTGATATTACATGAGGTGCCTCTGAGTGAAAAAAATAATAGGAATAATAAATTGCCATTTTATAAAATTCAGTAAAGACTTTTTTTACATACTTCTCAGAAAATGAGAACATGAATGACTAAATTGACTGGATATCAAATCCATTTGGAAATCATGTGCTTTCTAATTCCTTCTTTTGAAGTGATTCAAAGGTGGACCTAATTTAGTTATCAAATTATACATAAAAAATCTGGATATATATCTGAAGAAACCCAAAGCACTAACTTGAAAAAATTTATGCACCCCTAAGTTCATTGTTTGTTCTTTACAATAGTCAAGCTATGGAAGAACTCAAGTGCCCATCAAATAGACAAGTGGATAAAAAACTAGTGGTACAGCCCTGACCAGTTTGGCTCAGTGGATGGAGCGTCGGCTTGCGGACTCAGGGGTCCCAGGTTTGATTCTGGTGAAGGGCATGTACCTTGGTTGCGGGCACATACCCAGTAAGGAGTGTGCAGGAGGCAGCTGATCGATGTTTCTCTCTCGTCGATGTTTCTACCTCTCTATCCCTCTCCCTTCCTCTCTGTAAAAAAATCAATAAAATATATTTTTAAAAAAGAAAGAAAATGTTTAAAAAACAACAACAAACAAACAAACAAAAACCTAGTGGTACATATATATAATGGCATGTTATTAAGGCTATAAAAAAAGAACAAAATCTTACCATTTGAAACAGCATGGATGGACCTAGAAGGTATTATGTTAAGTGAAGTAAGTCAGTTGAGAAAGACAAATACCATATGATGTCACTTATATTTGGAATCTAAAGAACAATATAAATGAACAAAACAAAAGCAGACTCAGATACAGAGAACAGACTGATGGCTGCCAGAGGGGAGGGGACTTAATGAAAAAGATGAAGAGATTGACAAGTACAGATTGGTAGTTACAACATAGTCACAGAGATGTAAAGTACAGCGTAGGAAATATAGTCAATCCTATATAATAAAAGGCTAATATGCAAATCGACCAACTGGTGAAAGGACTGGTCGCTATGATGTGCACTGACCACCAGGGGGCAGACACTCAATGCAGGAGCTGCCCCCTGGTCATCAGTGTGCTCCCACAGGGGGAGCGCCGCTCAGCCAGAAGCCTCTGGGCAGCGCTTAGGATGCCCGACTGTTGGACATACCCCAAGGGCTCCCGGACTGTGAGAGGGTGCAGGCCAGGCTGTGAGACCACCCCCCCTGAGTGTACGAATTTCGTACATTGGGCCTCTAGTAATGTAATAACTATGTATGGTGCCCATTGTGTCCTGGAAATATCAGGGGGAACACTTTGTAAAGTATATAATTATCTAACCACCTGAAACTAATACAATGTAATATTGAATGTAAACTGTAATTGAAAAAAAATTTTAAAAAGATAAAAAATTCTTTTTGATGATATATCCACCATTGACTTTTAACATATATCTGGCAATGGAATGTTTTTGCGAGAACAGCAATTTCTATTCATTTACTTACCTAGGCAAAAAAGTTTCCTTTTTTTATTTTATTGTTTTAACAAGGCTTCTTAATTCTTACATCTATGAACATAATACAAATTTACTGTAACCTTTTAGAAATACCGAATATATTATTTACTTCATCTCACGAAAGGCTCTTTCTGTGCCCAGGTCTGGCGCACTCTCTGATGACTGCAGTGAAAAGCACCCCTGCACTATACATTTTTGTTTGCTTATTTTTCTTTGCCTTACTGTTAAGCAAGGGAGTGTAACTTGGGTTGTATTTCTCCTAGCTCTGTGTCACAGGGAAACTGGAGACTTGTTTACTAATTAATAAAAAGAAGTGGCAGAGAGTCCTTTTACGACATTCTTTCTGCAGACAAAATAGCATTCGCTCCATTACTTTGGAATGACTTGGCAATATGCTTTCAATCCAAGGCCACAGTGTTTGTTATATAATTAAGGAACTCTAAGACACCAATAAAAATTTAGTAATGCATATATTTCTTTGATGGGATTTGATTATCCGACAGTGTTAGCATCTTCAATTATGCATTTTCTAGGAAAGCGATTTTTAAACAACCTATTACCCATGATAACCAGCCCTACATTAACTGGGAGTTAGGATTTTCCAAAACTAACTGAATTTACTTATAATTTTGTTATAGTTCATACAAATGAGAGCTCATCAATATAACTATTGTATTCATTGTACTAGTTAATATCTTAACATTATTAAAACCAGGAAAAAAAAACAGTGAAAATTCCTTGTTGTTATAGTAAATTTTAAAAAAATATGTTTTTATTTTTTTTTCAATTTTTTTAATATATATTTTATGGATTTTTTTTTTACAGAGAGGAAGGGAGAGGGATAGAGAGTTAGGAACATCGATGAGAGAGAAACATTGACCAGCTGCCTCCTGCACACCTCCCACTGGGGATGTGCCCACAACCAAGGCACATGCCCTTGACCGGAATCGAACCTGGGACCTTTCAGTCCGCAGGCCAATGCTCTATCCACTGAGCCAAACCGGTTTGGCAGTTTTGACTTTTTTAGAGAGAGAGGAAGGGAGAATGACAGAGAGGTAGGAACATTGAGAGAGAAACATTGATTGGCTGTCTCCTGCACGCTCCCTACTGGGCATCATACCTGTAACTCTGACATGTGTCCTGACCAGGAATTGAACCAGTGGCCTCCTTGTTAATGGGTCAATTCTAACCATTGAGCTACACCAGCCGGGCTATAGTAAATTTTAATTTTTATAAAAATCTCATAATCATTGCAAAGAAAATGTGAAAATCAAGTTGATGGTGAACTAGACTGTTTGATTTGAAGTGCTCCTGAGGGAATGAAGAAGAGAGAAAGGGGAAAAATAATCATGCCACAATGTACTCCATAAAATAAACAGCTTCATCATACATCAGTGCTTGAAATATATGAGAGTGAACATTAGAATTGCAAATGAATTGGGAGAGGAAAGAACTCTGCTTTTACATGATTTTGTTTTGCATTAGGCTAGGGGATTGTTTTCTACTATAAACTAAGAATTAATTCCCAAGTTCAAGCAGAAGCATGGACAAAAATTACCCTATTAATGGTGTGATAATTAAATAGATGCTTTGTTGAAGGTCTCTTTTTAAATCATGTAAGTGGAACCTACTGAACTTGATTAATTAGAAAAAGAAATAGCATTCATGGCAGCAAAATACCTTACCACAAACATATGTCTAATTCCTAAAACATGACACTCTGTTTTAAATATGTCCAGGCTCCCCAGTTTTGGGGTTGTAAATTTGGATGAAGAAGCAGATACTGCCTGATTAAATGACCTAGTCTTGGGATGCTGACATACATGGTTTGATTGTAAGTGCCCCCGAGAGAATGAACAATAATCAGTAACCCCCTACTTCATGCTGCTTCCCAATTGCTGATTCTTGCTTTTCTAACAGAGGTTAAATGGGTTTTTCCACCTTGATTATTAGTACTGTATTTGGGGATTTTTCTACCTAATCTTATTTTGAATGCAAGCATGATGCATTTCCTCCTCTGTCCATAGAGGAGACTGCAATGGGAATTAGATAGATACAAATCTGAATATAGAACATAGTTCTAAATGGGTGATCTCAGGAAATTCACTCTAGGACTTAGGGCTGGGAGTTTTATTACCATTTACAAAGGATTTAATGTCTTTATTTACCCCTAATGGATCTGCTCCATAAATCCCCACAAACAAGTACTTAGGAAAGTGTGATATGTATATCCAAAATTAAACCCATCTTTACATGGATGAATAAAGCAGCCCAAGGTCAGTGTGGGAAACCTGGCATCTGTTCCCATGCTCTAGTCACTCAACTCTAGCTGCTGCATGTCAGGATGAAGCCATTGAATATCCATTCTATGTGGTATAGAATCCAGGGTCATGTCTAGGGTACTTTTCAACTTGAGAAAATCTAGATAAAAATGAAAGATCAATAAGAGATGGCACCTAGTGACAAGCTTAAGGATAAAAGCCATGAAATATCAAAGGGACAGAAGGTGCTGTGTGTGTACATGTGAGTATCTTCTGGGCAGTAAGGAGAGAAGACATGAGACCCAATTTGGCATTCAGAGTGAGAACCACCGAACTGTGAGTGTGGACCTGGGAAGACACTGGGGCACTTATCTCAGAGTGGATGTGGCTCTTCTCTTGCTTGAAAACCCTGTATTAACTTCATTAGAGGAAGTTACCTTGCAAGGGAATACCAAATTTCACCTACTGCCACCACCCTCCGTTGCATCCAGGCCCATAACTGCAGGGGAGAAAATAACTTAAAAATTGGTAAAACGGCAAGGTTTTACTAGATTGTATCAGTGATAATCTGGAAAACACATATATGAGAATGAATTCTAAAGGCACTAAACCAAGGAGGATGAAATATAACATTGGCTAAATATACCTATTATTAATGAACTAGAGGCCCAGTGCATGAAAACTTATGCACTGGAGGGGGGGGGGTCCCTCGGCCCAGCCTGCCCCCTCTCACAGTCTGGGAGCCCTCAGGGGTGGGAGGTGACCTGGTGATCAGGGGAAGGCGACGCACCCATCACACCTCTGCTGCTGCCATGGTTGGCAGCACAAGCCTTGGCCGGCCTCAGTTACCTGAGCCTCAGGCAGCCCTGGGTGGCTGGGCAGCTACCATCCGAGGCTTGCCTGTGCCTCGGGTGGCCCCGGGCAGCTGGAGGGGGCTGAGGAGACTGGGTGCTGCCAACTTGTGGCTGTGGGTACTGCCATCTTTGAGGGCATGGCAGTCAATTAGAATATTCCCTCCTTATTGGCTGTGGGCGTTGCCATCTTTGAGGGGGGGCAGCAATTAGCATATTCTCTCCTTATTGGCTGTGGGTGCTGCCATCTTTGTGAGGGTCAATTAGCATATTCCCACCTTATTGGCTGTGGGCGCTGCCACCTTTGTGATGGCGTGAGGGTCAATTAGCATATTCCCTCTTTATTAGATAGGATTCTTTTTCATACAACAACTCAGCAGTCTCTACAGTTCAGATTGGACTCCATATACTATCTGAAACAGCTGGGAGTGGTTAACTAAAGCCTGAACACAAGAGTGGCCGATAAGGTTGGGATATGCACAAATCACATCCACTAGAAGAGGGAAGTAGAAGGAAGGAGGGTGTTAGGGTGAATGAGGCAGCACAGATGATGAAGAGATGATGCTCTATTTTAGGGTCAGCTCCTCTTTGGTAACTGGAAGATACTTGACCAGCCTCTACATTGGCCAATCCTATGGCATAAAGGGTATAGCCCCACTAAAATGATCAGGTCTCTGTATTACTCTGCTTTGCAAGCTCATTTTATGTGTAGACAGAGAATTTAAAAAGCAATATTTATGCCCATTCTTGTTACAAACTGACTGTAAGCAATATGATTGCATCAAGTGTTCTCTATGTTTACCAAACTATTTCAGAGGAAAACCTTCCAGACAGCTGCTTTATGGCTACAGTGAACATCTTCTTTATAATTTCCCTTGTCAAAACAGCCTGTCCCACATTCTCTCTCCCGAGCCTGACTCTTCAGTTTGCAGGGGAAGAAATATGAGCTAATGAGGGAGAGGGGAATGGAGTTTAGCAAAACAGCTGAAGAGGTGCCTTGAAGATACTCAAAGCAAGCTTGACCATTTTTCACCCTTCCTTAAAAATGCATGGAAATGATCCAATTAGTTGGAGAACAGAGTTTTTTCTTCATTTGTAACAAGATGAACAGTGAGAAAACACTGGCTGAAGTTTTTAAAGCTGAATATCAAGAGGATCCCTAGAAAAGAAAGAGATAATGTATGGATGACAGGAAGTAAGGGCATAAGGAATTTATCAAGAATGCTGAGACAGATTTCAATGATGCAGAGAGGGAAATTTATGAACAAGTGACTGGGAGAAAGAAAAACTCAGAATGAAGAATGACATCAAATTTGCTTGTGCCCGAACTGACTGGGGCATGGAGGAAGAAAAATAGCGTATGTGTGAAGACTATGTGAGGCACACTGCTCTGATCAGAAGTGCTATATGAACCTGGCTGCTCCTATGACATCATTCCATGGACCCTGGGAAAGTCTCTCCTATCCTCTCTTCCTGCTGTATCTTTGAAATTTGCTGTGAGGAATTACTTTATTATGGGTTCTTTCCCCTATAGTTTTGTTTTGAAATTTGCAGCACCGAGGATGAACTTGGTTTTGTGGCTGTATTCTGTAAACACTTTCTGATTATTTTGAAAATGTGAAGTGTGACATTTCATGTTTAGTGGGGGAGTAACTACATGTGACATGTTTGAGAACACTGGGCATGCACTTGATATGTGGGACATTAGAAAGAAGGGTGCCAAAAGGGAGGAAAAGATCTGCACTTCCTATTTTCCCATCAGCTTTTGGCCATGGGAAAATAATGTGGTGAAGTCAGTGTTGCGAGTTCAAATCCCAACCCGAACTTATTTTTTAGAGTTTAATGTTATAATATTTATAAACATAAATCACAAGTTAAAAGTTATAATATTTATAACCACATAACTATAAATCACAAGTTAAAAGATGTAAATCACAAGTTAAAAGTAGATAATATCTCTCCTTGAATTCCATCATACTAATAGAGCGACTGCTTTCATTTTCTGTGTTCCTTTCCAGTATTTATTCTTATACATATTTTAAATAACTTTTGTAATTATAGAACACTAGAGGCCCGATGCTCGAAATTCGTGCCAGAGTAGGCCTTCCTTCCTCCGGCTGCTGGCACCGGCTTCCCTCTGGCACCCAGGACCTGGGCTTCCCTCACAGCCCTGGCTTCGTCCGGAAGGTCATCCGGAAGGACATCTGGTCTAATTAGCATATTACAATTTTATTATTATAGATTTTATATTTTGATTTTCTACATGAAATACTTTTTTCATGTTGTTACACAGTCTTCGTAATAATAGTTTTTTATGGGTTTCTCTTCTATGATTTACTCAATTGTATTCCTATAGGACAATGGTGCTGGTTTGCAATTTTTGCACTAGAGAGCAGTCTCAAATTTGAGAACAGGAACTATGTGGTCAAAAGGTTATGAATGTTTAGACAGCTTTTGACACATTGGTGGATTGCTTTCCAAAATATTTTTGGCAATTTAAAATCCACCAAGCATTTCCACCTCACTTGCTAGCATTGTATTTTATCATTTTAAATGATTCTATTATTTTAATGGTTTAAAACGTGATTGTATTGTTTTAGCATATACTAGTTCTTTGAGGGTTGCCAAGGTTTAATGGGTTCCCCCATATGTTTGAAATTTTCTCAAAATAAAAAGTTAAAAAGTATATATGTAGCAATTTTACAAGAAGTTGCAGGATGAATACAAAGATTTCTGAATACCTTTATCCTAATGCAGCAATTGGAAACATTTTGCCAGATTGGTTTATTGTTTTTTATATATATAAGTAATACTTTTTCTGAACTATTTGAACATATGCTGAATACATCATACTCCGTTACCCATCAGCAATATTGTATTATGTTACATTTCCTGAATTTTATCATTACCCTATTGTTATGTAAGAAAATATCCTGGTCCTTAGGAAAGACACATTTTAATTTAATCTCATCTAAAATTCATATTTCAGTTTTACAGATTATTTTAATAATATCATTAAGAACAACCTTCTTTCCTGTCCAGGAGTATGGCCATGAAATTCATGAGTATGCATGCACTTAGCTGTTGTGTTTCTTTAATTTCTTTTAATAGGGAACATTTTTTTCAACACTATTTGTCTTCTATGATACTGACATTTTTGGAGAATATGGGCCAATTATTTGTAGAATATTCATTAGTGATCTAGTAAATGTTTAATAGTTATATTTCTGAAAAAAATCCTGCTACCTAGTATTTGACAATTTCCATGATGTAAATATTCTCACGGTGGCTGCTATTAAGCTACCAATGTGATATTGGTGGATGTGTCTTTGGAAAGAACTGTGCAGTCAGCTCTCCTGAGCTGTACGCATGATCCAACTCTAGCACAGCACAGAATGTCCCTCAATTTGGGTTGGTCTGCTTGGTTCCTCACAATTAGAATAGGTTATACATTTTTGTCAGGAATGCCAATGAAATGATGTTATGTGTTTCTCAGTACACCATGTCAGGAGACTTGTAATATAGCTATGTCTCACCTGTACTTATCATAGAGTGAGAAAAAATGTGGGGTGTGTGTGTGTGTGTGTGTGTGTGTGTGTGTGTGTGTGTGTAAAATGTAATTTTATTTCCCCTCAATATATGAAATGGATCGAGTGGGGATAAGGGAATGTTCTGGTTGAAGCAGAGGAAGTCAGGTGCCCAAATTTCCATGATCCCCACACTGTATCCTGGAGAGGGCTGTGAGTTGCACAGTGTGGAAACCACTATCCTAAATGGAGGATGAGTGTTTCTATTCAAAGGGCATGGGGCTCTAATTATCCATGAATGTTGTGCAATGTTAATAGGAAAGATTTGTTTACTTATTATGAATATCATGCCTGTCCAGAGGTCAGTTTCTCATTTAATTATCTCCTCTTTATTTCTTCAAGAATGATATACTTTGGTTTAACTTAGCTCTGTGACAATAAGTTTGTCACATAATTTACATGGATGTAATTTTGTCATCGGCAAAAGGAGAAAGATATTATAGTCATGGATCCCTGGGTCTGTGTGGGAAAAGACTTTAAAACTCCAATCCAGACTGTTCCCAGAGGGACTAGCCCAAGTCACCATAAAATAACTGAGGAACAAATAGATCCAGAAACATAGAAGCAGGGAACAGGCTAAGGAATCTCAGAGGGAAGTTGGGGGCGGGTGGGTGGGTGGGAAGAGATCAACCAAAGAGCTTGTATGCATCTATACATAACCCATGGACACACAGACAATAGGGTGCTGAAGGTGGGGGCGGGGCGAGTCAATGAGGGGAAAGGGAGAACATATATAATACTTTCAACAATAAAGATAAATTTAAAAAATAGCCGCAGGACTGTCACCCCATGCTCTCTGAGCTTCATCTTCCTCAAATTGGAAATCTCTAAGTGTGTTCCAACCAAGAGACAGCACTTCTTCAGCTCTTATCTACGGAAATCTGTTCTTCCCCAAGATTCTCATACTCTGTCAGATTTCACCTTCTTTGGGTACTCATGGTTCCTCCTATTTGTTAGGTCGGAGAGAGCCCAGGATCAGATACATGCAGACCTGTGATGAGATCATGGACTCTCCCTGGCATTTCTGACAGATCAGCGTGCCAGACACAGATGCTGGCTTCTCCCTGAATCCACACGACCCCCTGCAGCTGAAACTTCCCCAGCTGAATACCTCAGCTCATGTCCCCGCCCCTCACCCAACCGCAGTATAAAAAAAGCGCCCCCTTCCCTGTTGGCACAGATCCACATGCCCTGTCTTTGGGGTCCCTGGGTCGCACAGGGATGCAGAATAAAACCTCCTTTCTTCCTTTTCTGATCAACTCTATTTCCTATGCCGCCTCCTGAGCCACCTAACCTAACACTAGTATTTCAAGGCTCTTAATGAGAAAACAATGACTGGGCAAAAATAATGACTATACAAAACGTCCTCTTTTGAGATAACTCAGTTTTATGAATGCTGAAATATTAGCCGACATACAGCAATTAAATCTTTAAAAAATTGTATTATGTTTTGATCTTACAATAAGAAGTATACATTTATATTTTAGTGGACTGATAGAATTTCAACATTATAAATCTCAAGTAGATCTTCATTCCAGGCTTTAGATTATTTACATATATTTAAAAACAAATACTCAGATGGTAATGATAAATCTGAAAGAACGACATGCCTTTTATAAAATTTAATTTAATTTTTTCCATCACCATTTGTCCCTTCTATGCCCTCTTCTACCTCCACCCACCTCCAACATGCCCTTTTAATATTCTGGATGTTATTCAAGGATGCTGAAAATAGTATTGATGTGGGATTTGGTTATTCAGCTTTTCAAAGGTTGTAATATAAAAGGAATATTACATTTTGGTTAAATACCAAGAGTAAAGCCAATGTTCAGTTATCTTTAACATTCTGCACCTGTTCCAGCCTTTTATTAAATCTTTTGTGAAATTACTTTTGGAATGCACTTTTGCTGAGAAAGCTGCCAAGGCCTTTGCCAGAGCTAAAGCACCCCCGCGTGCCAGGCTTCATCTCCCTTTGTCGCTATTAACTGTCTCATCTCACCTTTCCATTGAGAGAATATGCACATTTCCAAGTGGCTTCTCTTTGTCTTCAATTTCAACTGTGTTCATTAGCCACTCACTTTTTAATGGAGTCAAAAAAGTAAAAAAATAAAGGATAGAAGCAAGGAAGGCATTAGATAAGTTTGACAACTGCTGCTGGCTCACATTTTGGAGGAATGGGTAGCTTGAGGTGCAAATAGAGGACATGGAAACCCTGGCTATGATGCATGTCAAGTAGTTCTTCAAAGTATCTTGAGGCCATAAAAGAAAATAAAAGAGAAAGCCAAGATAAAGGGCTATACAATCCTATAAACTCTGTGAAGGCCGAGGCCATTTTTTTGTTTCTCTCTTATGATTTAGTGCTGAACACATAGCATGTAATTACATGTAAAACTAAACTAGACTCCAGCAGCCCAATTCCTCAGGTCTAACTAAAGAAGTTCCTCATCTAAATAAAACTCTAGGGCAGTGGTCGGCAAACTCATGAGTCAACAGAGCCAAATATCAACAGTACAACGATTGAAATTTCTTTGGAGAGCCACATTTTTTAAACTTAAACTATATAGGTAGGTACATTGTTATTAACTTAATTAGGGTACTCCTAAGGCTTAGGAAGAGCCACACTCAAGGGGCCAAAGAGCCGCATGTGGCTTGCAAGCCGCAGTTTGCTGACCACTGCTCTAGGGAAAGGAAGTCCCATGTTTCTCATGTTTTCCCTTTGCGTATTCTGTGATATTTCAGTGATTAATTCTTTCCTCAAATATTTGTTGAGTGTCTCGTATGCCACTTGCCATAAAGATATAAACAATATAAACTTGATTCTTGCCTCAAGGTCTAGCTAAAGTTCAAGTCCTGGCCATTTTAACTGCTGATTGGCCTGGATAGAACAGCCTCTGCCGTGTGCAGAAGACAAACCCAGTCTTCTGATGTATTTTATGGGAAATGGCATTGCTCACATGCTTGTAAATCCTCATATGTTTTTTCAAAGAATCAGAGCTTCTTGGGATACAGAACCCAAAATTAAGGCTCTATTCATTTAAAATGTATCTAAATAAGATGATTTAAATAATCAGACTAATTACAGTATATAAAAAACCAAGCAATTTGGGGGAAATAATTTCTCAGTTTTCCCCACCCCATCTCTAATACCATATATTTATTATGGACACAAGAAGAAAAATGTGTTACAAATGTCTCCATGCAAAAAACAAATGGAGTTATTATAGATTTTTGCATCTTTCCCAGTTCTGTAAGTCAGTGATCATCTTCAGAATAACAAGCCGATTGTTAGGGGTAGATTGTTCATGCATGCAAAAGGAAATGTTTGAAAAAATATCAGTCACTGCTTTGTCTTTGCTGTAGCCATCAGCTATATCTGCAGAAGAATTTCTTAGATAAAATGTAACCTTCCTTCTCATATAAATATTTGCCTTCTTCACTCCTTAGATGATTTTAAATGAATCCATTTTCAATGAACTATAATTTTTCAGAGGCCAAGACACATATTAGAGGGATTATTTTGGAAAGGAGCTAATTTGAATTTTTCCTATATTAGTTAGGGCCCCAACAGGAAACTGATGATATTCTTGAATAAGGATAATTTAAGGAGGGATTAATAAAGTCACTATTTATAAAGATGTGGGTGGGATATAGGGGAACCATAAAAGATTCTGCAGGAAAACAGACTTTGGTGTTGGTAACTGCAAAGCTGTTGGCCTGAAGACTGAAAGGTCCCGGGTTCGATTCTGGTCAAGAGCACATGCCTGGGTTGTGGCTCAGTCCAATGTGCAGGAGGCAGCCAATCAATGATTCCCTCCCATCATTGATGTTTCTATCTCTCTCTTCCTCTCCCTTCCTCTCTGAAATTAATAAATATATTTTTAAAAAGTCATTCAAGAAAATTTAAAATATATATTTATATACTGGTATATTAAGAAACCCTTCTCAATTGTTGTGTATCTGTCAGGAAACTACTTCCTGTGCTATTACGCCTCTCTTTTTTCCCCCTTCTTCTCTTTTGCCTTGCCTTGCCTCTCTCTCGCTCTCTTTCTCTCTCTCTCTCCCTATCTACCTACCTCAACCTCAATCTCCACATCTCCTGTACACTGGGGGAAAATTGCTTTGCTTCTCTACATATCCCTCTGAATCTGTTCTCTCCTCTTTATTAGGCAGGCTTCATTCTAAGGGATCTTATTTTCTACTTCGCCACATTTTCAATTTGTATGTACCTTGGTATCCACTCTTGGATTTACTCTCCTTTCATTCTAGACCAGGTTTCTTAAACTTGGAGTGCTCATAGAACTGCCTGCAGACCTTGTTAGAAATGCAGATGTGTAGATGATACCCCCATGGACAGTGATTGTGGATGTACTAGCATTAGTTTCCTAAGGCTGCCATAATGAAGTATTATGAACTGGGTGGCTTAAACAAAAGAAATTTATTGTCTCACAGTTCTAGAGGCTAAAAGTCTGAGATCAGTGTCAGCAGAGACATGTTTCCTCTAGGGAATCTAGGGAAGGAACTCTTCCTCTCTCTTAACTTTTGGTGCTTCCTTAGTTTGTGACAGTATAACTACTCTTCATAAAATGTTTTCCCTGTGTGAGTGTTTATGTCCACATTTACACTAATAAAAGACAAACATGCAAATTGACCATACCTTTGCTATGCCTTAAGCCATGCCCACCAACCAATCAGAGCAACTATATGCAAATTAACCCAACCAAGATGGCGGCCAGCAGCCACGGAGCTGGAGCAAGCAGGAGGCTTGGTTGCTCCAGTGATGGAGGAAGCCAAGCTTCCTGCTTGCTGTGGCCGGCTCTGAGCTCCACTCAAGGCAACAAAGTTTGAATTATAGAAGATAAATAAACCCCAGATACCTGCTTTCAGCCGGCCGTGGCCACAGAGCTGGAGTGAGCAGGAGGCTTGTGTTGCCCCTGGTGATGGAGGAAGCCAAGCTCCCCACCCGCTTGGCCAGCCCTGAGATCCACTCAAGGCTACCAAGTTTTAATTATAGAAGGTAAATAAATCCCAGAATGAAATAAAAAAAAGAAAAAAAGGAGAGGCTGGGAGCTTCCATCACCGGGGCGCTTGGCCAGCCTGAAAACAGCCCTCAGCTCCTCACCCAGACTGGCCAGGCACCCCAGTGGGGACTCCCCACACTAAAGGGGGTGTGTCCAGCCTACAAAAAGCCATCAGCCCCTCACCCAGGCTGGCCAAACCTCCATGGTGTGACGGTCCCCACTGGGGGGGGGGGGGCTTGACCAGCCTGCAAACAGCCATCAGCCCCTCACCCAGGCTGACCAGGCACCCCAGGGGGGACCCCCACCCTGAAGGGGGTGTGACCAGCTGAAAACACCCATCAGCCCCTCACCCATGCTGGGCAGGCACCCCAGCGGAACCCCCACCCTGATCCGGGACACCCTTCAGGGCAAAACAGCCGGCCTCCACCCATGCACCAGGCCTCTATCTTATATAATAAAAGGGTAATATGCAAATTGACCCTAACAGCAGAAAGACTGGGAATGACTGGTCACTATGACACACACTGACCACCAGGGGGCAGATGCTCAATGCAGGAGCTGTCCCCTGGTGGTCAGTGCGCTCCCACAGGGGGACCTCTGCTCAGCCACAAGCCAGGCTGATGGCTGCCAGCACAGCGGTGGTGGTGGGAGCCTCTCCCGCGTCCTCAGCAGCACTAAGGATGTCCAACTGCATCTTAGGTCTGCTCCCTGCTGGTAAGTGGACATCCCCTGAGGGCTCCTGGGCTGCCAGAGGGATGTTTGACTGCCAGCTTGGGCCTGATCCCCCAGGGAGCGGGCCTAAGCCAGCAGGTGGACATCCTCCAAGGGGTCCCAGATTGCAAGAGGGCATAGGCTGGGCTGAGGGCCCCCCCGAGTGCACAAATTTTTGTGCACTAGGCCTCTAGTTTTTAAATAATGATACTAGTCATATTGGATTATTGGGTCACCACACTCTAACTTAAGAATTACTTAACTAATCACATCTACAATGACCCTATTTCAAAAAGGTCGCATTCTAAGGTAGTGTGAGTTAGGACTTCAACATATGAATTATGAGGAGGACACAATTCAATCCATAACCATGGATAGATTAGCAGAAACTGACATTTTTGCATGCGTATTAGAAACTTCTTGAACTGCTGCTTATAATTTTGGCCCAATCTTAGACTCTAGCATCCTGATGCTAACCAGTTCTAAGTAGGTTTTGATTAATTTCATACAGGTACACTTGGACAGCACCTCACCCCCAGTCAGCATCTCATACTTCTTGCCCCAGTTTTCTCTAACACACTAGCATGGAATGCTTGCTGCAGCCCACTCAGCAGTGATACATGAATAACTCGGAAGTATGGAATAATTAA
This sequence comes from Myotis myotis, assembly GCF_014108235.1. Lineage (NCBI taxonomy): Eukaryota > Metazoa > Chordata > Mammalia > Chiroptera > Vespertilionidae > Myotis > Myotis myotis. Next base: position 3,623,218 of record NW_023416346.1, on the reverse strand, counting down.
TATCCCATGGGCAATGCTTGGCCACTGGGAGATGAAACCCAATGAATAAAAGCTTCTGCCTCATCCTCAGGTAAACAGGTCTGAGATCCCTTCTAATAGGGTCTTTAGAGATCTCTCTAAGATCAACCACCCGTCACCTACAGCAGTGTCCAATTTGATAATGCAACCTTGTATTGTCTTGTTTCTATTTTCATGAAAAATCTTTTCCCATCTCTTTACTTTCAGTGTGTGATAAAGACCCTATAGTTTTAACATTTTTATAATTCTATGAAATGGAAAAGGAAAGGTTTCTCTATATGAATGAAAAGGTTATTATTAGTTTTTATAATAATAATGCTAGTTATTGTCCGGCTGGTATAGTTTGGTGGTTGCACATCAACCCATGAACCAGGAGGTCACAGTTTGATTCCCCGTCAGGGCACACATTTCAATCTTTTCAGTGTCCTTTAGTTTTCAGTTGGCTTTGGCTCACTAAGACCCTTGGAAGAAGATCAGGAGAGTAAGTCCAAGAGTGGATACCAAGGTACATACAAATTGAAAATGTGGGAAAATAGAAAATAAGGTCCCTTAGAATGAAGCCTGCCTAATAAAGAGGAGAGAACAGATTCAGAGGGATATGTAGAGAAGCAAAACCATTTCCCCCCAGTGTACAGGAGATGTGGAGATTGAGGTTGAGGTAGGTAGGTAGGAAGGGAGAGAGAGAAAGAGAGGGAAGGGCTTGATCCCAGTGTGGGGCGTGCAGGAGGCAGCCGATCCATGATTTTCCTTCATCATTGATGTTCCTGTCTCTCTTCCTCTCCCTTCTTCTCTGAATCAATAAAAATCTGTTTTCTAAAAATAATGCTAGTTATTACTATTTTTTAAATATATTTTATTGGTTCTTTACAGAGAGCAATGGAGAGGGATAGAGAGTTAGAAACATCGATCAGCTGCCTCCTGCACACTCCCTACTGGGGATGTGCCCGCAACCAAGGTACATGCCCTTGACCGGAATTGAACCTGGGACCCTTGAGTCTGCAGGCCGACACTCTATCCACTGAGTCAAATCAGTCAGGGCTAGTTATTACTATTAATTAGATGCTATATGCTAGGCATTGAGCTTAGAATTTTATATACATTACAACTTGTGACATAGTTCCTTATCTGTAAAAAGCACAGGTAGTTAAACATTTTAACAAAATGATGTATCTAATAAGAGGCAAAGCCACAACTTGAACTCAGTCTAACAACCAGTAGATTAGATATTACCTTAAATTTAAACTGAGTATTCAAGACAATAATCCCTTTTAACATACAAGGAAACAGAAGACTGGAATCCTTGTCCCAGTGCTCATAACAGGTATAAACTTGAGGAAATCACTCACTCCCCTTCTCCAGTTTCCTGGGTCTCTAATTCTAAGTGCAGCTTCTTTTCCAATGCCCTAGGCTTCCTTGCTTAATAATAAAAAAAAAAATGCCTCAAGCTGATCTGCAGCTGTGTCTTTCAAGAAAGAACTGCTTTTGGTACAAGGGAAGTAACCTGAGCCCCTTGGAGAAAGGCAGCCTTTCAGACAAGCTGGGCTCAGCATGCCTGAAAGGTTCTTTGTTACAGATGTGACTTTCAGACTTGATTGGATGAGACTTTTTCTGAAAAACAAAACACTGTTTTCCAGACGCTTACATTCCGGGCCTAACTCCATTCAAGGAAGAGTGTGTATCTCCCATTTGTAGTGAGCGAGACTTGCCAGGGTTCATCTCAGCCTTGTCAAAGTTTACACCAAGTGTCAGTGTTGCCAGGGGCAAAGTTACACCTTCTTATGTTTTTTCAATGCACAAGTTCCTGTCCCCAGTGAGCATTTACTGAAGGAATCAAAGCTGGGACTTTGCTGTATTTAATCTTGGAGTGCCCGGAACCATGTCTGGAGTGAATGGCAAAATAGTAAGAGAGACTAAACCAGTTCTGTAGGAAGTAAACGGGGAAAATTTAGTAAAGCGATAAGAACTTTCTTTTTCACTTGGATTTGACCTCAACAAATGCCCTCTTTTCAAACTGCCTTCCCCTTACTTTTATTTTGGATCGAATGTTAAATGGTATTTTAATAGTTGATGTAAAAGAAATCAAAACACCATACTATGAAATTATATATTATGGCTGCTATTGTGCAAAAATGAGCTTTCATAATGAAAAATAATGGGAAGGTAACATTTGAAAATAAAAATAAGTTTTGAATTATGGGTGTTTGTATCTGCTCTCAACATGCTTATTATTATATGGCCTTTTAATTAAACAAGCATAGAGGTTTTAAATGGGTCCTCCCATAGAAAAATAGGCAAAGGATATGAGCAAGCAATTCATAAAAGAAGTAGAAAATACCATTAAACATTTCAAAATCACATGATTTTATTATTTCTAAAATGCAAACTGTTGATTATTAATTTTATGTCACCTCCACTAGGCCACAGAGTACCCAGACATCTGGGTAAACATTCTGGGGATGTGAGTTTTACCTGTTTCTAGATTAGATTAACTACTGAGTAAAGCAGATCGCCCTCTTTAATGTAAGACAGCCTCATCCACAGCATGGATGGACCTGGAGAGCATTATGCTAAGTGAAATAAGCCAGTCAGAGAAAGATAAATACCACATGATCTCACTCATTTGTGGATTATAGAGAACAACATAGACTGATGAAAAGGGACAGACCCAAAGACTGAGAAACAGCGATCAAGCTATCAATCCCCAGAAGGAAAGTAGGGGAGGGCGGGGGTAAGGGGAAGAGATCAACCGAAGGACTTGTATACATGTATATAAGCCAAACCAATGGACATGGACAACAGGGGGATGGGAGCATGAGTTTGCGGCGGGGGGTGGGGGAGGTTGGGGGCTAATGGGGGGGATGTGGACACATTTGTAATACCTTAACTAATAATAATAATAATAATAATAATAATAATAATAATAATAAAAAGACAGCCTCATCCAATCAGTGAAAAACCTGGTTAAATGTGAATCAGCCTCGTCCAATCAGTGAAAGACCTGACTAAATGTGAATCAGCCTCATCCAATCAGTGAAAGATCTGACTAAATGTAAATCAGCCTCATCCAATCAGTGAAAGACCTGACTAAATGTGAATCAGCCTCATCCAATCAGTGAAAGATCTGACTAAATGTAAATCAGCCTCGTCCAATCAGTGAAAGACCTGACTAAATGTGAATCAGCCTCATCCAATCAGTGAAAGACCTGATTAGAACAAAAAGGCTGAGTAAGAGGAAACTCCTGCTGCCTTCCTGTTTGAGCTGGGACATTGATCGTTGTTTCCAGCCCTCGAAGTTGAACTGAAACATTGGTTCTTTGGGGGTCTCCAGCCTGCTTCCAGAAAGGAATTTACACCATGGACTCTCCTGGCTCTCCAGCTTGCTGGTTGCAGATCTTGGACTTCTGCCTCCATAATTGTGTAAGCCAAATCCTTATAATGAACCCCTCTCTCCTCTCTGGAGATCCCTGACGAATATAGCATTTTAACAATAATAATATATTATTTTATGCCTATTGTATTAGTTTGAAGGGGAAATTTTGACACAGGCACACACAGGGAGAATGCCATGTGACCATGAATGCAGAGATGGAGATGCTTCTATAAGCTAAGCTAAGGGATGCCAAAGATTGTCAGCAAACCACCAGAAGCTAAGGGCGAGGCATGGAGTAGATTATTCCTCACAGGCCTCAGAAAGAACCAATCCAACTGCCACCTTGCTCTTGGATACCTGTCCTCCAGAATGTAAGAGAATACATTTCCATTTAAGCCACTCAGTTTGTGGATCTTTGTTATGGCAGCCCTAGAAAACTATTACAACGATCAAATTGGAAAAAAAGTTAAAAGACGGATGCTATCCAATGTTAGAACAGCTGCAGAGAAAAGGGGAAAGTGTGAGGAGGTACCTCTTTGGAAGCATTTTTGGAATAAACAGCAGCATAAAATTGCATGCATCCATTCACGCAGCAGAATACTTGTGTATTTAAGACCTATTTAACAGGATTAGAGTCAAAGAGCTACTGATATAGTACAAAAACTTCAAATAAAATCTTATATCAATAAAGAGATTATGAGCAGTGGGAAGAACCTGGAAAGACATTGAAGAGAGTTCGTGAGAAATTAAAATTTTTGAAGAAATGTAATTGCTGACTCTTACAAACTGAAATAATATTTGCTGGTTCAAGCTACCAAGTTTTATGATAATTACTATGTAGTAATAGATAACTAAGGTACTTTCCTTTTAATATCTATAGGATCTGTGGTTATGTGATCTTTCTGATGTTGGTATTTTTGGTCTTTCTTTTTTCTGACTAATCTGACTAGACTCTAGTCCAGCCGTGGGCAAACTACGGCCCGCCGGCCAGATCCGGCCTGTTTGAAATGAATAAAACTAAAAAAAAAAAAAAGACCGTACCCTTTTATGTAATGATGTTTACTTTGAATTTATATTAGTTCACACAAACACTCCATCCATGCTTCTGTTCCGGCCCTCCGGTCCAGTTTAAGAACCCATTGTGGCCCTCGAGTCAAAAAGTTTGCCCACCCCTGCTCTAGTCACTAGAGGCTTCTCACCTCCTTTTTAATCTCAAAGAAATAGCTTGTTTTTTAAAAAGGTATTTTATATTTCCTCTGTTGAGTCATTTGCCATAATTTTATTTTGGTTTTCTTAGCATATAAACATCTTTAATTTATTGAATTAATTATCTTCAAGTGCTATTATACTGCTTCCCATACAGTATAAAAACCTTACAACAGTGTATTTCCATCTTCCTACCCTAACCTTTGTGTCATTTTACTTATACATATGTTATAAACTCACAATACATTGCTATTTTTGCTTTTAATAAGCAGTTATCTTTTAATAGCTTAAAATGACAAAAAGGCATTTACATTTTACATTTACCATGTGTGTTGCTTTTCATTCCTGGTATAGATTACTTTCTTCTGCCTAAGATCTTTCTTCAATGCTTCTTGTAGTACAGCTCTGCTGATAATGAATTCTTTCAGGCTTTGTAGGTATGAGAAAAATTTTCACCCATTTTGAAAGATACCTTCATTAGGTATAGAATTCCATTTGAGAGGTTTTTTTTCTTTCTTTCAGTACTTTCAGGATGTTGTCCCACTATCTAGGCCTTCCTTATCTGTAATGAAAATGTTATCATCCTTATCTTTGTTATTCTACATAATGTGTCTTTTGCCCCCTCTGGCTAGTTTTCAGATTTTTTTTTTTTTTTATCGCTGGTTTAGTAATTTGAGGATCATATGACTTGATGTGGTTTTCTTCATATGTCTTGTGGTTAGAAGTCTTTGAACCTTTTGGGTCTGAGTTTGTAGTTTTCATCAAATTAGAAAAAAAATCAGTTATTATTTCTTCAAGTATTGTTTAAATTTTTTGTGTGGACTCCAATTACATGTATATCAGGACTTGAATTTTTTCTAGAGCTCAGTTATACTCTGCTCATTTTTCAAGTATTTTTTATTTGTATATTTCAGTTTTTAATAACTCTCATTGATATGATTTTGGGTTTACTAACATTTTCTTCTCTAGTGTCTCATTTGTTAATAATCCTATCCCCAGTGTATTTTTTATCTTAGACATTGCAGTTTTTAATCTCTAAAATTTTAATTTGGGTCTTTGTATGGCTTCTATGTCTCTCTCTAACATGCTCAATTTTTCCTGCCTTCTTAAACATGAAATATAGTTATTTATGTTGTATTCTTCTTTTCTAGTAAATCTAACATGTTTTTTCTATTTATTGACTTTCTTTTCATTATCTATCAAGTGCATTTTCCTGTTTCTTTGCACACCTTGATTGGATGCCAGGCATTCTGAATTTTAGTTTTTGGGGTGCTGGATATTTTTTGTGAAGTTGAATTTTAATTTTTCAATTGCAGCTTACTCTCAATATTATTTTGTATTGGTTTCAGGTGTACAGCATAGTGGTCAGACAATCTTTAATGACCATATTATATCCAAACTCCTTTATCTGATGTTTAAAGTCTCCTGGTAGAAGGAAAAACATTCCATCCTTCTTTTTTCCCTTCCATCGGACAGACGGAAGATAAAGAGAAGGAATTTACTTTGACACCTTTCTTCTTTCCGTTTGAGGCTCTATCTCTGGAACAGTAGTCCTCCTGTGCATAATCTATAATTCTAGCTGAGAATGAAGGTCAGTCAGTGGAGAAGTCGGTAGCTGACAGTCAAAACCTGTGATGATAGATAGGATTGTATCCTACTGTGTAATATACCTGGTATATATTTCATAAAGACCCATTCTGTATAAACCACAGTACCTGGAACAAAAGTGTTTACCTAATAGTTCTATGAAAATACTTCTTGGCTCAGCAAGCAATACATTGTAGACCGTAAAAATGTATGAAAGCATGAGTTACACCTTTATCCTCTTCAGCAATCAATTAAGCCTTATTATTCCTGGTGTTTTCTGTGGCAGATCAAACTATAGCTATCTCAGTCCGGGAAAGCTGTTATGGACTTCACATTGTTTTTCAGTCTCAAAGACGGAGATTTAACATAAAACATTTGGAAGGAAGAATTGGAAGGAAAAACCAAACCATGCGTAGGGAAATGTTACTGTGTCCAATCTCAATTAAGAAAATGAGGGGGTGATTTTCCTAGCATTTCAGTTGTCACTTTTCTTTGTCAATAAATGTTTTTGAACGTTTCAAGGTTAGGAAACAACCAGTGGCGGCAGCATAGGTAGCGGAGGCATAAGCTGCTTGGCTGATTATTTCAGCCCTGACCTGTAAGCGGCTCCCTCCGGGGTGAAATGCAATTGAGTCTCCCTATTAACTCCAGTCCTGAGCGGCTCCCCAGCCGTCTCGGTTATCAGGCTCAGAACACATTGAGTTAAGCAGGAAGGGATGGTGGGTAATAGTTTTGGGACACAGATGACTATCAGCCAGGGACTAAGCTGAATAGGACTTATCTGGGGCTGCTGAGGATGGGGAAGCGGGGTGAAAGTTGAGGTTGTGTTGCATGGCTTGGTTTTCTATCCTCCAAAATGGTCTTGCTCTGTGAGGGAAAGGACACTGCTGGACTCATGAATATATACTATTTCTGGCTGCCGTAATTGATCAGCTACACGTTGCAGCTGGCTGGTTGAGCCTGCGAGCAGCGATTCAAGGCCTGCGGAGCAGTGCAGAACAATATATCCGTAGGAGCTTTGAGCTGTCATTGGCCATGTGGAAACTAAGACAGCAAACTCATCAGAATAAAATATTATACACATTAAATGGAGTAAACTTTAAACAACTCTGTTCCCAGCACTGTCTCCACATTGGTTCTGTCACTTTATATTTTCCAGGGCGGGCGGGGAAACACAAGACATTCAACACTTCATTTTTCTCAAGTTTGCCTTTGTCTTTATTTATGTGTGTAAGCAGATGACCTTATCTGTATAATGGGCAATAGATTCAACATCTGATGAGGCGTGGCCTCGGGACTCTGGAGAAGGCGATATGGTGTTAAATCTCAGCTTCACCGCCTACTAGCTGTGTGACCCTGGGAAAATGACTTCACCTCTCTGTGCTCCAGTATCTTCATCTGTAAAACCGGGATGATAAAATGACTGCACTCGGACGTTTGTTATGTTACCTAGCGAGGGCCCACTACCCAATGCACATGGGAGCCAAAAGTATGGCACCAGCCTTTGAGAAAAGGAAGAGCTGCTTATTTAATGCTGAGTCAACTCACAGGAGACAGAATACACGGCTCAAATCTGTCTCCCTGATCTAGAGTCCAGGGCAAGTTTGAAAGGGTTTGTGGGAAACAGGCTGGTGTGCAGAAGTACTGGGGAAGTGGGGTGTTTTTAAAAATATATTCTATTGATTTTTTACAGAGAGGAAGGGAGAGGGATAGAGAGTCAGAAACATCGATCAGCTGCCTCCTGCACACCCTGTATTGGGGATGTGCCCGCAACCAAGGTACATGCCCCTGACTGGAATCGAACCTTGGACCCTTCAGTCCGCAGGCCGACGCTCTATCCACTGAGCCAAACCAGTCGGGGCGGGAAATGGGTTTTGATTGGAGAGCTTTGGCACTTGGTGATTTCCAGTAAGATATGGTAAGGTGCTGCCAGACCAGATCCTCCTAGACAACAGACCCTTCCCTTCCTGAACACCGGTCCCGGTGTTTAAGTTTTGGTCATGTCCATGCGATTTAGTTCCCTGGGGGTGGAGTGAGAGTCAGGTGTAGGTGGGAGTCCAAGTTCCCTCCTCTGCCCATGTTTCGGCTGCTTGCCTTGTGGTCTGTTGCCTCTGAAAAGCAATCCAATATCTTTTTAGAAACAGGAGAAGGCATTTTGAGCTGGTTGTGCAGTCAATAAATAGAAAACTCTTCTATACCGTTTAGCACATTCTATCTAGACCTTTTTCTAAGTGTTAGTCATCAGTATTATCTTAAATGACAAAAGAATAGCAATGTACCTATCTGTGTGTACAGCTTAGAATTCAAGATGATGTTACCCATTCATTCTTGACCTCAAGCCTATTTTTGAAAGGCTTTCCTTTGAATTTGTTATGCACACATGGAATTTTTTTCTTAGGTTTATAATTATGCTGTCTTACTTAGGTGACTAGGAGCTCTTCGAGGGGGGATTTCATTTCCCCTCTCACTTGCTCTTTAAATAAGGAGCAGTTAGCACAAGCAATGCATGTTTGTAAACATTACATTTAGCAATTCTATTTTTCGCTAAATAAAAGCACTGGCTTTATATGTGATCTTTACACCTTATTGCTATGAGTGTAGAGCCACATGTATTAGCTCCTTAAATATCGGATATTATTCAGCTTGCATGTCTGAAAAGATACCAGCTACCATTTATTGAGTGGCTACCATCTGTAGGACTATGTACAAATATTTTACATAGCGTATCTCCTGGAACTCTCACAAAATCTCTATGAAGTGGATGGTTTTACCCCTACTTCAGAGATGGAGAAATAGAAGCTCAGAGGGAGGAAGTTAATAGGGTCCTACGACTCTGTTGCCCAGGTCTGTTTGATTGTAAAGGTTGTCAGTTTGTTTAGCACACCGCAGCGCGATTCTCTGTTTTGTCTCACATTTGTCTTCATGTTATGTCCAACTGTGTTTTTTATCCTTGCCTATGTTGCTTTGATGATAGTTTCCATCAGTGGACATAAACATCAGAGTTAAATGAGACTAGTTCACTTTCAGAAAACTAAGCCCAGAGACTTTCCCTGTGTTGTAAATAAATGAAATCGTGGTTAACCGTTAAACATCTCTCCAAGTCACTTGATGTGCTTTTTAAAAACTCACAGCTCAAATACTCTGATTAACTGAAAAAGTTACCTGACTTCCCAGCCAGTGTGGCTCAGTGGTTGAGTGTCCACCTATGTATGAACCAGGAGGCCAGGGTTCAATTCCCGGTCAGGGCACATGCCTGGGTTGCGGGCTCCATCCCCAATGTGGCGTGTGCAGGAGGCAGCTGATCAATGATTCTCTTTCATCATGGATGTTTCTATCTCTCTCTCCAATCTCTCTTCCTCTCTGAAATCAATACAAATATATTTTTTAAAACTTACCTGACTATAATCCCCACTGCACTCAGAGGGCAGTCACAGTGATAGGGTGAGGAGAGAAATATAGCTTTTCATAAGATAAAACCCATATTCTCTAAGGATTCTAGATTATCACAGAAGGAAAAATCTGGAGATGACTATTCATCAGAGCTATGATTAAAGGAAGGGCTGTTTCTAAGTTTTTCTTTAAGATCTCTTTTCATTTTTCAGAGTGGTAGCACAGCATAGCATTTCAGAACCACTGATCAATGCTGGAGCCACATGTCTGGCTTCAGATCACAACTGGACGTTACTCACTGGATCTGTAATATTGGGCAACTACTTTACTCTTAATCCTTACAACAGCCCCAGGAGGTAGGCACTGTCATTATCCCCACTTCCCAGATGAGGAGACTGAGGCATAGAGTTTATACAACTAGTCTGAGGTCCTCCTGGTGACATCTCAAGGTTGTAATTTTGGATTTCAAAGCCAATCCTTGAGATTAGAGCTTTGTTGTATACGAAGCCATGATTAAATTGGAAACTTCGACTAAAATTATTTGTCCCCTTTTCAGCCATGTTTGCCAGCCCTTTTCCTGGTCCATCATTGGTGTAATTGCTCTTCTCTTGACACATTTTGCTTCTCCCATCCCTCCCCAAGTTCCATCCTGATTCACTCACATCCTCACAAGGGGGAAGCATCTATTCCCAAGACAGTGATATGGATTTAAGGAAGGAGAAGAGGGGGCAGTGAGGTGCACACTTAATTGAGGATACTGAGATGTAACAGGAACCATCCTCTCTACAGCTCTGTGACATGACCTAGACCAGTGGTTCTCAACCTTCTGGGCCTTTAAATATAGTTCCTCATGTTGTGACCCAACCATAAAATTATTTCCGTTGCTACTTCATAACTGTAATGTTGCTACTGTGATGAATCGTAATGTAAATATCTGATATGCAGGATGGTCTTAGGCGACCCCTGTGAAAGGGTCGTTCGACCGCCAAAGGGGTCGCAACCCACAGGTTGAGAACCGCTGCCCTAGACCTACTGCTTTCAGCTAAGTTCCTCTAAGTCAGTGGTTCTCAACCTTGGCTGCATATTAGAATCACCTGGGAATCTTTTTAAAATCCTGATTTCTGGGCCTCCTCCTCCAGAAATTCTGTTTCTTTGTGACTCATGTTGTGGCCCCACCCCATCACAAAGAAACAGAATTTCCGGAGGATGAGGCCCAGAAATCAGGATTTTAAAAAGATTCCCAGGAGATTCTAATGTGCAGCCAAGGTTGAGAACCAATGCTCTAAGTGCCTGCCTTCCCAGGGCATCTAGAACTTGGATGTGGCTAAGAGTCACCTGGGATGATTGTTAACAGAAGAGTCAGATTCGGTAGGCCTGGGGAGGAGCCTGCAATTTGTGTTTTTAACAAGCTCCTAGGTGGTGTTAGTCCTGCTTCAAAAAGCAAAGTGCTGCCTAAAAGAAAGAACAAACATTCGTTTATATGCGATGAGCATTCGGGGCATTTCATGAGGAGCTTGGCCAGGGTCCTCCAAGAATATACTGCTAATGAAAAACATGGCTCAGAATGAGTCCTAATGAGCCCTAAGCTCACCAGCAGAGAGCTGCATAGCTGTTCCAGGTTGTGCTGGCTGGTGTGCCTGGGTGAGCTGTAACTGTACATAACTCATACCCAGCTGTAGCTTTCCCCACTAACCCAGTCTATAGGCCTAGGCTGCATCCCTCCCATTCCTAACTTTACCTTTCATTCCTTCTCAGAAGTAAGCCCTTAGAATACCATCACATTGGCTGGAGCCCTGGCCACCTGTCTAGTCTTACTGCCCTTCTTTTAATGGCACATGACCCTGAGGTCCTTCCCTAAGGTAGCCCTGAAGTGCTCTTGCCTCCACTTGCCTGTCTACAGCCATTGTCATTGACCTATAATTCATTGGATGTTGCAAAATGGTTATTTTTTTTATTCTGTTATTTTATTAACTGGCTTTGGTTTATAAAAATTTGTTTACCTTATTAGCTGGGAATGAACTGAAGGGTCTCCAAAAACAGCAGTCTAAAAAATTATATTATTTTATTACTATGGATTCATGCATTTCAATTCTTTCACTGTTTTATAATCAGTTTATAGTCACTATTCAGTTTATGCTCAAATTATCCCCAATTTAGCCAGTGTGGACCCTTTTACACTGGCTCCTGTATCCTTTTGACATGTTCCCATTATTCTTTGAGTCCTTCCTGCTTTCTTTCTCCACTTTTATTTTCTCTGCCACAGACATGGATTCATCCAACTTTCCACGTAAGTTCCTTCTAGTGGGAAATGGTTCTTATACAAGATCTGAGTGCTGGCTATCTTCATTTCCATTGGGATGTTATTACTCCTGATATCTTTCAGGGATAGAACTAGCATATATTAATATTAACTAAATTGTTCAAAATATATTTCCAATTCAAATTTAATACTACAGGGTTTTGTCTTATTTGGTTTTGTTTTCCTTTTCTTTAACATGTAAAATATTGGTTCCTTAAAAAGATTAACTATTTACTTTCTTGCTTATCCTATAATATACACACAGTAGCAAAATTGCTGTAGCAGATTGTTGTTGAAGGATGTTTACTCCCTCCTTCTCACACTTATGGGGAAAATATATTTCTCTGAAACACTGACTTTGGCCTTGTCCATGTGATTGGCTTTGGCCTCAGAGTGGAATGTGTATGTTTTATTGTCCCTTATTGTTTAGCTTTGCCATGTGACTTGCTTTAGCCAATGACATAATCAAAACTTGACACAAGCAGAAATGTGAAATGCACTTGTACAACTGAGCTTCTGTTCTGGTGCCTCTGCCTGCTGTCCCTTTAACTGGGCTTCGCAATATGAGGACATATAGATCAGACATGTGCCCTTGTAGCAAAAGAACAAACAAAACTGCAGCCTCATATTGAAGCAGAGATACCCAGCCAAGCACAGCCTCAATCACAGATGTATAAGTGAAAATAAATGAGTGTCATTTTAATCCACTGAGTAAGGTGGTTTTATTATAGGGAACTATCCTATATAATAAAAGCCTAGTATGCTAAGTGTCCCACCGTTCGTTTGACCGTTTGACCAGTCGCTATGACGCACACTGACCACCATGGGGCAGGCACTCCAACTGGTAGGTTAGCTTGCTGCTGGGATCTGGCCGATTGGGACTGGGCAAGATGGGGCTGGACATGCCCTGGAGCCCTCCCGTGTCCCTCCCGTGGCCCCGATCGTGCACCGGTGGGGTCCTTCAGCCTGGCCTGTGCCCTCTCGCACTCCGGGACCCCTCGGAGGATGTTGAAGAGCTGGTTTCAGCCTGACCAGGCCAGGCCAAGGGGCCTCTAGTTTTTATAATAAAAAATTCATAAAGGCAGAGAAAATAAAGTTTCTGAGTCCTTACCTAGTAATATTTTCTATGGAACAGTTTTTGATTGATACTGTCATATACCTTTGAATTTAAAAATATTTTGGTATAAGTTTTTTACTTTCTATATACTATCCGTTTCTTCACTGTGATTGATTTTAACAGCGAAATGGCACCAGAATGTTACCAGACCTCAGTTCATCAACCTCAGTACTTGAGTCTGGCAAAGAAAGAATTCAGATTCAAGGAAAAGGCCCGTCATGTGTGTTCTAGAGAGAGACAGTGCAAGCCCTGGGGAAAGATGGGGCTTTTTAGGGCAAGAATTTTAGGGGAGGTCCCAGGGCAGGGTCTTAACAGAATATTCATCAGCTTTTCGGGTGTGTCCTTTTAGGGTCCTGGTCTCGACTGGTTGATTGGCACTAGGGCAAGGGGTCATTAGTCATAGCAGCTGATCCTGATATCAGCCATGGTGTCACCCTACCTCAGTGGTCGGCAAACTGCGGCCCCTTGAGTGTGGCTCTTCCACAAAATACCACGTGCGGGCGCCCATGTACAGTGCGACTGAAACTTCATGGCCACACTCGAGGGGCCAAAGAGCCGCATGTGGCTTGCGAGCCGCAGTTTGCCGACCACTGCCCTACCTGGCCTTGCTGCTTTTCTGGGTCTGGGGCTGAAACACAACAGAGGCTTAGATGTTATCTCTAGTTTGACCATAACTTGGTCTCTGTGGTCAACAGACTGAAGCTTTGTTCCTAAGATTATGTGATGTGGGTCAGAACTTCATTGTTCTGAGGCAGGGGTCCTCAAACTACGGCCCGTGGGCCACATGCAAATACAAATATTGTATTTGTTCCCGTGTTTTTTTTTTTTACTTCAAAATAAGATATGTGCAGTGTGCATAGGAATTTGTTCATAGTTTTTTTTTTAAACTACAGTCCGGCCCTCCAACGGTCTGAGGGACAGTGAACTGGCCCCCTGTTTAAAAAGTTTGAGGACCCCTGGGCTGAGGTTTTATTGCTTAAAAGTGTGATCTTTCAAGGGCTTGTACGGGAATCAGATGAGGCTATTCTCTGACCACTTGTTTCCTCTCTAAGGGGATCTATCACTTGACTAGAAGAGAAAAGGTCAGAGTTATCAAAGGTTAGGGCCGTGGTCGGCAAACTCATTAGTCAACAGAGCCAAATATCAACAGTACAAGGACTGAAATTTCTTTGGAGAGCCAAATTTTTTAAACGTAAACTAGATAGGTAGGTACATTGTTATTCACTTAATTAGGGTCCTCCTAAGGCTTAGGAGGAGCCACACTCAAGGGGCCAAAGAGCCGCAGTTTGCCGACCATGGGGTTAGGGGGACTAAACTGAATGACCAAAACTATGCTAGGGGAGGAAAGGTCACCCCGGGGCTGAGGTCACACCCCACAGTTGTCCCTTGCTAGGCACCCCGGGCTTCTCACCCTGATGACCTTCTGTTTCTGGCCTATCATTCCCACTCTGCTCATGCCTGCCTAACTGCCTACTGCATAATGAGTTACATTGATTAGATTTTCTACATATTTTAACAGCAAGCTACAATTCACCTTTCTATTGCCTCAATATAAATAAGCAGGATTGCAAATAAATTACAACCCACATTCTCTCCTGTTTAAAACTCAGGTGGCAGTTAAAACAACACTTGTTTAATCAAAAAAAGCAACCAGTTGAAAACAACTATTGAAATTTCAATCTACCCACTAACTATGTATATTCTTAAATGAAGAGAAAATAGCATTTGCGTCCCTCCTTCCCTTCACTTCCCATCATCTCCACACATCCCAATGCAGGCAAAGCTGTAAATTTAAAATATGATCCCCAGAATTGATGGCAAAGAAAATCGCTTTTAGCTGAAACCGGTTTGGCTCAGTGGATAGAGCGTCGGCCTGCAGACTGAAAGGTCCCAGGTTCGATTCTGGTCAAGGGCATGTACCTGGGTTGCGGGCACGTCCCCAGTGGGAGATGTGCAGGAGGCAGCTGATCGATGCTTCTCTCCCATCGATGTTTCTAACTCTCTATCTCTCTCCCTTCCTCTCTGTAAAAAAATTAATAAAATATATTTTTTAAAAAAAGAAAATAGCTTTTAGTCAGTTCCATTCTTCCCGGGAATTGGTATTTTCCTTGACTAGTACATTATTTTTCCACAGGCAAAGGCACAGAGAATGGTCAGAGAATCTTCAGGAAGGCTGGAGACTTTTGTGAGACAAACATTGATTGTGCTGAATTCCACAGCTAGGCTGATCTGTCTTTTCCAACATTATTACATCAGTAGCAATACTAGCTTACATGCATAAAAAATGCATTTTAATACAGTAGTGAGTTCTCTGACCTTCCTGTAAAAGAGACTGAAAAATAAACAAATGGTAATTTGTACTTGAACTCTATCATGCAATTTAATTTTCGCTTATGCTATTCATTTTTTTCCCATTTCCAATGGCTCATTTAAAATAATATGCTTGGCTTATTTTAAAAAGAATCATTATGTATTTCTTCTCCTCTAAACCTCGCTTAGGTCACCTTGCCACTAATTGAGACCACAAGCCAATTTCCCTTTTAATTGTTTCTTTGTTTCTGCTGTAATTCTACATCACTTCTTTTCTTGCTTTTAATTATCGGGTTGAGAGGTAACAACTATTCTTTTGGTTTGTATTAAAGAGGTCGGGTGTAATAATATGATCTTTTAATACTTTCGTTTGCCAAATATTGATTTCTTCTTGCAAGTGTTCTCATTCTTCTCTGTCTCCCCTGACTCCCTTTTGTACACAGATCCTCATTCTTCCTGAGGTGCCAGAATTCACCCCATCCCCCCAAATTAATTCTCTTGTCTCAGATTTTTATTTTTTTGTGTTCTTTATAATAACTGAGTGTTTGAGCGAGAATTAGATGCTCTAATATACTGATTCTTTGTTCCCATGACAACCTGGATGACATCAGAGAGAAGACACATCAATGCCACAAGGATTCCAATATAAATGAGTGGTACAAAGGCCTCTTAATTATAGTTTAAATTTTTTCTATCCTAAAAGCTTCTACAGTAAAGATGGTGAATAAAAGTTTATTTTCTAAAGGCTGCCTGCCTACACCATGCAATTCTCTGATTTTACCCCATCCGTAAGTGTTTTTCTGTCAGAAAACATTCACCTAACACCACACTCACATGTAACTTGGTAGACGATCCATTTACAGATGGCTTTTATATTTAGGATGCAGTTGAGATGAACAGAGTAGAGTGATACGATTCTTTCTCTTATTTGCCACACAAAGGAGAACATTTCTCGAACTTATTCCTGGGAAATATAAAAAACAACAACTCTTGTCTGCTTCTATGAACCTGGGGAAGCCAAAGCCAGCTGGGCAAAAAATAATTCCCAAACCTCCCATGGCGCTGAAATGCTGAACTATTTTCATTTTTGCCACAGTCCAAGTCCTCTTTAAAATAAGTTGCTTCCACCTTAAAGGATACTATCTGTTTGAATCTTTTATTTAAAAGTCTTTACTTAAGCTTGGCCTAATGATAGCAACTCTGTCCACGTCTACCACTCCCTTCCCCAAACTCCTACTCCCCTCCAAATTAGCTACACAATCATCTCTCTGCAAAGGGCTATCGTTAATGGCTGGTACTCACAGATTTCCACAGTAGGGATAGGATCCTCTTAGCAGGCAAGAGGAGCTGACTAACAGTCTTTGATGTACTGCCTCATTTCTTTGGGCAAAGGTTTCCCATCATTAGGTCTTCCTACTGCTGGTCCAAATGGACTTTTGCTTGAACCAGGCTAATTTAAGACACTCCTATATCAAGCCTGTACTGAGTTCCCAGCTCCTCTGTTCTTGTCTTGGGCTTTTGTGTGAAGTTCAAGGGGGTGCTACTACATCATTCCTTGTACACATCCTTTACTGTAATCTGTACTGACAGATGGGCAAAATAGATATAATCATGATCTGTCTTCTGAGTTCCACACATCACAAATCAAGTGATGGGAATTAAGTTTTAAGCGTTTTTTTGCAGTGCTGTTTTCTGAAACACTGACCACTTTGCATGGAAGTTTCATTTTTCAGCCCTGTGTGTTCCTTAGCTGTCAGGAATAAGCAGGGATAGGAAGCCCACAAAGCATAGGATGCTGTCACAAGTACATATGCTGAGGTTTCGATGAAAGAATTAACCCCTAGTTTCGGCAATGGATGTTGAATGTCTATTAAGCCCAAATCACAGTGTTAGGCAGAGTATGACACCCAAGGCCTCTCTAAAGCTTTAAGACCCAAGAAGGAGCCCTCGCTGGTTTGGCTCAGTGTACAGAGCATCAGCCTGTGAACTGAAGGGTCCCAGGTTCAATTCTGGTCAAGGGCACATGCCTAGGTTGTGGGCTCCATCCCCAGTAGGGGTTGTACAAGAGGCAGCCAATCAATGATTCTCTCTCATCATTGATGTTTCTATCTCTCTCCCCTTCTCCCTTCCTCTCTGAAATCAATATATATATATAAATATATATATATTTTTAAAGACCCAAGAAGGAGATAAGGCATGGCTGCAAAATCCCCTGGCATTTATATTTAGAGAAGGCAAAATCACTCAAGTTGGAGGAGGAGAAAGAGCTCATTTTATCTCCGGAGTCCTAAAAAGTGATTATGAAGATGTTTCACTAAGAGTCACTTAAGAAAGAGATGCACTTGTTTACTTTTCAGGCAGAAGAATGAATAATGTGGTAGTCACTTCCTTTCACATTAAGACCACAGATTTACATGTTAGGTGAGGAAGGCATGACAGCATTTAAAATTTAAATGGTTAAAGGGGAACACAGAAGGTAATCATGTTATTTCTATCAAATGTTTGGCTGAAATAATCCAAGGACATGCCAATTCAAAGGCAGATGAGAGGATAAATTGCTAACTCCGAGTATCCTATGACTATGACTATGACTATTTCTCATCCAGCTACTTTCCTCAGGGTCACGCAAGTCATTAGCTTTGTGAGCAAGATTTAGTCTTCTAGTAAACAAGGTAGGTTTCCCAGCCATAATCCCATGGCTTACCCCTGAGTTCAAGTGCAGCTGTGTTGGACAGTTTCCATGTGTATTGTCAATGTCTTACCTCAAATACTTGCTTTATTGCTCTAGCTTTTTGGGGGGCGGGTGGGGGGGGGGGCTCTGAGCTTTAGGCAGATGGGAGCAACAACAGGAGAATAAACAGGAAGGAGAAGAGGTTGGAGTGTTTATTCTCCAGATTCCCTACTTGGAGGTTGGCTGAGTACTGGCTGCGCCCATCAGAAAGGTTTCCTTCTGTTCCACAGCCTTTTCCCTGTCCTGTCAATCATCTGAGTTATAAAAAGTCCAGCAGATTTTAGCCTGGGATTACTGCACGAACCTTCGTGTTGTTCCTACCTGTGTACTTTACACATAAAGTTCCTTTATTACACCGCTCCTAAAATTAACCTAGTTTGACTGTACCATCTGTTCCCTCTGGAACCTCGGCTAATACATACCTCAAACTTAACATGTTTGGCCTGACCCTTATCTCTCAATCCTGATGGAAAATCAGCAAATCCTGTCATGTCTCCCATAAAAATATATCCAGGGTCTGACGATTTAAAAAATTTTTTGTTAATCCTCACATGAGGATATTTTTTCCATTGCTTTTCAGAGAGTGAACGGGAGGGAGACGAGAAGGGAAAGGATGAGGAAAGCGAGCCGGTGAGAGAGAAAGGGAGAGAGGGAGACAGAGGAACCTTGGTGTGAGAGAGACATATCTACTGACCACCTCCCTCAGGCGCCCTGACCAGGCACAGAGATCCAGCCCATAACCCTGCCATGCTTGGGGTGGCGCTCCAACCACTGAGCATGCTGGCCAGGGCTAGGATCTGAGCATTCTTAACATTTCTACTACTATCATCTTGGTGCAAAGCCACTGTCATCTGTTGTCTAGATTTTTATATCAGCGGTTCTCAACCTGTGGGTCGTGACCCCTTTGGCGGTCGAGCGACCCTTTCACAGGGGTCGCCTAAGACCATCCTGCCTATCAGATATTTACATGATGATTCATCACAGTAACAACATGACAGTTATGAAGTAGCAACGGAAATAATGTTATGGTTGGGTCACAACATGAGGAACTGTATTTAAAGGGCCAGAAGGTTGAGAACCACTGTATAGGTTCTTCCTAACTGGTTTTCCTGCTCCCATCCTTGCCCTGAATCATCTAGGATTATCCTTATAGGAGCCAGTGATCCTCTTAAAAATAACATGTCAGATCACACCACTCCCTTGTTCAAACCTTCTAAAGCCTTCTTATTTCCCTCAGTGTAAAATCAAAGTCCCGGCCATGGACTGCTATCAGCTCCTATCACTCTGCCCTTCATTCTCTGTGCTCCATCCACCACTGCCTTCTTGTTATGCCTCCAGCAGACCACATACAGTCCTGCTTCAGGGACTTCGGTCATCCTATATGAAAGAGCTCGACTGCTATCCATCTAGAATCTCTATCCATCTGTCTTACCTCATTTATTTTTCTTCATTGTATTGATCATCAGCCATATATTTATTATTTTTTCTTCCTAATCGAATAGAAGGTAGTAGTTTTGACTATTTTGTTCACTGCTGACTCCGAGTGCCTAGAGTAGTTCCTAGCACATAATAAGCATTCCACAAATATTTGTTAAAAGGATGAATACACACATATGATAGTGGACTTTAAGATAAATTACAGAGCCCACACTTAAGGAGTGCAGAGTTATTAGAAAGTTTAGATTGAACCTTCTTATTAAAAATATCCACAGACCTGGCCAATGTGGTTGGAGCACTGTCCTGTACACAAAATAATGGTGGGTTCGATTCTTGGTGAGGGCAGGTGCAGGTAACTGATCAATGTATCTTTTTCACATTGATCTCTCTCTCTCTCTCCCTTCCTCTCTCTCTAAAATCAATAAAGAAATTTAAAAAATAAAATAAAAATATCCACAGAGTGCAGGATATTTTCAGAAAGGAGACAAGCACTGTGCTTTAGCAGTTTATATGGCTTTCAGCATTCATTGACAAGAACCTCTGTATCAGGTTACTTCGTTCCATTGTATTAAAAAAGAAAGTCAAAACAAAACACAATAATGTTATAGTTTCCTTAAGAAAATTTCCAACTCTAACTCGGCCCATTGCGTACAAATATAGATGCAATAATTGTAATTGCAAGGTATGTTTTCCTAAATTTCTATCAAGTATTCTACTTGACATGTTATTATGAAGAGAGTGAAGATTATATGTTAGTTGGCTGGGAAAGGTAGCATTTCTTGCATTCTATCGCTTTGGGGAGTTAGAATGTTGCAACATATAATTTGTTATGATTTTGCCAAGAAAATCTTTGGACCTCATTCCTGAACTTACCATCCCTCCGCCTCCCCCCCCCCCACACACACACCTTCTCTCACCAACCTAATCCATTCATATACCATGATCTGTATGTCTGCTCTGGATTTTCTAAAGGTTACCTTAGAGTCAGGCTGTAAGATTATCAGTGCTGGAAATTTGGGTTGCTTTATTGAGTGCCTAATAACCATTCAGTAAAGAAACTGCTTTTCCTGAATGATACCTGGGCACCAGGCCATTGACTGAGCCTGAAGGAATTGGCAGAAACCAATTAAAACTCACTATCATCTCTTCCCATAAAGCATGGTCATGAACTTCATCCATTGCTTCCTACAGTACCCCCTCTTTCAGGACCCACAGAAGAAAAAGAAACTGCTCAGATTTACATATCACAAACAAGCAAGTTGCCTAGGACTGTGGTTGGCAAACCGTGGCTCAGGAGCCACATGGGGCTCTTTGGCCCCTTGAGTGTGGCTCTTCCACAAAATACCACATGCAGGCGCGCACGTATAGTGCGATTGAAACTTCATGGCCCATGCACAGAAGAGGCGCCCGCACTCAAGGGACCAAAGAGCCGTATGTGGCTCTTGAGCTGCGGTTTGCCGACCACTGGCCTAGGAGAAACTTCACTTTTTCTATCTTATGGGTCCTGTGAGTCATGTTAATTATCATATTTACTTTTTGTGTAGCCACTGGAAAGCAAACAGCCAAATTGTAATTTTACAGGACCCTATGCTCTACAATTCGAAAGTTACCTCTGTCTGATTTTTCCTATCCTACCAACCCTGTCAAGTGTTCATTTGTATCCTTTGGGGCAGCATGGTTTTTAAAAAAAGCAACCTTAAATTCTTTATGGGACAATCTGGGAAATAAATAAAAAATCGTGCTGTGTTTTTGTTTGTTTCTCACTGTGTTGCATCATTAATTGTGTATGAATCTGTACTGCGCTGGAGGAGCGAATCAGCACATGTCCTAACTTGCATTTTTAAACCTGACGGTTTACAGAATAGTTTAAAAAAATGTATAAGCTCAAAGCCATTCCCTGCCTTGGATCACTGGTGATAATGAGTCTTCAGAAAATTCCAGAGTTGTTCATATGATCATGTCATTGGCACATAATTATTTATTTTTAAATTTATGTTTTGGTTTCCACTTATAGCCAACTTGAATGTTAATGATAGAAGGTGACAAAATATTGATAATTGGTGAATCTAGGTAAAATATGTACAGCTCTTTTTGTATTAATCTTTTGACTTTTGTCAAAATAAAAAATGTAATGCTAGCAAAGAATCCTCTGGCCCTATTCCAACTTGAAATATGTTAGGCCGTATAGAATTTTAAAAATCACCAATATTATATGAGTCTTGAAACAATTCTTCTATTATGCTAATGGCTGGACATCTGTGCTTCTGTCCTTGGGGATGAGTGATGATTTGTGCTAAACAAAACCAAAAGTGTCTTTGAACATGACTCCAAGTTAAATATTGTTATCTTGTGCCATTGAGTTATATGAGTGTGTCAGAACTTTGTTAAATCTGTTGTGTCTTATATTTACTTTGCTGGTTGGTGTTCTCTAATAAATAATCTCTGGAAATGGTTTTCCCATTTTTTAAGATCTATGTTTCTGAAATATGGTTCATATATTTGGGAATGAATACTGTGCATATCACTTAAGTCCTTCCTGGATCTTTTCTAACTTTACAAGTTTGCTAGCTTCTTATACTATTCCTCATCCAGATGGGAAAACTTTATGCCATCTGGCTGTAATTCTGAGTTGTTTCACATACTATGAAACATAATGAGTACTTCACTCCCTCTGATGATACAGGCTTATCCTCCATCGTCTGCCTTACCAAAGCTGTCAAATCAAACTTGAACCCTTAAATTCACGGGAGATTGCCAGATCCAGGAGGAGGGGTTCTATGGTTTATTTGTGAGATAGCCGACTTGGTATTAATTGAGCACTTACTAGGTGCTCTGATCATGTCCTGGATGAAATAAAGAAATTATTTGTGTTTTGAAGGTTAGCCGAAGATTTTTATAGACAGTGATGGAAGAAAGGTGTGTTACATGGCAATGGAATAACAACTATTTTAATTAGGTGTAAAGTCGGTTGGCTGGATAACAGGGAAGATTGAGAGATGAACCTTGAATACTGTGCAAAATAACTGATATTTACCCATTTTCACCATTTTATATTGAGAAAAATTTTGAGCAGGAGAGTGATAGATAGATTAATAGTGAGTAGAATAAAGTCCAAGAGGGAAGAGTATAGGCAAGGAAATGGTTTTAAAAACTGTTATAATAGCTTATTTTACTTACTCCTTCTTTGTTTCTTGCTATTGACATGTTTTATTTTCTCTCTTTTTTTATTAATCAAGGTAGAAACATCAATGAGAGAGAAACATCATCCATCTGCTTCCTCCAGCATGCCCCCTACTGGGGACCAAGCCCACAACCCAGGCATGTGCCCTGACTGGAAATCAAATCAGCAACCTCTTTGTTTTAGGTCAGTGTTCAACCCAGTGAGCCACACTAGCCAGACTATTTTGTTTTTCTTTAATTTTTACCCTGGATATTACAAATGCATCCTTGACTTATTTGATTTTAGCCTAAGTTACATCTTTTATCACTCTCTGAGCAATGCAAAGATCTTATAACATTTTAACTTCATTTATCCTCGTTCTGCTTTTGACCTATTGTTGTTATGTATTTTAATTCTCTATATGGCAAACACCATAGACTAATAGTACTATTGTTTTGAACAGTCAATTCATGTTCATATTTATTCTTTTAGTGGCTCTTTATGCCTACTTGCATTACCATAATTCCAACTCAGATAATTTTTTTTTCTTTCTTCTTCCTATAGTATTTCTTTAGTGAATCCAATCAAGTTATTTCTGTTTGCTTGAAAATGTAGGTATTTTCTCTTTTTTGAAAGATATTTTCCCTGAATTCTAAGTTTGTAGTTTTTATTTCAGTATTTCAAATATATTACTCCACTATTTTTTGTGTCCCATTGGATCTTGTGATAATTTGACTGTTAGTCATATAGTCATATTGCTATTCCTTTGGATATAATATGTCATTTTTCCCCTGTATAATTTTATTTTTTAATATCTTAGTGATTTTTATGTCTATATGCAATTACACAGTTTGGGTTTATGGAACTTCTTAATAATATTAATAATATGGAACATCTATTCACATATTACTTCTACCCCATGTCTCTTTTAAGTCTTGCCATAAATATAAAGTATACATATGTTAGACCTTTATCCATGCCCCATATAACTCTTATACTCTTTTATTATTTTTTATCTTTCTTTCTGTACACCAATGTGTATGTTTTCACCCACCAACTTACTATTCACTACTCCATTCTTCTGCAAATGTGCTGTTAGTAATATTGAGTCAGTGTTTAATTTCATGTTATTATACATTCTTTTCAACAATTGCCATCTGATTATCTTTTATAGATTCCAGTTCTCTGAGGAGACATTCCTATTTTTAAAAACCTATTTTCTTGAATGACTTAATTATATTTATAAAGTTTTAAGTTCATGTCTGATAACTCCAATTTTTGGATCATCTGTGGCTCTAATTGTCTTTATTTCTATTGATTTTTGTGGTAATTTGGTTCTGTTTCATTTCATGACTTTAATTTTTTATTAAATGTGAGGCTCAGGATATTATTTTCCTCCAGAGAAGATTTGATTTTCTTCTGATTAAAGATGGAGTTAAGGGAATCACCTCATTCTAACTGAAAATGCTTTATTTTCACTTTGCTCTTATTCTTAGGGTCCAGTCATTCTGGGGCATCAACGAAAATTGTGGAGTGTTTACTAGGGCACCTCTTTCATGGTGGGCCTTAACCTCTCTATTTCATCCTCTTAGCAGTTGCTTTTTTTTGTTGTTGTTGACCCAGAATCATGCTTTTTGTGTTTTATAATTGCCCAGGGGAGGGTGGCATGCATGCTGTCCACTGCATCTCAATGCATTTCCCTTCTCTGTGGGATCTAGATTCTTTCAATTCTGACTCTCTAGTGCCTTCAAATAATTATTTTGGTATCACAATAGCTTTTATGCTTATTGTCATTAGGAGATTTAACCTGAGATCAGCTAATTATTTATGGCTACAGAAATACTTCCGCCATAACTTTTATTCGAATTATGTTGTACTTTAGTTACTGGAGAAATATTCAGAAGGAATTATAAGGCAGTGGTATTATTTTTTTGAGGATATGCTTTTTATTGATTTTGGACAGGGAGAGGGAGAGAGAGAAACATCTATGTGAGAGAGAAATATCGGTCAATTGCTTCCCATATGTGCCTTAACCGGGGATCAAACCCGCCACTTTTTGGTGTATGGGTCAAGGATGCAACCAACTGAGCCAACCATCCAGGGCTGGCAATAGTCTTTAAATCTGAATTTAGTATTTAGGAGCAAATAGCAGATTTCAGTGTCATCATCACCCAAAAGATGTTTGAAAACTTGGAATGTCAAGAGAATGAGAGCTTTAAAAAGTCTATACAAAAAAAGGAAAGGAAAGCAATAAAGGAGAAAAAGAAATGGCCTCTAAAATAGGAAGATGAACAATTTCACAGAGAAAGATTTAAGAGGAAGGTAGCTGACTCAATCAAATTCTACAGAGTTAAGGAGAAGAGTCAGAAAGGATCTTTGGATTTCATCTCTATGGGGACAATTGTGACAACTGAGTGAATAGTTTTAGAAAGGAGATCGGAATAATACTTAGATTGTTGTGAGAGATTAAAAAATAAGAAGGCATTGAGAAAGTGGAAGAGTTAGATTTTTTTCTTTAAGGAGTCTAGCAATAAAAGAAGACAGAGATCAGAAAGTGTGGTAGCAAACCTCAGGCAATGTTTTTAGAGAAATTTTAAATATATGTGAGCAAAGAGGTAGAAATACTTCAATGACCAAGTAAAAAAAAGGTTAAAGATGCAAGAAAGGACAAAGGTGTGTGTGGTAAGGGTATCTAAGACCTGGAATTGAGAGATCATGTCAATGGGAAAGGCTATAAAAGGGGGCTATGAAATATTTTATCTTCTGAGAGAAAAAAAGAAGAAAATGACCAATTTTATTTCACTTAAGGAGGAATTGAGGTTATATGCTGAGGGTGGGAATGAGAGTCAAGATTTGAAAAGGATGGGGTTCAAGATGGAGTGACTATGAGGGCTACTGGAATTATAGGGCTCATGGGACAGTGAGGTTAAGGTGTTAAACATCTATCTGGATAATCCTACCTAATTTTAGTAATAAACTCATCAGTAATAGAGACCTGGGCGCCCACAATATAAATAGAGATGGGAGGAAGATAATATGAAATAACAAGTAGTTCAAATGAGAAAGGATTATCAGCAAGAATGGAAAAAAAATAGCATAGAACCATGTTTTTGTTGATATCTCTTTGCTATGAGAAATGAGGTGGCTTATGAGGGATACATTTGCTTGGAGGCTCTGATTTTTAGTTAAGGGGAATCATAGAAAACTGTAAGAATGCATTGGAATTTGATCCAAGGAGGTACAGGAAAAGGGAATGGTAGAGAGTCTTGCAAAAAGTGAGTGGACCTGAGTATGAACAGATGAAATGGATAGGAATAAAAGTAGAGGAAGACGTAGTATTGGTAGATCAAAGACAAGGAAATGGGATGCTGGGTCATAGGCCAGAGAAAACCATTAGGAATTAGCCAGTATTGAGGAGTCTGGAATTTTGTCATGGGGATTTTCAATGGATCCACATGGTCATATTGTCCTTCCACTAAAAGCTTTTGGTTATTTTTACACTGAGGCCTGGTGCACAAAATTCATGCATGGAGGGGGTGGTTCCCTCAACCCAGCCTGCACCCTCTCCAATTGGGGACCCCTCGGGAGATATCTGACTGCCGGTATAGGCCCAATCCAGTGGTCGGACATCCCTCTCGAAATCTGGGACCACTGGCTCCTCACTGCCCACCTGCCTGCCTGCCTGATCACCCCTAACTGCCCTCCCCTGCTGGCCTTCAGTTTAAAATAATTCTTATACCAAAGTAGGATATTTGGGGGTGGAATATTCTGATCCCCTTCAATACAATTCAGCAACACTCTCTAGTTAAATATTTTAGTGTATTCTCATAATCAGTTTTGATTGCCATCAATTAACAACTTCTGGGTTTAAATTATTCAGGATTTTTAATTGCTCCAGAGTACATCAGTAGTTCAGGGTTAGTTCTTTACAAGGTTCTGTCTATGCAAGAATTTCTACTAAACCTGTAGAAAATTTTTTAAGAGGTGTTTTGATCTCAAATGCTCCCTTGAGGGTGGTTATAACTCCAAGGGGTCTTAACAAGAGGATTGTTCCTAGCAGTTCAAAGGTGTGTTAACCTAGATACACAAGAACAATGGACAGGGCTTACTTAAAGCAAAGATAAACCTTGTATAGACCTGGGCCATGATTATCCACCATGACCTGCCCAGCTTGGAATTTATGATTCGACTAGAGCAGTGGTTCTCAACCTTCCTAATGTTGTGACCCTTTAATACAGTTCCTCATGTTGTGGTGACCCCCAACCATAAAATTATTTTTGTTGCTACTTCATAACTGTAATGTTGCTACTGTTATGAATCATAATGTAAATATCTGATATGCAGGATGTGTTTTCATTGTTACAAATTGAACATCATTAAAGCATAGTGATTCATCACAAAAACAATATGTAATTATATATGTGTTTTCCGATGGTCTTAGGCGACCCCTGTGAAAGGGTCGTTCAATCCCCAAAGGTCACTACCCACAGGTTGAGAACCGCTGGACTAGAGGCTGGTGCACAAATTCATGCACCAGTGGGGTCCCTCAGCCTGGCCTGTGGGATCAGGTCGAAACTGGCTCTCCGACATCCCCTGAGGGGTCCTGGATTGCGAGACGGTGCAGGCCAGGCTGAGGGGACCCCACTGGTGCAAGATCGGGGCCGGGGAGGGACACAGGAGGTTGGCCAGCTGGGGAGGGACCGTGGGAAGGCTTCAGGACGCATCCAGCCCGTCTCGCTCAGTCCTGATCGGCCAGACCCCAGCAGCAAGCTAACCTACCGGTTGGGGCGTCTGCCCCCTGGTGGTCAGTGCACGTCACAGCAAGCGGTTGAGCAGCTTTAGCATATCATTAGCATATTACACTTTGATTGGTTGAATGAATGACTGGATGACTGGACACTTAGCATATTAGGCTTTTATTATATAGGATTACTCTGTGAGGTTACTTTAGGTCACTGAAATTTTCAGATTTATTACAGAGCCCCCTTTTCATTCACAGTTCAATGAACTATGAATTATGTGGGAGAAATGTTTTTAAAGTCGTGCCTGACTGATATTTCTTGTTTTGAATCTAGTCTTTTCTCTTAGGACTTTAGTTTTGTTCATCTTATACCAAGCTGATTTGTAGCTCCTATATGTGTGGTTTTCTTAGAGACAATTTCTAAAGTATTTGTTTGATGTCTACACTTTTCATCTGTTGTATTCCTCATTAGTAGATGTAAGAACTCTACCTTTTTTTGCTAAACATATGGTTCAGTGCCTGGTGTTCACTGGCTCAATCTTGGACCCAATTGATTAGTGTAGTCCCCAATTCCCTGTTTTGTTTTTCAGCGTTTTTTTGTTCTTTTCTATATAGTGCAAATGCCACGCATACTGAGACTCCTCTGATGTAGACTAAAACCCATAGCACACACATTTGGAAACCTATGGCTGCTTGTGAGGCCATATGGTAACTTAAGAGAGTCTCTGTTACTGCTGCCAAGTCCTTGACTGTTATGAAAACACAACTGCATTGTTTCAAAGCCTGGGAGTGGGAGAGCTAATTTTTCCTATTTCTTTTGGAAAACAGCAGGGACTATCCATAACAATCCTCTAGATAACACAAACAGGTAAACATTGCTAAGGTTTGTTATCTAAAGTTCTAAAAATCCTACATTCCTACTGTGTTGTTGGTATGTTATTGGTGGGGTGTCCCCTGTGTCCCCACCTGTTGCTGGTGGAAGTGGGCTTCTGGGGGGTGCAACGGTAACAAGAATTTCCTGAGACCCCCCCACAGGAGGACAAGGTATTGTGGAGAGCCTTATTGGTGATGTAACATTAAGAGAGTTCCCTTCCTTTTTTGTCTGCGAAGCTCCTGATTTCACCCTCAATTTTGATTGATAGCCTTGCTGGGTACAGTATTCTTGGATTCAGACCCTTCCTTTGCATGACTTTGTATATTTCATTCCATTCCCTTCTTGCCTGATGTGTTTCTGTTGAGAAATCAGTCGCTAGTCTGATGGGGGATCCTTTGTAGGTAACTTTCTGTCTCTCTCTGGCCGCTTTTGCCAGTCAGTGAAAGAAAAATACCACATGATCTCACTCATTTATGGATAATAAAGACCATTATAAACTGATGAACAAAAATAGACACAGAGGCAGAGCAGCATTAAACAGACTGTCAAACTATAGCGGGAAGGCGCAGGGGCAGGGGGTGTTTGTGGTGGGGGTAAGAGATCAACCGAAGGACTTGTATGCATGCATATAAGCATAACCAATGGACACAAGACACTGGGGGGTAGTGGAGGCCAGGGGATTGTCAAGGGGGGGAGGGAAGGAAACATGTAATACTCTTTGTAATATTTTAAGCAATAAATAAATAAATAAATAAAAGAGTTCCCTTCCAAGGTCATATCTCCCTCCTTCCCGCCATGGAAAAAGTTCCAGATTGTCTTCAGCAGGACTAGAATCAAAGCCAGAGTTTCCACTCCATGTCAAGGTCCAGTCCAGTCCGGCATCTGGCTAGCTTAGCTTGTGTTCCCAACTGCAGTCACTGCATGCGGGGTCCTCATGCGACTGCTGAAGGCTACATGGCTATGGTGGTGCACAGTGAGTGTGGGTCACCGAGCAAATGATGCGCAGGAGCATCAGAGGCAAGAGAGTGAAAATTCTTTGTTTTGGGGGTTTTAACTAGGAGCTGAACCAATGAATCCTTCAGGATTTTGCTTGTTTGCAGTGGTTCCACCCCTCTAGCCAATCCATGGTTCCCCAGGCTAGATTGACAGGCAAGCATCTTCCCTATGTCACCCTGACCTCACTGCACATGTGTCCAGATTCCCTTTGTTGGAACCCTTCCCCAGTAATTTTCAGGGAATGGACCAGTGGTTCCCTGAGGAGTATAAAGTTTCAGCTTCCTGATGAACCTACCCAGATGACCATATATTTGGTTACTATATGTGAAAGATATAGTGTCCATGGGTTATGCTGAAAAGGAAAATGGAGTTGGTGGGCTTGCAGCCTAGTTCAGTATCTGGTTAAAACTGTAGTCTTATTTCCCTACTCTGACTGCCTTGGGCGGAGCTACAGAGCCTAACCCCAGGGCCCTGCCACAGCTGCCTTGGGCAGAGCTGCCGAGCATACACCCAAGGTCCCGCCATGACTGACAGGTGGAGCTGCAGGGACCCTCAGTGGCCGCCACAGGAGGAGATATATAGGTCAGAGCCTCCTCACGAGTTCAGTTCAGGCTTTGGATCCGGAATTGCCCTGGACTAGCAGATCTGCGAAATAAAGGTTAAACTTTCCTCCCTCCCTCAGAGCTGGCTGATCGTTCTCTCATGCAACACACACACACATTCACACACACACATCTTAAAGAAAAAAAGAAAAACAGATCAAGGACATTAACAGGTAATTTATAGAATATAAAATAAAAATGACTAATAGGCATGTGAACAAAAGATCAAACTCAATAGCCAAAGATAATGTAAGATGATAGCATTAAGTGCCTTTGAATTCATTAAGATTTCAACAATGTGAATATCCATTGTTGATAAGTGTATATGAAAATGAATATTCGCCTACATTTTTTGCAAGGCATGTGTCAGGGTCCAAAACACCACCCCAAGTTTTGATGATTTGCTGGGAGTCACAGAACTCAGAATATAGTCATACT
Organism: Myotis myotis; assembly: GCF_014108235.1. Lineage (NCBI taxonomy): Eukaryota > Metazoa > Chordata > Mammalia > Chiroptera > Vespertilionidae > Myotis > Myotis myotis. The sequence goes on along the minus strand of NW_023416346.1, from coordinate 3,592,942 downwards.
CATGGCTATGATTTATTATTCCAAAAGGATTCAAAGTAAAATCACCAAAAGGAAAAGATGCATGGGGTCAAGTCCAGGGAAGACCTGGACTTACAAGCTTCATGAGTCCTTCCCAGTGATACCGAATTTTTGGACTGGAACCCGGATTCTTTGTCCACCGGAATTAAAGAATGAATCCATGGACGGAAAGTGATATAGCGAAGGTGGAGGTTTGTTGAAGAATAGATACAGACTTCCATGTAGGGAGGGGGAAGAGTCCCACAGAATGGACTCCCAAGTAGGGAGGGGGAAAGGGTCCCACAGAACTGACTCCAAGTAGGGAAGGGCAAGAGTCCCACTGAGTTCCTTTTCCCTATGGCTTATAAAGGCTGCAGTTCCTGTGTCCTGATATCTTCTCTAATTGGTCAATATTCCCCTTCGAATTGGTCACTATAGTGATTCCTAAGGCCCTCCTTCCTCTTGGTCCTTCCATTCCTCTGGCCTGTCTTCTTTTCCATCTGAATGAAGGGCTTCCTTCTCTTTATTTTGTAAATATAGACCTTTCCTGGCTACTTCCAGTTCCCTTGTCTTATGTAAATACAACTGTTGCTGCTTCCTTGTCTTATGGAGATATAAGTGCACCTGGCTTCCTTGTGTTATGGAAATGTACCAGTCTGCAGGCCCCCCCCCCCTCCCCCCCCCCGCTTTTCCATGGACCCCAATTCTAAAAAACCCTAAGCCTGCCTATGTTAGCCCAAAATTCCTGCTTCACCAGGGGATGACACAATTATTCCAACAACCAATTGTGATGACACATATGAAATGTTGTCTGTGTTCACGTAAAAACATTCAAATCTGTAAAGAAATTTTGTGAGTTTATTTGAGCCAAATTGTCCACAATTGCCGGGAAGCAGAACCTCAATGGATTGGGATAATGCTCCAGAGAATGGCGGTTTTTCCTCTATTTTTATACATTGCAATCAGAGGAGGAGACGTCGGGGTTTATATGAAATCCATTGGTGATAAACTAGAGAGGCCGGAGAAGGCAAAGGGGGAGGGAAGGGGACCTCTGGGATTGGGTGCAGGATAGCTCACAGTCCACAATTAACACAGTAACAATGAGGAAATTTGTGGTTTCCCCTCCGGTGCCATTTGTTGTGCCCCAAGGGATTTGGAAAAAGGGAAGTTTGCAAGATTGCCCTGTAGGCCTTCCTGAGCTGGCCAGGTTAGCATGTGGCCCTTTCGTCCACATCTGTCAGAAAGAACTTAGAAACTCAGTGCCCAACGTTTGTACTGCAGACTGGTCACGTAGTACTGTTTGCCTAGTATGCACCCAAATGACTGAGTCCCCGAGAGAAAGCAGGTGTTCATTGCAAACCACATTGATTGTCCCAACTGAAATCACAGTGTCAGACAGCTGCGATGTTCATAACCGCCGCTGATTGCTATTGTTTTCAGTCACACCCTGGGGACAGGGCAGGTTGCACATAGCTAAGTTCTGAGTCAGATCAAATAGCACCAATACCATGGAATTGGAGCTTCTATGGAGAGCTATGGGTCTTATCCAAATATTGACTATGCTCTTCGGAAGGGCTTTTAACAGAGCTTCAAAAGACTCTTTTGGCTGTAGAACCTTTAGCTTTTTATGGCTACCACGCCAAATGAGCTAAGGACGAGGGTGTTATGCCCAGAATTCAAGATCCCCAAGAAACCATGCCAGGGAGTCAGTCCGATGCAAAAGCAGAAGGTCCTTTATTGAGTTAGCTAACCCGACCCGGGCCTCCAGTCGACGCAGCGACCGGAAACCGAGTGCCACCCGTGAGAATAGTGAGGGGAGGGGAGCCGGCTGTGGGCCCTGCCGATTGGCCAGGCGCAAGTCGGGTCTTGTTAAATCCTGGGCGTGGCCAGCAGGGGCCTGGGCTCAGGAAGAAGGCACTTTTCTGAGCACATGGCCTCTGCCCCATCAGAGGGAATGGGAGAAGACTCAGATTAAAATGCCATAGACCTCATTGTTACTATTAAGATTCAATATTTTTTGTTGAATAAACTATTTTTATTTTTTTCTGTGCTTTTGGTTAATTTGCAGAGTTCATAAATAGTTGCTTTGGCTTGCTTTGTCAGTATTTCTTTGCTTTCATGGGAGAGCAGATTTATCAAGGTTCTCACTCAGCCGCTATGGAAGTCAACTTCATTTCTCGTACATTTTTAAATAAGCAGAAATTGGCATCACTTTCCCAGCCGGTAGATTATGAACATGAATATAAATTATGAAAAAAGTTTATACCTTCTTACTTATTGTTTTTTGAGCAGCTATCATAAGGTAATAATCAGAATTCAGTAAAAGATTATGTACAGTCTTATTCATAATAGAGAAAATACATGCATATCCAGTTTATAAGTTTAGTAAAATAAAATTTAACATAATTTTCAATGACTACAGAGTATTTTACATATAAATGTACCATAAAAGAATATAACATGGGGAATATCCAAAGCATACTAATAAATAACCAATGCATGAGCCCAATATTTTCATATCATATATTGCAATTTATATTATAAATTATAATACATGAATATTATAAAATATTATGGAATAAATATTTTGTAACATATATATTGTTATATTTATAAAACAACATGTACATACATTTATTGATTACATATATATTCACACATAAGCATATATATGTACACAGTATAAACTATAGTATTAAAAGTGGTTATCTCTACATGTTGAACAATTTTTATTTTCTTCTTTGACCTTTTATGTATTTTAGAAAATCTTTTATAGTCAACGCATTCCTTTTGCAACCTGAGGAAAAATAATAGATATTATAAAACTTATTTAATAAACTATGTATTTATAAGTTGTAGTTACATTTATTGAGTTGATGTACCTTATTACATGAGTGTTCTACTTTTGAAGAACTTTAGAAGTATTGTTCCTGACAAATTAACCTTTTTATTTCATTTGATACTGGTAATTAAATGAAGAACCTTTCCTTTCTAACTTTACCTGCTAAAAATCTGAGAGCCAAATGAATTGTCTATTCTTAACAATAACAACTGAAAAGGCTTTTATGATATGCATTTTTAATCTTTTTCATAGTTCCATTGCATATTCTTTCTAATTTTCTTTTTTACTTCTATTTTCAATTTATCATGTTTTCTTATCCTATACTAATAAAAGCCAAGCATGCAAATTGACCGTACTTTCACTACACCTTAGGCCACACCCGCCAGCCGATCAGAGCAACTATATGCAAATTAACCCAACCAAGATGGCGGCCGGCAGCCACAGACCTGGAGCGAGCAGAAGGCTTGCTTGCTCCGGTGATGGAGGAAGCCAAGCTTCCCCGCCTGCCGCAGCCCAGCTCTGAGCTCCACTAAAAGCAACAAAGTTTCAATTATAGATGGTAAATAAACCCCAGATACCTGCTTTCAGCCGGCCGTGGCCACGGAGCTGGAGTGAGCAGGAGCCGGCTCTGAGCTCCACTGAAAGCAACAAAGTTCAATTATAGAACATAAATAAACCCCAGATACCTGCTTTCAGCCAGCTGTGGCCACAGAGCTGGAGCGAGCAGGAGTGGGTTGCCCCTGGCAATGGAGGAAGCCAAGCTTTCTGCAGGCCTCCGCTAAAGGCAACAAAGTTTCAATTATAGAAGGTAAATAAATCCCAGAATAACAAACAAAAGAAAAAAGAAAAAAAGGAGAGGCTGGGAGCTTACATTGCCAGGGTGCTTGGCCAGCCTGAAAACGGCCCTCAGCCCCTCACCCATACTGGCCAGGCATCCAAATGGGAACCCCCCCACCCTAAAAGGGGTGTGGCCAGCCTGAAAACAGCCATCAGCCCCTCACCCAGGCTGGCCAAACCTCCATGGGGTGAGGGTCCCCACTGGGGTGGACATCCTCCGAGCGGTCCCACACTGCAAGAGGGCATAGGCCGGGCTGAGGGACCCCCCCCCAAGTGCACAAATTTTTGTGCACCAGGCCTCTAGTATTTCATATATTATTGTAAAGCATTTTCAATCCCTTTTAGAAAAATATTGGGGCATGAATATATCTCTATATACACACAGAGCCCACATACACATATTTTATTTATTTACTAGAGGCCCGGTGCATGAAATTTGTGCACTGGAGGGGGGAGTCTCTCAGCCTGGCCTGTACCCTTTCTCAGCCTGGGTCCCCTCAGGGGATGTCCCCCTGCCAGCTTAGGCCTGATCAGGTCTAAACCAGCAGTCAGATATCCCTCTCGCAGTCCAGGGCTCTCACAGTCTGGGACCCCTCACTCCTTACCGCCCTCCTGCAGCAGAGGTGGGAGAGGCTCCTGCCATCACTGCTGCACTTGCCAGCTGTGAGGCCAGCTTCTGGCTGAGCGGCGCTCCCGCTGTGGGAGGACACTGACCACCAGGGGGCAGTTTCTGCATTGAGCATCTGCCCCCTGGTGGTCAGTGCACATCATAGCAACCGGTCATTCTGGTCGTTCCGCCATAATGGTCGCTTAGGCTTTTATTATATAGATTTTTACTTATTTTATTTTCCAATTAGAATTTACTTGCAATACTATTTTGTTTTAGGTATACAGCATAGTGATTAGACCAGGGGTCCTCAAACTATGGCCCGCAGGCCACATGCAAATACAAATATTGTATTTGTTCCCGTTTTGTTTTTTTACTTCAAAATAAGATATGTGCAGTGTGCATAGGAATTTGTTCATAGTTTTTTTTTAAACCATAGTCCGGCCCTCCAACGGTCTGAGGGACAGTGAACTGGCCCCCTGTTTAAAAAGTTTGAGGACCCCTGGATTAGACAATCATATAATTTACAAAGTTATCCCCCTGATAATTCAAGTACCTATCTGGCATCATACATAGTTATTACAATATTATTAACCATAATTCCCTATGCTGTACTTTATAGCCTCGTGACTACTTTGTAACTACCAATTTGTACTTCTCAATTCCTTCACCTTTTCCACCCAGTCCCCCAACTCTCTTCCTCTCTGACAAACATCAGTCAGTTTGTTCTAGGTTTTTATGAGTCTGTTTCAATTTTGTTCTTTAGATTCCACATATAAGTGAAATCATATGGTATTTGTCTTTGTCTGACTTATTTCATTTAGCATCCATGCTCTTGTGAATGGTAAAATTTAATTCTTTGTAGGACTGAGTAGTATTCCATTGTATATATGTACCACAGCTTTTTCATCCCCTCATCTGTTGATGGGCACTTGGGTTGCTTTCATATCTTGGCCATTGTAAATAACATCTCAATAAACATAGGGGTGCATATATTCTTTCCAATTAGTGTTTTTGGCTTCTTTGGATATATACCAGAACTAGAAACGCTGAGTGATAAAGCAGTTCTGTTCTTAGTTGTTTGAGGAAACTCCATACTGCTCTCCACAGTGGCTGCACCAGTCTGCATTCCCACCGGCAGTGCACGAGGGTTCCCTTTTCTCTGCATCCTTGCCAATAATTGTTTGTTGATTTTTTGATGATAGCCATTCGGACAGGAGTGAGGTGACATCTCATTGTGGTTTTAATTTGTGTTTCTCTGAAGATTAGTGATGTTGAGCATCTTTTCATATGTCTTTTGGCCATCTCTATGTCCTCTTTGGAGAAATGTCTATTCAGGTCCACTGCCCACTTTTTAATTGAACACTTTGGGGGGTTTTTTGGTGTTGAGTCCTATGAGCTTTTAAAATAAGTCTTGGATATGAACCGTTTGCTGGATATGTCACTGGCAAATATGTTCTCTCAATTAGTAGGTTGTCTTTTTGTTTTGTTGATGGTTTCCTTTATTGTACAAAAGACTTAGTTTGATGTAATCCCATTTGTTTATTTTTTCTTTTGTTTCTGAAAAATATTGCTAAGAAAAATGTCAGACATGTTACTGTGTATGTTTCCTTCTAGGAGTTTTATGGTTTTGAGTCTTACATTTAAGTCTTTATTCCATTTTGAGTTTATTCTTTTTTTAAATATATTTTTATTAATTTCAGAGAGGAAGGAAGAGGGAGAGAGAGATAGAAACATCAATGATGAGAGAGAATCATTGATTGGCTGCCTCCTGCAGGCTCCCCACTGAGGATCGAGCCCGCAACCTGGGCATGTGCCGTTGACTGGAATCAAACCTGGGACCCTTTAGTCTGCAGGTTGATGCTCTAGCCCAGCCGTGGGCAAACTATGGCCCGCGGGCCGGATCCGGCCTGTTTGAAATGAATAAAACTAAAAAAAAAAAAGACTGTACCCTTTTATGTAATGATGTTTACTTTGAATTTCTATTAGTTCACACAAACACTCCATCCATGCTTTTGTTCCGGCCCTCCGGTCCAGTTTAAGAACCCATTGTGGCCCTCGAGTCAAAAAGTTTGCCCACCCCTGCTCTAGCCACTGAGTCATTCCAGCTAGGGCTTGAGTTTATTCTTATATATTGTGTAAGAAGGTGGTCTAGCTTCATTTTTTTTGTAAGTATCTGTCCAATTTTCCCAGCACCATTTATTGTGTAGACTATCTTTACCCCATTGTATTTTCAATGCTAGAAGGGGACATAAGGGAAAAACCAAAAGATTTGGAACCTCAGCTCTAACATCCTTCAGCTCCTGAGCCAATGCCAGTACCACTTAACTTAGGACTTTAATAAATTGAGAGAAATAAACCATCTCTGTTTAAGTCACTATTGTTTGGACTTTGTTATATTCAGCCAGACTCAATCCCTATCTAATACACATTGGGGAAAATACTTTTAGTCTCTAGATCAGATGAGACTTTAGTTGAAATTTAGGCTCCAAATTGGAGTTGATGATCTATGTTTGAGTCTTGGTTCACTCATGCATTCAGCCTCAACTCTCTTATTTGTAAACTGGGGAGAACATTACTTATTACATCTGATTCTTAATGAGGATTACATGAGAGAATAGGTGTTAAAGTGTGTAGCACAATGCCCAGCATAGTAAAGGGTGTCCCAAAATTCATTCACGCAAGAAGTAATTTTGATAGACTACACAGGCTTATAATTAAAAATTGTAAATTTTTTATTGATTCATAAAGTATACAGTATAGGGTTATGTATGGAATAGCATATCGGGTAAATGGCCTCCACGGCTTTGCTGGCACATACGCACTCTTTTGTTGAAATTTTCCATGACCGTTTTGCATAAATGTGGCTGAATTTCATTGATACAGCGCTCAATTTCCTCCTTCAAGGCGTGGGTGGTTGTGGGCTTGTTGGCAAAAACCTTAGACTTCAAAAAACCCCAAAGAAAAAAGGCATGTGGTTTCAACAAGATGGTGCCACATGCCATACAGCCTGAGAAACAATTCAATTACTGCATGAGTCATTTCCTGGTCGTGTAATTTCCCGTTTTGGTGATCAGATTCAGCTGCCCAGATCATGCGATTTAATGTCGTTGGACTTTTTTCTTTGGGGTTTTTTGAAGTCTAAGGTTTATGCCAACAAGCCCATGACCACCCACGCCTTGAAGGAGGAAATTGAGTGCTGTATCAACGAAATTCAGTCACATTTGTGCAAAACGGTCATGAAAAATTTCAACAAAAGAAGTGCATATGTGCCAGCAAAGCCGTGGAGGCCATTTACCCGATATTCTATTCCATACATAACCCTATATTGTATACTTTATGAATCAATAAAAAATTTACAATTTTTAATTATAAACCTGTGTTTTCTATCAAAATTACTTCTTGCGTGAATTTTGGGACACCCTTTATAAGTGCTCTGTTAATATTTGTTCATTTCTTTTACATGGCGCCTTGCAGCTACCAAGTTTATTATTATAGATTAGAGCTTATCAGATGCCCTATGCACATGCTAGGCCTGAGTAATTCTGATAGGGTTCTCTCTGAGTCTATCACCAACCACCTAATATTGAGGTCAGTTCTTTACTAACCTGTCATTTCATGAATCCGTGCTATACAATATGATACAACAAAGGAAAAAAAGGATAGTGAGAGAGTGTTGCAGTTTGGTTTCCTGGGTAGGAGATTATGAGTCAGAATTTAGCATGCAGGATGTTTATTCAGGAGTGTCTTTATATTTAGCTGCTGTGGAAGGGCGGGGCAGGACGCAAGATTGAGCAGAGGGAGAAGTCTGTGATGCAGGCCCAGCCACAGTCTCTATTGACCCTACAGAGAGTGATGGAGCAAACCCAAATGGGGCCGAGATGGTCAGGCTGTTATACTATCACATGGATCAGACACTGGGTGCAGACCACCCAGGGAAGAGGCATGACCTTAGCAAGGCTTCTCTCTGCAGCTGAGGCAGACCCTGAGGAGGCTGACAGCTGGAGGCTGTTTTTCCACAGCAGTCCCAACAGCTGGAGCAACACACCCTTCATGGAAGAAGGATCTGGTGAGAGATTCATCTCAGTGTCCCCCTCAGATGGGAAAAAGAAACACAGTCCAAGGAAATCACAGTGCTGACACTGAAGTATAAACTAACAAAATAATCTTGACACATCACAGGCATTAGTGGTTATAGTTCCTGGCTAGAGGACATTTTGATGCTGTGTTTTGAAAGGAAATGACTGGAAAGTAAGCTTTCTTTACACCACTCCTGTTCTCATCTTCTAAAAGTCCTGATCTTGGTCTTGCTTCCTTGCAACATAAGAACTGATGGTGCCCGTAGCATTAGAGATAAAAGATCTGGGAGACTGTATAGAAAATATGTCACAGCAATTTGCATACATTATTTCACATAATTCATACAACTATGTTGGGAGGTTGGAGTTATCACCTTCATTTTCTTTATTTCTTGTGGTTTTGTAGAATTCTTTCCCAAATTCCTCAGTTGTTTAGAGCAAAGAAAAAAGTAAGCAAGCAAACACAAAATTAAAAGAAGAGGTAAGGGTTTATTTATATTTTACTGTTTATGTATCTGACTTCACGGCTCTAAAATATAAAATGTTTATTCTCTTGAAATCAAACAACACACTTCTATGTGCTCCTTATCATAGATGCTGGGTTGTGAATACAGAGACTAAAATGAGACAGGTATTCAACCTTTAATTATGCTTTGCTTCTTGAGGTCGCGTTCAAAGTTGCTGCCAAAAATATTGCTTTGTAAGAGCATTTCTCTCTGATTTCTCTATTTCTCTCCCTCTCTCTCTCTCTCTCTCTCTCTCTCTCTCTCTCTCTCTCTCTCTCTCTCTCTCTCTGCCTCTGCCTCTGCTGATTTCTCTCTTTAAATTTTTCTCTGTCTTTCTTCCCATTTTTGGCTCTATGTTCCTGTCTCCTCCCTGCCTTTCTGTCACTCAGTCTATATTCATTTTTCATTTTCCTCTCTTTCCTTTTTTCCTCTCAACTCCCCTTCCCTCCCCTACCCCTCCCTTCTCCTTTCTCTCCTCTCCTCTCCCCGTGTCTTTTATCTCTCTGGGTGGCCGAGTTCTCTCTGTTTCTGCCTCCCCCTCTCTCTATGTCTGTCTGTGTCTCTTGAATGCCTGTCTCTAGTGTTGTTTTGTTTCTGAACAATGGATGCAAGTTCACTAGAAACTGTTTTGCTTCTTGAGAGATCATCAGGTCTTCTCAATTAAGTTACTTTGTTAAAATATTTTCTCGCCGAAACCGGTGTGGCTCAGTGGATAGAGCGTCGGCCTGCGAACTGAAAGGTCCCAGGTTCGATTCCGGTCAGGGGCATGTACCTGGGTTGCGGGCACGTCCCCAGTGGGAGATGTGCAGGAGGTGGCTGATCAATGTTTCTCTCCCATCGATGTTTCTGACTCTCTATCTTTCTCCCTTCCTCTCTGTAAAAAATCAATAAAATATATTAAAAAAAATATTTTCTCATAATAACCATAAACAGAAGACAACTGATTAAACAGGAGATGAATATTTAATGACAAATCCCTGAATACTTAAAACAGTTTTGTGGTGCCCATTATGTTTTTGGAGCCTTTAAATCTCATTCATTGATTCCTGCTCCCTTTCTGTCAAATGTGCTTCTGCATTCATGCTCCCCAGAGAAGACAGAAATATGATTGAGGCCTACTAAACCTCACTCTGCACCATGGTGGCCCTGCCAACCTTACTTACCTCGATGCTTTAAAGCAGAGGTTAGCAATGATAGTTCATGGGTCAAATCCCATCTGCTGCTTTTTTTTGGCGGGGCGGGGGAGGGGGGGCGCGGGAGTATTGTTGTAATGTACCCCGTGAATCACAGAAGGACGCCTCAAGAAGTCGAATTAGAGTCACATTTATTGCAATCCGGGACTATGAGGGGCCATTCCCAAATCTCATAGCCATAAGATGGTGGCAAAACCAGACTTACATAGGCAAAAATCACAAAGGTATTGACTACATCTCAGGGTTTGGAATGAGGCACCTGGCTCGCCAAAAAGCAGATTACAGAAGCAGAATTAAGCATGTTAATTACAGTTTCGGGTCTCGGGGTCACTGAATTGACAGAAATACATTAGCTAGAGTCCTTGGGTAACCTGGGTTAAACTTAGGCATGTTATCTAAATTACAGTTTTGGGTCTCCGGATCACTGAGTTGATAGAAACACATTATCTAGAGCCCTTGGGTCTCCCGACCACTGAGTTGTCAGGACAATTTAGAGTAATTGTGCTGTCCTGGTCTCGGGACCACTGAGGCAGCTGGAACGCACCACCTGTGGCCACTAAAACAATTTAGGGTAACTGTGCTGTCCTGTTTCCAGGTACAGAAGAATGTGCTCTCTAAGACCAGTATGATCACAATCAATGGAATAGTCATTCAATCAATAAGGCATTCATTCAAATGGGATGATTTATACAATTCAGAAAATCAAAGTAACCTGTCCATTGTTAAACAAAGCAAATAGGTACCATACTTCAGTATGACTTAAGGTCTAAGAATAGTGTTTACATTTTAAAAGGTTAAATGAAAGGAAAAACATAATATGTGGCAGACACCATATGTGATGTGCAAAGCCTAAACTATTTACTCTCTAGCCCTTTACAGAATAAGCTTGCTGACTCCTGCTTTAGTTTTCATTTTTTAAAATTTTTTATTGTTTAAAGTATTACAAATACATATGTCTCCTTTTTTTCCCCCAGTTGACCTTCCCCCAGCCTCTCCTACCCCCTGGCACATGCCTTCATGATTTACTTTTTAAATAGATCTTTATTCTTTTTTTAAAAAATCTTCATCTGAGGATTTTTTCCCATTGATTTTTAGAGAGAGTGGAAGAGAGAGGGAAAGACAGAGAACTATCGATGTGAGAGAAACACATCAATTGGTTGCATGTCCCAACCAGGGCCTGGGCTGGGAAGGAGTCTGCAACCAAGGTACATGCCCTTGACTGGAATCGAACCTGGGACTCTTCAGTCTACAGGCCGACATTCTATCCACTGAGCCAAACTGGCTAGGGCTAATATGTAGGGTGCGGCTATAGGGTTAAGCCTCTGACTGACCTGTTGGCAAAGCCACAAACAAGTCCCAGCTTAGAGGGCACAGTCCTCTTAGCATAATTAAACTTGGCCTTATGACACTACCTAGATCCTTCCTAGGTAGCTAATGGGCTGTGGGAGGTGCAGCAAGTGCTGCCAAAACAAGTGAAACCCACAAGAACATTGTAACTATGGTGACCACTACCTTGTTTACCTCTGGCTATAAAATAAAGGCTCAGCTTGCCTCGGGCTCTCTCGGTGGCCTCAGCCAGGCGCAGGAGATCCACCTAGACCAGTGATGGTGAACTTTTTGAGCTCGGCGTGTCAGCATTTTGAAAAACCCTAACTTAACTCTGGTGCCGTGTCACATATAGGAATTTTTTGATCTTTGCCACCATAGTAAAACAAAGATTTATATTTTTGATATTTAGTTTATATATTTAAATGCCATTTAACAAAGAAAAATCAACCAAAAAAATGAGTTCGCGTGTCACCTCTGACACGCGTGTCATAGGCTCGCCATCACTGCCCTAGACCCAGCTTATTCTCTTTGTCTGTCATTTCGTCACCCTTCACCGCCCTCACTCAGGCTTTCGAACCCTTGGCTCAGCTGGCTCGGCACACTAATATATTTTTATTGACTTCAGAGAGGAAGGGAGAGGAAGAGAGAGATAGAAACATCAATGATGAGAGAGCATCATGGATCAGCTGTCTCCTGCACGCCCCACACTGGGGATTGAGCCCACAACCTGGGCCTGTGTGCTGACTGGGAATAAAACTGTGACCTCATGGTTCAGAGGTCGATGCTCAACTACTGAGCTGCACTGGCTGGGCGCTGACTTCTGCTTTAGAGAATTTTGCTTGGGAGTAGCCACACCTGTGACTTCTCAAGGGCATTCAAAGAATGCTACAGCTTTCCCCACATTCTCTGTGGTCAGGTTCCAAGAAGCAGAACCTGAGACAGGGATGCTTGTGCAAGTGGTTTAGTGAGGGAGTGTTCCCCAGTGAAATCTATAATGGAGTAAGGCAATCAGGAAAGGGCAAGGGAAGGCAGGCAAAGGTGCGGATTTATCTGTAGTGCAGGCTCAGCCTGATCCCTCAGGGAGCTCTGTATTGTGAAGCTGGGACAAGGGGGCTGGGATTTAATAGCCCAGTATTGGTCAGTCATTACTAGTGGGCCGTGGGGAAGGAAGACACATTCCTTTACCCTTCTTGGATCTTCCGGCCGGTCCAATAATCAAGTCAACATGAAACAGATAAACAAGAGAAAATAACCAAATATCATAGTATATGTACATATCAGAACCCCAATATATGAGAGACTCAGAGACCCCAAATGCATGAGAAACTCAGAGACAGAAAGGGAAAAGGAGGTATCTGTAATATTCTGAGCTACGGATGAAGCAAGGCACGTTGGGGGAAGAAGGTTATTGAAGGGTGATAAGAAGAAGATGTTCAGTTAGTAGAAGTTTGCCCTGCCATATAGCTAGGTCAAAAGGCTGCCTCTGGTCATGTCTTATTATGGGCAAGGCCCCTAATTCAAATTCTTCTCCAGCCGTGGGCAAACTACGGCCCTCGGGCCGGATCCGGCCCGTTTGAAATGAATAAAACTAAAAAAAAAAGACTGTACCCTTTTATGTAATGTTTACTTTGAATTTCTATTAGTTCACACAAACACTCCATCCATGCTTTTGTTCCGGCCCTCCGGTCCAGTTTAAGAACCCATTGTGGCCCTCAAGTCAAAAAGTTTGCCCACCCCTGTCCCCTGTTCTAGGCGGTTAAGGGGGCAGGGACAGAAGTTCCTCTTGGGCCTGAAGGGTCTCAGTTGCCTTTAGATCGAAATAGTCCACATACCACAGAGGCACATCTCGGGATGACCAATTCTGAACCCTACGAGGTCAACTCCCAGAAAAGGGGTCTGTGTAGCCTCTAGGCATCTTTGCACAAAGCAACTCCTGTTAACCTAGCACAGTTCTCCAGACACGGGGTGAATTGGGAGCTATTAGCAGCTTGTTCTCATAGCAGCTGGGGAATGGACACAATAACCTGACGAGGAAGATCTGGGCAGGGAAGAAATGGTAACCCAGTGGTTCTCAACCTTCTGGCCCTTTAAATACAGTTCCTCATGCTGGGACCCAACCATAAAATTATTTTCGTTGCTACTTCATAGCTGTCATGTTGTTACTGTGATGAATCGTCATGTAAATGTCTGATATGCGGGATGGTCTTCGGTGACCCCTGCGAAAGGGTCGTTCGACTGCCAAAGGGGTCGCGACCCACAGGTTGAGAACCGCTGTGCTATACAAATGACAATGGGCGTAGGGAGGTAACTTTTACCTTACACCCATTGTTGGCAGGTTGAAGCTCCAACATCCTATTTGCAGATATACAACCGTGCCCAAGAAGATGGCATCAGAGAATGAAGAAGCATTAGAATGTCTTAGCTGGACAGGCTTTAGAGGTCATCAGATCCAATAGCCTTGTTTTAAAGAGAAGGAGAGATTTGAGAAGGTCCCACAGCTGGCAAGCAATTGAGTTAGCACCGCATCCCTGTTTTGTCATGTATAGCACTGTTGCAGAAGACCCCAGAAAAACCAAGCGACGCTTTGAAGACATGGAGAGACACTGTTTTAATTACACTGGCAGACTCCGGGAATAATTTCCAAATCAGAGTACCAAAACATGCAGGGACCTTCATTTTATATCTCCCTGTGGCCTTTGTCCCACAAATATGGACTATGCTTCCAGTCCTTTTCTCGGGCTTTGCAAGAAGGCCCTCAGGTGTTGGGGGTCTCCAGGCCATATCTGATGGCCTGGCCTGGCACCAGTGCTAACAACCCTCCCTCTGGGCAGTGCACTGTTCACAGGATTATGGCCTCTGTAACAGGTTCTGCAAGACCAGTTTCTGGGAAGGAGGTAATGACTTAATTATCGGTTAGCTTGCTGGCATGGATTCCAAGTGCTAGCCCCCAAAATATCAAGGTTACATTTGAATTAGCCCTTTTTAGCCTTCTCAGTACAGGGTGTTTTTCACCATTCCATGATGCATCTCTGGGCTTTGTACCTGATAACTTAGGAGGTTAATGCTTCTATCTTTAAGGAAAGAGGGGGAAATTATCAGTTAATTTTCTCTGCCATCTAACCCATTAACCACTATTGATACGACATGTGAAGTTATTCTCTACTTGATAACTAGTATGTTTTTAATACATGTTTATTTTACTTTTAGATTTACAGAATTATTGTGAAGATAATACAGAGATTTTTTTCTGTACTCCACATCATTTCCCCTGATGTTAACACCTGGCATTAGTAATATATATTCTATTAAGCTAAAATTGATTCATAGTGATGTCTTCAATTCTAATCCATAACCACATGGATCGCTCTTAGCTTCCTTCCCTGTAACCTCCCACTCAGACAGTGAGGTCTGGCTTCCACTGTCTGCCACTCATTTCATTAAGTGTTCAGTTCTAGTATGTATGCATATTGTTTTCAGAATTGTTGACTCATACCCCCATAGGAAACAACTTGATCAACTAGAGCACAGTGGTTAAATATAGTTCATTTGCTTTTAGTTTTATAAACTTCACTCATTCCCAAGGTGTCTTAGGTCAGCACCTCTTCACTCACCTCCTTCAGTGAGGCTGTTTCAAACTTTTGTAATTTATTCAGATTATGTTGTCACATTCTGCATTCCATTCTGGGATCTCCCCACCTCCTAAATGATTTTTTAAATTTGCACGTGTTAAGACTTTACTTTTTTTGTGCTATAAAGTTCTGTGGGTGTTGACAAATGTTTAAATGCCTTATTTGTACCATTACAGTATCGTATATTCTGGAAAATGCAACACTACAGAGACACTGAAAACATCAGTGGTTTCCTTGGACGTGGGGGAGACATATGAGGATTGAATAGGTAAGTACAATGCTTTTTAGAATGAGTGAGGAAGCCTTCTTTCTGTTTCTATTTTCTAGAAGAGATTATGAAAAATTGTTATAATTTCCTCTTTAAATATTTGGTACATTTCACCAATGAAATGAATTTGGTCTGGTGCTTCCTATTTTGGAAATTTATTAACTATTAATTTAATTTCATTAATAATTTAAAGCTATTCAAGTTGATGATTTCTCTTTTATGAGATTTGGTAGTTTGTGGATTTCAAGAAATTGGTTCCTTTTATCTAGTTTTCAAACATTTGGGCATAGAAATGTTCCTAGTATTCCTTCATTATCCTTCTAATATTCATGCAATTATTTGTGATGAACCTCTTTCATTTCCGGTATTGGTAATTTGGGTCTTCCCTCTTTTTTTTAAATCAGTTCCCTGCCTATGGGTTTATCAATTGTATTGATGTTTTTGTTTCACTGATTTTCTCTATTATTTTATTGTTTTCAGTTTTACAGATTTGTACTATAATTTCTATTAATTTTTCTACCTCTAGCTAATTTGGTCTTTCTCATTTCCTAAGGTTT
Source organism: Myotis myotis (assembly GCF_014108235.1). Taxonomy (NCBI): domain Eukaryota; kingdom Metazoa; phylum Chordata; class Mammalia; order Chiroptera; family Vespertilionidae; genus Myotis; species Myotis myotis. Next base: position 3,577,098 of record NW_023416346.1, on the reverse strand, counting down.
AAGCTTATGTTATTTATTTTAAATCTTTCTTCTTTTTTAGTATATGTATTTAATGCTATAAATTTCCCTCTAAGCTCTGTTTTCTCTGAATCTCACAAATTTTGTTAAGTTGTATTTTCAAATTATTTTTATATTATGTTCTTGAGACTCTCCTTTGACCCCTCTGTTATTACAAATATGTTGCTTAATCTCAAAATATTTAGAGATTTTTCAAGTGTCTTCTGATGTTGATTTCTCTTTCAAATTACACTGTCATATAAGAACATACTTTGTATGATTTTCATTCTTTTAAATTTGCTAAGGTATATTTTATGGTCTAGAAGATGATCAATTTGGGGGAATGTTCCAAGCAAGTGAGTAGAATGTATATTCTGTTGATTTTGGATGAAGTATTCCATTAATGTCAATTAGATCAAGTTGATTGATATTGCTGTTCAGATCAACTGTATCCTAATTGATTTTTGACCTGCTTGACCTATCAGTTACTAACCGAGCTATTGAAGTCTCCTTTCACTTTAGTTTTGGCCTCATGTATTTTGGCACTCTGTTAAGTTCATGCATGTTTGGGATTGTTAAACCTTTTGAAGAATTCTTTTGTTTTTATGTAGAGTCTTTATTCCTTATGAATTCCCTTGTTCTTAAATCTACTTGTCCTCCTATTAATGTGTGTTATTGTAAAAACATTCAAACCTGTAAAGAATTTTTGTGAGTTTATTTGAGCCAAACTGTCGACAATTGATGGGAAGCGGAATCTCAATGAGGTTGGGATAATACTCCAGAGAATGGAGGGTTACATCTATATTTATAGATTGCAATCCAAGGAAGGGACGTTGGTGAGTTACATGAAATCCATTGAACAGTGAAAATGATAACAATGAAGAAATTTGCGGTATCTGTCCTGGCGCCCAGGCACATTAGGTTGTACCCCAAGGGGTCCAAATAAAGGGAAGTTACAAGTTAACCAGACATTTCAAGGGTATGTTATTATAGATGCAAAAAGACAGATAAGCTCAGTTAAGGTAAAGGTTGACCTTGTCAGGGAAGATACCGGCCTAGGACATAACTACCCACCATAACTGCTTGTAGTTAAAGTTTAATTTCAGACCATCCTTTGTGGTTACTTTAGGTCTCTGAGTTTGCAAGACCGCCATGCAGGCCTCCTGTGAGCTGCTCAGGTTAGCATGTGGCCCCTTTCGTCCGCATATAGCTACACTAGCTTTATTTGATTAGTGTTACCAAAGTATATTTTTCTTTCTTTACTTTTAAACTATCAGAATCTTAATATTTAAAGCAGATTTCTTTTACAGTTTTTCCTTTCAAGAAAAGTTGTCAATGTTCAGTGTGGTTTTCTTGTTGTAAGGACTAGATTGATGACTTACATGATTTTTATGTCAGAGCTAAAACCAGAAGCCTTACTAAATTTTTAAAAATCAACATCTTGCCCTGCCAGCGTGGCTCAGTGGTTGAGTGTTGACCTATGAACCAGGAGGTCATGGTTCGATTCCTGGTCAGGGCATGTGCCCAGGTTGCAGGCTTGATCCCCAGTGGGGTGCGTGCAGGAGGCAGCCGATCTATAATTATCTCTCATCACTGATGATTCTATCTCTCTCTCCCCCTCCCTTCCTCTCTGAAATCAATAAAAATATATTAAAAATAAAATAATAAAAATCCACATCTTGGTCTCTTCTTTCCCCATTTTTCTTGCAACCTCTTTCAGAGGGCCTCTGAACAGAGCTGTTTGACCTCTAGGAACATTGTTTTCTCCTTTGCATCATAGCCATCTGACCCTTATCATTCAGAGAGGGCTGTACAACCTAATTTGAATTTCTTCTCATGGTATCCTGAAGCCCATGAAATTAAGGACTAAAGAATGGGGTACCTTAAGCAGGTAAACCAGGTTAGGATTGGCTACTCTGAAAAATTTTAGTGGGCTTTAGTGTGCAGAAGCCACTTAATGCCTTGCCCTGGGATAATTAGGCCAGGAAAATAGTGTCTCAGAAGTTGTAAGAATAGCCATAAGCCAGGCAAGCAGTGTGTGTGTGGGGGGGGGGGGAGGAGGGGGGTTAGGGTTAGTTCATTTGCATATAAAAGGTATGCTCCATGGGACGGGTGTCCATCCCTAATCCACAAGGTCCCAGATGTCAAAACATTAGATACAGAAAGTAGAAAATATGGTCAATATACATATTTTGTGTGAACTGAAGTTTTCATTTTTCTGGGTTAAATGTCTAGGACTGCAATTGCAGAATTCTCTTGGGAACTGTGAATGATAAACTATTTTTTCAATGGCAAAACAGACAAACAAGAATGTGGTACCTGAGAATCTGATTTGAATGTTTTTAACAGTCAGGATATGATGTGCTGCACAGATCACAGTAGATGACAACTAACAGTATAGATTGCCACATAACTGGAAGTATGTTGGGAAGCAGTCCAGAGTTGGACAAGCCAGGGTTCAGCAATATTTCAAGAACACATCTTTGAAAAAAAAATACACACACACACACACACACACACACACACACACACACACACACACACACACACACACTGAGTGGCCAGATTATTATGACCACCTGATGTTTGTAGGCAAAATAGCTATAATTTCGCGCTGAAGTTGCTAGAGGGCCAGACCATTAGAAATAGGGAAGCAGGTTGTTTGCCGCGACAGTAGAAATTTTTTTCTGAAGATATGGGTAAACAATGTGATTTAACAGCCTTTGAACATGGGAGATATATATATATATATATATTTACTCTGTCAAACCTAGTGTGTTAGATCTTTACATCTTGATCTCAAGATGGCTGCCTCATCTACAGCTACCTGTTTTATCAGGGAAAGAAAAGAAATTTTCTATAAGCCCTTTGTTTATATCACTTTATATTACATGGGTAACCCTAAAGGAAAAGAGACTGGGAAAGTAAGTGTTTAACTTCTTCAACCTCTCTAGAAAGTGCGCTAGGAGGGAGTTGAGAATGAGTTTCTTTTTTCTTTATTTATTTTTTAATCCTCACCCAAGGATGTTTTCCTACTGATTTTTAGAGAGAGTGGGAGGGAGAGGGAAAGACAGAGAGAAATATTCATGTGAGAGAAACACATTGGTTGCCTCCTGCAAGGGCCTACCAGGGCCTGGGTAGGGAGGAGCCTGCAACTGAAGTAAGTGCCCTTGACCAGAATTGAACCGGGGACCCTTTGGTCCACAGGCTGACACTCTATCCACTGAGCCAAACCAGCGAGGGTGTGAATGAGTTTAAAGTATTGCACAGTGACAGCCTCTGCTGACTGGCTCACCCAAGGTTTAGAAACAGTGTACTCTTTCATTGGACCCTAACCATAAGTCTCTGGTATAGAAAGGGATGCCGGACAGTCTGATGTGGATTGAGGGGCAGGTGTTCTGACTTCAATATCACAATTTTTCTTCCTTACCACCCTTTAAGACCTCTTTTACAATTCTCCGCGAAACTGGGCACTCCAGTCTTTTTTCATAAAGAAACCCTTATTTTTCTAGATTAAGTGGGCATGCGTGTCAGTTTAGGTTCTCTGATAAGCAGATGATTAGACAGAGTTAGAAGTTTAAGTGGTTTATTGGGGATAATGTTTATGAGAGATAAAGAGCATAAAGCAGTATTGGGCCAGAAAGAGCCTCAGACTATGAAGCGGATCTAAGTTTTGGCCAACCCATTAAGTAACTCTTGAGAAAAGGTTGCCCATTAGTAGAGTCATAATAGGCAGGAGTGGCCAGTCCCTACTATTTCTATCATGATCATTCATTGGCTGGAAGATGCTTAGGAAAACCATGGAGTGTGATTCAAATGCAGCAGTGAATCCTGAAGGTCCTACAGATAGAGGCTGTCAGCTAACTTCTCCTTTCACAGCTGAAGAGCAAGTTCTTCACTGAAGGGAGAGGTGGTTGGTGTACCTCCATGGCTGCCACTGAATGATGTTTCAGTCACGTCAGTTAGCACACTGTCCAGCAGCTCTTGTTGAGGCTCCCCTATGTATAAACTGATCTGCTAGGCTATTTGATGATTCAAGGAAGTGTAAGACGCTTGCTATGTCGGTCAGCTGTTTTCTCTAGATTCACCCTTCGCCGCCATGCTCTGCACTTCTGGAGCCTGACCGATAGGGAATATACCACAGAGTTCCAGTGCCCTTTGGTTTCCATATGACATTTCTACCTAATTGATGTGATATAAGCAATTCCTCATTGTACATTGTACATACAGTTCCTCATTGTATATAACTAATGAGGAGCCTCAGCAGCAGATTAAAGGGAGAATGAGCAGGGAACTTCTTATGCTGGACTTCCCCTTTTGAAGTCATATTGGGTTGGTTGAGTGGTCGGCAAACTGCGGATCTCGAGCCACATGCGGCTCTTTGGCCCCTTGAGTGTGGCTCTTCCTAAGCCTTAGGAGTACCCTAATGAAGTTAATAACAATGTACCTACCTGTATAGTTTAAGTTTAAAAAATTTGGCTCTCCAAAGAAATTTCAATTGTTGTACTGTTGAGATTTGGCTCGGTTGACTAATGAGTTTGCTGACCACTGGGTTGGTTGTATCCCTTGCCCTCAAGTCACTGTTCTTAAGATTATTTTATGTAATTTTCTCTTCCAGGTTTCAATAACCTCTGTTTTTCTTTCTCTCTTCATTTCCTCAGGCATAAGGGTAAAAATAGCTACAACTATCTGTAACAGTGCAAATAGGCCCCTGTACTATTCCTTGAAATTTCCCTATGCCCTGTCCAAACCTTTATCAGATCCATTATAAATCATATCTTTTTAAATTATTTTAATTGGAGTGTGCCATCTGTTTTCAGTTGCAACCCTGACTCATGCACTTGCTGTTTTTGGTATGCATATGACAGTTCTACCTAATTGATGTGATGTAAGCAACTTGAGGCAGAAATTTACCCTGGATTCTTAATAAACAAACATCTTTTATCCAACATCGTTTCTGTCATGAATACTTATTTATTTTTCCATTTATCATTCAGTTCAACAAAAAATGTATTTAGTGCCTGTTGTGTGCCATGTTGCTTGCTATATTAGATGCCGTACACAGATATATCGGTTCAGTTCTCAAAGAGGAGCCTAGAATACAGGCCGGTTATAAAGTATATTCAAGCAACAAAGGAGCTAAGATTAAATATGCCCAGTTGAACTATGAATACCTGTAGGACAGTGTGATCATCTTTTAGAATTGTTTTTTTAGAGGCATTTATTTGTTTCTTTTTAGAATTTTATTATTTATTTATTTTTCTTGAATTTATTGGAGTGACATTGGTTAATAAAATTATATAGATTTCAGATATACAATTCTATAATACATCATCTCTATACTGTATTGTGTATTCACCAGCCCAAGTCTCATCTCTTTCCATCACCATTTATCCTCCCATACCCTCTTCTACCTACCCCAACAGTATCATTTTTAACCAGAAAGCCAGTAAAAGAGTTGCCAAAAAAGTGACTCTTGAATGAATTTTGAGAGAGAGAGATCACCAGGTAGACAGGATTAAAAATGGTATGATCAGAAGCTCGGGTTCCAAGTGGCTATAAAATAGGATGAAGAGAAAGACAACCTGAGAAATGGTACCATACCCCATGCTAGGGACCTTGGATCTTATTCTGTAGACAGTGGAGACCTATTGGAAGGTCCTATTTAGGGTAGTGAGGATGGTCAGATGTACATTTTAGAAAGCTGGTATAGTGGTATCCAGAAGGGTAAATTAGAGAAAAGTGAGACTCACAGAGAAGTCATTTTAAGCAACTATTACAATAGCTCAGGTGAGAAGGGAGGAGACTATGAAATAAAATAGTAGGGAATGATAATAATGATACTCCTATTCCTACTACTACTAATTGATGATAATGATGATGATGATGATGATAATGATGATGATAATTAATATAAAGAGCTGGCGACTGATTTGAAGATGTTCTTGATTGAGTCATCAGAAGAACAGGAAGGTACTTCCACTTCAGAAAGGAACTGTAATTCTTTTTTAAAATATATTTTTATTGATTTCAGAGAGGAAAGGAGGGGAGAGAGAGATAGAAACATCAACGATGAGAGACAATCATTGATTGGCTGCCTCCTGCATGCCTCACACTAGGGATTGAGCCCGCAACCCGGGCTTATGCCCTGACCAGGAATTGAACTGTGACCTCCTGGTTCATAGGTCAACGCTCAACCACTGAGCTATGCTGGCTGGATGGAACCATAATTCTTGAATGACATTTGGATACTGGGAGCAGTATGAGCTTATTTTCAGTGGTCTATAATAATCTGGAAGTAAATACCCTGCCCTAATGGAGACTGGATAACTATGTGTTAGTGTTTATTGTTGCTTTAAAATGGGAAGAATGACTTATCTCTCTGTCGAATTTCCTGAGTAGTTGTGTAGTAAAACCATTTTTTCAAAGAATATCCTATGGGAGAAAAATTTTCATGGAAATTATATGTAAATAGGCTATTACTTTGTAACCTGGCCTATTTCCATTTTCCATCACACTTGATTGCAAATTTGTCTCTACCAGGGATAACATTTTCTTTTTTATTAATGATAGCTTAGATTTTTTTTTCTCTTCATAAAAACAAAGAGTTATGTAGCTTGGGGAAAAGAAATGGAAAGCAATGGTATTTCTTGTGAAAAGTACTATATTTAAAAGCCTAACATTTTAAATAACACTGTGTTGTAAGTTTTGATAATCATTGGAAGAGATTCTTTTTTTTCAGGTGATGAGTTATTCATGCAGTTCCTGGTTATGTTAATGATAATCATTGTGTATTTTTTCAAAAAGAGAATACAATTTGCCCTAAAAATAACTCTGGAAAATATCTTTTATTCAGTCCTTCAGAAATTCTACACTAAAAAAAAAAAAAAAATCATTGTGCCCCTTATTTCTTATTGGTGTTCTTTTGTGATCAAAAGTAAGTATTGGAAAACCAAGATGGCGGCATAGGTTAACGCCGGAGATTGCTGCCTCGAACAACCACTTCAAAAAACAACTAAACGACGGAACAGACATCATCCAGAACCACAGGAAGGCTGGCTGAGTGGAAATTCTACAACTAGGAGGAAAGAGAATATCATACCCAGACTCAGAGGAGGCGCAGTGCTGAAGTGAAATACTCAGGTGCGGAGTGCATGCGGAGCGGGCTGGAGGCAGAGGGCGCGGTTGTTGTTTTCAATCGGGAGGGAGTTTCAGACTCTGAGCTCCAGATTCAGGCGAGTCTCTAGGGACCCAGACTCAAACGGGAGAAGCGGGACTGTCTGGCTTCAGTCGGAACTCGAAGGGAGCTTTCTCTCCGAGGTTTGCAGCGGTTGCTGGGACTCTGTGAGGCAGAACCCCTAGGGACGGAACTGAGAGCACCCATAACTGCTCGCTCCGGCCCGCCCTGTAGATCCCCGGGGACCCGCCCCGCCCAAGCCCTGCGCAGAGCCGTTTTCCGGATAGCCTCAGGCAAAGGCAAGATTAGCACCGCCCTAGAGATCCAGCACAGAAGCTCTCCCACTGCAGACACAGCGGACTCTCATAGCCAGTTAGCCTGGAGGTCAAATCACCCCCGGTATTGCCGACAACAATCAAGGCTTAACTACAACAAGACTGCACACAAAGACCACTAGGGGGTGCACCAAGAAAGCATAAAAAATGCCGAGACAAAGAAACAAGACAAAACTGTCAATGGAGGATATTGAGTTCAGAACCACACTTTTAAGGTCTCTTAAGAACTGTCTAGAAGCCGCCAATAAATGTAGTGAGATCCTCAAGAAATCTAATGAGACCCTCGATGTTATGATAAAGAACCAACTAGAAATTAAGCATACACGGCCTGAAATAACGAATACTATACAGACTCCCAACAGCAGACCAGAGGAGCGCAAGAATCAAGGCAAAGATTTGAAATGCGAAGAAGCAAAAAACACCCAACCAGAAAAGCAAAATGAAAAAAGAATCCGAAAATATGAAGATAGTGTAAGGAGCCTCTGGGACAGCTTCAAGCATACCAACATCAGAATTATAGGGGTGCCAGAAGATGAGAGAGAGCAAGATATTGAAAACCTATTTGAAGAAATAATGACAGAAAACTTCCCCCACCTGGTGAAAGAAATAGACTTACAGGTCCAGGAAGCGCAGAGAACCCCAAACAAAAGGAATCCAAAGAGGACCACACCAAGACACATCATAATTAAAATGCCAAGAGCAAAGACAAAGAGAGAATCTTAAAAGCAGCAAGAGAAAGAAACTCAGTTACCTACAAGGGAATACCCATACGACTGTCAGCTGATTTCTCAACAGAAACTTTGCAGGCCAGAAGGGAATGGCAAGAAATATTCAAAGTGATGAATACCAAGAACCTACAACCAAGATTACTTTATCCAGCAAAGCTATCATTCAGAATTGAAGGTCAGATAAAGAGCTTCACAGATAAGGAAAAGCTAAAGGAGTTCATCACCACCAAACCAGTATTATATGAAATTCTGAAAGGTATCCTTTAATAAGAGGAAGAAGAAGAAAAAGGTAAAGATACAAATTATGAACAACAAACATGCATCTATCAACAAGTGAATCTAAGAATCAAGTGGATAAATAATCTGGTGATCATAATAGAATCAGGGACATAGAAAGGGAATGGACTGACTATTCTTGGGGGGGAAAGGGGTGTGGGAAATGCGGGACGAGACTGGACAAAAATTATGCACCTATAGATGAGGACAGTGGGTGGGGAGTAAGGTTGGAGGGAGGGGCAGGAACTGGGAGGAGGGGAGTTATGGGGGAAAAAAGAGGAACAAATGTAATAATCTGAACAATAAAGATTTAATTAAAAAAAAAAGTAAGTATTGACAAGGTGAAACCTCAAATAGACAAAAAGGATTTAGCCAAAGTGTAACATTTGCAGTATTATTGATAGCAAAATGTCTATAGTATATACATATACATATGCATATACATATGTGTGTGTGTGTGTGTGTGTGTGTGTGTGTGTGTGTGTGTGTGTGTGTAGAGGAGACTAAATAACCCGCAACAGAAGTTTGTTTGACTATCTAAAGTTATTATGGTATATATATGGAAACAGACCTGGTCGCCACAGGAAACAGAGATAGTACATTTCAAATAGAATAATTTGAGAAGGATTGTTTACATGCAGAAACATGTCTTGATCCTAGGCTTGAAAGCATAAGAGGAGCAGTGAATGAACTTCGGTTAAGGAAAATAGCCAGCCCCAGGCAATCTTTCAGGGGGCCAACTAAGAGAGCAAATTCCCTGTCTCACACCCCTTCCTTCTCTACCATCTGCTGCCAGTGCTCTCTGCTCACCAAACCCAATCAGAATCCCCAGTTGTGTGGTCCATCCAGTCAGCTTCTGGTAGAGAAAAGGATCTTCTGGTGGAAGAGGTGAATGAGACAAGATTGGAGAGTAGTGGAAAATGAATGGGGGGCACGAGGGAGCATCAAAGAGAAGTCATCTCGTACAATCCTATTCTTCAGATTTGCAGCATCCACTCTTCTATTTCATTAGGCTGAAGTCTTCATTTTCCCAACAGAGGAGTGCACAAATTCCCGTCAACCACCTTATCACGTTAGCAGGACATGTTAAATGTACACAAAATTATCCTTATTTAAAAGACAAGGAAATTGTGTCTTAAAGAAATCAGTGATTTTCTCAAGATTTCACGGTAAATAAGGAGCTGGGACTAAGATTCCTGAACTAGAAGCCTGGGAACCCTTAGCTTTGCATAACCCTGGCCGGTTTGTACCTCACAATCCCCTTTCTGCATGTTCCTCAACATTTCCAATGCGTCCTATCCCTGGCTTACAATTTCATTTCCGCTTGGCCAAACAACTGAATCCCTACCACTGAACCATTAAAATAGCTCTTTCCCAGCATAGCTAAATTATCCTTTTTCCAAAACGGTTGTGGATGAAAGCATCCACTTACTCCCACTGAAATCTCTATCCTTTTCCACTGATTTGTTTTCTTGCATCAAGGCTCTGTTAATACAATCACAGAATAATTCAACGTTTGAACATTTCCAAAAATCTAAGCTATTTTCTTATACCCTTGGTCCCCTTGTCATGCTAAGAATATTTAAAACCCATAGATAATGTAAAAATTATTAAAGTCAAGAACACTTTTCTTCTATATTTTGTAACCTTCTTAACCTAATTATGATAATTCTACCTAGGTAAAGATTTATTAGAGTCACACTTTCCTTTTCTCTTTTTTCATTCCCTCTGGAGCTGATGATGAATAAGGAAATGTCCAGAGATTAGAAAGCAGGAGGGTAAAAACAAACAAACAGCAAATGGTCTGGTCAATCTACTGGCTAGAGACAGACAGTTCTTCCGGTAGGAATTGGCCGTACAATTCCCCTTTAAAGAAATGCAATCACATTTCTTGGAGCAGAGATTCGATTTGGAATGCCCTCATTAAACGCATCTCAGATCTCGCTGGTTTCGTGACTCACCAGCATATCTGATATCCAGAAAACTTTGGGTACAACCTAAATTTAGGGAGGAAAAACAAACAAACACCAAAACAAACCCCAACACCTATATTTTCTTGACAGCCAAGTAGAAAAGAGCACAGATTCGAAAGCAGCCCTTAGCAGGGGTGGGCAAACTTTTTGACTCGAGGGCCACAATGGGTTCTTAAACTGGACCGGAGGGCCGGAACAAAAGCATGGATGGAGTGTTTGTGTGAACTAATATAAATTCAAAGTAAACATCATTACATAAAAGGGTATGGTCTTTTTTTTTTTTTTTTTTTTTTTTTTTTTTTTTTTTTTTAGTTTTATTCATTTCAAACGGGCCGGATCCGGCCCGAGGGCCGTAGTTTGCCCACGGCTGTACTAAAACCTACTGAATTATACACTTTACATGGATAAATTGTATGCTTATCACCAGAAAATATTGAGTACAGCTCTACCCTCTAACATTAGAATTTTACAGAATATCCTAGTTATTGAACTATGTCAAAAGGTATAATTTGGCTTAACTTAATCTAGGCCTTAAAAACGATAATCCGAATAAAGAACAAAACCTCTTGCAAAAGTATTTTAAAATAAGATGCTGTACCTGCATGTGTAACATTCTCATTTCTCACCGAGGGAATGATTAGAAATCAAAATATTCTAGTTAGTTTAGTTGTTGATGCTCAGAAAACTATTTTAAATGGCAGGGCTGGAAGGGTTAAAAGTAAAATAGTGCTCTAAGCGCAGCCCACAAATAGTTTTTCTTCTCATAATATCACCATCTCTCTCATCTCCTGTTTTTTCTTCAGACACGTGATTTGTTCCCATGACGACCAGTTTTGGCGGTTTAAATAAAGAAACTAATTAGATGCCATAGACTGCTGAGAGTTTCCTACTTGTTTTCTGTTCTATTTTTCAGTAACTTATTTCACAAATAATCGTATTGTATCTACTACTTATGCTAAACACGAATGGAGCTAAAAAACCTAAATAGTGCAGACCTATCCTGCAGAGACTCACATTCACCCAAAGATCATCTTTTAAAAAAATATTTGTAGCAGTATTATTTTATTGTCAATAAAGTATCAGAGCAAATTAATCATTTTTAGTTTGGAACTTTTTCTTCTCTGACTGCATTAAAATGTCCCTTCCAGCCCTAGCCGGATTGGCTCAGTGGATAGAGTTTTGGCCTGTGGACCGAAAGGTTCCAGGTTTGAATCCAGTCAAGGGCACGTACCTCGGTTGCAGGCTCCTCCCAGTCCTGGGCCCTGGTTGGGGCTCATGCAGGAGGCAACCAATCGATGTATTTCTCTCACATCGATATTTCTCTCAATCTTTCTCTCTTCCACTCTCCCTAAAAATTAATCGAAAAATATCATCAGGTGAGGATTAAAAAAAAAAAGTCCCTTCCAGTATCACGACCTCCATCCCTACAATGATTGTTTGGCTCTTAAAAAAGCACAAAAATATGTATTGAACTATTTCTTCCTATGTATGTTTTTTTTTTATTAGATTTAGCTTTAATTTAAATAAATTTTAACAGTTAAGTCATAAAGCAAATCGCCCTGATTTTTCTCTTTTGACTTCATTGTTTCAACGAATATTTCTGAGCACCTATTGGATGAGAGGTGCTGTCACATGTCCCCTTGTGATCTAAAGAGAAAACTCACATTCTCTTGAACACCAGAAAAGAATTATATAAGCATAGAGAAAATTTCCATCTAATAGTTTATGACTGCTTATCATTGGATCCACTAGTTAAAGAACAGGATTGAATGACTAGCTTTCTTTCTATAAAAAAATTGTTGCCCTAACTGGTTTGGCTCGGTGGATAAAGCGTCAGCCTGTGGACTGAAGGGTCCCAGGTTCGATTCCGGTCAAGGGCATGTACCTTGGTTGTGGTCACATCCCCAGGAGGAGGTGTGCAGGAGGCAGCTGATCGATATTTCTCTCTCATCGATGTTTCTAACTCTCTATCCCTCTCCCTTCCTCTCTGTAAAAAATCATTAAAATATATTAAAAAATTGTTGATAAAGTAAGGAGGATTTTTAAAAGATATACAAATAAGACCCTATATAACTTGTGGAAGTATAAATTGATACAACCACTTTCTAATATTGTTTGGCTGTATCTAGTAAATCTAAATATACATATACCCTATACATCGGCAATTCAACTCCAATTTCTATACCCAACAGAAATATGCATATATATTTAACAAAGACCCCTTCCAGGATTCTCATAGCAGCATTATTAAGAATAGCTAAACAATGGAAACTACTGCACATTCACACAATTGAACTGAGTTCTATGTAGTAATGAGAATGAAACATTTACAACTTTATGTGACAGCATAGATGAGCCTCACAAATACAATGTTATATGAAAGAAACCAGATGCAAATACATACTATATCATTGCATTTATATAAAATCTGGAGACAGGAAACCTAATTTTATTAAAGTCAACACAGTAGTTTTTGGGGTGGGGAGTAATTGGATGAGATCATGAGTGATAAGTTTCTGGTGTGCTGGTAAGTTCTGTTTCTTGATCTTGGTGCAGATTTAGTTTGGGAAATTCATTGAGCATCATGCTTATAATATGTGTGCTTTTCTATATGTAAATTTTACTTCAATAAAAAGTTTTTTAAAAGACACTAAAATAATCTTAAAAACCAGCAGAATATACTGAAATTTCATGTTTGCTTAATTTGCCCTACCTTTTTTATTATTACTACTATTATTTTTGGTCTTCTTTATTGTTATTTTGTTTCATTCTAGTATGTGGCAGAAATGATATTTTTTACCACATTCATTTTTGCCCTTACAAGGCCAATTAAATATTGTGGTTTAATTTGTATCATGTATTCTTACTTTCTTCTATCAAGACTTTCCGTTTATTGTTCTAGATGCCAAGGTTTTGCATAAGCAATCTTATTATCAATCAGGGATGTGCAAAACTGTCAAAGTGAAGCAGAATTAGCTGTGAGTCTATGACTTTGACAAATGCCATTGCAGTCCAGCTGCCTGCTAGTCACAGTTATGGCTACTGCATCGATAAATGGTGCTTGAAAATTAATTAAATCCTATTATATAGACTAAAATGAATAAAGGGCCGGGAGAAAAAACAAACAAAAAGGGATTGACGAACAGCAGCTTATAGAATTGAAGAGATATCTTTCGGTGTAAACAGAGAGATCATTAAATGCACTGCCGGGGTCCAACCCCAGCAGGTCCAGGGGTCCCCAAAGGTGTGGACGGAGTCGGCGAAGAAGGAATGACATGGAGGCAGCGTTCAGTTGATCAGCAGCCTAGCCAGGATCTCTAGCCAGGATCTCCAGCCAAGTTCTGGTCTGGATCTCCAGCGAAGTTCTGGTTAGGATCTCCAGCCAGGTTCTGTGTCCATGTTCTCTTGCTAGGTTCTCCAGCCAGGTTCAGTCCAGGTTCTCCAGCCAGGTTCAGTCACCAGGTTCTCTTGCCCATTTCTGTAGTCAGGTTCAGTCCAGGATCTTTTGCCATGTTCTCTCCAGCGAAGTTCTTCTGTCTCTAGTTCTGTGTTCTAAGTTCTGTCTTCTTACATCTGTATTTATACCAGTTGATTCAATCCTATCAATCTCTATTACAAAGGTTAGGGCGTTTCTTATCTCCATTCCAGGGAGTAAAGATTATGTAGCTTAAGCACGATTGTTCGTAGTTAAAGTGATTAATTACCCGCCTGGCACTTAGTTAAGAGGTTTTATTCCCTCCCTAACTTCAGGGGAAAATCCCTACCTGGGGAAACAACCTTTCTCAGAGAGGAGACCTTGGTTAAAACACATAGTGCCAAGAAGGTGAGCAAACATATTAAGAACAATATGCCATTTATGCCAGGTTCCTTGAAACAGCAAGGATGGACCAGCTCCCGGCAATGCACCAAAGATACTACATTCAGAGGTGTTGTCTTGACCAGCAAGGACTGAGAAGTCATTCTGTTGAACTTGGAAAGGTTCAAGTCAGGGCAAGAAATAAAATGAAATTCAACCAGGGGAAAATAGAAGCTGCTATGCCCAGGGAAAGTAATCTGAAACACAAATATTCTATGGGAGAGAGAAGCTGGAAAAGGCCAGTATCCTGAGAGAGGCTACAGAGAGTAAAAAGCATAAGAAATTTGGTACCAAGAACTAATAGGACTAGAAAGAGAAAAAGGCCACTGGCCATTCTCAACTCTGAGGGCTCAATTTTTCTTATTTCCCTTTAAGCTACCCTGGAGCTCCCTTCAAGGTGAATAGTTTGAAATGGAGTTGGATTTGGAGGGAAAATTTTTTTATCTCTGATCCTTGCACTGTTTCCTAGACTGAAGACAAAAGCTCTCCTTTAAAAAAAGTTGCATGCATATGCTCACACGTGTGTGTGTGTGTGTGTGTGTGTGTGTGTGTGTGTGTGTTTATTACTTGAATTCCCTGTTGTATCATTATGATTAGAGCACAATTGATGAATCTACTTCAGAGGTGGCTAAGGTACCAATAACTGGGGTTTGGTCCTGCCCCACCTTGACCTCTAGCTCATCAAATATCAAAGTCAGTCTCTGGTAGTTTGAATTTAGCCCTCCTTTTATACTGTCTTTTGGTTATTACATTTCCCGAACTGTGGATAATATAAGCTATTGCTGGATGCATGTTGTATACCCTATAAATAATTCATAGGATACATTACATGCTCTATCTTGTGTTAAAAATTTCATTTGCTGATGAAAACTCGGGTACAAGCAAGATGTCAATAAAATGAAGGCATGCGAATTTTAAAGAAAAGCACTCAGAATTACTATAATTCAACCAATTAAAGAAAGTTCCTAGAGACATCATGGTGACTTGTAGAGTTTAAGGCATTTGCAAGAACAATGTAATACATTATGAAAAATGAAGAGGTTGCCGAAACCGGTTTGGCTCAGTGGATAGGGCGTCGGCCTGCGGACTGAGGGGTCCCAGGTTCGATTCCGGTCAAGGGCATGTACCTGGGTTGCGGGCACATCCTCAGTGGGAGTGTGCAGGAGATAAACCCATTTTCTTGCCTTTCCAGAACCTCTTAGGCTATGATTCAGATTATATTCTCTGATTACTATCTTCCCCTGCACAATCCCCTTAGCCTCTAGTTGTGCCAACACCAAAAAGTCCCTAAATTCTTATGGGAGAGGAGAATGAGGGTATCAGAATTCTGGGGACTCCTGTACAAGGAATTGGAAGAGGAAAGCTTGGACCTAATTCTGAGGGAAATGGGGCAGCATGGTAGACCCGATAGCTTACATTTTATTAAGTTATATTGACAGAAGAGTTGGAAATGTACTAACAGCGAGTGACTCTTGGGCAGAATAATCCTTTTTCAAAGCTATTATAACTGATTTACTGAGAAAGCTTGAGAGTTGACCTAAGAGAGTAGTGATGGCAAGGGTAAGGGAGGGGTGCTGAGGAAATACCTAAGAAGTAGAATTTACAGATCTGTCACTAGTAGAATATTGAAGTAGAAAAATGGATAGAAAAGGAATGCCAGGGAGACTTCCAGGGTGAATTGCTTGGTCAAGGAATACAGGAAGAAATTTTTGTTGTGGCTTGGAGAGAGGAATGCCTCATTTTGGACAAGCTGAGTTTTATGTGTCTGGTGTAAGGAAATATACTAGTAAATATGGACCCAAGGTAATTTTGGTTTCATACAATTTTAAAGGTATCTTAGTTTGGGTTCCTTTAAACAGATCCTGAGACAAAGACTAGGGTGCTGGCTGTTTATTTGGGAGATGATCCCTGGAAGCACAAAGGGAAAGGAAATTTGTAAGCAGCCAGAGATTTAATTTCACTGGGGAGCGCTCTGAGAAACTGCGTGGGATATGCTTCAGAATTGACTCTCCCAGAGGATGGGCAAGCAAATGTGGTTGATCCACCATTTGTCATCCTTCCTTGGTAAATGTTTGCTTTGTTTTGGTCTTGCCTAAAGAAATAAGAATCCTGACAAGACACAATGATATCCATTTATAAAGGAAAAAATCATGTATGTTGTCATATGTTGGTATTTGCTGGAGGCATTGTAGGTTACTCATCAAAATGGTTATTCTAGGCAGGGGCTGGAATTGCAGCACAGACAGACCTGTTGGCGAATATGGTGTTCAAAGGCACTGGCGATGTCTGATTTCAACACATAGTTGGTCGTGGTGATTTAACAGGCAAGGAGAAGAGCATGTCGAGTGTTGGTGCTCTTAGTAAGGTCAGGCAGAGAAGCATGTTGACTGTTAGAAATAGGGAGCCAGTGGTTTTTGTGTTAAAATTCACTATTCCTTCGCCTAGAAATGGGGAACTGCAAGTATAAAGCAGGGCACCAAGCTCAGAGAATATGAAAAGCCTAAAGAAATTGCTGGAATCAAATTAATAAAGAAGCCCATCTTCTAAATTGGGAGATAGGGCAGAGAATTACAGTTTATCAACCAAGGGAACATTGCAGGAAACTGTGGTTATTGATTTTTTTCCTGATCGTGAACTCCATTTGATATGGGACTAGAGCAACTCAATCAGTTCCCAATTCATGTTAGAATTGGGGTGTACGCCTGCAGGTGGGTGTCAGTTGGTAGTGCACGAGGGTGGGGCTGGAGGGATGCCAAAACAGAGAGTTCTAGCAGAGCCTCCTATTTGCCAGCTAAATAGATTCTTGACATCTTTGAAGAACTGACTATATTCAGTCATCATATTTCTCCAATGGAGTCAAAGGCACATATATTGCTAGAATGTCAGTATAAATAATTAATGCCCATAAAAAATTGTTCATACAGCTCTGACCGGTTTGGCTCAGTGGATAGAGCATCAGCCTGCGGACTCAAGGGTCCCAGGTTGGATTCTGATCAAGGGCATGTACCTTGGTTGTGGGCACATCCCCAGTAGGGGGCGTGCAGGAGGCAGCTGATTGATGTTTCTCTCTCATCGATGTTTCTAACTCTCTATCGCCCTTCCTCTCTGTAAAAAATCAATGGAATATATTTTTTAAAAAAGTGTTTATACATTTGTCAGTTTCTACTTAAATAATGTTACATTTTCAAAATAGTTACTATTCTCCTTTTATGAGTAAAGTACTGTGCAGAATATAAAAAAAAATAATAAAACACAGTCCCTCCCTTGCACAAGCCTACAATATTATTAAATGTACACAATTACCACATTGTATGTGTCTCTAGCACCTGGCATACTGTCTAATATATAAATACTTGGTAAATATTTACTAAATTAAGAGCTCATAGGAAATCCAATGTTTTCCTAATGTAATTAAAAACCCTTTTCTTCCGTGTTTAGCAATGGAGAAAGCCTCTCCAACTGCAAAGGAAAAGATGAACGTTTTGCACAAATACTTACCTCTAATATTCATCTTCCTATTGGAGTCTCACTAATTCTTATTGCCAGTGTGCCAAGGAGGTATCGATCTCCCAAAGGTGAACTCATGTCCCTTCCTCCTATACTGCAAACCACACTTGAGGTTAAGATAAAACATTTAATGGCTAGACTTTGAATAACACCTGACACATGGTAAGTACAGTTGGCCTTTTACATCCACAGGTTCCACATCTGCAGGTTCAACCAACTGCAAACCAAAAATATTCGGAGAAAAAAATGTTATGTTGTTGCTGACATGTACTATGTAGTTACCTATGATGGTTGCATATGTACTGAATATGTACAGACTTTTCTCTTGTCAGTATTCCCTAAAAAATAAAGTATAGCAACTCTTCACATAGCATTTACATTGTATTGGGTATTATAAGTAATCTAGAGAAGATTTAAAGTATACAGAAGGACGTGTGTAGGTTATATGCAAATGCTATGACATCCTATCTAATAAAAGAGAAACATGGTAATTAGCGTACGTCCGCTACCCTTCCCATTGGCTAATCAGGGTGATATGCAAATTAACTGCCAGCCAAGATGGCGGCCGGCAGCCAGGCAGCTTGAAACTAACATGAGGCTTGCTTGCTTCAGTGACGGAGGAAACCAACGTTCCCCGCCTGCCATGCCAGCCTCTGAGCTTGCAGTTTGAAACATTGTTACAAATATAGAAGCTAAACAAAACCCCCGAAACCTGCTTTCAGCGAGCCGGGATCTCAGAGCTGGAGTTATACATCGTTTCAATTATAGAACCGAAACAAACCAGATACCTGCTTTCAGCAGCAGAGGCCTCAGAGCTGGAGTCAGAGCTAAAGCTGGCCCAGAATAAAAAGAAAAAGAAAAAAAGGAGCAGTTGGGAGCTTCAGCCCTCAGCCCCTCACCCAGACTGGCCAGGCACCCCAGTGGGGACCCCCACCCTGAAGGGTGTGTGACCAGCTGCAAACAGCCATCATCCCCTCAGCCAGGCTGGCCAGGCACCCCAGTGGGGACCCCCACCCTGATCCAGGACACCCTTCAGGGCAAACCAGCCGGCCCCCACCCGTGCACCAGGCCTCTATCCTATATAGTAAAAGGGTAATATGCCTCCCAGCACCGGGATCGGCGGAGCCGTGAGGCCTCCTGGCACCAGGATCAACGGAGCTGAGAGGCCTCCTGGTACCGGGATCAGTGTGACAGGGGGCAGCGCCCAAACCCCTGATCGCCCTGCGGCTCTGTGTGTGACAGGGAGCGGGGCCACAACCTCCCTATCTGCCCTGCTCTGTTCGTGACAGGGGAAGGCGCCCCAACCCCCTGATCAGCCCTGCTCTGTACCTGATAGGGAGGATCTCCTCAACCCCCTGGTCGCCCTGCGGCTCTGTGTGTCACAGGGTGCAGCGCCCCAACCCCCTGATCAGCCCTGCTCTGTGTGTGACAGTGGGCGGCACCCTAGCCCCCTGATCAGCCCTGCTCTGTGCCTGATATGGGGGAGCTCCCCAACCCCCTGATCGCTCTGCGGCTCTGTGTGTGACAGCATGCGGTGCCCCAACCCCGCCCCCCACGGGCTCTGCTCTGTGTGTGATGGGGTAGAGCCATAACCTCCCCATTGGCCCTGCCCTGAGTGTGAGAGTGGCGGCACCCCAACCCGCCCCCCCCCCACAGGCCCTGCTCTGTGTGTGATGGGGTAGAGCCATAACCTCCCCATCGGCCCTGCCCTGAGTGTGACAGTGGCGGCGCCCCAACCCCCTGATTGGCCCCTGCTCTGTGGGTGATAGAGGGCAGCGCCCCAATCCCCTGATCCGCCCTGCTCTGTGTGTGACGGGGGAGGTGTCCCAACTCCCCTATCGGCCCTGCTCTGTGAGTGACAGGGGGGAGATCCCCAACCCCCTGATCGGCCCTACCCTGAGCGTGACTGAGGGTGGCATCGCAACCTCCCAATCCGCCCTGCTCTGTGCATGACAGGGGGCGGTGCCCCAACTCCCCAATTGGCCCTGCTCTGAGCCCGACCACCTAGGGATTGGGCCTGCCCTCTGCCACCCAGGAGCAGGCCTAAGCCAGCAGGTCGTTATCTCCCAAGGGGTCCCAGACTGTGAGAGGGCACAGGCGGGGCTGAGGGACCCCCTCTCCCCCCCCGAGTGCACAAATTTTTGTGCACCGGGCCTCTAGTTTTATTATAAAGGACTTGAGCATCCGCAAATTTTGGTATATGTGTGTGGTGGGAGGTGTCTTGGAACCAATATTCTAAAGATACCAAGGGATGACTGTATGATATAAGTGCTTTTTATCTTTTAATTCTGGGCTCAGTGGATAGAGCATCGGCCCATGGACTAAATGGTACTGAGTTCGATTTCTGGTCAGAACCACATGCCCAGGTTTCGGGCTTGATCCCCAGTAGGGGGCGTGCAGGAGGCAGCCCATCAATGAGTCTCTCTCATCATTGATGCTTCTATTTCTCTCTCCCTCTCCCTTCCTCTCTGAAATCAATAAAAATATATTTTAAAAAAAACCAAACAAACTGAGGAACAGAATGATGAAGTAAGTTGCATCAGTTAACCTAGCTAGGAAATGCCAAGCCAGGAGTACAGCTCAGGCAGTGTGACTTCAGGGTCTATCTTTGTAAGTACTACTCTCTCCTACTCTAAGACTTTATTCTGCTTCACAGGGGGCAAAGGGCAGTTATCCCTGGGAAAAACATATGATGGACAAATTGCTTATACAGTGATGCTTGTCTGAATCTTTGTTTCTCTTACTTGAGCAAGTTTCCTGTGTGAGGTGCCATCTTTTCCTTCTGCTTTGCAGTATTCTCTCTTTCTAAGGCTCCCTTCTAGGACCTGTTCCTCACGTGACTGACAGGAGACTTATTCTACTCGCCATGCTTCCATCTTAATTTAAGTGAAAATAATAGGGAAACTGTAAAGAATTTTTTTTTGGTTAATCCTCACCCGAGGATATTTTTCCATTGATTTTTAGAGAGCGTGGAAGAGAGAGGGAAAGACAGAGAAATATCAATGTGAGAGAAACATCGCTTGGTTGCCTCCTGCACGCACCCAGACCAGGGCCCGGGCTGGGGAGGAGCCTGCAACTGTGGTATGTGCCCTTGGCTGGAATCGGACCTGGGACCCTTCAGTCTTCAGGCTGATGCTCTATCCACTGAGCCACACCAGCTAGAGCTATAAAGAAGTGTTAAAAGACAAAATGTTATTATCTATACTTAGCATTCCTAATTACAGTTAAAATACTTTGCTCTAACATCCCATATTAGGTGAAAATGGCAAAACATATCAGCAAGAATGTTCACAGAATCTTAATCAGTAATCCAATTAGTTTGGTAGTTATATATAGAAGCATCCTGAAGAAAGGTGACTATGCTGATATATGTAATGATGACATAGAAAAGGTTGGACCTATTGTTTATATTAAAGAAAGAATGAGTTATATTTATATTTGGATCAGTTCATGCTCTAGTACTGATAAAAACCACTTGGAAGTATAAAGATATGGACACGGGAATTTCATCACTTCTTCATCATGCATTCATTACCTAAAAAACAGCTTGAACATTACTCCTTATCAATATTAAATTTTGTTTTTCCTCCTGGTATGGAAGACAGCACATTGATTTGTCTATTTTGTCTAACACATTTCTAGAGGAAATGATTCAAAAATATAACTTCATATTTCCTTTGGAATGTGTGTATGATTTGCCACACTTTAGGGTTTGTTGCAAAACTGTGCAGTAAATACTGAAAGGGTGGCTATGATATTTTAGTGGCTTCATAGATTTTACCTAAACGTGCATATTTACACAACAAGAAACATTTTTTTAAATCTTTCTGAAGATTAGCAGCACATCTGTTCACGTTTAACATCTGATTACCAATAAAAACATATGAAAGAATAAACTGAGGGGCTTTTGTTATTGTTGGTTCCTCCTGTGGCAGGTATCTAGTCGTATTCTGTGCCAAGTTACTTTTTAAAGAGTACAATATATTTTTTCCAATTCAAAAATAAAATATTCCCGTACCAGATTTATGGAACCAGCAACACATTCATTTGCATTTTTCAACTCAGACATGACAAACATCCAAGCAATTTAGGAATGTTACTCATAAATCGTGTCCACTCGGGTGGACTAGTTCCCAAATTTTTGGAGCTTGCTTCCCACTCAAGAATAAAAATGAATTTTAAAATCTGATTGCATCATACTGAGCACAGTACAAATGTTTATGAATATTCACTGTAAAATTAGAGGTTATTGGAGTCTTACGTTTTGAATTAGTATGAAAATGGAGTTTTCTGAACTCCCTGGGTACTAACTAAAACACTCCGTAGACTGAGATAATGTTGGGAGAATTTCTCTACCAGATGGAGTCAATTCAGGATTCCATGGAAGTGGCAAAATTGCAAAAGGTCTGAAAATGCTGTTATACGGGGCCTGGGTGAAGGAACTGGGGAGGTTTACCTGGAAGGCCTGAGGTCAAGCATGATATTGTTCTTTGAATGTATGAAAGGCTAGTATTGAAGAGGGAATGTGCTTTCCCTGAGCACTCAGAAACAAAACCAGGACCAAGGGGCTAAAGATAGCATATGTCAGCTCTTTCTAACTTGAGATCTTCAGAAGGTGGTGGGCTCTCCGGGTCAAAACATATTAAAGGTAGAAATGAGATGACGATCTATCTGTTTTCAGTGGTTCTCAACCTTCCTAATGCTGTGACCCTTTAATACAGTTCCTCATGTTGTGGTGACCCCCAATTTCATTGTGACAAATTGAACATAATTAAAGCATAGTGATTCATCACAAAAACAATATGGAATTATAGATGTGTTTTCTGATGGTCTTAGGCCACCCCTGTGAAAGGGTCGTTCGACCCCCAAAGGGGTCGTAACCCACAGGTTGAGAACCACTGGTTTAGATAGCTCTGAATTGATAGAATTTTTTCAATAGGTGGGAGGTGGGGTTAGGTTATTTCTAGAGTCTCCTTCCTACTTTATGCTTTATTTGTTTGTTTGTTTCATTATAACCTCATCACTATCCGATAGTGAAGGGCACAAATGCTGACCAGTCTAGTTTTTATGATCCAGTGTGGAAATGCCCAATTCACTGTTTCAAACAGAGTGGCTTATAATTATCCATAGGATCTAATTTCTACAGACCATATTAATACATGGAGTCATTCATTACTTTTTTATACTGCAGACATCTGCATAATAAAAGACAGTTGCAAAATTAATTATAAAAGTAATGATATCGCCTGGCCAGCCTTACGATTAGTTTATTTGAAGCAGGATCTAAGCATTGTCCACACATTGCCACAGGCTCTTACTTCCTTCAAAATTTCTTTTAATATAAATGAGCCCGCACTCCCATTTTGTTTCTTATTTTTCCTGCCTATTTTCTTATTTTTTATTTGTATTGATTTCAGAGAGGGAAAGAGATAGAAACACCAATGATGAAAGAGAATCATGGATCAGTTGCCTTCTATACTCCCCCTTCCCCACTGGGGATTGAGCCTGCAACCCGGGCATGTGCCTTGACCAGGAATGGAACCATGACCTCTTGGTTCACAAGTCAATGCTCAACCACTGAGCCATGCCAGCCAGGCCTGCCTATTTTCTGATTGCAGAAGTCAGGCCCATGTTCCTATAGAATGGTGCATATTATTGATATGGCAGTTTTTTCCTTGTGGTATCACTTAACTTATTCCTTTACATCAGCGGTTCTCAACCTATGGGTCGTGAACCTTTTGGGGGTCAAACGACCCTTTCACAGGGGTTGCCTAAGACCATCGGAAAACACATCTATAATTACATATTGTTTTTGTGATGAATCACTAGGCTTTAATTATGTTCAATTTGTAACAATGAAAATACATCCTGCCTATCAGATATTTACATTATGATTCATAACAGTAGCAAAATTACAGTTATGAGGTAGCAACGAAAATAATTTTATGGTTGGTGGTCACCACAACATGAGGAACTGTATTAAAGGGTCGCAGCATTAGGAAGGTTGAGAACCACTGCTTTACATCCCTTACATTTTTGATAAGTGGGGATTAGTACTAGAAGCTTGATTAGATTCAGCTTCAATATTATTGATAAAACTCTTTTATAGGCGAGGCTATGCACTTTATACAGCATATCAACTCAGAAGATGCATAGTATTGATTGTCTTACTATCAATGGTGCTATATGTAATCAGTGAGTTTAGTTGCCAGCAGCCTGGTCCTGCCATTGTCAATTTCCCACTCAACCTCTCATCTGGGTTTTATCTGTTGATGCTCATTAAAGAATCCGTTGTTTTACTAGGGATTGCAAAGTGGTTATTTTCTAATTGGCAGTCTAAAAAATGGTTCATAGTAGAAAGACAAACTAAATGCTTATTCACTTATTTGCCAATTTTGATAAAGATCTTATGCTGCTGTTTCTCTCAATTTTGTCCAATCATGATAATTTTTCTTTCTATTTTTTTTATTTTGGAATATTACTAGACATTTGTAATATTTAATTAATTCAATATATTTATAAATTATATTCATTATTTATTATTCAATTTGATGCTCAAATTGTCCCTTCATGTTAACTCTGGTATCTTTCTGTCACTACCTTTTAGTTTTTGATAGCTTCCCTCTTGTTATAATACTAGAGGCCCAGTGCATGAAATCGTGCACAGGTAGGGTCCCTAGGCCTAGCCTGCAATCAGAGCCATCTTCTGCCTGCTCACAAGTCCCTGGTCCTGCCCTGCTGCTGCCAGCCACCCGGTTCCCCTCGCCAGCCCCTGGTTCCACCCCACCGCTGCCACCAGCCACCCTGGTCCCCCGTTTGCCATCCGAAAATCTGAGCCTGCGGGCTGGGGGGAAGGGACTGAGAGGTGGTCAATGCACCTCATAGTGACTGGTCGCGTGGTTGTTCCGGTCGTTCCACCGTTATGGTCCCTGGGCTTTTATTATCTAGGATAATAAAACTTGGAAGTGAACTGCATGGCATGGGCACCACTCAACACTGCATGGCATGGGCACCACCCATCAACTGCAGCAGAAAAACTGGCAGAACATTTTCACTTACTGAGCTTGGGGAGCAAATGATTTGCTTTGTCCATGGGAGCAGCGACAGCAAGAGTGCCATACAAGTCCCATGGTTCTTATCTGAAATTCAGCAGGTTTCAAGCATAAATGCCCCTCAGATTATTATGTGACTTCGGTCATTTTCCAGAACACTGAAATGGTTGTTTTGTCAATTTTTTATAGCTTTGTAATTCCTATTTTGGGAAAGGATTTTCTCATTTCCTCACTTGGCCATAGCTAAAATCCAGCCTCAGCTAAGCATTTTATTTTATGTTGTCAATCAATCAATAGTTGTCGGTATCAATTCAACAGCAACAAGAATCCCCAATTTGGGGGCAGTGAAGAAGAAAACTTTATTCAGTGCAAACAGGTCAATTGTGAAACATCACGGCTGTGAGAAGAGCATGACTGTGAGAAGAGCATGAGACTGTTGGACAGCTCAACAGTGTTACAGTTCAATTATGAATCAGTGTTGGGGAGCACACGAGACTTGGTTGGAAAGTTGTCAGGAGGACATTCTGAGAAAAGGGAAGTGTGTGGTAAGCCGCCTGCCCTGTTTATAAGAATTCTGACTTAGGGGAGACTCAGGGGAGTGTGGAAGGCGGTGCCCCTGATAATTCCTTGATCTTTCCAAACAAGCCTGTGCATGTGCAGACCCCAGGGTGTTTACTGGAATCCTTATGCTTACTCCCTGGGTGCCCTTGCCTACAGGACAATGTAAACGGATGTGTCCTCCCAAGATTACTCACCCTACTGATTGCACCTAAAGATAAAAATTCCAATAAAGGCCTAACGAGGCAGGCAATCGAGGCTGCCCTGGCCACTAGAACCAGGGGCCCCTTAGCCCTCTTTTTCACAGTCAAACTGTGTCTGAGTCATCTGTTCATCCATTGTTCAGGGGCTGCTGGTCAACCCCGGCAAGGTGGTGCCCTGTGTGAGGAGCCCCGGCAAATCAGCATGCTGGAAACAGCAGGGCTGTGAGGCCCTGGGGAGAGATGGCCCTGGGGCTAGGAGGCCCTGGGTTTAGGCACCCTCCAGTTGGACAGCTCTGCTCTTCTCCACTCCATTCTGGTTCGGTCTGCTCTGCTCTGTCTTGCCCTGCCCTGCCCTGCTCTGCTCTGTCCAGGTGAGATGTCTTTTGTATTTCATCTTCACTGTTTCAGCTCCAGCCTGTGGAAAGTGCAATCGCCAAGCCAGAGGGGAGATGACTGATATAGACAGAAGTCCCTGCCCTTGGTTCCTGATTGTTTTGCTCTCATGCAAATCAGGACTTCCAATCCTCACTGTCTGATTGGTTCAAAAGTTGCTGTCCTGATTGTCAGAATGGAGCTGCTCAAATGAGTGAAAATGGTGATGGGGATATAGGTGCCCATCTCTGATTGGATGGGAAAATCCTTGGTCCTATTGGTTGAAATACTATTCCAAGAACACACTTATAAGGATGGCTAAGATGACAGGGACACAGTGCAGGCAGGTAGTTCAGTGTGGGAGGTAGGCAGCTTAGTGAAGGATTCTCCCTGAAGTGCAATTTGCTTGAGGCCCCTAAGTAGAAATTGCTGCTAGTCTCTGTTTGTTTGTTTGTTTGTTTGTTTGTTTTAAATTGGAGCTAACTTAAGCCACTGAGAACCCCTCTTAGTAGGTATCTTCTTTCTCAGGGTTCCATCACATCAAC
The DNA here is from genome assembly GCF_014108235.1 of Myotis myotis. Lineage (NCBI taxonomy): Eukaryota > Metazoa > Chordata > Mammalia > Chiroptera > Vespertilionidae > Myotis > Myotis myotis. Next base: position 3,550,519 of record NW_023416346.1, on the reverse strand, counting down.
AATTAAAGATTTCAAAAAAGTGAAGAAAAATAATAACCATAATAATTAAAAAGATGTTTTTCCCTGGCCGGGTGGCTCAGCTGGTTGGAATGTCATCCTGCACACCAAAAGCTTGCAGCTTCAGTTCCTGGTCAGAGCAATACCTAGGTTTTGGATTTGATCCTGGTTGGGGCATGTACTGTAGGCAACCTATTGAGCAAAAAGAAGGTAGAACAAAATGCAGCATTGCCTGGTAGATTTCTATAGAGGATTTTTCCCTGCTTCAACATTTTCCCAGGTACAAGAGGAAAAAGACATGCTGGCCCAGTGCAAGATTACACATGGAAGTCCAGTTACTATATGAATGAATAGATAAAATTTACAAATCAAGCTAACAAACTGGTAAACATAAAATATATCCACATATCCTATCCTCTTATGTTATCAAACAAACTTTTATAAAAACAAAGTTTGTATTTTGAAAGGTAAACTACTACAATTAATCATAGTTATGCATATCTAATTATTCTGCTGATGGGTTAGTAATGTTTAGGTGAATAATAAAATAAGCAAATATAATTTATTAATTATCATGTTCATTTCATGATTTTTTTCTTGCCTTAATGATAGCAAAATTCCTAATTACATTACTATAGCCAATATTTTCATATAATTTGTGAAAATTATTTATGCTGTTTACACTAATGCTCTAAACCAAAATTATCTATCAAGATTAAAAGCCACTTCCTTTTGACTCAGTGATTCCACTTCTGGGAATATATCCTAAGAATCCAAAACACCAATTCAATAGAATGTATGCACCCCTATGTTAATATCAATATTATTTTATAATAGCCAAGGTTTGGAAACAACAATAGACATTCTACCCCTCTTCCTTTAGTAGAAATCTGTTTTCAGCTGTGCATATGACCATCTAGAATAGAGACTTTATTTTTAGCTCCCGTGCTGAAAGGAAAGCATAACTGTTGCTTGGAACTTTCTGGAAGGCTGATTAAAGAAAGCTGACTTCTGGGAGGTTGCCCTTGGCACTTTCTGCTACTTGAAATGCAGTTAGATAGTAGAGATCTAGCAGCCATCTTTACCTTTAAGAATGGAAACCATATACTGGTATATGGGAGCACAAAGAAGGCATTCTGATTTCCTGCAGACACTTTGGAATTCCAAACCAGCTCCGGACTTCCAAATTTCAGACTCCTTTATTTGGAGAAAAGATATGATTGTGTGTTTAAGCCACTATTTTTCAGTCTGTGTAACTGCAGCTAAATATAGTTGCTTACTAAATACACTTTCAAATTTAATTTGATCCATGTCTGATATTGAGCGTACAAATATATTTTGAATTTTCAGTTTATCTCTCAAGTTTAATGATTCATTGATACCTCTTAGAGAAAAATCTTTATTTCAAAACATCAATTGTTTCCCCAAGGAATAAGAGATTTTTGATAGTAATATTTGATAGTCCCTAAGAAACCATAGCATTGATTTTACATCTACCGGGAAGCCTCTACATTTAACAAGTGTTTCCATACAAAGAAGGATTACAGAGGACAATATAATTATTACCTGAGAAGTTGTGATTAATCTTACTGCACACTTTTCCCATCATTCTTAAGCAATATATTATTAGATTTACTTGTTTTTGAGTCTATAAAATTATAGCTTACTGTATTTTGTCTTCTGAGATCTGCTTTTCTTTCTCAAAATTGCATATCCAAGATTCATCTGTGATTTAATGAGTCACTAAAAGCATGATTTAGTGTATAATTAGCTGTCATAATAGACAAACCCTCAAATCTCAATACTGTAACACAAAAGAAATGCATTTCTCTCCTGCATAAAGTCTGAAACGTACATGCTTTAATAATGGGTGGCTGTTGTCTAAGTGGTAAATTAGGAATTTAGAATCTCTCCGTCTTATTCTCTATGTCTTCAATCTATGGTTTGTCAAATTGCAGAGGTAGGAAAAACATGGAGGATTCACATAAGACTAGAGGCCTGATGCACGAAGATTCGTGCAAGAATGGGCCTTCTTCCCCTGGCTGCTGGCACCGCCTTCGCTCCGGCTGGGAGCCGCCTTTCTCCCTTTCCATGCTGCCCAGAGGCCCGGAGCAGCTGCGGCAGTGCAGAATGCCTGCGTCCTGCCCCGCCCCCAGCTGTTCAGCACCTGCATATGCAAATTAACCCACCATCTTTGTTGAGTTAATTTGCATACTCACTCCTGATTGGCTGGTGGGCACCACGAAGGTACAGTCAATTTGCATCTTTCTCTTTTATTAGTGTAGCTGTTTCTATGGGTCATGTCCACAAGTGGCACAAATCACTTCTTCTTGTGCTCCATTTGTGAAAACATAGTCATATGGTGTGGCAGCCATGGAGGTGTGCTTCTCAGATTCCTTCCAACACAGAAGCCGCTGAAAGGAGTACAGTGAGCTGACTGCTTCCAGCTGAGTACCTTTAGAATCTATCACATCATAATAGCTGAGGCCAGACTTTACCAGACAGTTCCCAGCCAATGGACAAGCACTGCAAGTGGGTCTGGATACTAGTATTTCTACCCAGTGCAGAATTTATCAGTGGGCAATCTTTGTGCTGGAACTTACCATCAGACTGGCCAAAACTTTCTTGGAGTTGCATGCAGTATAACTTTTTCTTTACCGGCTCATCCTTCCCCTCTCTGTTCATGTGGATCAGACCTGCATCATGGCTTAAGGCTCTCCCTGCCGACTCTTGCTCCCTCTTCCCTTTGTTGTTCACAGAGCTCATTTTCAATAAAACTCTTGTACTCCGAATTTCATCTTTGTGTTGGTTTCTTAGAGGATCCCAACTGACACACATGGTCACACATGAATAGAAGGGCAGCTGAAAAAATGAAGTCTAGCTATAATGCCAGGAAGAAGAAGAAATAGCTGCATTGACAAGCTAATCAGCATTTGCCATAATTTACCTCATTTATTGTTATTGATGAATGATTGTCTTTTGTTAATATACCACAATCTATCTTATTCTTTTACCTGTCAGTGGACAATTGGAATTTTCTGATGCATTTGAGGGTTTTTGTGTTTTTTGCCTTTACAAGGATTGTTGTCATGGAGAATCTTGCACATATTCTGGAACATAATTGTGAGAGTTTCTTAGTGATATGTACTTACATGTGCACATGTTCAACTTTGTGAGATTATGTCCCATTGTTTTCCAAAGAAGTTTTATCAATTTATACTCATGCCAACAATGTATAAAAGTTTTCTTTGGTCCACCTCCTCTCCTTCAATTGCTTTATTACACTCTTAATTTTTGTTATTATTGTAAGATATAAGATAATATTAGAATAAGTAATAATTTTCCTTTGTCCTTCACAAGTTGTAGGATGTAGTACAAAAGCTTTATCAACATTTGTCCTAGTATAGACAGCCCCTCTATGTATTACCTCATTCACACCATTCATTCTACTCAGGTCTGTCTGCTTTTTTTTCTTCACTGCTACCATTTATCATCTTTTGCTTCCTCATCAAGGGTTTTTTGCTTTGTCTTTCTCTTTTAATACTCTCTAATTATTTTCTTATTAAAAATAAGATTCCATCTGACATTTTCTTTTGATTAAGATTCATCTCAGAACACTTAAAGAAAATGAAAACCACACTAAATAAATAGAAGAAACTGGAGAAAGGAGAGCCACATGATGCATGCAACCCAGGGAAATGTCATGGTTTTCCTATTCCCACACCCAACTCACTACATAGGTACATAAATATACATGCGTGCGTATAAGATACTTGAGTATATATATATGACTGTATGCATAAATAAATATATCTATGTATTTACACATGTTATATTCATAATACTATAAGATATAAACATGTAAGCCTATATATGCATTATTATGTGTGCATTATATACAGTGGGGCCTTGACTTACGAGTTTAATTCGTTCTGAGACCGAGCTCGTTAAGGAGCTCGTTAACTCAAATTACTCTGTCAACTCTGCAAAAAATCGGCTGAGAGACAGCTGGTATCTCAAAACACTCGTTAGTTGGGACACTCGTAAGTCAAGGCCCCCCTGTATATATGTACATTATATATATGGTATACATAGATAGATACATTCAAGGTGCCTCACACAACATTAAAATTACTGACAGTATAGTAGATTAGTGTTAGTGAACAGTACTGAAATTTCTGACAGAGAAAAACAGGGACTTAGCACCTCATTGTCCAACTTTCGAGTTCACGTCTCCACTAGATGTTTGAGGCTGTTGCCTCCCTGTACGGCTTGCTGAGATTTACCATTGGGCAGAATTGCACACTCTCTTCTCTCATATGTGTCCAAAAGGAAGACTTACAGGACGGGAAAGTCTCCTTTGGGTAGATTGTTATGTTTGTTAACAGAGGTCCTTCTATTCTCCATGACTACAGATGTAGGAGCCACTGTAAAGTATTAGACTACAGCATTCTTGGGAACTCTCAGTGGCAGAATCCTGAACGTCAGCAGAATGTGGGGGAAGCAGCTGACCAGTGCCCTCATCAGGGTGGCCTATGAGAACTACCTTTTCTCCAAAGAATCCAGAGCAGAAATGGTAACCAAGCTATGAGAAGAGAGCAACCTCACCTGAACCCTAGTATAATGGCACACCGGGCATTTGCAGCTCTTTTCTTTATACCACATTGCAAAGAAGATGGAGTGAAAATGGTAGGAGAGCAGACCTTGTGTTCAAAATCAATCATCAGGCTCTGAAAATCCCCTGCATGCAAGCTGCCAGAGACACAAGTTTAGCTTTTCCTCTGGGGAGAAGAGAAAGGCTTTGGATTTAATATGACATTGACTTTGTAAAAAACAACAACACAGAACTGAGTCATAAAAACTCAAATAAAACTGCTTTCATAACTGCAAGTGGCTGGAAAGCTAAGAAATGAAGTTATTAAATTCTTCTCAAATAAGGAGGGAGTGAGAACACAGTTGGAAACAATAATTAAAAACACAGGACTTTGGACAAAGATGGCAATTTGGAGGTTCCTGAATTTCCCTTCTCCCATGGATGCACCAAATACACAGCTACACATAGAAAAATTCCTTCTGAGACAAATCCAGAAACTAGCTGAGTGGCTCCTACACATCAGATGACAGAAAATACCCAAATGGAAATGGCCTGCATCTATTGCTGCTAGTCATCGTCCTTTCTGGAACCTTGACACATGCTCAGTCACTGAGAGCCACTAAGCACAAAGACCATGGCTGGGACAGTCATCAAGGTCTGAGAAGCAATCAGAAGCGTGGGCCAAACTGACTGATGTGGGGCATCACCTACATGAGGCCAGCCCATCAAGACCGGGGGAGGTGGCTGTTGTGAAAATGTCCATACTGTCTCAATAAATATACAGATTAAATGCAGTCCTTATCAAATTCCAATGGTTTTTCTCAGAAATAAAAAGAAAATCTAAAATTTGCATGGAACCACAAAAGACCCAAAGAACCAGAGAAATCTTGTTAAAGAAGAAGATAACTGGAATTGTCACATTCTAATTTCAAATTATATTACAAAGCTATAGCAACGAAAATAATATCATGTTGACATGTATACACACACACAGATCAATGGAACAGAATAGGAAGCCCTGAAGTAAGCCCATACATATATAGTTAGTTAATATTTAACCCAGAAGCCAAGAATATACAATGGGGAAAAAGATAGCATCTTCGGTAATGGTGTTAGGAAAACTGGATATTTACATGCAAAAGAATGAAACTGGACCCTATGTTATACCCTAGCAACAAAATGAACTCAAAATGGACTGAAGACTTGAATGTAATAACTGAAGCTATAACCAAATCCTAGAAGAAAACGTAGGGCATGAATTCCTTGGTCTTAGTCTTGGCAACGATGTTTTTGAGTTTGACATCAAAGCAAAAATAAACTAAAAGACTTTGCACAACATGAAGAGACTCTTCAGTGAACATTACAAATATCTGGGTGAGTTTAGGTTACTGGTTCTGCGCTAACTTGCCAGATTAAGAAATTTAATATACTAGCAGATCTTAGTTTTTTTAACTATAAAATCATGGGTTCATTCAGTTAGTCAATACTTATTAAGCACTTTCTATATGCTAACCATTTTTATAGGCAATAGAGGTGCATTACAATTATTAGAAAGATATTTTTTTCTAATAGCCTGTGGTTCTATTACATTTATTTATTACATCTGTAATATAAAAATAAGCAATTCTATGAAGATAATTGTCACAACTCATGAGCTGTCTTGACTGTGGAAAGGGCAGCTAAGGATAAAGAGCTTGTAATGTTTAAAAACTGTTTCTAACAAAGGAGTCAAGTCCCTACTTATTATATTTAGGTGAGAGTATGAGGGCATTTCCTTATTAATGTGTGAATATTACTCTGTGGCATCTGTGTTAAGGCAGGAGGGGTAGGTTGTGGGTATGCAGGCACCATTGGTAGGCTGTCACACGGTGAACTCAGTAAAAAACATGGTAAGATTTGAGGCAATTGAGAAAGAAGGAGTCAGGGAAGGTGCTAAGAAACCAAAGTCCAGCTAGAAGACTTTGAACTTGCAAATGAAGAGTTAAGGATATCCACTGTGGTGCCTCCTTTCACGCTGTCAGGGAGTAGCATTGCCAGTTAATATGAAGTCAGGGAACACAAAGGACTCACTTTGCCTGAAGAGCTAAGAAATAAACAGATTTTGTTTTGTTTTAGAGCAAAATGAAATGCTTTAAACGCAGTCATTTGAAGTCATTTTGTGTTTAAAGGAAATGAGGGATGAATGTGGGTGGAGAAAATGACTCTCCTGGTCCCAGGCAAGCCTTAGAGGAAAACAGTGTTCTGCAGGCACCCAGCTCATGTGGGGATCTGCTGGAAAACCTAACAGAGCACTGGGCTTGTTGCAGCTTAATATTAGCTCCATTTCTGGTACCATGAAGAGAGGGGGAAAGTCCATTCAGATACTTTCAAGAGCATCCTTTTTTTAAAAAAAAAAAAAATAGGTTTATAGTGTAACATTGATTACCATTCTATCACTTGACCTCTATTCTGATGAGGTAAAGCTATCCACCACATGGGCCTGGTGGCTCACACACAAGGATAATACAGGATTCCTTCCTATAATACATGGCCCAATGCAAATGGATGTGACTTAGTCTGAACCACAGAGTGGGTGACTAAACAGCAGAAATTCATTTTCTCACAGTTTGGAGGCTGGAAGTCCAAGATCTGGGTGCCCACATGGTCTGATTCTGGTGAGAGTGCTCTTTCTGGTATATGGATGGCCACCATCTCACTATATGCTCACCTGGCATCTTCTTTGTGAGTGCGTGGAGAGATGTTTGCAAGCTCTCTTCTTTTTAAAAAAAAAAAAATCTATTTTTTATTGATTTCAGAGAGGAAGGGAGAGGGGGAGAGAGAGAGAGAGAGAAACATCAATGATGAGAGAGAATCATTGATTGGCTGCCTCCTGCACACCCCCTACTGGAGATTGAGCCCACAACCCTGGCATGTGCCCCAACTGGGAAGTGAACCACGACCTTCTAGTTCATAGGTAGCTGCTCAACCTCTGAGCCAGGATAGCCAGGTGCAAGCTCTCTTTTTATAAGGGCCCCTGTCCTATCATTATGGCTCTGTCATTGACCTCATATGACCCTATTTTGCCTGATCTCCAAATACCATCATGTTGGGGGTTAGGGCTTTCACATATGAATTTGGGGGTATGGGAGACACAGTTTATCCCATACAAGGATGCTCCTTGCTCCATGTCAGCTGTACCTACAGATAAGTTGACAGAGATGTGGGGATTTTTGACTGCTGCCCTGGTTTTTATTAAAGAGTAGAGATTACCACAAACTCCAGAAACACCTAATAATTCGCACAAGCTATTTGTGCTTAGGGCTTAGTGTCAGAAACCACTTTCTTCCTCTTAGATCTCAACGAAATGATGAGTGCCAACTTGCCACCACGTTTTTCAGACCTCCGACCATAATGAGTGGGAAAGAAAAGAGCAGCCCCTGACATCCAGAGCGGATTTGACATTCACAGCTAGACCTCAGTATCATTTACAAGCTGAGCTGACACCAGGCTACTTTGTTTTCCTCATGGACACAAACACTCTAATAGAATACGATCCACAAACAAGATTATTCTGGCATCGTGACGAAATACAATGAAGCAAGCCATTTCATAACTGTGTCTAAGCACAGACAAAACCAAGGACATCGTGCCACTCACAAAACACGTAATCATAGAATCATTCACCCTCTAGGTCAGTATCCAATCTAAAAGAAACCCTTGCCCTGACCGATTTGGCTCAGTGGATAGAGTGTTGGCCTGCGGACTCGAGGGTCCCAGGTTCGATTCTAGTCAAGGGTATGTACCTTGATTGCGGGCACATCCCCAGTAGGGGGTGTGCAGGAGGCAGCTGATGGATGTTTCTCTCTCATCGATGTTTTTAACTCTCTATCCCTCTCCCTTCCTCTCTGTAAAAATCAATAAAATATATATTTTAAAAAATTAAAATAAACCCTTGCTTCCTCAGACCCTCCCAAGTGGTCTTTGGGTCTTCATGGACCAGCATTCAGGCATTTGGCAGATATTGATGGTAAAAAACAATTAAAAAGAAAAGGTCTAAACCTCTTAGTATATTTAAAGTGTGAAGACACACAGCGACTGTCAAGCTAGTTATGAGTCAAACCAAAAGTAGAAAGCGCACTTCTCAATTCCTAGACCAGTGCTGTTGGTTAACTTTCTGTATTACCAGTGCAATGGGAATTGTGATCATCATTAGTCCTATTACCAAATACCCCAGTTCTCCGGGGGAATATTACAGAATCAAATTTTTCTGACCCTTTGAAGTTCAGGTTGCTCTTTGAAGTTCAGGTTTCCTGACCCTTTGATGTTAGATTTGCTGTAACCAATGAACTGTGAGCAGAAGGAATGTGTGTCACTTCTGGGTAGAAGCTTTAACAGCCAGTGCATGATTCTCCACATTCGATTTTATCTCAGCAAGTGCGCAGGCGCAGAGGCAGTGCCTCCCTCCGCCTGGGTTACTGAGAATAACATAGAACGGGACCCTCTGCTGACCTACAGTGAGCATGCAATGTGAATAAGAACCTTTGTTGCTTTAAGCCAGCGGTTCTCAACCTGTGGATCGCGACCCCTTTGGCGGTCGAATGACCCTTTCACAGGGGTCGCCTAAGACCATCCTGCATATCAGATATTTACATGACGATTCATCACAGTAGCCACATTACAGTTAGGAAGTAGCAACGAAAATAATTTTATGGTTGGGTCACAACATGAGGAACTGTATTTAAAAGGCCAGAAGGTTGAGAGCCACTGCTCTAAGCCATTGAGATTTAGGAACTGTTTGTTATTCTGGCATAACCTAGCTTCTCCTGTTTGATATACATGCAGTTGTGCTCGTAGCCACATAACATACAACCCCCCCACTCACAGACATATAAACACATTCAGCACTGAGAGAAGTTGACTTTCACATAAAATGGTATCTACTCCAAAGGAAACAGCATTGTCTAAGTGGAACAATTTCCTGCACCCTTCTATTCCTCTTGCAAACAAAAGTCACAGGCAGCTCTAATTAAAGCACAGAATTTGCTTACAAGTGATGACCAGCTTGGAATAGTTGCCAATATTTTAACTACTGACAAATGAGTTCTTTGTGTAGCTCCCTCGGTGCCCCAAAAGATCAGGAAAATGCAAAGTTAGTCTTTTTGTCTACTGAGGAATGATCTTTCCAGTTAAAAACTGGGCTTTGAAAACCCAGGCTCTGCATCAGCTCCTAGAGCAGCGGTTCTCAACCTGTGGGTTGCGACCCCTTTGGCGGTTGAACGACCCTGTCACAGGGGTCGCCTAAGACCATCCTGCAGATCAGATATTTACATGAAGATTCATAACAGTAGCAACATGACAGTGATGAAGTAGCCACGAAAATAATTTTATGGTTGGGTCACAACATGAGGAACTGTATTTAAAGGGCCAGAAGGTTGTGAACCACTGTCCTAGAGTCAAATGTTGTGGATGTTAGAAGTGGATGTTCTTGCCCAATGAGGATGCTGAGATTGGAAGTCATATGGTCATTGCCACATAGAGAACCATGCCAAATACAGGCTAATTCTATAAGAAATAGAAAATAATAGAATTGAGATCATATACAGGGTGTACCATAAAATGTATACAAACTTTAACAGCCGATAGCTCAATTTTGAACATGAAATTTCTTATAATAAACATTGCCTTTATAATTATTTAAAGTGTATGTACACATTTTTGGGAGGAAACCCTATATATATTCGTCATATCAATACATGTAAATGAGCTTAAGTTACCTTTTAAAATAATGTTCAAATTCATTTGCAAAAATCATTTTGCTAATGCTACATGTATAAATAAAACAAAGTGATTCATAAAGATTAAAACAAATCTTAAAAAAATATAGCAGGATTTGTATGCTATTTAGGCACGTGGAGATGTGTGAAAGTCATTTAAAAAAATCTTAAAAAGTGGAAAGGAGTTGCCTCTAGAGGGGTCTGTGGCTGTGTTTCTCAACCTTGGCTCTCTTTGAAATTTGTTGTGAAACCTGTCTTATTTATTTATCATTTGACTCATTAGTTCTACTCTATAGTTTCACGGTCCCTATTCCTTATTCCAGCGGTTCTCAACCTGTGGGTCGCCATCCCTTTGGGGTCGAACGACCCTTTCACAGGGGTCGCCTAAGACCATCCTGCATATCAGATATTTACATGACGATTCATAACAGTAGCAACATGACAGTGATGAAGTAGCCACGAAAATAATTTTATGGTTGGGTCACAACATGAGGAACTGTATTTAAAGGGCCAGAAGGTTGTGAACCACTGTCCTAGAGTCAAATGTTGTGGATGTTAGAAGTGGATGTTCTTGCCCAATGAGGATGCTGAGATTGGAAGTCATATGGTCATTGCCACATAGAGAACCATGCCAAATACAGGCTAATTCTATAAGAAATAGAAAATAATAGAATTGAGATCATATACAGGGTGTACCATAAAATGTATACAAACTTTAACAGCCGATAGCTCAATTTTGAACATGAAATTTCTTATAATAAACATTGCCTTTATAATTATTTAAAGTGTATGTACACATTTTTGGGAGGAAACCCTATATATATTCGTCATATCAATACATGTAAATGAGCTTAAGTTACCTTTTAAAATAATGTTCAAATTCATTTGCAAAAATCATTTTGCTAATGCTACATGTATAAATAAAACAAAGTGATTCATAAAGATTAAAACAAATCTTAAAAAAATATAGCAGGATTTGTATGCTATTTAGGCACGTGGAGATGTGTGAAAGTCATTTAAAAAAATCTTAAAAAGTGGAAAGGAGTTGCCTCTAGAGGGGTCTGTGGCTGTGTTTCTCAACCTTGGCTCTCTTTGAAATTTGTTGTGAAACCTGTCTTATTTATTTATCATTTGACTCATTAGTTCTACTCTATAGTTTCACGGTCCCTATTCCTTATTCCAGCGGTTCTCAACCTGTGGGTCGCCATCCCTTTGGGGTCGAACGACCCTTTCACAGGGGTCGCCTAAGACCATCCTGCATATCAGATATTTACATGACGATTCATAACAGTAGCAACATGACAGTTATGAAGTAGCAATGAAAATAATTTTATGGTTGGGTCACAACATGAGGAACTGTACTTAAAGGGCCAGAAGGCTGAGAACCACTGGAAGAAGGGAAATTCAAAATGGCCACAGAGTAAGTGGATGCTACACAGACAAGGTCCCAGGTACAAACTGGAATTTCAGCTAAATTACAAAAAAATCATCCTAAAGTTAGTGCTCAGATGGCGGATACCTGGGTTTCTTGTGCTGAGTCATTCCCTGGTCAGGAATCTGGAGAAGGCTGTGCGTAGATTAATAAAGAGGAGTCCAGAGACGAAGCATAATTTTGAAAGGCATTTGGGGGTTAGAAGAGCTTAGCTAAAGGAGATAAGTTCTAAGGTCTAAGCCTTGCAGTAGTTCTCAACCTTCCTGATGCCGTGACCCTTTAATACATTTCCTCATGGTGTGGTGACCCCAACTTCATTGGTACACATTGAACATCATTAAAGCATAGTGATTCATCATAAAAACAGTATGTAATTATATATGTGTTTTCCAATGGTCTTAGGCGACCCTGTGAAAGGGTCATTCGACCCCCAAAGGGGTCGCTACTCACAGGTTGAGAACTGCTGGTAAGGTCTTAGAGTCTTAGGTCTTAGGTCTCCTCCTCTCAGGACCCCATGCTTTTAATTAACACAACTTGTCCTGAGGCGAGGCAGAGATATATACTTCACAGAGTCCATTGTCAGAATGGGGGAATTAGCCTAGGGCTGTTCAGGTGTTTGGCCAGTAGGAGGCAATAACATGTAGATTAAGATGCCCTTTAGCTGTCTGGCAGCAAACATAATCAATTTATGCATCCTATTCAGGTTTGGGGAAATGCCTTCAGCCATTCCTAGATGCAGCCCTCCTGTCATGCTGGAACTGGTCTCCTGCAGAAGCCTGTCCTGTTTATTTCACTATGCTTTGCGGTATCCCTGGTCTCTACACACCAGATGCCACTATCAATCCCCACCCCCAAATTATTACAACCAAATATGTCTCTGGACATTGCTTAATGTCACCTGGGTGGCAAAATTATCCCTGGTTGAGAACCACTGGATGGAAGACAGGGACAGAATTAATATTTTGTTACGAACATTGAAAACAACATTTAAAACTATGTACTTCTATTACATTGGAACAATAAATACTAACTTAAAAAATTTAAAGTATACCAAAAAATAATACAAACAAACCTATAAAGCAGAGGTCACTTTTAACAAAGTGTTCAAGGAGAAACAGACAAAAACATAATAATAACAGATGAATTTAACACACCAATCTCAGCCAAACACAAGTCAAGTAGACAAAAAACAAATCTATAAAGATATAGAAGACCTAGAAAATGTTAATAAGGTAGGTCATGTAGACTTATTTTTTACTTTGCACTCAAATGTTAGAGAGCATGCCTCTTTTTCAAGCACACATAAAAATTCATAAAATAAACCATAAGTAATGTCACAAAAACCCTCAATATGTTTTATAAAGTAGAAATAAATACCACACATTCTTCACAGTACAATAACAAAATCAGACAACAAAAAGTCCCTTTCACTTGAGAATTTTAAATCTTCATAAATTATTCTCTTATAAAAGGAAAATTATAAATCATACCTGTAGAATTTCTCAACTGTAATAATAATGAAAATATTATGTATTAGAATATATGGGAAACCAAGTGGTGGTCAGTTTTAAAAATTATAGCCTGAAATACTGAAGCTTGAAAATAATCATGGAAGCTGCTCCCTAACAAATAAAACTTTAGCATGGGCATGTCTAAATTGCTTGGGTGTGCCCTAGCTGAAAGGAACCTGTGGAAGTGAGTTGTCTGGGTTTTAACTTATAAAGATGAGATGCAATTCTCTAGACATTTCAAAAGTACTAAAAAGTTCTGGGATGTTTTTATTGTTATACTGGTGACCTGGTGCATGGATTCGTGCACATTGAAAGGAAATTCATTAGAAGGTGACCAGCGGGGCAGGACTGGGTGAGACGGGTTTAGTGCACTTTCTCCAGCTGATTCTATAAGAATAGAAGTACTGTGATGTGTCTGAGGGCAATGTGGGATATTGGTTCAGGACCAAGACCTCAGAAGCCTACCTGGGGCGGCCCTGTGGCAGAGTGAGTGGGGTCCCTCCAGGAGGTGTGGTCCCTTGGCCTGGCCTGTGGGGATCGGGCCAAAACTGGCTCTCCAACATCCCCTGAGGGGTCCCAGAGTGCGAGAGGGCACTCTGCAAAGTTGCTGTCATACAGGGTGTGGAATGCAAACTCAAGTGTGCAGTAAACCAGGTTCAAGGTCGACAGTGCCCCAGCAACAACATGACCCACAGACAAAGGTGGAATCACATGGCCCTATGAGGAATTGGGCTCCCTCCTCTCTGGTTTTGGGGTGCGTCACCCAAGAACCACCACTGCCAAGTCACTGTAGTTCGACAGCTCCTGCGTTGAGCGTCTGCCCCCTGGTGGTTAGTGCGTGTCATAGCGACCAGTTGGATGGTGGGATGGGACACTTAGCATATTAGCCTTTTATATATATAGATAGCTGTTTTGCAGTAATTGCCAAGTTTGATCAAGATCTATTGTAATTGGTTGCTCATAGCTGTTTATATGTATTTCCTTCTGGGAAGGTAAGATTGCATTCAGAAATTGTGCAAACCTTATTTCAAAGACCCTTATCATTTCCTGGTGCTAGCCCTTCCTCTAAACCAGCTACTATCCAGAAACTACTGTGGTGTTGGGAAAATCAAATCATATAATTCTATCAGAATCTTAAATTTCTTAAAGATTGGAAATTTGGATATTGTCCTTATATTCAGATCTGATAATGGTTTACTATATTATTAGAGTTATAATTTCTTATTTTCTGTGTATCTCTTGTCACAGCCATAAAAAGTGTATAAAACTTATTTGCTTCTTCAATTATATAAAGTCATCCTAATCATTAGCCATTGAAAGCATTTATTAAGTATTGATTTGTGAACGGAGCCAAGCTTGGCAGAGGCAGAACATAACTTCTGGAATATGGTTAATTTCTTTCAATGCACCACTATGACAGACTGAATATATTTGTGAAATATGGATAATTGAATAATATTTATCTGAATGAATAAGCATAATGGCTGTTTCCATTTTAAAATATTTTGCGATGCTGATGATATTATATTTATTTGGCTACTTTAAAGAAATTATGTTTAGACACAAAGGAAGAGAGTGAGCTCTAGGATCTCTCTATACATCAAGCCTGTAGCCTATGCTTCCAACCATGACACTTGATCATGAAATATCACTATAACCTGGGTAAAATACTGTTTAAAGTCATAAAGTTTAAAGGGAATATGATTGTGAATGTCACTATTTTACCCTTTTTGAATATCCTTTTCTGAAAGAAATTTAATTTTCTGTAATATATTTTTGTTGTAAAATTAAACACGGTACTTAAAACTTTTGTGGACTCTAAATTATATGCCATAAAACTGTATATTAGTAATAAGAATTATTATTATCATCTTATTGGTAATTGTACCAAGAAATTATAAAACATTTTTAGTGAATTGTTAGGAAGCAATTAGTAAACAATTATTTTGTAAGTAATTTTTAGTAAATTGCAGTACAACATTATGTAATTGCCTGGCTCAAAGCACAGATAGGTTACCTTCCTGTTCATTTTAGGAGCTAAAGGACTTCATGTGCCATTTTTGCATTGAATGCTTACTTCACAGCATCCACTCTGTCTTGGTTTCTGTTTTGAAAATACGCATGGGTTTCTAATTATGTAACAGTTGATTCCTGTCCAGAAAGCTATGTGTTATGTCTACCTCTTTATATAAATATTAGAGGCCCATCCGTGCACCGGTGGGGTCCCTTGGCCTGGCCTGCAGGGATCGGACTGAAACTGGCTCTCCAGCATCCCCCGAGGGGTCCTGGATTGCGAAAGGGTGCAGGCCATGCCGAGGGACCCCACGGGTGCATGATGGGGGCCGGGGAGGAAGGGACCGCGGGAGGGCTCCAGGGTGTGTCCAGCACCTCTCTCGCAGTCCTGATCAGTGGACCCCAGCAGTAAGCTAACCTACCAGTCAGACCATCTGCTCCCTGGTGGTCAGCAAGCATCATAGTGACTGAACAGTCCAAAGGTCAGACACTTAGCATATTAGGCTTTTATTATATAGGATCTTGTTATATTGGCCATCAGGAATTCCTCTTTCATGACTGACGGCAACATCAGCCACAGCCTATCCTGAAGACAACTAATGTCAAGAGGAAGAAGAGGAATGCAAAGAAAAGAAGCAGCCAGATTTTATTTTAATACATTTTTATTGATTTCAGAGGAAGGGAGAGGGTGAGAGTTAGAAAAATCAATGATGAGAAAGAACCATCGATCGGCTGCCTCCTGCACGCCCCTGACTAGGGATGGAGCCCACAACCTGGGCATGTGCCCCTGCCGGAATTGAACCCAGGACTCTTCAGACTGCAGGCCGATGCTCTATCCACTGAGCTAAACCAACTAGGGCTGAAGCAGTCTGATTTTAGATATGTGCCTGTTATGGGTTGAATTCTGTTTCCCCCCAAATTCATATACTGAAATCCTAACCCCTAGTACCTCAGACTGTGGCCTTATTTGGAGACTGAGTCCTTACAGAGCTAATCATATTAAAATGATGTTATTAAGGTGGGCCCCAATCCAACATGACTGCTGTCCTTATGAAAAGAAGAAATTTGGACAGAGAGACAGACACACACGGTGGGAAGATGACGTTAAGACACAAGGAGAGAGGCCTGGAACACGTCCTTTCGTCGCAGATCTCAGAAGAACCACACTTACCAACATCTTGAATTTGGGCTTTTAACTTCCAGACTGTGAGAGAAGAAATTTCTGTCGTTCAAGCCACCCAATCTGTGGTATTTTTTTACAGCAGCCCTAGCAAACTAAGACAGTGCCAAAACGCACAAAAGCCACAGCGGTAGGTTTCCAGCCAGATACCATTGTGGGAGTGTAGTTCAGCACATTTTGTTTTCCTGTGGTCACTTGAGGAAAAAACAACAGCAACGAGAAGCTGCTGGAAATACTTCTCTACAGTTTTTTTATTTTTTATTTCAGAGTTGGAGAAGACTGTGAACTGAATAACTACTTGCCCATCTACAGTAGTATGCCCTGCAGCCCCTCTCCAATGGGAACTGAGAGTTCCTTTGATAACATGGCTCCCGGATCTTTTTCTTATCCTAACCTCTTCTAGATATTCAATAAATTAATCAGTTAAAGTTCAAAGGATTTTTTTAACTTGAAGTTCCTCAACCTAAAGAAAGGCAATAAGCCCAAGAAACTTTTTTGAGACTTGACAATGTGTCCCTCAGCAAACTTGATCTTACACAGGAGTATTTATTGATGTAAACAATAAAGATAGAAGGAGGAAACTAATGTAATGAAGATCTATATATTGCTTATCCCTCTGGGCGAAGATAGACTTAAACTTACACGTGGACTGGGATAGCTCTGTGCTCATCCTAGGGATAGCTGAAAGTCTGGTACTGACCCATAGCTAATACAAGGATAAAAGTGCTGGTTAATGACTTAGAATGTTCTGTTTAAAGTTCAAAATTTCCATGGAGGCATCCCATACTAGCTTGCTTACATTGGTTAGAGATCTATAGATTGAGGATTTGCACCCGGTTTTAGTGTTTATACCATCTTATTTTAGTTGTGACCAGAGGAATAGTAAAGACCTCTCAGTGAACTTGCGTCTCAGCTGCCTTGAAAGCAAGATACCTTGAACATATTTTAGTGGCCCATAGTCTAAATGCAAAGCAACTGAGAAAGGACTCTGAGAGGTGCTCCGGGACATGTATCCTCAGTGTTTGACTGTACTTTCCTTGTGCTGCTGTATTTACCTTTATTAAAACCTTATGTGCGAAATGTTGCAATTTTTTTTCATTGTATGGCCCTGTGTACTTGCTATACCTTTGAGCTCTACATTCAAGGCTGAGATCTGGGGCCCTTCTAAAATCTACCTTATAAAATAAAGCAAGCAGTAGTCCTGGATACCACAAATTGGAAAGAAAACAGAAAAGCAGCAGGAATCCAAATTTTTGTGGGTTTTAAAGAAGACTCAAGGCCTGATAAGAGGCTGTAAAGATACCTGTAGAATTCTGGATCTTAGTGCTAGATGTAAGTGAAGGAAAATTGGGGAGTGGCATAGGCATAGAATATAGACACTATTGGGACATCAGATCCCATCTCCCCAACTCTGTCAGGAACGTAACTCTTGTGGAGGGGAGGGGATTGAAACTGTAGGTGAAATTAAAATAGGGTCTAACAGTTATTTCTGCTGATTCACATGACTTCTATTGTTCTAGACACTGTCTCTGGGGCAGAAAGCATTGCAGGATATTAGGGAGTAAAAGCCACAGCATAACAAAAATTGCACAATTAAATCAATGTCTTTTGCCAAAGGCATGCATTCTAAATAACCACTAAATCCACTTCGTTCTATAAACTCTCTGTTTTGAGTCTTGTTGGATTAACTTAGGGACAGTTTTATGTTCTGTGCACTATAGAGGCTCTAAATAAGATATCTCCCGTAAAGCATATGTGAATAGAGAAGTTAGTTACAAAGTACAAGAGAAACAGCAGAAACATTTATACCCAGAAAATGTCTTATAATCTTAATCACATTAAAGGAAGGAATAACCACTAAGCACGTGTGTAACACTAGAAAAATGACTGAATAAATTAAGATACACAATAATGATGGCTTAGTATGTAGACATTAAAATGATAAGATTATATAGAAACACAAACTAGGTGTTTGATATGATAAGTAAAATAGCAGAATAGAAATTGGCATATAAAATATGAGTGCATATATTATATATGAAAGTTGAAGGAAATATATTAAAACAGTATATGTGTGTATATCCATATGTAGACATAAGACATTTGGTAGTGTCCACATTATTCTTGAGTTTTTGGAGATGCGTTTTTATCATTTAGAGCAGTGATGGCAAACCATTTGAGCTCAGCGTGTCAGCATTTTGAAAAAGCCTAACTTAACTCTGGTGCCGTGTCACATATAGAAATTTTTTGATCTTTGCAACCATAGTAAAACAAAGACTTATATTTTTGATATTTATTTTATATATTTAAATGCCATTTAACAAAGAAAAATCAACCAAAAAAATGAGTTTGTGTGTCACCTCTGACACGCGTGTCATAGGTTTGCCATCACTGCTTTAGAGCAAAATGTTCCTATAGAACTTGCTGCAGTGATGAAAATCTTATCAAAATCTGTCCAACGTGGCAGAAACCAGCCACATGTATCTACTGAACCCTTGAAATGTGGCTAGTTTAGCTGAACAATCAAATTTTTAAAAATTTTAACTAGTTAAAATTTAAATTCAAGTAGCCACATATGACTAGTGGTTACCATATTGTTCTCCAAACAGGTTAAGTTTAGAGTTAGAAAAGGATAAACTTTAGTAGAGGGCTCATTATTCTTGAGTTTTCCCAGCCTCATTAATATTTTTTCTATGATCAATTAGAACCTTGAAAAGTACTCTGTCATTCCCTTTTCCCTTTGGAGCAATAGACTGCAAAACGGGTGCCCCCTGAGCTGCAGGGGATAAAAGAGCTCCACTTCCCTGGCGTTTTGGCACATCCAAAAGCTTTACTGTAATCACATATACCAGAGACATGCAGTGACCCACCCAGCTGCTCCTTTCTGCTACAAAAACAAAAGACCAGAAACCATCCCGTCATAGGCTCCCTGGTTTACCCTGGCCTTGAAGGTACATAAACAAAGGGCTCCTAAACAGTCAGTAACCAATATAAATGGGGGGAAAGTGATAATTAATTCTTTTACTTGAGAAAGTGTGAAGACTCCATGTAGCCCTAACCCTAAACCAGTGGTTCTCAACCTTCTGGACCTTTAAATACAGTTCCTCATGTTGTGACCCAACCATAAAATTATTTTCCTTGCTACTTCCTAACTGTAATGTTGCTACTGTGATGAATCGTCATGGAAATATCTGATATGCAGGATGGTCTTAGGCGACCCCTGTGAAAGGGTCGTTGGACCGCCAAAGGGGTCGCGACCCACAGGTTGAGAACCGCTGCCCTAAACTAGCCCTGACCCTATCCCTAGCCCTAACCCTAACTCTAACCCTATCCTTAACCCTAATCCTAACTACTTACTTCATATAAAATTGGCCTTCATGGTGCTTCTCATTGCTGACTTGCTTTTCTCCATAGCAGTTATCATAACCTAATGTGAGAGAGGAAGAAATTTTTTTTGCTACCTTAAGGTTCTTTCAGCTGGTCTAATGATCAAATAAGCATGAGACTGATTAGCAAGAGAAAATGACCCAATTTAATTACATACATATACTAGTATATGAGAACCCTGCACACATGAATCAAGGACTTCACATACATGAGAGGTTCCAAAACAGAAAGGAAAAATGAGGTACATATGACATTTATTTCCCTAATCCCTTAATATGGTGCTGTTCTCAGAATGCCCACAAGAGGGCGATATAGAGCCTAATCCCTAAATAGGCTGCTGTTCTCAGAATAACCACGAGAGGGCACTATTGAGCCTAATACCTTACTAGGGTGCTGTTCCCTGCATGAGCACAAGAGTGTGCTACTGAGCCTAATCCCTAACTAGGGGGCTTTTCTCAGAATGCCCAAAAGAGGACGCTATTGAGCCCAATTTCTTACTAGGGTGTGGTTCTAAGACTGCCTACATGAGAGCGCTATTGATCCTAATCCCTCACTAGGGTACTGTTCTCCGAATGTCCACACAGTGGTGCTATTGAGCATCCCTTACCAGAGTGCTGTTCTCAGAACCTCTGACAGCAGTTCTCAACCTGCGGGTCGCGACCCCTTTGGCGGTCAAACGACCCTTTCACAGGGGTCGCCTAAGACCATCCTGTATATCAGATATTTACATGACGATTCATCACAGTAGCAACATGACAGTGATGAAGTAGCAACGAAAATAATTTTATGGTTGGGTCACAACATGAGGAACTGTATTTGAAGGGCCAGAAGGTTGAGAACCACTGGAAGAAGGGAAATTCAAAATGGCCACAGAGTAAATGGATGCTACACAGACAAGGTCCCAGGTCCAAACTGGAATTTCAGCTAAAATACAAAAAAATCATCCTGAAGTTAGTGCTCAGATGGCGGATGCCTGGGTTTCTTGTGCTGAGTCGTTCCCTCAGGCTGAGGAGGCCATCTTTCTCAGGCAGTCCTTTGCTATGCAGGCAGTTTTTGTCTGAGGGAGAGACAGTTGTCCCACCCTATTGGAAGACACCTTGCCCCATGAGGGGAGGAAAATCATTGTAGGACAATAAGAAGAGCAGATATTCAGTCATTAGAAGCTTGCCCTGTCCTATAGATAATTCAAAAAATGTTAGCTTTGATAATCTCTTATTATGGGCAAAGCCCCTACTTCAAATTCTTCTAGGTATTTGAGGAGGCAGAAATTTCTCTTGAGCCCACAAGGTCTTATTTGCCTTTAGCTTAAAACAATTTGCATACCACAGAAGCACATTATGGGGTGATTTGTTCTGAACCCCTACACTAACATATTGTATTTATTTACTTGTGTGTTTGTGTGTGTTCCCCGCACTAGAATATAAGAATTAAGAGATCATTAGCTTTATTTTTGTTTGTTCTTATATTCCTTTTGCCTAATCAGTTCCTGGTTTATGGTAGGACTTCAATAAGTATTTGTGAAATAAATGGATAAGATGAATTAGAAGTGAAATAAATGGATAAGATGAATTAGAAGATGAATTAGATGAATTACTATATCGAAGTATAGTAACCTCCATCTTGGGTAAAAACTGCTGTTTACAATTTTAACCCTGCTACTCTGTAAACATTTGCTTGCTTAAATAATAGTGGAAAAAAAATAATAATAGGGAAAATAAGACTACTCCCCACTCCAAAGAGGCCATAAACTCTGCCCCAGACAGAGCTGTCAGTGCTGGAGCCAGGCCAGGCCTTGAGAGACGGTCTCACAGCCCTGTCCCAGCAAACAGGACTTTTTCTCAGTAGGTCCGGAAGTCTCATTCCAAATTTGGGAGACAAAGAGCTGAAAAACAAATAAATAAGGGAGACTTCCACCATATGGGGCCCCAGAATTTGAGAAGCAAGAGTTCCTCTGGGCCCGCTAGCACTATCGAAATGAAAAGGACTCCAAATTAATTTGGCTTATTGATTAAGGCATCTTCTGATTTACAATATAACAGTATAAGAAGACAAAGTCTCAGTTGCTAACACTTGTGGGAAGCAGCCATTCCATCTAGACTGAGATGGCCTGAGGATGTTTCTGGCATGGTCCAGACGGTTAGAGCAGTGGTTTACAAAACCAGTCACATCCATTCCTTGCTTAAAACACTTTAATGGTTTCCTATTCATCAGGAGTTGGAAAATTATGGACATGGGTCAAATTCCTTGTGATGCCTGTTTTTGTAAATAAAGTTTTATTGGAAGACAGCCATGCTCATTCATTTATGTACTGCCTATCGTTGCTTTGTCGCTACAACCACAGAGCTGCGTAGTTGCAGCACCTTGCTCACCAAGCCTAAACTATTTATGATCTGGTTCTTTATTTTAAAAAGTTATATGGCCCTAACCGGTTTGGCTCAGTGGAGAGAGCGTCGGCCTGCAGACTGAAGGGTCCCAGGTTTGATTCCGGTCAAGGGCATGTACCTTGGTTGCGGGCACATCCCCAGTGGGGGGTATGCAGGAGGCAGCTGATCAATGTTTCTCTCTCATCGATGTTTCTAACTCTCTATCCCTCTCCCTTCCTCTCTGTAAAAAATCAATAAAATATATATATTTTTAAAAATAAATAAGTAAAAAGTTGTATGACCCTTGATATTTATTAGATGAAGTACAATGTTCTTCAGACCTGCTTGCTACCTAGAAGAGCCGTGTGGGATTTGGCTAAGCGTTTGGAATCACAGATGTTCAAATGTGAACTCTGCAAATTATTGGCTGTGGGAACTATGTCCAGTTTCTCTGAGCCTCGGTTTCTTCATCTGAAAAGTGGACACCTCTGTTGTTTTAGAATTACATTTTTGTCTGTAAGTATGGCTCTTCCCACGGAGCCTGGCATGTGACAGGCACACATACCATTTCAGCGACGATTTTATTGCTAACTCTCTGGCTACTTCATGCTCCATGCTTCATTTATTATTAGCACTCAACTGCTGAGCACTCCTCTGCACTGCAAAGTGCTTCCTGCTTCCATAACCTGCCTACCAATTTCCTTTACGTGGAACACATAATTGAAACTTTGCTTGCCTTTGCAGACCTTCACGAAAGCTTCTGCTCCTGTCAGAAGATTTCTCTGAAAGCAGGGGTAGTTTCACTGGCCCATCATTGTCCTATAATGAGGTTTCAACATATCGAGTTGAAATAACGTCTCTATATCCCAGACTACAAGTACCTGGTGGTGGTGGTAGTGGGGGGTGGGGGTTGCTTAGGGGCAGAAAATGGCTCTTATTCATTTTTCTGTTCCCAGTACCCAGCACAGTGCCTGGAACATAACTAACAGTTTTGACTAAATCAATTACTCTAAGGAGGTGACACTCTAGTTTATCCATTTCACTTTGTTCAAATGTGGCTTGCCCCTCTTTTAAATGGAAAGGAGAGCATTGATGCTGGCTTAAGCTTCCTGTGAAGGAGGGAGGTAGGAGCTGCCTCAGTTCAGAGTCTGCTTTGAAAGGCTCTGTTGGCTCAGGGCGGACTGCAGGGACAGAACAGTCAATTTCCTCTACAGGTCGCTGTGATAGAGTGAAACGAGCAATCCATTATCCTTCTGATGACATTTGGCAGCATGAATCCCACCTCTGCCATTTACCAATGATATGATTTTAGTTTTTAAGTTCTAGTAGCCTCAGGGCCCTCCTTGTAAAATTATTCTCTCACTTGCTTCGAGTGAGGACTGTGAAAGACGAGGTTAGTAAAAGTTCCTGGTAAATTGGTCTATACATATTAAACACAATTATCCTTAAGCTATTTAGATGGGCTCATTGTCCTGATTCATTGTGTGGGGAACAGAAACGAGACCAGTATAAGTTGGCTTATAAATAATTTCATTCAGTAAAGACAAGGTTGGTCCTATGCGGTTGGCTCATTCTAGCAGATTAGTGTAGGCCGCAAGGACTTGTGTGACAAACTTTAACACAAAGCAGTTACATGACCCAGTGAAGCAATGATTTTGAAAATATTCCTTCACAGAAGACAACCTAATTATCAAAAAATGGCTTTGTGGTGTTTTATTGTAAAGAGTGATAGTTATCTCTCCGATCCAAAAGCAAGAGAGCAATTCTGTTGGTATTAACTTTCTGCCATTAGAGCAAAGCTCTCTGAACTTGGCTCCGTAAAACAACATGTTTGTTATCTCGCAGGTTTTGTGGGTCAGGAGTTCAGGCCCAGCTTAAGTGGCTCCCCTGACTGTGTCTCACAAGGCTGCAGTCATTGGGTCGGCCGGGACTGAGTTCTCATCAGAGGCCCAACTGGGGAAAGATCTGCTCCCAGGTTTCTTCAGGTTGTTGGCAGAATTCTTTTCCTTGAATGTAATTGTATTTATGGCAATGTAGAGGAGGAAAATGTTTTCTTTTATTCTTAGGATCCCTGGCTGAGTCTGAAAATTAAACTGACAAAGACAGATTAATAGGAGAAAAGCATGCAAATTTAATATGCTTTATGTGACATGGGAGCCTTCATAAGGAAATGAAGACTTGAAGAAACCAGTTAGGCCTGAGTAGTTTTTTTTAGTTCTTTTTTATTTTTCCTTATCCCCCTATGCCCCCCCCCCCACACTCATGCCCTCACCCCCCTGGTGCCTGTGTCCATTGGTTAGGCCTATATGCTTGCATACAAGTCCTTTGGTTGATCTCTCCCCCTTACCCCCACCCTCCCTTACCTTCCCTCTGAGGTTTGACGGTCTGATGGATGCTTAAAAAAGAAGGAATTCTTACCATTTGCAACAGCATGGATGGAACTGGAGAGCATTATGCTAAGCGAAAGAAGCCAGTCAGAAAAACCTGAGTAGTTTTATGCCAGGTTTGATGAAGAGTGGAGTCACAGAGAAATGCAATAGGTCAGAGAGTATGAAGTAAGTGTGGTAAACTGGGGGCGCTTAGCAAGGCCTGTTCGGATTCTTCTAGTTGTCCCTTTGTCATCAGAAACAAGGATGATCCTTTCCTGTGGGTAAAGGGAGGCTACCTCTCACAGGCAGGTCTTATGACCTGTTTCAGGGGAGAAGGGTGAGAGGAGATCAGTGACCTTTCTGTTTCTGCTGTTTTCTCGAATTCCTTCAGCTGACAATAGTCAATGTGGTGAGGCTCCTGAAACTGAAGACAGATTAACAAGAGAAAAACAAACAGGTTTATTAACATGTAAGCCTCAGGTAAACATGGGAGGTAACCAGGGCGAAATGAGTCACTCTCAGAGGTGGATTAGAATTTAGACTTAAATGCTATCTTCAACTAAAGACAAAAGGAAGAGGAGGGTGGAGGAGGCCAGTTTATAAGGAGGTGACCTGGAAAAGTAATATAAACAAAAGTAAGCTTGATTATGCAGATTTTTGCCAGTGTCTTCTTCATTGATAAGATTCTCTTGTGATTTAGAGCTCCCCTTTTCTTCCTTGTACAGAGAGGGCAACACCATTACAAATGGTGATTTCCTTTGTAACTATAAATGTCTCTCACAAAAGAGTACTTTCTCCTATTCTCAATAACAATGAGCTCAAAATAATCTTCAAGCCAGAGGGCATAGTTGGGGTGTCCTATCACCGTCCAGTAAAAATCAGGAAGCAGGAGTCACGGGAGCCACGTTGAAGTCTGTTCAGCATACTGCACGACCCTTCATTTCACAACCGTGTGTGCATTTGTGTCTCTTGTCCATGGTTGTATCTTTTGCACCTACAACAGTGCGTGAGTCATAGTGTTGTAATGTACCCCGCGAATCACAGAAGGACGCTTCAAGAAGTTGAATTAAAGAGTCACATTTATTGCAATCTGGGACTATGAGGGGCCATTTCCCAAATCTCATAGTGATAAGATGGCCGCAAAACCAGGTTTATATTGGCAAAAATCACAAAGGTATTGATTACATCCCAGGGCTTGGAATGAGGAACCTGGTTCGCAAAAAAAGCAGTTTACAGAAGCAGAATTAAGCATGTTCATTACAGATTTGGGTCTCTGGATCACTGAATTGACAGAAACACATTATCTAGAGCCCGGGGGTCTTGAGACCACTGGGTTGCCAGGAACTCATTATCTAGAGCAGCCGTGGGCAAACTACGGCCCGCGGGCCAGATCCGGCCCGTTTGAAATGAATAAAACTAAAAAAAAAAAAAAGACCGTCCCCTTTTATGTAATGATGTTTACTTTGAATTTATATTAGTTCACACAAACACTCCATCCATGCCTTTGTTCCGGACCTCCGGTCCAGTTTAAGAACCCATTGTGGCCCTCGAGTCAAAAGTTTGCCCACCCCTGACTAGAGCCATTCAGGTAATTTAGAGTAATCGCTCTGTCCTGGTCTTGGGACCACTGAGTCAACTGGAACGCATTATCTGTGGCCACTAAAACAATTTAGGATAATTGTGCTGTCCTGTTTCCCAGGTACAGAAGAATGTGCTTCGATAACCAGTAAGATCACAATCAGTGGGATAGTCATGTTACAATCAATAAGGCATTCAACCGAATGGGATGACTTATACAATTTAGAAAATCAAAGTAACTTTTCTATTGTTAAACGAAGCAAATAAGCACAGAAGCCAAACAGCAGGGTTAAAGTTAAACTACAGTTTCTACCTGAGATGGCTGCTACCATACTTCACTAGGAGATACTCAAACATTTGTGGGAGGAATGAATTAATGGACAGATGAATACCCACTATGTGCCCATGCAGGATATGTTTAATTTGCAGCATTTTGTACACCAAATTAGCATAAACCATTATCCTCTTAGTGATAATAAACTCTAAACTGTTGGATGTAAAACATTTGGTAAGAATTATGGAATTATTTTAAACTTAGTGAAGACATGTAGCTATTAAATTTCTAAAGTCCAATGATTTTTATGATGTGAAATTTATGACCAAGTCACCTTTCTAAAACTAATTAGTAGAAAATACATCTTTCAAGTTGGAGAATTCTAGCATGATTAAGAAAAGGTGCTTGACCCTGCCTTTTCTCCGTCAAATCTCTTTTCTTTTTTACGTGGCACAAATTTTCATCTTAGCCTTTGAAGAGTTCTGCTCTGCAGTACTTTGTAATGACTGCCATCTGTTAAGGAGAAATCCTTAACATTATAGAATTATAGAATGTTACAGCTCGAGGGTTCCTTGATCCAAAATACAGAAAAATAGCACCTCGTGGCTTCAACAGATGTTTTTCTTGTTTACACTGAAATTCCAGTGTCAAAAAAGCCAGTCCTCGCTTCATCCTCACAAGCAGAAAATATCCTGTGTTCCGTAGGGGAGTATGAAGAAAAAGAAGCAGGCCGTTTGGGCTGCCAAACAACACATGGGGAGCTCTGTACACCAGCATGTCTGGGAGCATCAGTGACAGGATGCCTTCTCACAGCTGCTGGGGCTCCTCTGATGAGAAGGCTTTATGGAAAAAAATAGGCAATCAACATTCTGCAAAGGATGACATTTTCTATTAAACGGTCCCCCCCTTTTTATATAACACAGCTGCAGCAGCTTGATGTGGCTTTTCCTAATGATACCTCATCTTATAGGCAGGCACAGTAGCATAATAGTTTGTCAGTGGCTCCCTCTAAATTCGCAGTGTTTCTGAGAAATGACTTCCCACTTCACCTGAACATTCCCGCCCCGCAAACCCGGAGAGTCCACACGCCTGTATTTTTTGGTGCCTGCAACAATACCGAACTTTAAAATGGGCGACTGAATATGAAGGGCAGATTCGTGTGTGTGCATGTGTGTGCGTGTGTGTGCGTGTGTGTGTGTGTGTGTCTGTTTTAATATTTATATTTATTACCCGTTTTAGATCTGATATGAATAAAATCATCAGCATACATAAGGAACAAGTGCTCATTCTTTCTCAGTACTGAGGCTAAAACAGAATTCAGAAATATTCCTCCCTTATGAGGTCATCAAATTCTCATCAGCCAGTTCTCTTTATGAATACTTCCACTTATACAACTAATCAGTTATTATTGATTGAAGGGCAGATTCTTGTCAGCGGCATCCCAGTAATATCTTCTTTATGTAGGTGGTGGTGGTCTTCTCCACAAAAGCTGGGATGTGGTTTGATCTTTGACCATTTAGTGCAGTTCCTATATACCCACTCCATAACTACTCACTGACTGACTGAATGAATGAATGAATGAATGGTCAGTTAACTTCTCTAGGTTTCCTTTTAATTAAAAAGAAAGTAGTTTTGTAGTTTCCATGCTTGGCAAGTTGCCAAGAGCAGTGATTATAAATTAGTGTGTCTTCTAAGTGCTCTCAGCTTGTGTTGATGTGTTTCCTTTACAATAAATTGTTACTGGGTTTGCAGATGTGTATATTACACTGAATTATACATGCAATTGATAAATAACATCCCAGGAAGAAATTGTCCAGATTAATCTCGAATGAGCACTTCCGGCTGTGGTATTTGATGTCTTGTATTAAAGTGCTAGTTTTGAAAATTAAAGGTATACTTCAAACCTCCTCACTTCTATTGTGCTTTAATGTTTATAAGATACTCTGCAATTATTTGAATATGTATTGGATAGATCCTAAAAGCAATTTCATAAACTTAAGGCTTAATTTTGCAATATTTAAGCAATAAGATAAAATATATCTTCTCTAGTGTTCTGATTTATGTATTATTATATGTTGAGCATTTTAGATAACATGGAGAAAACAAATCCAAAATATATGACTAATAGAAAGAATACTCTATAATTAAAATATTTAAAAAATTAAAAATACTTTGTCATTTACATTTCCTAAATGTCACTTTAGGAAACACTTCTCTGTCTCTTTATGTTATCAGGTACTCCTGTTATATTCTCTCAAATCAACCTATATTTTCTTCCATGGTACTGATTTATCATCAATTTTGATTATATGTTTATATGATTTACTGATCAATTAAGAGGAATCTGCATAAGAACAAAGACCATGTCTGTTTTTCTCACCAGCGATTTCAAGCATCTAGCACAGTTTTTGGCACAAATGAGTCATCAGCAAATATTTCTTGAATGAAGGAATGAGTAGAGCACGGCTAGGGGAAGTTCACCTAGCAGATTTATTTTTAATATCTGCATAGAATTTAGTTGCATGGATAGATATTGTATAATTTGCTGATCTCATCCTGGTAGACATTTATTTTTTGCCAATTATTTACCATTTTAGATAATCTAATTATTATTCACATTTGCCTATGAATTGTGTTATAGCATTGCAAACTAATATAAAAAACATTTTATGACACATAATAAAATAGCCCCCAAATATGCTGGAAAACAGCAGTAAGAATGTCAGTATTAACTGATGCATTGGTCCTCTGGATATGACACTATATCTAAATTCCATGATTTAATTTTTAAAAATAATTATATCAAAGTTTCAAAATTAAAATATGTTTTTAAAAAATATTTTGTTGATTTCAGAGAGGAAGGGAGAGGGAGGGAGAGATAGAAACATCAATGGTGAGAGAGAATCAGTGATCAGCTGCCTCCTGCATGCCCCCAACTGGGGATCGAGCCCACAACCTGAGCACGTGCCCTGACTGGGAATTGAACTGTGACCTTCTGGTTCATAGCTCGATGCTCAACCCCTGAGCCACGCCGTGGGACTAAAATATTCTTGATGTTTGTATGCCCTTACTTTTTTTACATTCTGACTTAAAATATTTAAGTCAAGCATATATTTGTAGAAGATGTAATTTCCACTATAACCCTAAAAAATAAAAAAACTTTTCTCTGCCAGTTATTGCAATCTCACCTTTCTCTGGCTGCTGGGACTTGCAGATATAGCAAAGCTGCCCCGAGAAGTAGCATCATTTGTGGTTTCTGGTGAAAATAAAAATAGTGCCACAGTTGCAGCCAGATTCAGAGCCCAAATAGCAGTAGCCTCTACTTTAAAAATATTATATTGTTACAGAAGACCAGAGAAAAAACAAGCCATGCTAGAGAGAGGGAGTTACATTTTATTACTAAATTCTGTGGAGGCCCAGAGAAAAATGTGCCTTTCAAATTCTGGGCTCCCAACATGGAGGAAACTCTCTCTATTTATACTTTTTCCAGTCCTTTGTCTCCCAAATTTGGAATGAGACTTCTGGGCCTTCTGAGAAAGAAGGCCTTTGCACTGGGAAGGGGCCATGAGACCATATCTCAAGGCCTGGCCTGGTGTCAGCACTGAGAACTCTGTCTGGGGCAGAGTTTCCGGCCTCTCTGCAATAGAAGTCATCTTATTTTCCTTATTATTTAAGCAAGCAAGCGTTTACAGAAGCCAAAATAGCAGGGTTAAAGGCCCATCTCCAACTCCTTATCTGTCATGAATTTGTCATGCCATCCATTCAGAGAGACATTCTCTCTGTTTCTATGTATCTCTCTCTCTCTCTCTCTTTCCCTCCCTCCCCAACCCCTGCAGCTTTTTCGTTTCAAGCTTCTAAGGCTCTTTATGTTTATTTGTGATATGTAAGCACATTTTTCTTATCTTTTAACAAACATTGAGCATGAACATTAACATGGAAGTTAAATGTGAAGACCTTCAGTTACTAACATACACACACACACACACACACACACAGTCAGATACATGCATTTTCAAAGACTATAGAGAGGGTAAGTAAAGGTTCAAAATCATTTCTGTTCACTTTATGTGTTGTTCTTATGTCCAGTCTGGGGTACTACATATTCCTGTATTTAAATAGTATCTATATATATAAACCCTAATATGCAAATAGACCGAAAGGTGGAAT
This sequence comes from Myotis myotis, assembly GCF_014108235.1. NCBI lineage: Eukaryota > Metazoa > Chordata > Mammalia > Chiroptera > Vespertilionidae > Myotis > Myotis myotis. The sequence continues at coordinate 3,519,901 of NW_023416346.1, read as the reverse complement.
AATGAACAACTGGTCGCTATGACATGCGCTGACCACCAGGGGGCACACGCGGAACATGGTGGGCATTGGCTGCGGCGGGAAGGTGGAGTAGGTGAGCAGGGGTGCCAGACCAAGGTGGGGCGATGGTCACTGTCATCAGGGTGAGCTTCTGATGGCTACTGAAAATTCTTTGCTCCTATGCGCCATGGTCCCTCCTAGAGTTCGCACCCACTACCGGCACCCGGTGCTGGTCTTGATCGCTCAGCGCTGTCAGCTCTACACCGTCAGTGGGTACGCAAAGGGTCAGTGTCACCAGCCTGTGGGAGCGGCAGCGGCGGCGGGAGCGGGGCCGCCAGCAGACAGGGTACCAGGGGCCGCAGCGGGAGGGGCCAGGAGGTGGCGTGGAGGATGGGCCGAAACCCGACCCTGTGCCCACCACAGTCTTGCGGCCCACATTTCCTTTCCAGGTGCACAAATTCATGCACTGGGCCCCTAGCTCTTTAAATAAATAATGATAGTAAAGTGATCTTAAAGTCAAGAAAGAACTTACTTCACTTTGTGTTGACAATACAAATTTATTGTTTTTTAATTGTTTTTCTGTTTAAAAGTAAAGGATAAATCAAGAGTAATAATTTTTTTTATTATTATACTAGAGGCCCGGTGCACGAATATTTGTGCACTGGGGGGTTCCCTCAGCCCAGCCTGCCCCCTCTCACAGTCCAGGAGCCCTCAGGGGATGTCCTACTGACAGCTTAGGCCCACTCCCTGCAGTCTGGCCTCCCTCTGTGGGAGGCGACCGGGCTGATCAGGGGAAGGCGCCACCCCCATCACCCTGCTGCTGCTGCCATGCAGGCTGCCACAGCTGCCTGCCCTGGGCCCTTACAGCTGCCATGGCTTTGTCCAGAAGGACATCCGGAAGGACATTTGGCTGTCTGGTCTAATTAGCATATTATCCTTTTATTATTATAGATGACTTTTACTGAAAACAATTTTGTCATATGAAGGAGAGGAATAGAAAAAATATCCTCTACAGATTTCAAATACACTAGGAATACCATTGATATAAGCCTTTTTCCTAATTTGAAAAATGGGAATAATACTGCCGGGGTCCAACCCCAGCAGGTCCAGGGGTCCCCAAAGGTGTGGATGGAGTCGGCGAAGAAGGAATGACACAGAGACAGCGTTCAGTTGATCAGCAGCCTAGCCAGGATCTCCAGCCAAGTTCTGGTCTGGATCTCCAGAGAGGTTCTGCTGTTTATTGTCTTGTTACATCCGTATTTATCCCAGTTGATTTTAATCCTGTCAATTTCTATTACAAAGGTTAGGGCGTTTCTTATCTCCATTCCAGGGAGTAAAGATTATGCAGCTTAAGCATGATTGTTTGTAGTTAAAGTGATTAACTACCCGCCTGGCACTTAGTTAAGGAGTTTCATCCCCTCCCTGACTTCAGGGAAAAATTCCTACCTGGGGAAACAACCTTTCTCTGAGAGGTGACCTTGGTTAAAACACACAGCGCTAAGGGGAGCAAACATATTAAGAACAGTGTGCTATATACGCCAAGTCCCTTGAAACATATGCTGTGCAGATGTTTCTTTCCTGCAGCGACTGTGTCAAGCAGCAAGGATGGACCGGCTTCCGGCATAATACTACCTTTATAATAGGGCAAACTAATTACATAATACACAAAGGCCTTATTCCAGTGCCTGGCACTGTGTGAAGTAGCAGTCCTTAGGCACCTTAGAGTAAACAACAAGGTAAATGAATAAATATACGATATCTTAAATAGGAATATATGCTAGAGAGAAGAAATAATCAGTGTGAAATATCAGGATAGTGAGCTGAATTTTAGGTTGAGGATAATTGTTGAGTAAACTGCAAGAAGATAGGGTTTTGAGAAAGAGCTGTATGAGAAAAAAATAGCAATCTGGGGGCAGGGGGAGAAAGGACAAAAGAGAAAGCCCTGTTAATAAAGGAGTGTGGAATATTTGAGGCATAGCACAGGGCCAGCATGGCTGGAGCAGAGCGAGTGTCTGAGAGAGCACTAGGACAGATCTGGCAGAGTTCTACAAATCATAGAAAAGCCTTTGCTTTTCTCTGAGGGACATGCTAAGCATTTGGAAGGTTTTAAGCAAGAATTGACTACATTTTAACAGCTCTGGCCCTGAGCTGAAAATAGACTAAATGATTAGTTATTCCCATGGTCCAGGTAAAGTATAATGACAGGTTGGACCAGGGTGGTACCAGTGGCAGTAGGGAGTGGTAGCTTTATTCTGGATATATTGCAAAGGTAGGGATATGTAAGTTGAAAATGTTGTAATCATCTTCTCTTCTGTTATTCTTCCTTAACATGTATCCTAATTCTTTAAAATACTAATCACATCTGATGATTTGGGTAATCAGCCGCTCCAACTGGTGGCCTCAGTCAAGTGAATCGTTCAACTGTTCTGTTTATTATGGGGCAACAATGAACAATGAATTAACATTATTTTTCAAATGAGAAAATGACATTATATTTCCTAGTGTCTTGGTGATTCCATTTTTCTCCTACCTGCTCATTATGAACACTTCAAATTGGGTAAAACTAATCTTCATTTTTCTCTTCATGAAAAGTCTTTTTCTTTTCTTGCTTCTGTGCCCAGTCTTGTCTAATTTAGACCACTAATAGGTCTTTAACTTCTATTAACTTTTGGCTTATCTGTATAGAAGGAAGGGATCCATTTTTCAAATGTTATTATCTATAAATTTTTTTATTCACAGAAAATCAACAATTCCTTAATCTTCATTTTAATGACATTCAATTAATTTAATCAATTAATTTATTGAGCATAATGGCCAGGAGATACCATATTTTCCCGTGTACAAGACGCAATTTTTTTCTAAAATCGTTAGACTGAAAATCGAGGGGCGTCTTATACACGGAAGTCAGCTGAGGAGGGAGCCGGGTGGGTGCGTAGCTGCCCACACCTGGTCCAACAGGCTTCCTCCAGTCACGAGCCTTATTGTTACTGACGGCAGCTGATGGGAGGTGGAGGCGGAGAGTGCGCATTTGCAACAGGGACCAGAGCGTTCTGAGCCCATAAAGACGTCAAAAAATAAAAAGATAAATACCGGTAAGCGATTGTCTTACTCTGTTAAATTCAAACTGAATGCAGTCAGCTGCGCAGAGAGCATGGTCACAGAGCTGCAGAGAGACCGCTTGGCCCTCCTCCCACTGAGTGTCTGGTCAGCCAGAGGAGAAAACAGGAAGAACAGCTCCTGAGGATGCCAAAAAAGAAGCAGGCCTTAGAGGAAAGCCAGCAACATGTTTAAAATATTGATTTCTTAATTTAGGGTTGGAAAAGTGGGGGGTGTCTTGTACATGGAAAAGTCTTATACGTGGGGGCATCTTATACACAGAAAAATATGGTGCATCTTAGGGATAAATAAAATATGGTTGCCCTCCATTCTGATATTAGTGGCAGATTTAAACTGATTTAAACTCTATAGTACAATGTGGTAATTACTTCAGGAAAGAGGAAGCAAATAATTTTGGCAGGCGAGGGTGGAATCTTATAACAAGGAAGGACACCTGAGAAGTTTAACCAGTGGAGAATGAGGGAATGGGCTTTTCTGGAAAAAGATTCAGAGCTGTGATGACACCCATTCTGTTCAAAGAGCGGGTGGGGAGCATGTCATGTATGTGTGGGTAGATGGAGATGAGGCTGGAAAGATAGACTGAGAAATGGTTGTGAAGGTCCCTGATATTAAATCATTATCTAATTCTGCCAAGTAGACTTGCTGATTTTGCACAGAAGCCAGAAAGTACCTATTATAATGGAGAATCTTTTGATCAGCCAATACCAGCTGGGACCTGAGCACGATCTTCAATTTTTCTGGGGAGTGAATAGTGCTGGGGCCTCAGAGATATACTAGGTATGAATATTTGTGCAGGAACAGTCCATTTCGTTACATATACATCTAGTAAGTTTTCTTTCTTTGTTTTTTTGTTTTGTTTGTTTGTTTGTTTGTTAATCCTCATCCGAGGATATTTTTCCATTGATTTTCAGAGAGAGTGGAAGAGAGAAGGAAAGACAGAGACACATCAATGTGAGAGAAACACATCGATGGGTTGCCTCCTGCATGCGCCCAAACCAAGGCCCGGGGCCAGGGAGAAGCCTGCAACCAAGGTACATGCCCTGGACTGGAATAGAACCTGGGACCCTTTGGTCCACAGGCTGATGCTCTATCCACTGAGCCAAACCAGCTAGGGCAAAGTTTTCTTTTTAAAAAATACATTTTTATTGATTACAGAGAGGAAGGGAGAGGAAGAGAGAGAAACATCAATGATGAGAGAATCATCAATTGGTTGCCTCCTGCACGCCCCACACTGGAGATCGAGCCACAACCTGGGCATGTGACCTGACCGGGAATTGCTCCTGGTTCATAGGATGATGCTCAACCACTGAGCCACACTGGCTGGGCTAAAACGTTTTCTTTTGAAATAATTATAGACTCATAAAGAGTTGCAAAAAGAGTTACCAAAGGTCCTCATGTACCCTTCACCCATCTTTCCCTTATGATGGCATCTTATAGAGATTGTAAATACTGCAATACCAAACAAGGAAATTGACATTTGTACATTGCTGTTACCAAGAATGCAAAACTTTTTCAGTTTTATCATTTTTCACTTACATTTATGTGTATATATATGCATGCATATTTCTTTTTAATTTTTACCTATTATATATTGGTTTAACCATCTCTACAATCAAGATAAAGAATTCTTCCATTACCACAAAAAAACCATCTGAGACTACCACTTGGAATTCACACCCGCACACTACGTCTGCTCATGTTCCCAAGCAACCACTAATTTGTCCTTCATTTCTATAGCTTTGTCACTTCAAGGATGTTATGGAATCGTACATTTGTAAACTTTGAGGCATTTTTCACTAAGCACAATGCCCTTGAGGTTCAGTCAGGTTGTAGCATATATTGCTTCATTCTTTTTTTTTTTTTTTGGCTGAGCACAATTTTTTTTTTTTAACCATTCACCTATTGAAGGTCATTTGGATTGTTTCTGGTCTTTTCCTATTATGAAAAGAAAAAAGCTACAATGAGTATTCATGTACAAATAGACTTTTTGTAAACATATATTTTTATTTTCTGAAATCATGGTTAACAGTATAATTGCTGAGTCATATAAATGTATGTTTAGTTTTATAAGAAATGGCCACAATATCTTCTAGAGTGGTTGTGCCATTTGACATTTCTACTAGGAGTGTTTGAGAAGTTTAGTTTCTTTAGTTTTTTTGCCAGCATTGAGCACTATCACTAGTTTTTACTTTAGTTTTTGAAAGGTGTGTAATGATATAATTGTGGTTTCAAAATTCATTTCTATAATGGATAACGATTTTGAATATTTTCATGTCTTTGCCATCTGCATCTTCTTTTTGTAGAAATATCTTTTTATGTTTTTCATGCATTTTGTAATTGAATTATTTACAAAAAACAAACAAACAAACAAAAAACACCCACAACTGTTGGATTTTGAGAGTTACTTACAAATTTTAAATATAAGACCTGTTCATATATATGGTTTGCAAATATTTTCTTTGTCATTTTCACAATAAGGTATTTTGGAGTACAAAAATTTTAACTTTGATGAAGTTTTATTTATTAATATCTTTAAAATGTGACATGCTTTTGGGGTTATGTTATTCAGTAAGTTATCACCTAGAACTAAGTCCCAAAGATATCTTTCTGTTTTCTTCTAAAATCTTTTGAGGTTCATATTTTACATTTAAATTCATGATTCATTTTGAATTAATTTTTTGTATGTAGTATAAAAATTAGATCAAAAGGTCTTTTGCGTATGGATGTTCAATTGTTCCAACCCAATTTGTTGAAAAGAAAACTATACTTTCTATATTGAGTTTACTTTTGCATCTTTATCAAAAATCAATTGGGCATATTTGTGTTGGTGTATTTTTTGTAGTCTCTATTCAGTTCCAACCATCTATGGGTTAATATTCCTTCTCCAATAACACATTGTCTTGATTGCTGTAGTTATAAGTCATGATCTCAAATGCCTCTCATTTTATTTTTTGGAGTCAAAATTGTTTTAGCTATTCTAGTTTCTTTGCCTTTCCATATAACTTTTAAAATATGCTCATCTGTATCTTCAAAAACAAAAACAAAACCTTATGGGTCTTTGATAGTAACTGCGTTAAACGTGTAGACCAACTTGGGGAAAACTAACATCTTCCAACCCATGAACACAGTATGTCTGCCCATTCATTTAAATCATCTTTGCTTTCTTTGGTGTTTTTGAACCTTCAGTATACAGGTCCTATATGTGTTTTGTTAGATTTTTTTTTACTCGGTTGTAAATGGTATTGCATTTTTAAATTTTAGTTTCCGTGTGCTTGTTGCTAGTAAATAGAATACAATGGATTTTTCTTGTGACACTGCTGAGCTCACTTATTAGTTCTCACAGTTTTGGGTAGATTCCTTGGTGTTTTCTACATAGAAATGATGTCATCTAAAAATAAGGATAGTTCTATTTCTTTCTCTCTAATCTGCATGCCCTCATTTTCTTTTTTTGCCCTATTGCAAGGGCTAGATCTTTCTGTGCTATATTGAATACAAGTGATGAGAACGGACATCTTTGCCTTGCTTCCAATCTTAGGGGGAAACATTGTCTTTCACCCGTGAGCACAATATTAACTAATATTTTTTTTTAAATCCTCACCCCAGGATATTTTTCCATTGGTTTTTAGAAAGTGTAGAAGGGAGAGGGAGAGACAGAGAGAAATATGGATGTGAGAGGAACACATCGATTGGTTGCCACCTGCACAGGCCCCTACCAGGGCCCCAGCCAGGGAGAAGCCTGCAACTGAGGTATGTGCCCTTGACCAGAATCCAACCTGGGACCTTTTGGTCCGCAGGCTGACACTCTATCCACTGATCAAAACCAGCTAGGGCTAACATTTTTTTCTTGGTAGATTTTCTTTATCAACTGAGGAAGATCCCCTCAGTTCTCAATTTACTGAGAGGTTGTTTTTTTTTTAAATCATGAATAAGTTTTAAATTTTATCAAATATTTTTCTGAATTGATTAATATGATCATATGATTTTGCTTCTTTACACTGTTGATATAATAGACTATATTTATTTCATTTCAAATAGTGAATCTGCTTTACATCCTGGAAGTAAACTTCACTTGTTTGTACTAGGTAATTCTTTTGTATATTCGTCAGTACAATTTGTTAGTATTTTGCTGAGGAATTTTTACCTCTAAATTCTTGAGAGAGTCTTGCTTTTAATTTTATGAAAGATTTTTGTCTGTAGTTTTTTACCTCTGCTTTTAAAGTATCAAACTGTCAGAGATGTGTTTCCACAGCCATCTCTCAAAATATTCCCTCTGTTTAGAGAAGGTAGATTATAAAAAAGCTTAATTTGGTCAACTTCTTGGCTTCTATCTCAACCTCCCATACCACCATGAAGGTAGCTGGGAAATTAGGAAACTTAGTTCTTTACTTTTCCTGATGGCTTGAATGTTCTAAAGATAAGCATTTCAGACTTAAAAAGTCAGTGTTTGCATAGTCTCAACTCATCAACAGTGCATCAATATTTGTAGTAACAGGTTAAACTTGCACGATTACATATAAAAATTAAGTGTAATGAAGATATTATTAAGCAATGAAATATGATTATGCAATAATAAATTTATTTTGATTTCCTTACTAATTTATTAATTTATCTTATGTCTTCACTGATATTAATAATATCACATCTATCACAGGAGACAATGTAAATTTCACTAATTTCTCCAGATAAATACTGACTCAGTCTGGTCCACTTTTGTTGGTATGCTAATCATCAAAATAAAAGCAGATCTCTTATTTTACATTTATTCATGCAAAATTCCACAAGGCTTTGGTTATGTGCTTTTGCAGCACTTTAAGTTTTTCTTCTGTATTTTAAGGTTTTATGTTTATCTTGTTTATTTTATACTAGTGGCCCGGCACACGAAATTCATGCACGGGTACGGTCCCTAGGCCTGGCCTGTGATCAGGACCATCTTCACCGTCTGCCAGCAGTTGGCCCCGCCCCCCGCTGCCGCCCACCCCCAGTTCCCCATTCGCCATTGGGCGATCGGAGCCTGCCAGCCGGAGGGAGGGACCAAGAGGTGGTCAGTGCGCCTCATAGCGACTGGTCGAGCGGTCATTCTGGTTGATCCACCATTTGGTCGATTTGCATATTACTCTTTTATATATATAGATACATTATATATACCTTTTTTTTTCAGGATCCAATAATAGTCTCTTAAATTATTTTGTGGCTGTGCTCTGTTAAACACAACCATAGAACTTTAAGATTACAAAACAAGAGATCAGTCTATTTAACTCAAATGAAATCTCAGACTCAGACGGGTTAAGTGTCTTGTTAAAAAACTTTACACAGAAAGTCAGCATTAGAATTCTAACTAGATAGCAGCTCTCTTATCTGCCTGAACAGTGTAATACTTGTAGCCCACAGTTTCACCTTAACTAGTTGCAGACTATTAATGTATCTGAATTTTTGTACAAATAGAATGGATTTGGCCTAGTTTAATTTTAGGGAGTGTGAAACTCATGTGAAGGGCAGATTCCAGAAGAATCCGATTTAGGGGGTCAATAGTAGAGTTCCATACTTCCTGTTTCAAAAAACCTCCGGTGATTCCAGTGCTGGTTGCATCAGGAATCACCTGTGCATGGTGACTCTTTTTCTTTCAATATACCCTATCCTAACTGCTGCTAAACAAACTTCATATGTGCTGTTAATTTATAAACTAGTAACCCCTCTTAAATTAGGAAGAAGAGGAAAGAGGGAATAGGAGATCCTCTTTTAGTTGCCCAAAGCTGCTGAAACCTAGTTAGGGCAAGTTCAATTGCTGGTACAGACAGACAAAATTTCAATCCTCATATGAAGAAGCTAATGGAAAGGACAAAGCGAAATTCTTAGGAGCTTCTCTGCAAAAATGTAGATATAAGAGAAAAGGTTCGGTGACATACTGAGATCAGAATAGCAAAATATCTTGAAAATACATAACTGTGTGAACATGACTTTATCTTCGTTTCAAAATTGTCAGTTTCAGTTTCTTTCTTATTCATCTTTGTATCCCTCATAGCATTTTGCACACAGCAGACACTCAATAATAGTTGTTGAAGCAGTGTCCTATAATGAATTCATCTATTTAACTCTCAAAGTGTCACTCTATATATTTTATAATAAAGTGAATGTGATGCCATTATGTTCAATCAACTTCACCACTTGTTATTTTGAAAATCTTTTGGGAGTTTGTATGTAGAATATGGTGGTTAATAGAATGGGCTTTGGAATTCAGCTCCACAACTTTATCACCCCATATCTCAGTTTCCCAGTCTTTCGAATGGTGATAACAGTATTAATTCACAGGGCTGTTGGAAGGATAAATGACATAATGCATATAAAGTATTTAGAGCAGGGGCGGGCAAACTTTTTGACTCGAGGGCCACAATGGGTTCTTAAACTGGACTGGAGGGCCGGAACAAAAGCATGGATGGAGTGTTTGTGTGAACTAATAGAAATTCAAAGTAAACATCATTACATAAAAGGGTACGGTCTTTTTTTTCAATAGTTTTATTCATTTCAAATGGGCCGGATCCGGCCCGCGGACCGTAGTTTGCCCACGGCTGATTTAGAGCAATGGCTGGCACAGAGAATATATGCTGAATAAATGCTTACAAGTAAGAGAAGAGATCTAAAATCAGTAGTTGAGTCATTTACCTAACATATGTTATTTGCTAAGTGCTGTGCTTATTGCGAATTAGGACAGATTTTCCCAAACTTTTTCAGTTCACAGAGCCTTTAGTGATCTTCATGTTGCCAAGCACAATGGTCATTTCTCAGCTTTTATTTTTTTTGGATCTGTTTCTGCATATAACGCAGCTGGCTCATCACTCTCTCCTTTTAAAAATATTTTTCACTTTGTTTCCGGGACGTCATTCTCTTGGTTCTCCTACTTCTCTGATAGTGTTCAATGAAATAACATCCTCTACTGTAACTTTCCATCCCTTTAAACTACTTCACATCATGAAATACAACATGACATATTGCATATACAGTATAGCTGTTATTTGTCTGTCTCTTCAGATTCTAAAATGTAAACTTCCTGAGATCAATTTGTCATTACTTACTACTGTATCCTTAGCACCTAGAGCAGTACCTGCCATCTAGTCAATGCCAAATAAATATTTGTTGAAAACATTGATGAGAATAACCCCACTCTAATCCTGAAGATTTTCCTCAAGTTTGAGTAAAGTGTGTATCATTTTTAGGGCAATCCTTCAGCTTTAGGACCAAGTCCCCTCCCAGTCTTTATTCCTTATTGAGGTCCATTACTACATGAAAGAGAAGCAAACATCATATTGAAATGCTTAGGTTTCAGATAGCCAGTAATTTTTGGCTTAAAATGTTTGTGAAAGTCTTATATTATGTAAAAAGGGGACACCTCTGATACTTGCTGATACTTTCAACAATAAAGATTAATTTTAAAAAAGAAATGAGTTTTGAAAATCAGCCTTTAAAATAAAAATCCTCTATAATAAAAAAAATACCCTTGAAAGACCCTCAAATCAACTATAAGATATGGTAATCTGGTTCTGAGTGTACAATCCTTTATAATAATTGTTATGTACACAAGAGTTTGCAAGCTGCTGAGCTATACTAAAACAACAAAATGAAAGTCAGTGTGCAGATTCTGACACTGAAAAAAATCTTTCTGTAAAATAAATATCAAATCACTCACTAAAATAAAAGATACATGGATATATTTGATGTTTTTTGCAGATTTTACTCCATTCTGTTATAATATTAAGCCTATATCAGCTTAATATATAATATTAGATTTGTTTATTTTTGTGGGGATTAAAAGGATACATTTGTACAAGCACATAGCACAAGGCCTGACACATTTTTGATGCTCAGAAAATGTTGGCTGGATTTGAATCTAAGTCTTGTTTTATTAGAGCTACAGAGAAATGGCATAGAAAAGAACCTAAAATCCTTGCTAAATAATTTCTGCTTTTTCAAGTTACTCTTTCCTGACATGGCTGCAATGAATAGATATTGTTCATCACCTTGGGCATTGGCTTCACGGAATCACCTTCTTGGTAGAGTTGTGGGAGTGGGCCTCTAAGCTGGCATGTCTTGAATTGTATGAATGAAATGATTCCACTCATCGTAGATAAAAATAGCATTTATTATGATTGAAAAAAATCTAACCAGTAGAATATTTTGTTTCATTAAGCTTGGCTTTCTCAATCAGATAAAGCAACGGAGCCAAAAGTAATTAGATCTCCCCTCCATAAGTCCTGCTGTGATAGGTTGGAAATTAGAAAAGAAGGTCAAGTGTAGGTAGAAGTGCTGATGGCACCACACAAGGCCTGGCGCTTAGTCAGGGATGCAGTTGGTGTTTGGTGTTACGTTTACACCACTGAGAGAGAATGTTCCTTAACTTGTGGTTTTTCAACATTCCTGTGACATGTTTTATGATTGGCCACCTCTGGTTCAGTGTGGTTCATGCAATTTGTTTGCAACATATGCTCCTTGGATATGATTGCTTCTCTCTGCTTTTCTCGATCTATAAGACTGTCTTAGGCATAGAGGTTCAGTTCAAAGTTTGTGAGTGGAAAAGTATAGCTCTTCTAATAACAACAAAAACAACTAAGAGTTTTGAGCACTTACTCTGTCCCAAGCTCAGCATATTGTACCTGTTCTCTCATGTTATCTTAACAAACCCTTCTGGCAGTGCATTGCAAAGTGTGGCCCTTAGCCACATCTGCATCACTTGGGAACTTGTCAGAAATGCTAATTTAAGGCCCTACCTCAGACCCATTGACTCAGATACTTTTGGGTGAGAGCCAGCTTTCTGTGTGTTAACAAGCCCTCTGTGTGATTTTGATGCGGGCTAAAGTTTAAGAACCAGTGCCCTATGTTCACACAGGTAGTACGGTCATTGCCATTGTAGATCTGGGGAAAGGAGATGTAGTTATACTGAATAGAAATTGGACAAGGCCACCGAGCTGGGAGGCCATAAATAGAAGTTGTGTATAACCACATTCTGCTCCCAGAGGCAATTGTTTTAGCGATGTTTTTAACTGGCCTTTAATGCCCAATCCGTTAACTCTCCTGTCCTGGAAGAATGGGGTTTTTGATGGGGCCACTTTGCCTTTGCAGCAAATACATTAGCATGCATCCGTTTGGCTCAGTGACTGAAAATAAACTCTAAGATGGATATTAGCCTGCTGGGCATTTACAGGGGAGTGCCTTTGCGGTCAGCACCTGGAGGATGTGAGGAAAGCCACTTGATGAACGCAGCCCCAGTAGATGGGGCCCGACCCTGGGCGAGGTTGTCTTAGCACAGAGCTCTCAGCTGCCGATGCTGCCAGCAGCTGGGGGGGTGAGCGCCTCAGTACTGAAGCGGGGAAAGCTGGAGAATTCTCACAGCACCTCATTACATCCATGCCGGGGTCCAACCCCAGCAGGTCCAGGGGTCCCCAAAGGTGTGGATGGAGTCGGCGAAGAAGGAATGACACGGAGACAGCGTTCAGTTGATCAGCAGCCTAGCCAGGATCTCCAGCCAGGATCTCCAGCCAAGTTCTGGTCTGGATCTCCAGAGAGGTTCTGCCTAGGATCTCCAGCCAGGTTCTGTGTCCATGTTCTCTTGCTAGGTTCTCCAGGTTCTCCAGCCAGGTTCTGTAGCCATGTTCTGTTCAGGTTTTCCAGCCAGGTTCAGTCACCAGGTTCTAGTCAGGTTCTCGTGCCAATTTCTGTAGTCAGGTTCAGTCCAGGATCTTTTGCCATGTTCTCTCCAGCGAAGTTCTTCTGTCTGTAGGTTCTGTGTTCTTCCTTCTGTCTTCTTCTGAGTTCTGTGTCCTAAGTTCTGTGTTCTAAGTTCTGAGTCTTGCTGTCTTGTTACAACTGTATTTATACCAGTTGATTCAATCCTATCAATCTCTATTACAAAGGTTAGGGCGTTTCTTATCTCCATTCCAGGGAGTAAAGATTATGTAGCTTAAGCATGATTGTTTGTAGTTAAAGTGATTAACTGCCCGCCTGGCACTTAGTTGAGGGGTTTTATTCCCTCCCTAACTTCAGGGGAAAATCCCTACCTGGGGAAACAACCTTTCTCAGAGAGGAGACCTTGGTTAAAACACATAGTGCCAAGAAGGTGAGCAAACATATTAAGAACCGTATGCCATATATGCCAGGTCCCTTGAAACAGCAAGCACGGACCGGCTCCCGGCATATCCACTAACCGTGGTCGGCAAACCGCGGCTCACGAGCCACAGGCAGCTCTTTGGTCCTTTGAGTGTGGCTCTTCCACAAAATACCACGTGCGGGCGCGCACATACAGTGCAATTGAAACTTCGTGGCCCATGCGCAGAGTCGGTATTTTGTGGAAGAGCCGCACGTGGCTCGCGAGGCGCAGTTTGCCGACCACTGCACTAGAAGATTGCCTTCCCCCAACCTTTCGTATAAAGCTCTGGTATCATGGCTTAATGAGATTGAAACATTTTGATGGGTCAGGGAGAATTGAAATTGGCTTTTACCAGCCTTTCTGCAACATTGTCAAAAATTGGGAAAGAAAACTTAGCAAAGTGGACACTTATAGTTAAGAGTTGCTTCTAGAAGTGAACTGAAAAGGGTTGGAGTCTTTGGGGGTAGTGACAACGAAGGAAACAAGTGAGTGGTAAGATTAAAAAGAAAATAGATATAGAATGGAGAGCAGGGAGAAACTGTCCAGAACCATACAATTCCAGAAAGTAGAACTCTCCAAGGCCAATGTTCCCGAGAGCCCTCCAAACACGCTATGGTTATTAGCTGGTACGAAGTCATCTGGGACCCTTGAGGGCAGTACTAGCAGAGAGGCAGCAGTTAAATAGAAAATGGGAAATAAACAAATTAAAGATTGCCCATCAAGTTAAAAGACAATCCATGATTTGCAGAGCCTTTTGCTTTTTCGTTTTCTTACATGACAACAGCATGTCTTATTTTGGCTGGAAACCTCCTATTAATAGGGTATAATAAGCCAGTTTGAGAAAATCATCTTGAATGATTTTACCTCTCTATTTAGTTCTGTCATTAAGCCATTCCTTAGTTTATTCTTCACCATAATATGTAAGGGAGTGGGTTTGCTTGCTGCTGCTGCTTCTTCCTATTATTATTATTATTATTATTATTATTATTGTCATTTGGGGCTGGGTATGAGGTATCAATATCCCTTACATTAAGAACTCCAAAATCTGAATTCAGAGAGAACTTAGGTGACACATTTATTTATATGAATTTAAGAAATATAAAAAATTATTTGTATGAGGAATTCTGGCAATACCTAGTCAATTGAACACCTGCTTTGATTGTCATTTTTTTGTCCAACATCACTAAGCTGACACTGAAGGGGGTAATGGAATTATTCCACAAAGAGATGGAATAATTTCACAATACGAGAGGAAACAACAGTAAAAAAAAAAAAAAATGCAAACTGGCCCTGGCCAATGTTGTTCAGTGGTTAGAGTATCACCCATGCACTGAAGCACTGTGAGTTCGATTCCCGGTCAAGGGCACATCCCTGGGTTGCAGCTTCGATCTCCAGCCCCAGTTGGGGTGTGCGTGGGAGGCAACCTGTCTATGTGTCTCTCTCACATTGATGTTTTTCTCTCTCCCTCTCTCACCTCCCTTTGTCCCTTCCACTCTCTCTCTCTAAAAAAAAAAAAAAAAAATCAATGGAAATATCCTCAAGTGAGGATTAACAACAACAAATGCAAACTGGAAAGCATTTCGCAAGTGGAAACTGCTCTGACAGATCAGAGAAAGCTGATGTCTTGGGCTAGATAATGTAGGAAGCACCGAAGCAGATGAGTCTGACCAGACAAGCACAGAAGCGGCATTGGCTCTGGTGGAAAGAGGAGACCTGTTTGATAGGCTGCATAGGTATCACTTAAATGAATTTCACATCCATCCCCTAGTGCAGTGGTTCTCAACCTTCCTAATGCCATACCCTTTAATACAATTCTTCATGTTGTGACCTAACCATAAAATTATTTTTGTTGCTACTTCATAACTGTAATGTTGCTACTGTTATGAATCATCATGTAAATATCTGATATGCAGGATGTATTTTCATGGTTACAAATGGAACATAATTAAAGCATAGTGATTCATTACAAAAACAATATGTAATTATATATGTGTTTTCCAATGGTCTTAGGCGACCCCTGTGAAAGGATCATTTGACCCCCAAAGGGGTCACGACCCACAGGTTGAGAACGCTGCTAATTTGTGATGGAAACCAGAGATTTCATCCTGT
The DNA here is from genome assembly GCF_014108235.1 of Myotis myotis. Lineage (NCBI taxonomy): Eukaryota > Metazoa > Chordata > Mammalia > Chiroptera > Vespertilionidae > Myotis > Myotis myotis. The sequence continues at coordinate 3,504,546 of NW_023416346.1, read as the reverse complement.
GGAGAATTTAAGCCAGAGAGACTCTGGCCTCAGGGACACCAGGTATTGTGAGGGGTTGGTTACAAGCTCAAGGTAAGAGGGCAAAGGAAAAGTATGACGGACATCTGAACTCTGAGAAGCTCCCCTCAACTCTCTTTCCAACTCAGCTCTGAGAAGGTTGACACCAATAAACTAAGGGTGGAATAAATATTAATTTGGGTGATTTAAAAAAATAGTTTTAGAAGAAAGGGCTCAGGGAGAAACCAAGATGGTGGCATAGGTAAACATGGGAAATTGCTGCCTCGGATAACCACTTCAAAAATACAACTAAAAGACAAAACGGACATCATCCAGAACCACAGGAAGGCTGGCTGAGTGGAAATTCTACAACTAGAAGGAAAGAGAAAAGCACACTGAGAGTCAGAGGAGGTACAGAAGTAAAGTGCAGAGGTACAGAGACGCACGCAGAAAGGGCTGGCAACTGAGGACACGGTCGTCTTTTTGAATCGGGAGGGAGACACCAGCTCCCAACTGCTCTGAACTCCAGTTCCGGGCAAGTCTCTGCGGACCCAGACTCATACGGGGAGAAACTGGACTGTCTGGCATCAGTCGGAACTCGAGGGCAGCTTTCTCTCAGAGGTGATGCAGCGATTACCACGGGACACTGAGACCCGGGGGCCTCTTAGGGTAGGACTGAGGATCAGCCATAGCTGTTTGCTCCTCCCTGTTGATTCCCTGAGACCCCACCCCACCCAAGCTGTGGCAGAGGCTTTTGCATATGAAAGGCCTGGCCCTTTGCAATCTGAAAATTACCTAACAAACTGCAGCTGGGCCAGACAGACCCAGAACTTCCAAAAGAAGGCCCAAGGCCCCACAGCAGCCTGCATTGCTTCACAGCTGGGCCTAATCTGGGCACCTCCAAACCCCAAACAAAGAAGAGGAATCTGCAGATCTCTCCATAGCTCCTGCTGAGTAGCCTCAGGCAGAGGCTAAATTAGCACCTCCTTAGAGATCCAAGAGCCAGTATACCCAGTGGTCAGAGTGGACCATCCAGATTAGAACTCCTCAGATCCATAAGGGACACACTCAGGGGGCAGACTCAGTGAGCACCAAAGCCCCACTGAACCAAGTGTTGCCCCAGAAGGGTGTCTCCAGCACAGAAGTTCTCCCACTGCAGACACAGCTGATTCTCACAGCCAATTGGCCTGGAGGTCAATTCCTCCCAGTGATACCAATAACAATCAAGGTTTAACTACAACAAGACTGTGTACAAAGCCCCCAAAGGGGTGCACTAAGAGTGTCCACCTCCTGTAATTGGGGAGGCTGAGCCACTGGGCCCTATTGGACACCTAGCACAGAAAGCCACTCTATCAACACAGGGAAGAATAAAAAATAATGGGGAGGCAAAGAAACAAATCACAAATGGCAGAAATGGAGGAAAGCAAGCTACTGGATATAGAGTTCAAAACCACATTTCTAAGGTTTTTCAAGAATTTTCTAGAAACCGCCGATAAATTTAGTGAGACCCTCAAGAAATCTAGTGAGACCCTCGAGGTTATGAAAAAGGACCAATTAGAAATTAAGCATACACTGACTGAAATAAAGAATATTATACAGAGTTCCAATAGCAGACTAGAGGATCAAGTCAAAGATTTGAAATACAAAGAAGCAAAAAACACCCAACCGGAAAAACAAAAAGAAAAGGAATCCAAAAATATGAAGATAGTGTAAGGAGCCTCTGGGACAACTTCAAGTGTACCAACATCCGAATTATAGGGGTGCCAGAAGAAGAGAGAGGGCAAGACATTGAAAACCTATTTGAAGAAATAATGACAGAAAACTTCCCCTACCTGGTGAAAGAAATAGACTTACAAGTCCAGGAAGCGCAGAGAACCCCAAACAAAAGGAATCCAAAGAGGACCACACCAAGACACATCATAATTAAAATGCCAAGAGCAAAAGACAAAGAGAGAATCTTAAAAGCAGCAAGAGAAAAAAAGTCAGTAACCTACAGGGGAGTAACCATACGACTGTCAGCTGATTTCTCAACAGAAACTATGCAGCCAGAAGGGAATGGCAAGAAATATTCAAAGTGATGAATACCAAGAACCTACAACCAAGATTACTTTACCCAGCAAAGCTATCATTCAGAATTGAAGGTCAGATAAAGAGCTTCACAGATAAGGAAAAGCTAAAGGAGTTCATCACCACCAAACCAGTATTATATGAAATTCTGAAAGGTATCCTTTAAGAAGAGGAAGAAGAAGAAAAAGGTAAAGATACAAATTATGAACAACAAATACACATCTATCAACAAGTGAATCTAAAAATCAAGTGAATAAATAATCTGATGAACAGAATAAACTGGTGAATATAATAGAATCAGGGGTATAGAAAGAGAGTGGACTGACTATTCTTGGGGGGAAAGGGGTGTGGGAGGTGCGGGAAGAGACTGGACAAAAATCGTACACCCATGGATGAGGACAGTGGGGGGGGGGGTATAAGGGCAGAGGGTGGGGTGGGAACTGGGTGGAGGGGAGCTATGGGGGGGGGAAGAGGAACAAATGTAATAATCTGAACAATAAAGATTTAATTTTAAAAAAAGAAAAGAAGGACACACAACCACTGGCCACCTCCCACATACGCACGGACTGGGGAGGAATAAACCCGAAACCCAGGTACATCTCTTTGACTGGGACTCAAACCCTCCATCCTTCAGTGCGGGAATCAATGCTTTAACTACTTAGCCACACTGGCCAGGGCAATGTAAGTAAAGCGACTGTAAAACATAAAAAGGAACATAGGAAGCAATACTATTTTAAAAAACAAGTGAGAAAACTTCATTCTTTTTATCTTTTCCTTCAAAAATCAATAACAATAAAGTCCATATAAAGCACAGAAAATTATTCTAGAGAAAGTCTTCACTATCTAGGCAGATTAGATTGAAAGGAAAAATGACAGTTCATGTTGTGGGCGAAGGCAATAGACGGTACACCACCAAGGAGATGAGCACACAAGCCCATCAAAATCGAACAAACTATGATAGCAACACAGCGTCATTCAAAACTCAGGTATTAACCCTGGCCGGGTAGGTCAGTTGGTTTGGGCATTGTCCTGATATGCCAGTGTTTCGGGTCCCATCCCATCAGGGCACACACACACACACACACACACACACACACACACACACACACAAAGAAAGGGCTCAATCTGGATTTATGTTACAATTTGCGTTTCAATATTAATACAAGATAGAGTGTTGCTCTTTTTTCCAAAAATAAGAAGAGGGAGCAAGTCCTATTTGGGAGATGTGTGTTTAAAAGCTGAGGTGGAGGAGTGTCTAAGGGTGCTGAATCCTCATCTTTCACAGTAGAAACTTTGGAGGAGGTCATCCAGAGAATGAATCACTAGTTGACCTCATGGTGGACCCAGGCAGAGGCCCCTTAACCCCTCCCCTCTGCTTGGCATGTATGCTCAGCCTACGGCTTCCACAGTGGGAGCTGTTCCCAGGACAGAGCCTTGAGAGGACAGAGTGCCGCTGAGACTGTCTGGATGGTATATGTGACTGAACCCAGTTAAGGCCTCTATGTAAACTTTTAAGAGTCTGCGGACTCTCCCAGTGGGTGGGGAGATCCACTGAGAAGTTCCCTTGCTTGTTATAATGGCCACCTATCGCCCTGACCAGTTTGGCTCAGTGGATAGAGCGTCGGCCTGCAGACTCAAGGGTCCCAGGTTCGATGCCGGTCAAGGGCACATGCCTTGGTTGTGGGCACATCCCCAGTAGAGGGTGTGCAGGAGGCAGCTGATCGATGTTTCTCTCTCATCGATGTTTCTAACTCTATCCCTCTCCCTTCCTCTCTGTAAAAAATCAATAAAATATATTTAAAAAACAAAACAAAAAAACAGCCACCTATCAACCTGTGTGACATTGTCTGTGAACAGATTATGGAAAACACATAGCCTCTTTAATAGTTTTTCTTTCTAATTAATGAAGTAATCTTTGCATGTACCAAGGGTATGATACATTACTGACTCACTGGAGTGTATTGTGATGCTATAAAAGTCTTTATGAAAACGAGGGCAGAAAATTAGGCCTTTAAATTACAAAGACTTCAGGTGATTATGGTCAGAAGATAAACTGACTTATGGGGATGGTAGCAGGAAGGGCATTTTTTATTTGTAATCAACTAGAAACTGACAGTTTTGTCAATGTGTGGCAGGCAACTATGTTTGATTAATTTCATGGATATAATGGTAGAATTTTTTTGTCCCAAATAAATTACTCAGGTAAAACAAATCAATACATATCAGTGAATTTCTCCTTGACCATTGTGGACTCAATTACTCTGTGTAGAGGTTGACTAAATTTCACTTGGATTTCTGTATTCATTCACTGCTGATACTAAATTGTGAGTGAGAAATTTCAATATAGAATAAATGCTTTTAATAAACTGTAGTTCATGGCGGCTTGACTGTGCTTGAGTTTACAAATCTTAGGCAAAATATTAATCATTTCATATCATTCTTTTATAGTTAAAAGTGTTAGGTTCTTTTAGTGTATTTAAAATATTACCTGGTTTTTATTATTAATAATGTTTATATATGACAGTGTTTTCCCTTGAAAAATTCAAAATATTTGTGATTTAGGAACGTTAATGAAGATTATTTGAGTCATTAAGGGAATTACATTTCAAGACATTAGTTTCCCCCACTTGCTATTTCCTTGAGCATTAGAAATATGAATTTACATCGTTCTTGCCCTAACAGGGCATACAGTATGGGGCAAAAGTAGGTTTATAGTTGTCCTTATGGAAAATAATATAATAAATAATAAATAATAATATAAGAAGACAACCTCTGTGTTTCGTGTACTCACAACTGTAAACCTGCTTTTGCCTCACCTTGTATAGCCTGAATGGAGAGATATAGTCTGAATGTGAGAGAAATTGTTGTCTACCTAAGAGAGGTAAGCATAAAGCATTTTGGTAGTTCAGTCACTTCCAAAGTGGTATTTGGGTCAGATCTTGAAGAAAGTCTTCATTTCTTGATTTGTCATTTATTAATGAATGGATCATAGAAACCAAGTCTGCTTTTCTTCTTCAGAATGGGCTGTCAGACCTCGAAAGCTGGGGCTAGGCCAGAGAAGCTGAGGCTTTGACCTGAAAAATGAGATACCCCCCACTAGTGGTGTGTCAGTTGCTTTTTGACAAGTCAGATGTGCATGACAGGGGAGACCAAGCTGACATGAAAGCTAAGCATGAGGTCAGATGATAGGAGGCAGTGGAGCCAATGACTTGGGGCAGGGATGTAGCAATGAATACTCAGCAGACAGGCAGCCAATGATGTGAGAAGATCTGCAATAGCAGATCTGGGTCATAAGGTGTGCTGAAACTCAGAATCGGAAGGAAGCCCTCCCTCAATCACATGGCTGGAGTCTCTGGGTAAGGTCACAATTACTAAGACAATGCAGAAAGCAAAGCTGAACCTCATCCTTGGGGGAACAGGAGTCTATTCTGTCATGGGAAGATCCCAGGCTCTGGTGTAGATTGCCTTGAGTTTGAATCTTGACACCATCACTTGGTTAGTTAAACACATAGCACAAAGCACTTAGTAGGGCTGCCACAAATTAAAGTTAGAGACATTATCTTCACCAACATTTTAAAAACTTTTATTGAATTGATTGGGGTAACATTGGTTAATAAAATCGTATAGGTTTCAAGTGTACAATTCTACAATACATCATCTGTATATTGTATTGTGTGTTCACCACCCAAAGTCAAGTCTCTTTACATCACCATTTATACCCCTTTTACCCTGTTCTCCCTCCCTCCACCTGCCCCCCCCCCAACCTTTCCCTCTGGCAATCACTACAGTGTTATCTGTCTTTGAGTTTTGTTTTGTGGTGTTTTGTTGTTGTTGTTGTTGTTTATTAATCAAGACAGACTCAGAATTAAAGCAAAAGATCAGAGCCAGACTCCAAGTCTTTTTTCAATCAGAGTTTCTAAGAATTGAATGAAAATTCCTTAAATTTCCCCAAGTTTACAATCTATATGACCACAGCTTTCTTGACTGTAACATGGGGTCCACTTAATCTACCACACAGGCTGATTGTTCAGATTAGCTGCTGTCATGTATGTACACATCTCAGTGCAGTGCTGGCAAGTTGTGCTTGATGAATAGTAGCTGCTGCTCTTATTGTTATTAGCTCTGCTGGAACAATGATCAGTGAAATTTTATTCACGTTAAGAATGGCCACTTTCCCCTGTCATTACTTGAACATTAAGATTTATGACTGTGCCCAGCTGGTATTGCTCAGTGGTTGAGCGTCAACCCATGAACCAAGAGGTTACAGGTTTGATTCCTGGTCAGAGCACATGCCCGGGTTGGTGGCTCGACCCCCACTATGGGGCTTGCAGGAGGCAGCCGATTAATGATGTTTCTCTCTCATCGATGTCTCTATCTCTCTATCCCCCTCCCTTCTCCCCTCTCTCTCAAAAACCATTTTTTTAAAAAAGGTTTATGATTTGTAGTAGGGTGGATCTCCATCTCGTCTCCTCTCCTCACATGTACACAGCACACATGAGGTTAGATCCCAAAGCCTGGGATAAGGTAAGCCTAAGGGAAGGCGGAAGTGGATCTCGCTCCTGGAAAACCGATGCTTGGTAGGAGCAGGAAAAGGGCAGGTAGGTCCCTAAAGATAGGCAATTCCTTAAAAGAGCAGGCAATGCCTTGAAAGTTTCCGGTTTCAACTGAAAGTCTGCCAGTGGATAGTGTGATGAGTTAGCAACCATTCAGCATCTTTATCTTCCCATTTCTCACAGATGGATGACACTCTTACTCATGAAAGCTACCTTGCTAATCTCCAAATACAATAAATAAATGTGTTGGCTATTCTTGGGAGTGGAAGAGGGAGGGTGATATGGAAGATGGCAACATATGGAAAGTTTCCTTCCAGTTAAAACTGTTTCTCTAGTAATGTAGATACACAGCAGAAAAGTGTGACCTAAAAGGTGTGTATGGGGACTAACAGTCACTCCATGAAATGATGACACTCAACATACAAATAGATTCTAGTTCTCTGAGTTCAAAGGAAGCACAGAAGGATGTAATGAAAGGAACTGCCTGGGTTCATGCAGTTTTTTTCAAACATTTGTTGACCATGTTGTGTCAGATACTGAACCAGAAGTTAGACACCAAGAAATAACAGTGGTTGATCTCAAGCAGAAGACAGATGATTGTAATACAGGTGCTTTCATATAGGGTACAACACAGATGTGATAGAGCTGGGAGGAGTGGGGTGGTGAGGCAAGTCTTCCAAAATGAAGGGACACCTGGACTCTTAAAAAAAAAAATATATATATATATATATATATATATATATATATATATATATATACACCTTATTGATTTTTTACAGAGAGGAAGGGAGAGGGATAGAGAGCTAGAAACATCGATGAGAGAGAAACATTGATCAGCTGCCTCCTGCACAACCCCCACTGGGGATGTGCCTGCAACCAAGGTACATGCCCTTGACCAGAATCGAACCTGGGACCCTTGAGTCTGCAGGCCGACGCTCTATCCACTGAGCCAAACCAGTCAGGGCAACACTTGGACTCTTAAAGTGCAAGTAGTACCAGCTCCTGCCTGACAGTTCCAGCTTGCTCATCCTGAAGGCCTGCTCTATAGATTTCAGACTTGCTAGGCCATGGTATCTATCATACCAGACTGTTCTTTGTTCTTTTGGTGGAATCCTGACTGATACAATTATCAAGCCAGTCTCCACTGTGGACAACTGGAGCTCAGTCTTCTGAGGAGTTCTGATAGCCAGTGTAGCACATGTGCCTCAGAATTATTCTGCCTGAAAAGTGATGGTGCTGGGGGATTTATACACCAATTCTCATCTGTTATTGTTTAGATGCCTGGCACGTTCACCTACTTGTGGGCAGAGAGGGCTTTGGAGGCCACAGAGATGTCTCAGGCAAAGAGGCACAGGTGCTAGCAGTAAGAAGTTGGACTGCATGTACAAAAATGGTAAATTCCAAGGAGATATTAGTAGTCCCGTAACACTATCTACACTAATAAAAGAGAAACATGCAAATTGGTGTCACTCTGCTACACCCACCAGCCAATCAGGATGAGTATGCAAATTAACCCAACAAAGGTGGCGGTTGATTTGCATATGCAGGTGTGGAGCGAAGACTGATGACTGAAGAGGTTTGGCTTCTCCGTTGCAGCTGGAGCGAAGGCCTGGGTCCCGGGTGCCGGAGGAAAACCGGTGCTGGCAGCCAGGGAGGGGAAGGAAGGCCTATTGCAAAAATCTCTTCATGCAACAGGCCTCTAGTCTGCTATAATTCTGAAGGGAGTAAAATTTTCAGAGAAACCTATTAAGGTGAGAAAATAAAATGCGTCTATATCAAAATGTTAATATCCACCCCATCCATGTCCCTGGGCATTCTTGAGGTGCCCCATACTCTATACACACACACTCACACTCAAATTCTGGGGCTGACCAGCAGACCCTGAGCGATGGATGAATAGATCACTCTGACACACATTTCTGTGAAAGGGAGGCTAAGGGGCCGTTTTGCTTTAGGAGCAAATAGCCTCGATTGCCTGCCTCTTTAGGCTTTTATTGTCACAACAGCTTGAACTAAAATTAACTATTAGATACTCTCAGCAGGGTAAGCATCCTTGAGAAAGCACATGCATCCTTTAAGCAAGGACATGTCTAAGTAAACACAGGGGGGCTCAGATTTGTTTGGAAAAGTCAAGGCAGGGGCTGCCACCTTCCGCAAGGTCCTCTAGAGGCCCCCAACCTTTCTGAGAATCCTCCTTACAGACCTTCCAACCAAGTCCTCTACTTCCCCACACTCAAATAATCACTTTTTAAAATTGTTAAAAGAGTGAACGCTGGCACCTGCACAGATTACCAATGTCAAGAGACTGGTGATGGGGGCTTCCCTATGCCTTCACACTCAAAGGATGTTAGAACTTCTCTAATAAGGATGAATGTCTGGAACTGTTGCATAATAAATCAGGAAATGCAATTTACATGCAATCTATGCAGAGGTGACCTACAAAAATGAAAAATTTTAGTTTTTACTATATTTTAAAATGCTCCTGGAAAGGCTGCCAGGCATAGTAATTAGGACCAGGAGCTCTGGATTCAGACGGCCTGGATTCAAATTCCAGTTGTGCCACTTACTGGTATTTTACCCTTGGCCAAGCTACTTAACACTTAGGTCTTTGATGCTTCATCTGTAAAATGGTTTCTGTGAAGATTAAGTGAATTAATATATTCAAAGTGTTTAGAAGAGCCAAAGGCTTAGAGTAGTGCTGTATAAATGTGTTTTTGTTAATGGAATTATTATCATCATCATTATCCTCATTATTATTATTACTGACTCATGCCTTCTCATGAAAGGAGAAGCTGTCTTGAGGGACCATGATAGAAAGGAAGTTAATGAGTAATAAGTAAGATCACATCATTAGAACAATTAAGAAGTCATGAATACTGCAATTCTTTAATTAAGGGTTGCCAGAACATACACTGCCCTTTCCTGGTATTTCAAAGTGAGAGCGTGACCTTTTATTTTATTACTAGCTTTATTTTCTTTAATAGATGATCAGTATATAACAAGTTTTGTTGACAATGATGATGAATAAGGAAGGAAACATTAAACTCACATGCAATGCAGCTTCACAGGCAGGTCCCAGCTCTTAAGTTTTTCACTTAAAGTTAGCCTCTGACTTACTGCCAAATACCAGAAATGACTCAGTCCTATAGGGTGTGAGCTCTGGAATCAGACTGCTTAGGTTCATCCTAGGTCCTTTCCGCAGTATCTGTGGTCTTGGGTGAACTGTTTAGCCCTTCAGGCTTCAGTCTCCTTGTCTGTTAAATGAAGATGCAAGCAGTACTAATGCCATGAATTCAGTAGAGAAGAGGTCAGCAAATGATGGCTTATAGGCCCAATTCGGCCTGCAACCTATTTTTATAAATAAAGTTTTACTGGAACACAGCCAAATCCATTTGTTTACACTTTGGCTTTCAGAGTGTGACAGAGATGTTATGGCTCACAAAGCTGAAAACAGCTATCTGGCCATTTACAGAAAAAGTTTACTAGCCCCTGACCTAAAGGAATAAATAAGATAATGCATATAAATGTGTTTTCTGGTTCTTGGCACTTCACAAGTGCTCAGTGAATATTAATGACTAGCTTTCTCTATTGCCAAAGATGCAAGAACCATTCACTACAGCTTAAAATATACAGCTAATGTCTGTAAACAATGTGTATCTGAATGAGTTTCTGACATGATTAGAAACTCAGCCCAATATTACTGAGTTATATCATTCATTCACTGATTTGTTGTGTCTCAGTTGTGTTCACATATATAGTATATCTACTAGGTTAGTGGCCAGTTACCTGTGGGCATTTGCCTGATTGATATTTATGTGGGGAAGAGACCAGAGGATATTCAGCACCTGTAAAGAGACATTGAAGCCATTGCCAGGTTCTGTCTCTGGTCCTTGGATCTGTGTCTGAATCTTTTTGAGAGAAAGCTTGCTTTCCTATGAGACTGTGTGAGGCAGGGAAGCATGCTCCCCTCTGCTATTTGGTCCAGGGGCAAATCTATACTAATAAAAGGGTAATATGCTAATTAGACCGAACAATTTCCGGATGACTTTCCAGATGTCCTTTCGGACAAAGCCATGGTGGCAGGGCTGAGGCAGAGGCAGTTAGGGGTGATCAGGCTGGCAGGGGAGAGCAGTTAGGGAGATCAGGCCACAGGCAGGTGAGTGGTTAGGAGCCAGCGGTCCCAGATTGTGAGAGGGATGTCCAACTGCCAGTTTAGGCCCGATCCCAAGGGGTCCCTGATTGGAGAGGGTTCAGGCTGGGCTGAGCCCCCCCATGCACAAATTTCATGGACCAGGCCACTAATTAGGAAATAAAATGAAGAGAAGGGCCAGGGGGCATTCCTCCTCTGTCAGTGTGGCAAACACCATGGCTGCAGCTCATTCTGCAGGACTATAGCCTTGAAGGCTTCAGGAGATGGTGTCCTGGCACTACTACTAGTGTCCGTCACTCACAGGGGCTCCATTCTCCTCAAAATTTCACCCAATTTATGGGCACCCATGAGGTTTCTTAATACTAGTTTTTAGGTTTCTCCACTCTGGGCTATAATGTTAAGATCTGCTGGAGAATGCCTTTCCCCTTGGCCCTCCACACTGCACCGGTGGCCCCTGTGAAACTGAAGTTATCAATGTTATCAAATGCTTTTTCACATGCACAGTTGGTGAAACCTAGTGCAACTCCATTGCATACGCTCAACACAAATGTGTACTGAAGACACACTCTACCTACAGAATCCTTGGTTGAAAATGATTTAAAGACCCTACTAAGCCCTGAAAACCATAAGATAGCTATCTACTCTTTGCCATTCTTACTGGTGGAAGAGCTGGAAGAACTTGTCCAACTTCCTGGATTTGTAGATGAGAAAACTGAGACTCAGAGGAAGTAATAGGCCAGGTAATATGTCCTTCAGTGAATTAGTGTGAGAGCGAGAACCAAACTCCAGTGGAAAGGCTTGTTCTGATGTGGGAGAGTAATACCTCTGGAACTGGTCTAGGAATTGGCCAGGTGGAGTCTTTTCTTGCCCCAAAAAAGAGTAGTGCCAAGCAGGCCTGCTCCTACCATTTCTGCACCCAGGTCAATAATACAAATAGGGGCCCACATGCTATTTATCTAAAAATATAAATTTTATAAATTAAGTTAGCAACAATTGAAATAAAATATGTTTTATCCTCTTATCTTGACAAATATACTTTTATAAAAGTCTGGAAATCCTGGTTCAAATTGGGATTTTTAGATCCCTTAGTCCCATGCATGCCTCACCTTGTGCAGTAGGGTACAGTTTAGGGAGGGCCAGAATGGGATTCTAAAATTAGAGTTCCAGATTAAGGGTCTCTCTTACGTGATTCTAAGCAGAGTACTGGTGCCCAGTATAGTGGCAGAATTTTAGAATCAAGACAAGTGGGAACCACAAAAAACGCACATTTTCTAAAGCACATATCAATGAGATATAGTCCTGATTCCCTTAAATCCACCCCCATTCCCTTCCTGAATCCAGCTGAGCTAAAATGGAAGGAACAACTCTTACAAACATTTCAGCTAATAAAGGCTCAGTCTGGTAGGCGGGAGGTAATCTTCAGGAACATCTACTTTACAGGGAAGCAGAGAAGTTTGGAACCATATTGGGATAAATAATATGGGGTCCTATAGACAGAAACCAATTAAGTCACACCTCAGGTTGAAACTTCTCTAGTTCTCATCTCCACATAATAATCTTAATTCCAATGCTCTCAGGGATACCTGAACCTCTTTAGTATCATTCAAAATTAGAAAAGAAAAAAACCTCCATTTTATTACTAGAAGAAGAAGTAGACTCTTTCTGTTCAATTACTCAATATCATAGACCTTTGACCCTTCCCCAGAAAGCTTAGTTAGGCTATTTGATAATTTTCCTGACTTAACATTTAGTGATATTCTATACTACAGGCCCCATGCACGAATTTGTGCATGGGTGGGGGCAGATCAGGCTGTGGGGAGGGGCTACGGGTGGTTGGTTGGCTGGCCCCACCCCCTGGTCGAACTCCCAGTTAAGGGAGCAATTTGCATATTAGCCTTTTATTATACAGGATACTTTTAGCAATAGTGGTAGTGAGTCAATTGGTCTTGAAAATATACCTAATTTCATCTTTACTTCAACCACTCCTTTCTGACTTTAGGTAGTGACCTCATTCCTTATTTCCATATCCAAAGAGAGGCAGTGTTCAGTTTTCTTTTTCTTTTTTTTACTTTGTTTTTAGTGTTGACACTATTACAGATATTTTCATTACGTCCCCCCCTTTACCCACTTCCACCCAGCCCTGGCCATACCCCTTTCTCCTGGAAGTCACCACACTATTGTCTGTGTCTATGGGTTAGGCCTATATGTTCTTTAGCTAATCCCTTCACCTTCTTTCATCCAGTTCCCTCTCCCCACTCTGCTCGGAAAGCTGTCAATCTGTACCAAGTATCTACGCCTCTGTTTCTATTTTGTTCATCAACTTATTTTGTTCATTAGGCCCCACATATAAATGAGATCATATGGTATTTGCCTTTCTCTGATTGACTTATTTCACTTAGCACAATAATCTCTAGGTCCCTCCAAGCTATTGCTAAACTTAAGAGATCCTTCTTTATTACAACCACATAGTATTCCATTGTGTAAATGTACCACGGTTTTTTTCCTCTCATCTGTTAATGAGCTCAGCTATTGTAAATAAAGCTGCTCTGAGCATAGTGATGCATATATTTTTTCTGATTGATGTTTCAGAATTATTAGGATATATTTCCAGAAGTGGGCTCACTGGGTCAAAAGGCAGTTCCATTTTTAATTTTTTGAGGAATCTCCATATATTTTTTCCACAGTGGTTGCACCAGTCTGCATTCCTACCAGCAGTGTACTAGGGTTCCCTTTTCTTCACATCCTCTCCAGTACTCATTGTTTGTTGATTTATGGATGATAGCCATTCTGGCAGGTGTGAGGTGATATCTCATTGTGGTTTTAATTTGCAGCTCTCTGATGATTAGTGCCCTTGAGCATTTTTTCATATGTCTATTGGTGATCTGTATGTCCTCTTTGGACAAGTTGTCTTATTTGGGTCCTTAGCCCATTTTTTAATTGCATTGTTTGTCTTGCTGGTGTTGAGTTGAATAAGTTCTTTATATATAGTTTTGGAAATTATTATTATTTTTTACTTTTAAGTTTTTTATTAAAAAATTTTAATGTTGATGTTATTGCAGACTTCCCCTATTTCCCTACCCCTTACCAAATGTCTCATTGGCAAATATGTTCCCCCATACAGTGGGTTTCCCTTTCATTGTGTTGATGGTTTCTTTTGCTGTGCAGAAGCTTTTTAGTTTGACAGAGTCCTATTTGTTTATCTTTTCCTGAGTTTCCCTTGCCCTTCGAGACATGTTAGCAAAAAATATTGCTACAAGAGATGTCTGAGATTTTACTGCCTATGTTTTTTTCTAGGATTTTTATGGTTTCGTGACTTATATTTACATATTTTATTCATATTGAGTTTGTTCTTGTATATGATGTAAGTTGGTGGTCTAGTTTCATTTCTTTGCATATACCTGTCCAGTTTTCTCAACACAATGTATTGAAGAGACTGTCTTTAGTTTTCTTATGTTCTCAAAGTGTTTTTGCTTAACATGGGAGCCAATTACATTAATAGCAGAAGAGAAATATGGGCTTAAGCACTTTATACTTTTAACAATACATCTTTACGAGTTTATTTTTTTAAATATATTTTATTGGTTTTTTACAGAGAGGAAGGGAGAGGGATAGAGAGCTAGAAACATTGATGAGAGAGAAACATCGATCAGCTGCCTCCTGCACGCCTCCTACTGGGGATGTGCCTGCAACCAAGGCACATGCCCTTGACCAGAATCAAACCTGGGATCCTTTAGTCCGCAGGCCGACGCTCTATCCACTGAGCCAAACCAGTCAGGGCTAAGAGTTTCTTTTGATCAACTAAAGAACTAGGACACTCAGGCCCCTAAGGCAGGTTAAGCATCTCCTAAGATGGTTTACCATGAAACTATTTAAAAACTTTTCACAAAGCCATAGAAGTGATTTGGGAACCAGAAACGTTTCATTAAATAGGTGGTATCACTTAATAAGGAAGAAAGATATACATAGTTATTTTAGAAATGTAAACAATGAAAATTGCATGGACCATTCTACCATGGTCTTATTCTATTTTGTAACTAATCAAAATCCACATGTATTTCTTGAGAACCTTTTAAGTACTTGATACAGATCAATAGTCTCTTGATTTTTAAGGACAACAACTAATCAATACAAATTGGCAAACCGCTTGAGAAAAAATCAATTTCTGGTGCTAATGTGACCATATTTCTTAGTTGTTAGTTCCAAGGTCTCTATTTTTGCTTGGCTCACCCACTTACCAATTATGAATCATGTTTGGAATACCATCAGTGCCTTTAAGGAATATCTACTGGAGTTGAATCACACTATACACATTATAAAATGTGCCATAAAAATATGTAATGTTTCTGCCTTCAATGAGATTTTAACCACCTAGTATAGGAATTCTGGGAAGATGGCAATCTGAACACATGTTTTTTGCTTCTCCCTCAAGTTCCTGCTGGAATGAATCTACCCATAAGTTAAAGCTTATTCAAGTGTGTGTCTTTGGGGTGGGAAGGGTTAGGAAGGTGGTGTAAATATGACCATATTTCATTGTAGAACTCTGAAGATACATCTGGTATCTTCAGGCTTCCCAGATGCCCTTTCAGAAAACCAGAAGTCCCCTTCTTTGCAGCATTTCACTCTCCAGCAGGGAAGAGACCATTCTCCCTAATGTAGCCTGGAGTAAGAAGCCCTGAGTCTAAGGATCGGTGAGAGGTCAAACATCAGAGTGCAGGGATTGTCTAAATCTGTGGGGATTAACCCTTTCTTCCTGCTCACTACCATGTCCCTGAGACACTCTGCTGACCCCATGGGTGTCATCACCCCTGAGGGGGACTGCTGCTATAAACTGCTCCCCTCCCAATGGGGTAAAAAATGACAGCTACTCAAAACTCACATGTGAAGAAAATGGAAATAATGGACTCCTCAGCACCAAACAGTCCAGTTGTTTTACCAGTGGTTACACATTAATAAACGTCTTACCTCATTGATCTGCAAAACCACTATGGCCTGACAGGCTCCGACAACCTTACATGCAAAGGTTCTGAAAAATATTCCTACACTTGCTGAAAGGAGTGTACATGTGGTTGATGGGTCCGTTAAGGAGACTTAGTAACTCAAAGGAGAGGAACCAGGAGGGTGATATGGAAGATGCAACATATGAAAACTTTCCTTCCATTTTAAAATTAAATCAGAAAAGTTTCCAGAATGATGGAAATGAAATATCTAAGAAACAATGAATGGTGAGCAATAACTTTCGGATCCGTTGTTTAATTTCTTCTGCATTTTCATTGCTCTTACAGTAAACCAGGCTATTATAAGCTCTCAGTAGATTGCTTCTTCAGTCACTTCCTAACTGTTCTGTATATGCTGCTTCACTTTGACCAGACTCATCTTTTTGAAAGGATATTTTGATGCTGCTTCCCTTGTACACCTAAAGCCCTTCAGCAGTCTCATTTTTCTTAGGTTAAATCTTCAATGTGCTCTGTGAAGATTTTGCATGTAGGTATGGCTTCATCTTACTTACCCAGCTGTATTGTGTACCACTTTTGCCTTCATTCAAAACTGTGCTTTCCCACAACAGGAATTTTGTACACCCTGAACTTGTTCTTAAAATATTCTTTCCCCTTCTTCACTTGGCTGAATTATTATTCATTCACTTTGAAGGCAGATGCTTAAATAAGATTTCTCTCAGAAAGAATAATGAGACAAAGGTATAAATTACTAAGTAAGAAGATGGCCAACCAAAGGAGGAAGCAACAAACACAAGAGCAGATATTGCCTACAGATTAATAGCAGGGCTCAGATTCAGATGAGAGATAAATCATTGGACTATCTATTAGAGCCTTAAATACATGCATTCCTCCTCTTGCACTCTCTGGGACTGCCACATAGACTGAAATATAGGACAGTTGATCGTGTGTAGAACAGGTTTTCTGTAGAAACAGTTACTGTAAAGTTTAGTGGGCGTATCATGACTTGGGGAAACTCATATAGATTTAAAAAGGAAAGGTCTATTGGTGTATTTGTTTCTATTGCTGTAAAGCAAATTACCATAAACTCAGTGGTTTAAAACAGAGCCCATTGATTTGATCACATTGTTCTGTAGCTAAGGAGCCCCAGGAATGGCTTAACTACATTCCCTGCTCCAGGGTCTCACAAGACTGAAATCAACATGTCAACTAGGGCAGCAGTCTCATCTGAGGATCGACTTCCCACTTCCAATGGAGGTTGACACCATTCAGTTCTTTACGGCTGTTGGACTAGGGGCTTTGGTTTCTTGATTCTGTTGTCCAGGTGTCACCCTCAATGGCTTACCACAGGGGCGCTTCTTAGGCCAGCTGAGTCTTCAAAGTCAGTATAGGAGAGAGTCTCTCAGCTACTGATTGAAGGAGACTAAGAAGATAGCAACTAAAGATGATGAGGAATCTTGGATTGGATTCTGGAAAAGCAATAGTCCAGTAGTAGGAGAACAAGTAAAATCTGAATGAAGTCAGAATTTTCGTTAATAGTATAGTACTGCCTGGCCACCATGGCTCAGTGGTTGAGCATTGACATATGAACCTGGAGGTCACGGTTCAATTCTAATCAGGGCATATGCCCGGGTTGGGGGCTCCATCCTCAGTGTGGGGCATGCAGAAGGCAGCCAATCCATGATTCTCTCTCATCATTGATATTTCTATCTCTCCCCCTTTCACTTCCTCTCTGAAATCTTTAAAAATATATTTTAAACAAAGAAATCCCCATCTGGAAACTCCTTGGTAACCCCGATTGAGTTCAGGAGCCTTGCTTGCATTGGTGACAATGACCCCTGACATCACTCTGCACAACAATCCCTACCTCACACCCTACCCCACAGAGTCCACCGGAACCTGTGATCCAACTCTAAATGTGAACTTCAATCTTGAACTTACATGGAAAACCTTTCCTGAATCTGTGGGCGGCACCTGTCCTGACCCCCTGCTTTAAGTCCAGACCTCATCCTATATAGGCACCGACAGCCTCACCTGGGACAGGACCTCCTGCCCAGACACAGTGCAGGGCTTGCTGATCTAACCCTGTGCTGGCTCCATGGCTCTGACCCTCTACAGGAAGCCTTGCCTATAACAGTGCTGGATTCTGCAGAAACCTTTCCCTGACTTCCAACAGAAATCCGTAACTTGACCAGTTTCGGGAATCTCTGACCTGATCATTCATAGAAACCCCTAAACTTGCCCTATGGAAACACTCCCCTGACCCTGTATAGGAAGCCCTGATGTTACTCTCTCTGACAGCCTTGGTCTGGAAGCCTTGCCCTCCCCTTGTACAGGAGCCACTGTCCTGACTGTGGCTAGTGGCCACCACATGAAACAGCGTAGCTCTGGGGAGTCTACAGAATCCCGTAGCAGGCACTGCTATAGGCTTTTCAACTCTGCTCCTCTTTCTTCCTGACTCACTCACTTTCCCAGCCTCCCTTGCAATGACAGGTGGACATGTGACAGTTCTGATCAATGGAGTGAGCAGAGTGACATACGCAACTTCCAGGCCTGGCCCAAAGGAACCTCTCATGGACCCTCTTCTGAGCACTGGCTGGTGTTCTCAGTGGTGAGAGCATGGGCTTGTGCACTGAAGGGTCTCGGGTTTGATTCCCAGAAAAGGGCATGCACCTGGGTTTAGGTTCGATCCCCAGCCCCAGTTGGAGCATATGCAGGCAGCTGCTGCACTGGCTTTTCTGGCAGGGTTCCATGTTGCTGGGGTATCCATGGAGACCCTTAGCTAGGGAAGAATCTCACAAAGAAGCCATCTTAGAAATGGCCAGAAGCCTTCATGAGGCTATGTGGATCACGTTCCCTGTGTATGTGCAGACCTGGGAACGTACATCCCCAGAAAGCCTCATTGGGAATGAATACGGTAAGTAGGTGGGGGTGACCCTAGTTGAGTGGCCCATGGGGCTCCACAAAGTTATGCTAAAAGCCCATTGGGAAAAGGCTGCTGGTGCCTGCAGCTGCCAGAGTGACCAATGGGACTCAGACCCAGGAGTCCCCCAATGGCCAGCAGAGCTGCTCTGGCAACCGATGGGAAGGTGGGAAGGCTGGCCACCATGTGGGGCTGTTGGGAATCACTGCATCTTGAAAGCAGGATGGCTTCAGACCTTCTGTTCCCTTCTTTCTTCCTTCCCATACCCACCCACACCCCAAACAGTCTTCCAGGTCAATGCATGCCTCTGCTGTCTGGAGGGGACCCCTGGAGGCTCACCATACACCAGCTGGGCCTATGGCAGCACGGGGCTCTACCCTCCCGCAACTGTGAGCCCCACCTGGGAGTACACCCCTCCCCAGGCCTCAGAAGATTCCTATGCAAGAGGCACCTTCCTAGAGAACATCAAGACACAGCGACTGAGTCCGGACCTGTTGGCGCTGGGGCCTGCGGTGCCTTCCTCCATCCCTGTCCCCAGCAGTGCTTATGGGCCCCCCGACTTTCCTAGGAGCTTCTTTCCTCCAACCAGAAGCCCCCCCAATCCAGCGGTCTATTCCTCCCCCAGCCTCCAAGGAGCCCTGCCCCGGTCCACCTGTGGTGAGGCTCCCCCAAAGGGACAGGGAGGTTGAGGAGGGGAATGCGGTCCAAGGCAAAGTTGCGCTGAGCCTGGTCCCTCTTCCCCCTGTCCACCTCACCAGAAGCCTGGGATTGTGCGCCATGCAGGGTGGTTCTGAGACGGTGTGACAGCATGTGTACCAGGCACAGCGAAAGTCCGGCAGAGCGAAAGTCCGGCAGAGCGAAAGCCGCTCCACAGTGCCACCTGTGCAATGCCGGGGGTCAGACGATGACTAGGCAGAACAAGCCCCAAAGGCGCCCGGTAAGAGCCCAGGCCGGCCTCCCCTCCCCCAGGTACTCTGTTCTCTCTCTGGGCAGGGATCTCTGCCCTCACACTCTATGAGAACCCACATCCCCCCTCCCTGCCCCATCCACTCAGGGACCCAGCTCTGTACAGGAGTGTCTACCCTCAGCCTACCCTCGGGCTGCAAGCAGGCACGCCGTCCACTCCCTGCACAGCAGCTTTCATCCTTGGCTACACACTGGGATCACCGTGGGGCCCTCCCGAGATGGGCTGATTTACTTGGTCTGGGGCGCTGCCTGGGCATCAGGATTGTTTTCGACTCCCCAAGTGAGTCCAATGTCCGCCAACGCTGAGAACCACTGATGAAGCACCCCACGCCATTTGGAAAGCCCCGGGACAGGAGGCCATGTCCTCGCCCCTCAGAGCACCCTCAGCCTATGCCTCGTCCAGGAAGCCCTGCCTGCACCCTGACCCTCACCTCCTGGGTCCTCCACCCACCAGTGCACTGACCCTCATTTTCTTGCTGCCCCCAGAAGGTCAGCAAGCGGGCAGGTGCCCAGTGCACCAACTGCCAGACAACCATCACGGCAGTGTGGCGGCTGAATGCCAATAGAGACCCCGTGTGCAATGCCTGCGGCCTTTATTACAAGCGACACCAGGTGTGCCCTGCCTCTTGGAGCCTCCCCCCTGAACCCCCATCCCACTAACCTGGACTTCCTTCTCCTTTTCCTTTCCTGTGTTCTTCTTATCACGCTTTCTCTCTTGTCCCTGTTATTCTCTTCCCTCCTCCTTCCCTATCACCCTTCTCTTCTCTACACCTTCATCTCCTCCCTGCCTGTCTTTTCCCTCCTGCTCCCTTCTCTCTCCTCCATTTCTCATTGCCTTCCCCCTCCCCTCCAGCCATCAGCTAGTCCTATGGCTAGAGGCTCCCTCAGCCTTTCCATTGCTTAGGGCCTCACAAGCTCATGACTCCTTAGGGCATTATCTGTGCCACAGCTGGGGCCTGCTCCCCTAGTCCTTGACCCAGTTCCCGACTCTTAAGGAGTGGGGTGGAAAGGGTGTCCCTGCTGGAGACACAGAGGCAAAAGTCTGAGGTTGGGGAACACTCATGGCCTCTCTTTCATCAAGTGTACCGACCACGGAACGTGCAGAAGGGTGGTATAAAGTCTAGAAAACCCAGGCCATCACAGAAAGAAAAGAAGCCAGTGTCGAGCCTGGGAGGCACAGGACCAGCTGATGCTCCGGCTGGTGGCTTCATGGTGGTGGCTGGGGGCAGCGATGGTGGGAATTGTGGGGAAGTGGCCTCAGGCTTGAGATTTGGCCCACCTGGTACTGCCCATCTCTACCGAGGCCCGGGCCCCGAGGTGCTGTCAGGGCCTGTCAGCCACCTCATGCCTTTCCCCGGGCCCCTGTTGGGTTCACCCACAGGCTCCTTCCCCACAGGCCCCATGCCTCCCACAACCACCAGCACTGTGGAGGCCCACTCAGCCCATGAGGACACAGAGCATGACTCAGAGCAGGTGTAGGGTCCCTCTCCGCATGGAGCCAGAAGTTTCTACAACCCAACCTCTGGGCTCCCCATAGCTCTTGGTCTGGACCATCAATGATTTGTAAAATAAATCATCAGAGTCCTGACGATGGAGGTGTGAGTCTGAGTGGGACTGAATAAAGAGCCGTGGTAGGTGGGGTGTGCAATGGTGCCTGTGGTTCTTTGGTTATGGCGTGAGGCCGTGTGAGACAGCACGTGTCACCCTTCATGATAGTGGGTTATGATGTGCAAGTACAAGAGTGTACTAGTATGTGAAACCGCGTGTGACAGCAACCAGGGTGTATGATGTGGCGTGTACCTGCACACGTCATGGGCAGAGACTGTGTGTGGTGGCTGACTGCTCTGTGAGGTGGTGACCACGGTGATGAGGTTCTGAGAGATGGTGTGCATGACACCAGACAACTGTGAGAAATGGGGCACCAGTGACTGTATGAGAGGACGTGGGGGTATGTGTGTAACGGCATGTGCTGAGGCAACATGTGAGGCTGTGCTCATGTGATTGTGCACCCTGCAGGGTGGTTCTGAGGCGGTGTGACAGCATGTGTACCAGGCACAGCATTTGCTCAATAAACATTTCTGGGATGCTCACCAAGGGCTGTGTAGGACGGATGTGGAGACCTAGCAGTGTGACCTGAGGTACTGCGTGTCAGGAGGTCTTTGTGGGTCTGGCAAGGGCAGCACTTGTGTGCAAGCATGTGTATGTGAGCGTATCGCACATCCTGTGCCCTGTCACAGTGCCTCTGAGTGGCTGACAGCGTGAGCAGCTCTGTACACTTGCTTGTGGAGGTATCAATATGTATACAGGTGCAAGTGAGGGGCCCACCTCCAAGGGACAGAAGACATGTTCAGGACAGGAATGGGAGGCCAAGGTTGGGGCTGGAAAGGCAGCCAGCAGGAAGGGCAGAGGCCGGTCTGGGACCGTGGGGTAGTCCATGGGCCCTCTTGTCACTCGTCTCTTATCTCTCTCAGCCCAGCTCGGCCTGCAGCCCTGTGGGAAATGGTAGAGAAGGAGGGTGAGATTAGGAGGACAAAATAATCTCTAGGGGGATATTTAGACCCCATAGGTGGTGAGCTCCCCACAGTGCCAACTCCCTCCCCAATGCACCCACTCACCTGGGATGTGTTCTTCCATGGAACAAACCCTCACACTGGAGCATGCACGGAGTTAGGTGACATCCTAACCCAGACAGGTTAAGCGTCTCTCCCAAGGCCACTCAGCTGTTGGCACAGGGCTGAGCCAGGCTCCGTGGTGTAGCCTCCACACTGCCCAGAGGCTCCTAACCGCAAGCAGCACCGTTTCCTGAGTGCTCACTGTGGGCAACAACAGCGGAAGGCTCAGGTGCTTTCTTTCATGAACACCTGAAAAAATACTCCAGTCCAGCTGGTGTGGCTCAGTGGTTGAGCATCAACAGGACAGCATCCCTTCAGCTCGTCAGCACACTGGCCCACTGAAGAACCACAGTTGTCCCTGCTCATGACAGGGATTGTCCAGAACTTCCCTGGCCGCTCCACAGAACCCCAGCCTCCTCATCCTGTGGGAGCCCCTGTCCTCGTCTTGAACAGAAACCTCTTGCAGAACCTGTGCTGGACAGGCCCCTGGACCCGCCGTGTTCAGGAGCCCCGGATCCCCAACTCCTATCAAAACGGCAGCCCTAGCCTGGTTCAGGAGCCTCTCTGATACTGGAGCTCTAAGGGAACCATTTCTCTAATCAACAGGAAACCCATCCTGACCCTGAGCAGAATCACCGGTCCTCACCTTCTACAGGAGGCACCCTGTCCTGCCACCACAGCACAGGAACCTCCGCCTTCCCTGGTGGCAGGACAGAGCCTGCCCCACCCACCCTTATAGAAATGCCTGGCCTGACCCTCTTCATGGCACTCCATCTCTATAGGAATCCTGCCTGGACCTTGGTCGGGACAGCTCTGTCCTCACACTGCACTGCAGCCCTGCCGTCCAGGTAGCATTTTACAACCACTCTGCTCATCTTAAAATCTAGTTCAGAAACCACCTCTCTGACTCTGTCTGCAGAAATTCTCTCTTACCATTGATGTTTCTATCCCTCTCCCTTCCTCTCTGAAATCTTTAAAAATATATTTTAAAGAAAGAAATCCCCACCTGTAAACTCTTTGGGAACCCCGATTGAGTTCAGGAGCCTTGCTTACATCGTTGACAATGACCCCTGACGTCACTCTGCACAACAATCCCTACCTCACACCCTACCCCACAGAGTCCACAGGAACCTGTGATCCAACTCTCAATGTGAACTTCAATCTTGAACTTACATGGAAAACCTTTCCGGAATCTGTGGGCGGCACCTGTCCTGACCCCCTGTTTTAAGTCCAGACCTCATCCTATATAGGCACCGACAGCCTCACCTGGCACAGGACCTCCTGCCCAGACACTGTGCAGGGCTTGCTGATCTAACCCTGTGCTGGCTCCATGGCTCTGACCCTCTACAGGAAGCCTTGCCTATAACAGTGCTGGATTCTGCAGAAACCTTTCCCTGACTTCCAACAGAAATCCGTAACTTGACCCGTTTCGGGAATCTCTGACCTGATCGTTCATAGGAACCCCTAAACATGCCCTCTGGAAGCACTCCCCTGACCGTGTATAGGAAGCCCTGATGTGACTCTCTCTGACAGCCTTGGTCTGGAAGCCTTGCCCTCCCCTTGTACAGGAGCCACTGTCCTGACTGTGGCTAGTGGCCACCACATGAAACAGCGTAGCTCTGGGGAGTCTACAGAATCCCGTAGCAGGCACTGCTATAGGCTTTTCAACCCTGCTCCCCTTTCTTCCTGACTCACTCACTTTCCCAGCCTCCCTTGCAATGACAGGTGGACATGTGACAGTTCTGATCAATGGAGTGAGCAGAGTGACATACGCAACTTCCAGGCCTGGCCCATAGGAACCTCTCATGGGCCCTCTTATGAGCACTGGCTGGTGTTCTCAGTGGTGAGAGCATGGGCTTGTGCACTGAAGGGTCTCGGGTTTGATTCCCAGACAAGGGCATGCACCTGGGTTTAGGTTCGATCCCCAGCCCCAGTTGGAGCATATGCAGGCAGCTGCTGCACTGGCTTTTCTGGCAGGGTTCCATGTTACTGGGGTTGCCGTGGAGACCCATAGATAGGGTAGAATCTAACAAAGAAGCCATCTTAGAAATGGCCAGAAGCCTTCACGAGGCTCTGTGGATCACGTTCCCTGTGTATGTGCAGACCTGGGAACGTACATCCCCAGACTGCCTCATTGGGAATGAATACGGTAAGTAGGTGGGGGTGACCCTAGTTGAGTGGCCCATGGGGCTCCACAAAGTTATGCTAAAAGCCCATTGGGAAAAGGCTGCTGGTGACTGCAGCTGCCAGAGTGACCAGTGGGACTCAGACCCAGGAGTCCCCCAATGGCCAGCAGAGCTGCTCTGGCAACCGATGGGAAGGTGGGAAGGCTGGCCACCATGTGGGGCTGTTGGGAATCACTGCATCTTGAAAGCAGGATGGCTTCAGACCTTCTGTTCCCTTCTTTCTTCCTTCCCATACCCACCCACACCCCAAACAGTCTTCCAGGTCAATGCATGCCTCTGCTGTCTGGAGGGGACCCCTGGAGGCTCACCATACACCAGCTGGGCCTATGGCAGCACGGGGCTCTACCCTCCCGCAACTGTGAGCCCCACCTGGGAGTACACCCCTCCCCAGGCCTCAGAAGATTCCTATGCAAGAGGCACCTTCCTAGAGAACATCAGGACACAGCGACTGAGTCCGGACCTGTTGGCGCTGGGGCCTGCGGTGCCTTCCTCCATCCCTGTCCCCAGCAGTGCTTATGGGCCCCCCGACTTTCCTAGGAGCTTCTTTCCTCCAACCAGAAGCCCCCCCAATCCAGCGGTCTATTCCTCTCCCAGGCTCCAAGGAGCCCTGCCCCCGTCCACCTGTGGTGAGGCTCCCCCAAAGGGACAGGGAGGGTGAGGAGGGGGATGGGGTCCAAGGCAAAGTTGGGCTGAGCCTGGTCCCTCTTCCCCCTGTCCACCTCACCAGAAGCCTGGGATTGTGCGCCATGCAGGGTGGTTCTGAGACGGTGTGACAGCATGTGTACCAGGCACAGCGAAAGTCCGGCAGAGCGAAAGTCCGGCAGAGCGAAAGCCACTCCACAGTGCCACCTGTGCAATGCCGGGGGTCAGACGATGACTAGGCAGAACAAGCCCCAAAGGCGCCCGGTAAGAGCCCAGGCCGGCCTCCCCTCCCCCAGGTACTCTGTTCTCTCTCTGGGCAGGGATCTCTGCCCTCACACTCTATGAGAACCCACATCCCCCCTCCCTGCCCCATCCACTCAGGGACCCAGCTCTGTACAGGAGTGTCTACCCTCAGCCCACCCTCGGGCTGCAAGCAGGCACGCCGTCCACTCCCTGCACAGCAGCTTTCATCCTTGGCTACACACTGGGATCACCGTGGGGCCCTCCCGAGATGGGCTGATTTACTTGGTCTGGGGCGCTGCCTGGGCATCAGGATTGTTTTCGACTCCCCAAGTGAGTCCAATGTCCGCCAACGCTGAGAACCACTGATGAAGCACCCCACGCCATTTGGAAAGCCCCGGGACAGGAGGCCATGTCCTCGCCCCTCAGAGCACCCTCAGTCTATGCCTCGTCCAGGAAGCCCTGCCTGCACCCTGACCCTCACCTCCTGGGTCCTCCACCCACAAGTGCACTGACCCTCATTTTCTTGCTGCCCCCAGAAGGTCAGCAAGCGGGCAGGTGCCCAGTGCACCAACTGCCAGACAACCATCACGGCAGTGTGGCGGCTGAATGCTAATAGAGACCCCGTGTGCAATGCCTGCGGCCTTTATTACAAGCGACACCAGGTGTGCCCTGCCTCTTGGAGCCTCCCCCCTGCACCCCCATCCCACTAACCTGGCCTTCCTTCTCCTTTTCCTTTCCTGTGTTCTTCCTATCTCCCTTTCTCTCTTCTCCCTGTTATTCTCCTCCCTCCTCCTTCCCTATCACCCTTCTCTTCTCTACACCTTCATCTCCTCCCTGCCTGTCTTTTCCCTCCTGCTCCCTTCTCTCTCCTCCATTTCTCATTTCCTTCCCCCTCCCCTCCAGCCATCAGCAAGTCCTATGGCTAGAGGCTCCCTCAGCCTTTCCATTGCTTAGGGCCTCACAAGCTCATGACTCCTTAGGGCATTATCTGTGCCACAGCTGGGGCCTGCTCCCCTAGTCCTTGACCCAATTCCCGACTCTTAAGGGGTGGGGTGGAAAGGGTGTCCCTGCTGGAGACACAGAGGCAAAAGTCTGAGGTTGGGGAACACTCATGGCCTCTCTTTCATCAGGTGAACCGACCACGGACCGTGCAGAAGGGTGGTATAAAGTCTAGAAAACCCAGGCCATCACAGAAAGAAAAGAAGCCAGTGTCGAGCCTGGGAGGCACAGGACCAGCTGATGCTCCGGCTGGTGGCTTCATGGTTGTGGCTGGGGGCAGCGATGGTGGGAATTGTGGGGAAGTGGCCTCAGGCTTGAGATTGGGCCCACCTGGTACTGCCCATCTCTACCGAGGCCCGGGCCCCGTGGTGCTGTCAGGGCCTGTCAGCCACCTCATGCCTTTCCCCGGGCCCCTGTTGGGTTCACCCACAGGCTCCTTCCCCACAGGCCCCATGCCTC
Source organism: Myotis myotis (assembly GCF_014108235.1). NCBI lineage: Eukaryota > Metazoa > Chordata > Mammalia > Chiroptera > Vespertilionidae > Myotis > Myotis myotis. The sequence continues at coordinate 3,477,797 of NW_023416346.1, read as the reverse complement.
CCACCACCACCAGCACTGTGGATGCGCCACTCAGCCCATGAGGACACAGAGCATGACTCAGAGCAGGGGTAGGGTCCCTCTCCGCGTGGAGCCAGAAGTTTCTACAACCCAACCTCTGGGCTCCCCATAGCTCTTGGTCTGGACCATCAATGATTTGTAAAATAAATCATCAGAGTCCTGACGATGGAGGTGTGAGTCTGAGTGGGACTGAATAAAGAGCCGTGGTAGGTGGGGTGTGCAATGGTGCCTGTGGTTCTTTGGTGATGGCGTGAGGCCGTGTGAGACAGCACGTGTCACCCTTCATGATAGTGGGTTATGATGTGCAAGTACAAGAGTGTACTAGTATGTGAAACCGCGTGTGACAGCAACCAGGGTGTATGATATGGCGTGTACCTGCACACGTCATGGGCAGAGACTGTGTGTGGTGGCTGACTGCTCTGTGCGGTGGTGACCATGGGGGTGAGGTTCTGAGAGATGGTGTGCACGACACCAGACAACTGTGAGAAATGGGGCACCAGTGACTGTATGAGAGGACGTGGGGGTATGTGTGTAACGGGGTGTGCTGAGGCAACATGTGAGGCTGTGCTCATGTGATTGTGCACCCTGCAGGGTGGTTCTGAGGCGGTGTGACAGCATGTGTACCAGGCACAGCATTTGCTCAATAAACATTTCTGGGATGCTCACCAAGGGCTGTGTAGGACGGATGTGGAGACCTAGCAGTGTGACCTGAGGTACTGCATGTCAGGAGGTCTTTGTGGGTCTGGCAAGGGCAGCACTTGTGTGCAAGCATGTGTATGTGAGCGAATCGCACATCCTGTGCCCTGTCACAGTGCCTCTGAGTGGCTGACAGCGTGAGCAGCTCTGTACACTTGCTTGTGGAGGTATCAATATATATACAGGTGCAAGTGAGGGGCCCACCTCCAAGGGACAGAAGACATGTTCAGGACAGGAATGGGAGGCCAAGGTTGGGGCTGGAAAGGCAGCCAGCAGGAAGGGCAGAGGCCGGTCTGGGACCATGGGGTAGTCCATGGGCCCTCTTGTCACTCATCTCTTATCTCTCTCAGCCCAGCTCGGCCTGCAGCCCTGTGGGAAATGGCAGAGAAGGAGGGGGAGATTAGGAGGACAAAATAATCTCTAGGGGGATATTTAGACCCCATAGGTGGTGAGCTCCCCACAGTGCCAACTCCCTCCCCAATGCACCCACTCACCTGGGATGTGTTCTTCCATGGAACAAACCCTCACACTGGAGCATGCACGGAGTTAGGTGACATCCTAACCCAGACAGGTTAAGCGTCTCTCCCAAGGCCACCCAGCTGTTGGCACAGGGCTGAGCCAGGCTCCGTGGTGTAGCCTCCACACTGCCCAGAGGCTCCTAACCGCAAGCAGCACCGTTTCCTGAGTGCTCACTGTGGGCAACAACAGCGGAAGGCTCAGGTGCTTTCCTTCATGAACACCTGAAAAAATACTCCAGTCCGGCTGGTGTGGCTCAGTGGTTGAGCATCAACAGGACAGCATCCCTTCAGCTCGTCAGCACACTGGCCCACTGAAGAACCACAGTAGTCCCTGCTCATGACAGGGATTGTCCAGAACTTCCCTGGCCGCTCCACAGAACCCCAGCCTCCTCATCCTGTGGGAGCCCCTGTCCTCGTCTTGAACAGAAACCTCTTGCAGAACCTGTGCTGGACAGGCCCCTGGACCCGCCGTGTTCAGGAGCCCCGGATCCCCAACTCCTATCAAAACGGCAGCCCTAGCCTGGTTCAGGAGCCTCTCTGATACTGGAGCTCTAAGGGAACCATTTCTCTAATCAACAGGAAACCCATCCTGACCCTGAGCAGGATCACCGGTCCTCACCTTCTACAGGAGGCACCCTGTCCTGCCACCACAGCACAGGAACCTCCGCCTTCCCTGGTGGCAGGACAGAGCCTGCCCCACCCACCCTTATAGAAATGCCTGGCCTGACCCTCTTCATGGCACTCCATCTCTATAGGAATCCTGCCTGGACCTTGGTCGGGACAGCTCTGTCCTCACACTGCACTGCAGCCCTGCCGTCCAGGTAGCAGTTTACAACCACTCTGCTCATCTGAAAATCTAGTTCTGAAACCACCTCTCTGACTCTGTCTGCAGAAATTCTCTCTTACCATTGATGTTTCTATCCCTCTCCCTTCCTCTCTGAAATCTTTAAAAATATATTTTAAAGAAAGAAATCCCCACCTGTAAACTCTTTGGGAACCCCGATTGAGTTCAGGAGCCTTGCTTACATCGTTGACAATGACCCCTGACGTCACTCTGCACAACAATCCCTACCTCACACCCTACCCCACAGAGTCCACAGGAACCTGTGATCCAACTCTCAATGTGAACTTCAATCTTGAACTTACATGGAAAACCTTTCCGGAATCTGTGGGCGGCACCTGTCCTGACGCCCTGCTTTAAGTCCAGACCTCATCCTATATAGGCACCGACAGCCTCACCTGGCACAGGACCTCCTGCCCAGACACTGTGCAGGGCTTGCTGATCTAACCCTGTGCTGGCTCCATGGCTCTGACCCTCTACAGGAAGCCTTGCCTATAACAGTGCTGGATTCTGCAGAAACCTTTCCCTGACTTCCAACAGAAATCCGTAACTTGACCCGTTTCGGGAATCTCTGACCTGATCGTTCATAGGAACCCCTAAACATGCCCTCTGGAAGCACTCCCCTGACCCTGTATAGGAAGCCCTGATGTGACTCTCACTGACAGCCTTGGTCTGGAAGCCTTGCCCTCCCCTTGTACAGGAGCCACTGTCCTGACTGTGGCTAGTGGCCACCACATGAAACAGCGTAGCTCTGGGGAGTCTACAGAATCCCGTAGCAGGCACTGCTATAGGCTTTTCAACCCTGCTCCCCTTTCTTCCTGACTCACTCACTTTCCCAGCCTCCCTTGCAATGACAGGTGGACATGTGACAGTTCTGATCAATGGAGTGAGCAGAGTGACATACGCAACTTCCAGGCCTGGCCCATAGGAACCTCTCATGGGCCCTCTTATGAGCACTGGCTGGTGTTCTCAGTGGTGAGAGCATGGGCTTGTGCACTGAAGGGTCTCGGGTTTGATTCCCAGACAAGGGCATGCACCTGGGTTTAGGTTCGATCCCCAGCCCCAGTTGGAGCATATGCAGGCAGCTGCTGCACTGGCTTTTCTGGCAGGGTTCCATGTTACTGGGGTTGCCGTGGAGACCCATAGATAGGGTAGAATCTAACAAAGAAGCCATCTTAGAAATGGCCAGAAGCCTTCACGAGGCTATGTGGATCACGTTCCCTGTGTATGTGCAGACCTGGGAACGTACATCCCCAGACTGCCTCATTGGGAATGAATACGGTAAGTAGGTGGGGGTGACCCTAGTTGAGTGGCCCATGGGGCTCCACAAAGTTATGCTAAAAGCCCATTGGGAAAAGGCTGCTGGTGACTGCAGCTGCCAGAGTGACCAGTGGGACTCAGACCCAGGAGTCCCCCAATGGCCAGCAGAGCTGCTCTGGCAACCGATGGGAAGGTGGGAAGGCTGGCCACCATGTGGGGCTGTTGGGAATCACTGCATCTTGAAAGCAGGATGGCTTCAGACCTTCTGTTCCCTTCTTTCTTCCTTCCCATACCCACCCACACCCCAAACAGTCTTCCAGGTTAATGCATGCCTCTGCTGTCTGGAGGGGACCCCAGGAGGCTCACCATACACCAGCTGGGCCTATGGCAGCACGGGGCTCTACCCTCCCGCAACTGTGAGCCCCACCTGGGAGTACACCCCTCCCCAGGCCTCAGAAGATTCCTATGCAAGAGGCACCTTCCTAGAGAACATCAGGACACAGCGACTGAGTCCGGACCTGTTGGCGCTGGGGCCTGCGGTGCCTTCCTCCATCCCTGTCCCCAGCAGTGCTTATGGGCCCCCCGACTTTCCTAGGAGCTTCTTTCCTCCAACCAGAAGCCCCCCCAATCCAGCGGTCTATTCCTCCCCCAGGCTCCAAGGAGCCCTGCCCCCGTCCACCTGTGGTGAGGCTCCCCCAAAGGGACAGGGAGGGTGAGGAGGGGGATGGGGTCCAAGGCAAAGTTGGGCTGAGCCTGGTCCCTCTTCCCCCTGTCCACCTCACCAGAAGCCTGGGATTGTGCGCCATGCAGGGTGGTTCTGAGACGGTGTGACAGCATGTGTACCAGGCACAGCGAAAGTCCGGCAGAGCGAAAGTCCGGCAGAGCGAAAGCCACTCCACAGTGCCACCTGTGCAATGCCGGGGGTCAGACGATGACTAGGCAGAACAAGCCCCAAAGGCGCCCGGTAAGAGCCCAGGCCGGCCTCCCCTCCCCCAGGTACTCTGTTCTCTCTCTGGGCAGGGATCTCTGCCCTCACACTCTATGAGAACCCACATCCCCCCTCCCTGCCCCATCCACTCAGGGACCCAGCTCTGTACAGGAGTGTCTACCCTCAGCCCACCCTCGGGCTGCAAGCAGGCACGCCGTCCACTCCCTGCACAGCAGCTTTCATCCTTGGCTACACACTGGGATCACCGTGGGGCCCTCCCGAGATGGGCTGATTTACTTGGTCTGGGGCGCTGCCTGGGCATCAGGATTGTTTTCGACTCCCCAAGGGAGTCCAATGTCCGCCAACGCTGAGAACCACTGATGAAGCACCCCACGCCATTTGGAAAGCCCCGGGACAGGAGGCCATGTCCTCGCCCCTCAGAGCACCCTCAGTCTATGCCTCGTCCAGGAAGCCCTGCCTGCACCCTGACCCTCACCTCCTGGGTCCTCCACCCACAAGTGCACTGACCCTCATTTTCTTGCTGCCCCCAGAAGGTCAGCAAGCGGGCAGGTGCCCAGTGCACCAACTGCCAGACAACCATCACGGCAGTGTGGCGGCTGAATGCTAATAGAGACCCCGTGTGCAATGCCTGCGGCCTTTATTACAAGCGACACCAGGTGTGCCCTGCCTCTTGGAGCCTCCCCCCTGCACCCCCATCCCACTAACCTGGCCTTCCTTCTCCTTTTCCTTTCCTGTGTTCTTCCTATCTCCCTTTCTCTCTTCTCCCTGTTATTCTCCTCCCTCCTCCTTCCCTATCACCCTTCTCTTCTCTACACCTTCATCTCCTCCCTGCCTGTCTTTTCCCTCCTGCTCCCTTCTCTCTCCTCCATTTCTCATTTCCTTCCCCCTCCCCTCCAGCCATCAGCAAGTCCTATGGCTAGAGGCTCCCTCAGCCTTTCCATTGCTTAGGGCCTCACAAGCTCATGACTCCTTAGGGCATTATCTGTGCCACAGCTGGGGCCTGCTCCCCTAGTCCTTGACCCAATTCCCGACTCTTAAGGAGTGGTGTGGAAAGGGTGTCCCTGCTGGAGACACAGAGGCAAAAGTCTGAGGTTGGGGAACACTCATGGCCTCTCTTTCATCAGGTGAACCGACCACGGACCGTGCAGAAGGGTGGTATAAAGTCTAGAAAACCCAGGCCATCACAGAAAGAAAAGAAGCCAGTGTCGAGCCTGGGAGGCACAGGACCAGCTGATGCTCCGGCTGGTGGCTTCATGGTTGTGGCTGGGGGCAGCGATAGTGGGAATTGTGGGGAAGTGGCCTCAGGCTTGAGATTGGGCCCACCTGGTACTGCCCATCTCTACCGAGGCCCGGGCCCCGTGGTGCTGTCAGGGCCTGTCAGCCACCTCATGCCTTTCCCCGGGCCCCTGTTGGGTTCACCCACAGGCTCCTTCCCCACAGGCCCCATGCCTCCCACCACCACCAGCACTGTGGATGCGCCACTCAGCCCATGAGGACACAGAGCATGACTCAGAGCAGGGGTAGGGTCCCTCTCCGCGTGGAGCCAGAAGTTTCTACAACCCAACCTCTGGGCTCCCCATAGCTCTTGGTCTGGACCATCAATGATTTGTAAAATAAATCATCAGAGTCCTGACGATGGAGGTGTGAGTCTGAGTGGGACTGAATAAAGAGCCGTGGTAGGTGGGGTGTGCAATGGTGCCTGTGGTTCTTTGGTGATGGCGTGAGGCCGTGTGAGACAGCACGTGTCACCCTTCATGATAGTGGGTTATGATGTGCAAGTACAAGAGTGTACTAGTATGTGAAACCGCGTGTGACAGCAACCAGGGTGTATGATAGTGGCGTGTACCTGCACACGTCATGGGCAGAGACAGTGTGTGGTGGCTGACTGCTCTGTGCGGTGGTGACCATGGGGGTGAGGTTCTGAGAGATGGTGTGCACGACACCAGACAACTGTGAGAAATGGGGCACCAGTGACTGTATGAGAGGACGTGGGGGTATGTGTGTAACGGGGTGTGCTGAGGCAACATGTGAGGCTGTGCTCATGTGATTGTGCACCCTGCAGGGTGGTTCTGAGGCGGTGTGACAGCATGTGTACCAGGCACAGCATTTGCTCAATAAACATTTCTGGGATGCTCACCAAGGGCTGTGTAGGACGGATGTGGAGACCTAGCAGTGTGACCTGAGGTACTGCGTGTCAGGAGGTCTTTGTGGGTCTGGCAAGGGCAGCACTTGTGTGCAAGCATGTGTATGTGAGCGTATCGCACATCCTGTGCCCTGTCACAGTGCCTCTGAGTGGCTGACAGCGTGAGCAGCTCTGTACACTTGCTTGTGGAGGTATCAATATGTATACAGGTGCAAGTGAGGGACCCACCTCCAAGGGACAGAAGACATGTTCAGGACAGGAATGGGAGGCCAAGGTTGGGGCTGGAAAGGCAGCCAGCAGGAAGGGCAGAGGCCAGTCTGGGACCGTGGGGTAGTCCATGGGCCCTCTTGTCACTCGTCTCTTATCTCTCTCAGCCCAGCTCGGCCTGCAGCCCTGTGGGAAATGGTAGAGAAGGAGGGTGAGATTAGGAGGACAAAATAATCTCTAGGGGGATATTTAGACCCCATAGGTGGTGAGCTCCCCACAGTGCCAACTCCCTCCCCAATGCACCCACTCACCTGGGATGTGTTCTTCCATGGAACAAACCCTCACACTGGAGCATGCACGGAGTCAGGTGACATCCTAACCCAGACAGGTTAAGCGTCTCTCCCAAGGCCACCCAGCTGTTGGCACAGGGCTGAGCCAGGCTCCGTGGTGTAGCCTCCACACTGCCCAGAGGCTCCTAACCGCAAGCAGCACCGTTTCCTGAGTGCTCACTGTGGGCAACAACAGCGGAAGGCTCAGGTGCTTTCCTTCATGAACACCTGAAAAAATACTCCAGTCCGGCTGGTGTGGCTCAGTGGCTGAGCATCAACAGAACAGCATCCCTTCAGCTCGTCAGCACACTGGCCCACTGAAGAACCACAGTAGTCCCTGCTCATGACAGGGATTGTCCAGAACTTCCCTGGCCGCTCCACAGAACCCCAGCCTCCTCATCCTGTGGGAGCCCCTGTCCTCGTCTTGAACAGAAACCTCTTGCAGAACCTGTGCTGGACAGGCCCCTGGACCCGCCGTGTTCAGGAGCCCCGGATCCCCAACTCCTATCAAAACGGCAGCCCTAGCCTGGTTCAGGAGCCTCTCTGATACTGGAGCTCTAAGGGAACCCTTTCTCTAATCAACAGGAAACCCATCCTGACCCTGAGCAGGATCACCGGTCCTCACCTTCTACAGGAGGCACCCTGTCCTGCCACCACAGCACAGGAACCTCCGCCTTCCCTGGTGGCAGGACAGAGCCTGCCCCACCCACCCTTATAGAAATGCCTGGCCTGACCCTCTTCATGGCACTCCATCTCTATAGGAATCCTGCCTGGACCTTGGTCGGGACAGCTCTGTCCTCACACTGCACTGCAGCCCTGCCGTCCAGGTAGCATTTTACAACCACTCTGCTCATCTTAAAATCTAGTTCTGAAACCACCTCCCTGACACTGTCTGCAGAAATTCTCTCTTACCATTGATGTTTCTATCCCTCTCCCTTCCTCTCTGAAATCTTTAAAAATATATTTTAAAGAAAGAAATCCCCACCTGTAAACTCTTTGGGAACCCCGATTGAGTTCAGGAGCCTTGCTTACATCGTTGACAATGACCCCTGACGTCACTCTCCACAACAATCCCTACCTCACACCCTACCCCACAGAGTCCACAGGAACCTGTGATCCAACTCTCAATGTGAACTTCAATCTTGAACTTACATGGAAAACCTTTCCTGAATCTGTGGGCAGCACCTGTCCTGACCCCCTGCTTTAAGTCCAGACCTCATCCTATATAGGCACCGACAGCCTCACCTGGCACAGGACCTCCTGCCCAGACACTGTGCAGGGCTTGCTGATCTAACCCTGTGCTGGCTCCATGGCTCTGAGCCTCTACAGGAAGCCTTGCCTATAACAGTGCTGGATTCTGCAGAAACCTTTCCCTGACTTCCAACAGAAATCCATAACTTGACCCGTTTCGGGAATCTCTGACCTGATCGTTCATAGGAACCCCTAAACTTGCCCTCTGGAAACACTCCCCTGACCCTGTATAGGAAGCCCTGATGTGACTCTCACTGACAGCCTTGGTCTGGAAGCCTTGCCCTCCCCTTGTACAGGAGCCACTGTCCTGACTGTGGCTAGTGGCCACCACATGAAACAGCGTAGCTCTGGGGAGTCTACAGAATCCCGTAGCAGGCACTGCTATAGGCTTTTCAACCCTGCTCCCCTTTCTTCCTGACTCACTCACTTTCCCAGCCTCCCTTGCAATGACAGGTGGACATGTGACAGTTCTGATCAATGGAGTGAGCAGAGTGACATACGCAACTTCCAGGCCTGGCCCATAGGAACCTCTCATGGGCCCTCTTATGAGCACTGGCTGGTGTTCTCAGTGGTGAGAGCATGGGCTTGTGCACTGAAGGGTCTCGGGTTTGATTCCCAGACAAGGGCATGCACCTGGGTTTAGGTTCGATCCCCAGCCCCAGTAGGAGCACATGCAGGCAGCTGCTGCACTGGCTTTTCTGGCAGGGTTCCATGTTACTGGGGTTGCCGTGGAGACCCATAGCTAGGGTAGAATCTAACAAAGAAGCCATCTTAGAAATGGCCAGAAGCCTTCACGAGGCTCTGTGGATCACGTTCCCTGTGTATGTGCAGACCTGGGAACGTACATCCCCAGACTGCCTCATTGGGAATGAATACGGTAAGTAGGTGGGGGTGACCCTAGTTGAGTGGCCCATGGGGCTCCACAAAGTTATGCTACAAGCCCATTGGGAAAAGGCTGCTGGTGACTGCAGCTGCCAGAGTGACCAGTGGGACTCAGACCCAGGAGTCCCCCAATGGCCAGCAGAGCTGCTCTGGCAACCGATGGGAAGGTGGGAAGGCTGGCCACCATGTGGGGCTGTTGGGAATCACTGCATCTTGAAAGCAGGATGGCTGCAGACCTTCTGTTCCCTTCTTTCTTCCTTCCCATACCCACCCACACCCCAAACAGTCTTCCAGGTTAATGCATGCCTCTGCTGTCTGGAGGGGACCCCAGGAGGCTCACCATACACCAGCTGGGCCTATGGCAGCACGGGGCTCTACCCTCCCGCAACTGTGAGCCCCACCTGGGAGTACACCCCTCCCCAGGCCTCAGAAGATTCCTATGCAAGAGGCACCTTCCTAGAGAACATCAGGACACAGCGACTGAGTCCGGACCTGTTGGCGCTGGGGCCTGCGGTGCCTTCCTCCATCCCTGTCCCCAGCAGTGCTTATGGGCCCCCCGACTTTCCTAGGAGCTTCTTTCCTCCAACCAGAAGCCCCCCCAATCCAGCGGTCTATTCCTCCCCCAGGCTCCAAGGAGCCCTGCCCCCGTCCACCTGTGGTGAGGCTCCCCCAACGGGACAGGGAGGGTGAGGAGGGGGATGGGGTCCAAGGCAAAGTTGGGCTGAGCCTGGTCCCTCTTCCCCCCTGTCCACCTCACCAGAAGCCTGGGATTGTGCGCCATGCAGGGTGGTTCTGAGACGGTGTGACAGCATGTGTACCAGGCACAGCGAAAGTCCGGCAGAGCGGAAGTCCGGCAGAGCGAAAGCTGCTCCACAGTGCCACCTGTGCAATGCCGGTGGTCAGACGATGACTAGGCAGAACAAGCCCCAAAGGCGCCCGGTAAGAGCCCAGGCCGGCCTCCCCTCCCCCAGGTACTCTGTTCTCTCTCTGGGCAGGGATCTCTGCCCTCACACTCTATGAGAACCCACATCCCCCCTCCCTGCCCCATCCACTCAGGGACCCAGCTCTGTACAGGAGTGTCTACCCTCAGCCCACCCTCGGGCTGCAAGCAGGCACGCCGTCCACTCCCTGCACAGCAGTTTTCATCCTTGGCTACACACTGGGATCACCGTGGGGCCCTCCCGAGATGGGCTGATTTACTTGGTCTGGGGCGCTGCCTGGGCATCAGGATTGTTTTCGACTCCCCAAGGGAGTCCAATGTCCGCCAACGCTGAGAACCACTGATGAAGCACCCCACGCCATTTGGAAAGCCCCGGGACAGGAGGCCATGTCCTCGCCCCTCAGAGCACCCTCAGTCTATGCCTCATCCAGGAAGCCCTGCCTGCACCCTGACCCTCACCTCCTGGGTCCTCCACCCACAAGTGCACTGACCCTCATTTTCTTGCTGCCCCCAGAAGGTCAGCAAGCGGGCAGGTGCCCAGTGCACCAACTGCCAGAC